>NC_083572.1:63594844-64277344 GCF_027579695.1 Neoarius graeffei
CTGATCAACAGTTACCGCAAACGTTTAGTTGCAGTTATTGCTGCACAAGGGGGTCACACCAGATACTGAAAGCAAAGGTTCACATACTTTTGCCACTCACAGATATGTAATATCGGATCATTTTCCTCAATAAATAAATGACCAAGTATAATATTTTTGTCTCATTTGTTTAACTGGGTTCTGTTTATCTACTTTTAGGACTTGTGTGAAAATCTGATGATGTTTTAGGTCATATTTATGCACAAATATAGAAAATTCTAAAGGGTTCACAAACTTTCAAGCACCACTGTATATATATATATATATATATATATATATATATATATATATATATATATATATATATATATATATTAGAGTGTGTGTGTGTGTATATATATATATATATATATATATATATATATATATATATATATATATATATATATATATATGTATGTGTGTGTGTGTGTGTGCATGCATTTGCTATTAGTCTTGAACATTTGTTAATGGAACCTGTGCTGGTTCACAGTGATGATCACACCACATGGAGTGTAATCCTCATCTGCTGACAGACACCTGTGTAGGCCTGCCTGAATAGAAATCAGCTCAGTACACACAAACATGTGCAGGTGTTGTTACATAGCAGTGACACAGGTGCGCACACACACACACACTTGCATGTATTGTCATGTATCATTTACATAAGCTTTTCATTCAGGAGAGCAATGTTGCAGTTCAGCTTGATAGTATTATTCAAACCCTTTTTATCTTTCCTTTGAAGATTTTCCTTCTGGGCATGTGACAGCAGAAAAGAAAGAGTGAAATGGGTCTTAAAGGGAAAAACAATGATAGAAGACAGATAAATAGAGAGGTAGGCAAAGGGAATTAAAAAATAGAATTGCCCCACCTGTTTCATCAGTTTTACTCATTGTGCTGTCAGATAATTTCATTTTTTCCAGATGTTCCACAGATTTTCCAGCAACCTCCCTGACATCGGCAAGCTGTGAATATCTGCAAACACATGTCATCAGCTTTTACAGCAGGGCCTATAAGTCCATAACAGCAGCTTTTAAAAGGCATGTGCTTCAGCCTGTTGATACTCAATAAACATGGCAAAAAATCATTTCCAATTGGATATGAATGGTACAGAGGGCAATTATTTATTTTGCCAAATGGTTCATTAGTGCTTTACAGGTCGGGATCAAGAAACCCTTTCACCAAACCAAAGGCAGCTTAAAGGAGTTAAAATACTTCAGAATAACTCTCAAGACCTACACATTTTAGACAGATGTAAATATACATGGTACAGCTTCATGATTAATTAATTGCTAATGCTTATCAAATAATATGAGCTGAGAAACATTCATTTCCAGCTGCTGAGAAGTAAAACCTCATTCCCATCATGGAAATGTGAAGGCAATCTTGAGCTTATTTTTTGTAGTCATCACAAGAAGAGTTTTCATAGTTTTTCGACTAATTATTGAGGAATCAGTTGCAGTCACTGATTTTAGTTACACTAAAACGTCTCGTCTCGTCTCGTCTTCTTCCGCTTATTCGGGACCGGGTCGCGGAGGCAGCAGTCTAAGCATGGAAGCCCAAACTTCCCTTTCCCCAGACACCTCGGCCAGCTCCTTGGGAAGAACACCGAGGCGTTCCCAGGCCAGCCGAGAGACATAGTCCCTCCAGCGTGTCCTGGGTCTTCCCCGGGGCCTCTTCCCGGGGGGACATGCCTGGAACACCTCCCCAGGGAGGCGTCCAGGAGGCATCCGAAAAAGATGCCCGAGCCACCTCAGCTGATTCCTCTCGATGTGGAGGAGCAGCGTCTCTACTCCGAGCTCCTCCCGAGTGACTGTGCTTCTCACCCTATCTCTAAGGGAGCGCCCAGCCACCCTGCGAAGGAAACTCATTTCGGCCGCTTGTATCCGCGATCTTGTTCTTTCGGTCATTACCCAAAGCTCATGACCATAGGTGAGAGTCGGAACGTAGATCGACCGGTAAATTGAGAGCTTCGCCTTTTGGCTCAGCTCCTTCTTCACCACAATGGACCGGTAAAGCGACTGCATCACTGCGGAGGCTGCACCGATCCGCCTGTCGATCTCACGCTCCATCCTTCCCTCACTTGTGAACAAGACCCCGAGATACTTAAACTCCTCCACTTGAGGCAGGACTTCTCCACCAACCTGGAGAGGGCAAGCCACCCTTTTCCGGTCGAGAACCATGGCCTCGGACTTGGAGGTGCTGATTCTCATCCCAGCCGCTTCACACTCGACTGCAAACCGCCCCAGTGCATGCTGAAGCTCCTGGTTTGAAGAAGCCAACAGGACAACATCATCCACAAAAAGCAGAGATGAAATCCTGTGGTTCCCAAACAGGATTCCTTCCGGCCCCTGGCTGCGCCTAGAAATTCTGTCCATAAAAATTATGAACAGAACCGGTGACAAAGGGCAGCCCTGCCGGAGTCCAACATGCACTGGGAACAGGTCTGACTTACTGCCGGCAATGCGAACCAGACTCCTGCTCCGTTCGTACAGGGACCGGACAGCCCTTAGCAAAGAGCCCCGAACCCCATACTCCCGAAGCACCCCCCACAGAATACCACGGGGGACACGGTCGAATGCCTTCTCCAGATCCACAAAGCACATGTGGACTGATTGGGCAAACTCCCATGAACCCTCGAGCACCCTATGAAGGGTATAGAGCTGGTCCAGTGTTCCGCGACCAGGACGAAAACCGCATTGTTCCTCCTGGATCCGAGGTTCGACTGTTGGTCGAATTCTCCTCTCCAGTACCCTGGAGTAAACCTTCCCTGGGAGGCTGAGAAGTGTGATTCCCCTATAATTGGAGCACACTCTCCGGTCCCCTTTCTTAAAAAGAGGGACCACCACCCCACTAAACATAAACACTAAAACATTTGGTAAATTATATCAGAATGTAATTGTGTGTAAAATTGAGTAAACTTGACTTCTGCTTTGGCAAAACCATTCTGTGGTTATGAACTGGAAAGCAAGTCAGAAAGTCAATTTGACTTGCAAGTGGGTTGGCCGCTTTGATTGCAGGGGTGGTAGGACACACACACACACACACACACACACACACACACACACACACACACACACACACACACACACACTATTATATAGGCAACTGACTGCTGTGTGGCCAACCCTTTACACCCTCCCCACAACAGGCTCAGCAGATCAAGTGACCCCTTTCACCTTTGAAACCAAAGAAGTGATCAAAAGAACTGCCATCTCTTAAGACACACAAAGGCCTTCCCTATAATGCAGAACATGACCCTTGCAGAGTACAATGAGTGTCATATACTACATCATTATTTGATCTCATTCAACAAAGTACAAAGTATTGATTAAATTGTCCAATGATACTTCTCTTTTGTTATAATGCTCATAGTATTTTCCCATCTTTGAGATATTCCAAAAACCTAGTGGAACAATATTAGCAAATATGTTTTCATTCAGGGTGTATTGTTTGGCATAAAGAAACAGATAAAGTTCTTCAGAAAAGTAATGACAGAAAATAGTCAAATACTTTTCAAGAACAGCATTGAGTGTCAATAAATCACTCACATATGGGACACACTTATTATTGAATTATCTTAATCATACTTGTGTGTTTTAATTTTTGACATACTTATATATAGGCAATAAAAATTCCTGCAGGTTCCTATGGGCCATCTGCAGATGTGTCGATCCTGTATCATGCTTTGCCTCCGACACTTTTCTTCCTTCCTTCCCAATCTGTCCATCTTTCCAGTGCTAAGGGAAAAGTAGGGGAGAACAGGCATCTCTTCTAAGATTCTAGTCAGGGTTAGCGGAGCAGAGCATACAGAAAAGTAGAGCAACCCAAAAATCTCCCTGTACAAACTCCAAGACTCTACCTGACAGCAGATCATCTAGGCAGATGAGCTTGATTAAGCATTCGAGTTTTAAGACATGTCACGGCATTTGCCTCCCATGCCTACATTCCTTCAATGGTGTCCTTTTCTTGCACAGAAAGAGGAGGATCACAGAGTAATTTAACTGATTCTGAACTGCCTTATGGTATGTAGCAATTGAGAAGCTGCAGGATTAGTTTTCTGAAAATGTGGCAGCTGAGCCACTAATCTATGTGCCGCAGGTAAACATGCCTAGGCAGACTAAAACAGATTATTCATGCTTTGAGGTGTATCAACCTACAGCTCTGAGAGGGAATTATAAGTGTGTTATTTACTTATAAAACCATTACCATCTTATTCCTCAAGCCTGTGTGTGTGTGTGTGTGTGTGTGTGTGTGTTTAAATTATTATTACTGCTCCTTTGTGTGCTGTTGAGGATAAAAGGTTAAAAATTACAATCACCTTATCATCTGAAACCTGTAATAAAATTTTGAAAACAATCATGCTCAGTTTGTGGTGTGAAAGAACAGTATTCACATTTACTGCCTCCTGTTGGTATCATTCAGCAACGTTTAGTATGAAAATAAGGAGTCATGATATTTTATGTTACAGAAAAGTGCCCAGTGTTAAGGAGGACTCTAGACACACTCTGGATGAGTGTGTTTTATGTGTGTGTACATGTTATATCTATCTATCTATCTATCTATCTATCTATCTATCATATCACTACAGTGACATGGCTGCTCTGATGGCTTCAGCCATCAAAGTCTCTAGGGAAGAATTACTGCAGTGGTTCCCCGTTGCCTTCTACTGGATTATTATAGAGGTTTTCTCCTCTCAATCATTCACACACACACACCTATGGACAATTTAGAGTAGCCAGTTAACCTAACCATATGTCTTTGGAGGAAACCCACTCAGACATGGGGAGAGCATACAAACTCCACACAGAAAGGCCCCCGTCGGCCACGGGGCTCGAACCCAGAACCTTCTTGCTGTGAAGCAACAGTGCTAACTAACTGCACCACTGTTATATGTATAAAGATCTTAATTAGGCTATATTAGCTTCTTTGTCATTGACTCTTTCAGTTCAACTCAATTTAATTACCTCGCCTGGGACGGAGTCCACCAGGGGGCGAGGTATTGTTTTTGGTGGAGTCTGCTCTTCTTCGGATATATGGCACTATCCTCTCATCTCATCTCATTATCTCTAGCCGCTTTATCCTTCTACAGGGTCGCAGGCAAGCTGGAGCCTATCCCAGCTGACTATGGGCGAAAGGCGGGGTACACCCTGGACAAGTCGCCAGGTCATCACAGGGCTGACACATAGACACAGACAACCATTCACACTCACATTCACACCTACGGTCAATTTAGAGTCACCAGTTAACCTAACCTGCATGTCTTTGGACTGTGGGGGAAACCGGAGCACCCGGAGGAAACCCACGCGGACACGGGGAGAACATGCAAACTCCACACAGAAAGGCCCTCGCCGGCCCCGGGGCTCGAACCCAGGACCTTCTTGCTGTGAGGCGACAGCGCTAACCACTACACCACCGTGCCGCCTGGCACTATCCTACCTTCATATATGTTGATCTGTTCGTTTGTCCGTTTGTTTGTTGGTGCTCTAGCATCTTCATTTCTTGATGCATCTTCATTTCTTGACCAATCTTCACCAAAATGCACAGGACAACTCACTAGGGTTACACAAAGACATCATTAGTTTTTGGTGTGTCAAGGTCAAAGGTCAAGGTCACCAAGGTCAAATCTTGTAAAAACACCTAATCGGCCATAACTTCCATTTCTTTGTGATTTCCACAAGTATCGTGCTCTGCACAACTTTTCATTTCTTTGTTTCTTTGTTAGCAACATTATGGGAAAATGGCTGGACCAATCTTCATGAAACTTTCAGGAGAGATGGGCATTGGTCTCAAATAGAACCTCCAACATTTTGAGGGTCATCCAGTCAAGGTTAAGGTCAAGGTCACCAAAAAGGTCAAAATCTTTTTTGGTGATATTTTCCTTCATATTCATCACATTTACTTCAAACCAATTCCAAAATGTTCATCTTTCAATTCTGCTTCTATTGATATGCTACATGATGCGATGTCTCATGCAGTAGTGCTAGAAAATTTGTGAACCCTTTAGAATTTTCTATATTTCTGCATAAATATGACCTAAAACATCATCAGATTTTCACACAAGTCCTAAAAGTAGATAAAGAGAACCCAGTTAAACAAATGAGACAAAAATATTATACTTGAGCATTTATTTATTGAGGAAAATGATCCAATATTACATATCTGTGAGTGGCAAAAGTATGTGAACCTTTGCTTTCAGTGTCTGGTGTGACCCCCTTGTGCAGCAATAACTGCAACTAAACATTTCTGGTAACTGTTGATCAGTCCTGCACACCGGCTTGGAGGAATTTTAGCCCATTCCTCTATACAGAACAGCTTCAACTCTGGGATGTTGGTGGGTTTCTTCACATGAACTGCTCGCTTCAGGTCCTTCCACAACATTTCGATTGGATTAAGGTCAAGACTTCACAAACTTTCAAGCACCACTGTATTTTTCTTAGCAGTTGGGGGTCAAATGTTGGGTGTGTGTGGGTGTGTGTATGTCAAGGTCAGTGCTAAAATCTGCATATTTTCCATTATAACTCGAAAACAGTTAGCGATAGAGAGATGTTTATTATTATCAACATATTGGAATTCATATATGGGCTTTCATTTGGCACCATGGCCTTTGCCCTTGTTTGTGTGTGTGTGTGTGTGTGTGTGTCTGTCTGTCTGTCTGTCTGTTAACAATCTAGTGTCTAGATGGTTGCACTGATTGACTTCAAATTTTCAGGGTAGGTGGGAAATGGTGTGTAAATTACCTGATTAAATTTTGAGGATAATCGGATCAAGGTGAAGGTCAAGGTCACCGGAAAGGTCAACCTTTCGGTCAAAATAACATATTTTCCATTATAACTCAAAAATGGTTGTCGATAGACAGATGTTTACTATTATGAGCATATAGGAACTCCCATATGGCCTTTCATTTGGCAGCATGATCTTTGACCTTGAGTAACCTTGAAAGGTCAAATTCAAGGTCACGGATTTTCAGAGGGCTATAACTTGAAAACGGTTGATGGTAGACAGATGTTTACCATTATCAACTTATAGGAAGTCCCATATGGGCTTTCATTTGGCACCATGACCTTTGACCTTGAATGACTCTGAAATGTCAAACTCCAGGTCATGGATTTTCATAGGACTATAACCTAACAGTTGATGACTGAGAAATATTACCATTATCAACATATAGGTATAAAATAAGTGCTGCCAGGCAAGATTTGTTTTGCCTAGCAACACTTGTTTTATTTGTATTTACACTTTTAAAGCAGCTTTACAGAAATATATAAATTCCCAACACAAATTTTACATATATGAATCTACAAATTTATCCCTTTAACTCTTAGGGTTTGTCCATGAGTGGCAACTAATCCAATGTTGAGACACTATAATAAAGGTTTTGGTTTCCACTGAAACTAAATCAAATGTAATCAAATTGTGTAATTCAATGATTATGTTATTGTAGCATTACACTACAAAGAAGTTCCTTTGGGTTGCAGAAAATTGAGCTTTCCACAAAAAATGTTTGCAAATTTGAAAGCAGACCCAAAGTTCCAGAACCTTCTATAAGCTTTTAATGGCAAATAAAGAGACTGCTATTAGAAATGTATTTAATGCAGTTAGAAATGTTTTTCTGAAGTGTATACACCACAAGAGGGCAATAAGTTCCCAATAACTGAGACGGTCTCGCTCTGTTTTGTGAGTTTCCCACTTAGTCCACTTCACACTTCACAGTGTTGTAGTAAATCAACCTGCTGCTGCAGTCAGCTACAGCCAGCAATCTGCTCCAACTAGTGTAAAGGCCAAACCAGACAAGATATGCTTACAAAATGAGCATGCAGCTAAGTCATCATGTAAATGATAGCCTTTCCTGAATAACACACAAGCTTGTAACAGAAAGGTGCGGTGCATATTTCTAAATTGTTGATGGCAGACTGGCACACTAATGACTTGTTAGTAGGGAAAGTAAATCAATTCTCACTGGAGCTACTCCTCACAGATGATGTCAAAACCAAAGGTACATGATAGGCTACTAGGAGACTGGATTAATAAGATAATTATGTTCAGGGAGAGGAGGGAAAGACTTAAAGTGTGGAGTGCTGGGGCAAGACTGTTAGAACCACTAGTGTCCAATTACACCTCAGTGCAACATATGATTATGAAGGGTTTTCCATTTATACAAATGCTAATTTATATTCACAGTAATAATACATTTCTTGTGATTCCTGATATTTGTGGGATTTGTGTTAGGCTTTATTGGATGTTAAGTTATAACAATGAATAGTTTGTCGAGTAGAGCGTCTGTAGGTAAATTATTTTGAAATAGCCTTCCACATACACAAAAGTGTTATTATATGTGCTCAAAATGTTAGCACTCCTGTGGATTATAAGAACGTTTTCATCCTGTGTGCTATTACTGTTTGGGGAGCGCGAGGCATCCCTGACCCTCCTTTTCACGCCTGCGCATAGGCTAATTAGAGGCTTTGCACACGTTCTTGTGCCATCAACAAGGCCCCCAGACATGAATCCTAAGTATGATTGATTTGATGTTGTAGAATAGTAATTCCATCCTAGATTTACGGAATCTATGAATCTCTGCTTGTCGTGCAAATGACCTTGTTCTTCTTCCTTCCTAGTTTCTTACAAATGCCACACGGTTTCTGTTTAAGAGCAGAACATAATGGATTTTTATCGCTGCCTTTAGATGACTGGTGCTATGGTAACACTCACTGATGTCTCCAGGAGGAAACAGACATAGGTGTTATGGTGCCCCACTTGCTATGTCCAAATCTCATAGTGGAGCTCCCTGTGCACGGGAAGGAGCCCCATACTTAAGAGAATGCATTAATCTGATTTTTGATGGCTTTGACCGTATGACGTCTGTACAAATATATATTACCACAGGGAACCTGATTGTAAGTGCAAGGCAACGTATCTCATAAACACTTGACCACCAAACAATGAAATTTGTATCTTTATTGACATAAAATAGATGGGTTTTTATCCAGCACTTATTTTTAATTAGCTTTTTAAAAAATAACATGGGCTTATTTACTACAGTAACACGTTTTTTGGAAAATATTCATGACAGCTTCACATAAAACTAGTTAAAACAGCATTTTCAGTCCATTAGCTTCTTGGACAATTGACAGTTTCTGTAATGTAAGGGCAGGAGATGGATGTAATCACAGGAACAGTTTTATTGAAAGCACGCTAGCAAACAGATCCAAAACAGACGAAAAACAGGCAGTGGTTGAGTGAGGCACAGACAGGATATCAGAGGTAATACAATACACAACAGTCCAAAAACACAAACAAGGTCAAAACCAGAAAAGCGCTACAAAATACAAGGCTTAGTACCATCAGCCGAAGGGTACAGAGTGTATACTTTGCAAAGTCTCTGTGTTCCTGAGAGTCTTTATATGTATGCGCTGTGACTGCACTCTAATCAGGAACAGGTGCATGGTAATTAGTCCTAATGGTGCTGTGCGCATTGCAGTCTGCAGCTGCGTGCTCCTATTATTTTATTCAAGTTGATTTTGTGCCCTTGCAAATATTTTGCCCAGACTCTCATCAAGAGCTCTGCTTTTAAATATCTATATTACTACCATATGTCATTATAGCATGGGTGGCACGGTGGTGTAGTGGCTAGTGCTGTCGCCTCACAGCAAGAAGATCCGGGTTCAAGCCCCGTGGCCGGCGAGGGCCTTTCTGTGCGGAGTTTGCATGTTCTCCATGTGTCCACGTGGGTTTCCTCTGGGTGCTCCGGTTTCCCCCACAGTCCAAAGACATGCAGGTTAGGTTAACTGGTGACTCTAAAGTGACCGTAGGTGTGAATGTGAGTGTGAATGGTTGTCTGTGTCTATGTGTCAGCCCTGTGATGACCTGGCGACTTGTCCAGGGTGTACCCTGCCTTTCGCCCGTAGTCAGCTGGGATAGGCTCCAGCTTGCCTGTGACCCTGTAGAACAGGATAAAGCGGCTACAGATAATGAGATGAGATGTCATTATAGCATACTGGTATGTTAAACTACTAAAGCTATTGTATTTAAAGCGGTAAATGTTTTGGATGAAGTCCATGCAAATTTCTCTGTTTCCATCACATTACCATGCCCTGTGCACACCCGGTGAACAGACCCGTGCGTGCCCTCAGGAAAACACAGTGTATCATTGTGATAGCTTGAGCTCACGACAGGATCGTTTTTGGAATATTTACACTACTCCCTTGCTTGCCTTCCATCTTCTCCTTTACATAAATCATCGGATAGGAAAATTGCACACCTGCCCAGTCGAATGAGGTTTTTCAGTTTGTTAGACTTATTTTGTATGAGGAGCTTGCTAACACAGAGGCAGTTTCTCATTATTGAATAAACAAAACAGCATATTCTGCAGTAATCATCGGCACTACAGCATAGGTTTTATGTGCATGAAGGATTTTTTTTCTTGCTTCAGCACTGGGAAGTCCCAGAGAAGAGGTCATGGTGAAGGCAGATAAGCCCCAAGTCTGCTGGGAACATGACACTTTTGAGTCTCTCATTATAGTGAGCAGTGATACTAAACACTGACATGACACTACACACTCAGTGAAGTCATCAGGATTCCCTGCCTAACATGACTGAGAGCTCTCCTCACGATCATCAGCTGCTCTTTACAGATATTCTGCCAACACTAGTTTTTTTTTAGCATATAGGCTAAATAAATTGATTGACCTCTAAACAAATTAAACCAATTCCAATTATACACAAAATAAATGCATGATTTACATTTATTTACTATATTATGACAATCTTCCTGCTTGTGTATTTTTGCAGAACATCATACACGTAAAATGAAATGGGCCATGGAAGAGATGATCAGAAAGCTTAAAAAAAACAACATTCTGATATGTAACAATTTTGACTGATGTATACATTTTCAAAAATGTATTAACACAATTAATAAACCATTACATTAGCCTTCAGCATGATTATGTGATGCCTGTTTTTGGTGGCCAGTGGATATGTGCTGACCAATTTGAGGTCTCATATATATGCCATTACCACCAATCTCTTAGCTGGGTCATTTTAACACAACTACATTTAAATATTATTCTCACATAGACAGAAACAGCATCTGATGAATTCCTGCTTAGATTCTCCTCTGATGTTTAAAATGCAGGTTTGTATTCTGCTTAAGATAGCACTCTTGTGTAAGCTTCAGCGTGATCACTGTATTTGGAACACTGCGTGAAAATTAGGTCCTCCTTATCACACTGGTCTCCAAGTGTGCATGTTCAATTCCCTCCTGCTCTTCCTGTCACTCAAACACAGGCAGAAAAGGAGATGATTGCAATAATTAGTGTGTAGCACTTGCATTTGCTTCCATGGCTTACTGTTGGAGATAGTGTGAGAGGAACAGCTGTAATCTGGTTGCTGCTTTGTGTTTCATGCTCTTTGTATTGGTTCAGCATTCCCCCAAAAGCACTAAATCATCTGAAAGGGAGTGGTGAGCTCTTTGTGACTGCCTGTGTTCGAGGCTTGTTCTGACAGATTTTTGTCCCCCTTTTTTTCTTTCTGGCAGCATCCCTATTTGGCTCACTTTCTGAGAACAGAATGTAAGGTTTGTGTAAGCTTTATGAAGGTGACTGATTTAATATGATTCCATTTATAATTATGCACTGTACTGCATGTCAGTTTGGTCAGTTTTAGGTCAGGCATACCTAGTCTCAAGGTGTATAATTCTGTGTATATTGCTGTCTTTTCTTTTCATATAATTCATGGACCAAAAAGGCCCCTGATGCCTGCAGAAGATGGAGGTGACTCATGAGAACTGACCCACTTTTCAAAGAGAGCAAATCTGCTGGTGTTAACTAGATCACGAGCAGTAAGAATAAGTATCTGAAGAGATATCAGTGATGCTTTTGGTAGATGTGTCTCGCAGAACTTGGTTTTACTAGGGGAGTGAGTAAGCCAGTGATTTATTCCAAGTACGCATCCATGTTATACACCAGCACTTGTTATGGTTCCAAAAAATGCTTTCAATTTATTTATTTATTTATATTTTTTTACATCATGTTATTAGCTCACCCTGACTGTTGCAAATAAGCTACTGGAGCTACATATCTCCTAAAGATGCACTATAAACATCTGTAATCTCAATGTAGCATAGACTGTGATTAGAACTATTTTACATCCAGTTCATACAAGCAATAGGAATGTCTAATGACTTTCCCAGCAGAGTGCTCTCAGCATGTGGAATCCAGGTTTTCGTTTCTGTGTCTAATAACATATGCTTCAGTAACTCATTAAATATTAAAATCATATACCTATGTAACATGATACATGTTGTAAATTCTGACCAGTTGTAATGTGCTAATTAGTTATTTTTAATTATTTTTTAAACCTGATATCTAATGATGGTATGAATATGGAAACAAGTCTCATAGTCTATGAATGTACAAGATGCCCATGACCTAATATTAATTAAAAAAAACACTTTATTATTATTATTATTATTATTATGTTTTTTTAATAAATGATTAAATAAGATTTCAACAGCAGTAGAGTATATATGTACTGTCATTAATTCTTTGACAGTATTTCACAGAAATTAAGTTTCACTAAATAACATATGAGCTTATGGCTTGCAACTGAGCATCCTGCCATTTTACAGGATAAAGTAGGACAAATCGCATGTGCCTGCCATTTTTCTTTTGTTGTTACACCCATGTCTTTGGTGGCATGCTTGCCTCCAACATTTTGCTTCTCTGACTACTAACACCTGACCTTTGTGTTTCCTTGGTCAGCTACCATGGCAATTCCATATGTGATTTTCCCAGTGTTTTTGTTGATTTGTCATCAGGTCTCCCATGCATTTCTATTTCCTTTGTGTTGCAAGTTACAAATATAACAGTATACATTCCATTTATCCTGTTGTTAGGTGATTTCTTTTGAAAATCTTATTAATCTGTCAGTGCCTCTTACACTGATTAAAATAGTATATATATATATATGGGCGGCACGGTGGTGTAGTGGTTAGCGCTGTCGCCTCACAGCAAGAAGGTCCTGGGTTCGAGCCCCGGGGCCAGCGAGGGCCTTTCTGTGCGGAGTTTGCATGTTCTCCCCATGTCCGCGTGGGTTTCCTCCGGGTGCTCCGGTTTCCCCCACAGTCCAAAGACATGCAGGTTAGGTTAACTGGTGACTCTAAATTGACCGTAGGTGTGAATGTGAGTGTGAATGGTTGTCTGTGTCTATGTGTCAGCCCTGTGATGACCTGGCGACTTGTCCAGGGTGTACCCCGCCTTTCGCCCATAGTCAGCTGGGATAGGCTCCAGCTTGCCTGCGACCCTGTAGAAGGATAAAGCGGCTAGAGATGATGATATATATAAATATATATATATATATATATATATATATATATATATGGGCAGCATGGTGGTGTAGTGGTTAGCACTGTCGTCTCACAGCAAGAAGGTTCTGAGCTCAAGCCCAGCAGCTGACGATGGCCTTTCTATGTGGAGTTCGCATGTTCTCCTCATGTCTGTGTGGGTTTCCTTTGGGTGCTCCGGTTTCCCCCACAGTCCAAAGACATGCAGGTTAGGCTAATTGGTGGCTCTAAATTGACTGTAGGTGTGAATGGTTGTTTGTCTCTATGTGTCAGCCCTGCGATGATCTAGCGACTTGTCCAGGGTGTACCCTGCCTCTTGCCCATAGTCAGCTGGGATAGGCTCCAGCTTGCCTGCGACCCTGTAGAACAGGATAAGCGGCTACAGATAATATATATATATATATATATATATATATATATATATACACACACACTCACCGGCCACTTTAAAGGAGAACTAAAGTCATTTTTAAACTTGCTTTATTTCTTAATTAACATGTTATTCAATTACAATTTTGGTTTTAGTAACCTTATATCGTGACTTGTATTGGCAACTAATTGCAATTAAATATTATACTTATCGGCCTATTCAGTTTTTAGCCATGTTGAATTTAGTTCGTTTGGTCCACGGCGGGGCGGCACGGTGGTGTAGTGGTTAGCGCTGTCGCCTCACAGCAAGAAGGTCCGGGTTCGAGCCCCGTGGCCGGCGAGGGCCTTTCTGTGCGGAGTTTGCATGTTCTCCCCGTGTCCGCGTGGGTTTCCTCCAGGTGCTCCGGTTTCCCCCACAGTCCAAAGACATGCAGGTTAGGTTAACTGGTGACTCTAAATTGACCGTATGTGTGAGTGTGAATGGTTGTCTGTGTCTATGTGTCAGCCCTGCGATGACCTGGCGACTTGTCCAGGGTGTACCCCGCCTTTCGCCCTTAGTCAGCTGAGATAGGCTCCAGCTTGCCTGCAACCCTGTAGAACAGGATAAAGCGGCTAGAGATAATGAGATGAGATGGTCCATGGCAGGCTTCACTTATCTGTGCGATCTTCACGAGATTTGTGTGAGACTTCGAAACGTGAAGTGTCAGCCAGGTGTCAGTGCCGCCATTTTGAAAACTGTTTTCCAAACAAAATATTGCACAAAAACGAGTGTAAATGACGATTACTGCCTACTTTTTTCAAACGTTCTTGATTGCTATCAAAACAAACAAAACTTCCAGCTTGATTACATCAGCATTCGAAAGAGGGAGTGCGCGTCTTTTGACAACGTTGGTCAGATGTTGGTCACTTTGATTTCCACTGTACATTTTACTTCTGTCCTACAATGTCTCACACAGGTCTCAACGAATCTTGTTTATGCCCATGGCTTTGATATATGGACTGATATATTACATAGCATATTTCAAACACTCATAACTTGCTATAGCAGTGACAAAATAGCTGTCAAAAACGCATTCCTATATTTAACAAAATGAGATAAATAGAATTTTGATCATAAAAAATTTGCCTTCATTTCTCCTTTAATAGGAATTTGTTCTTGATTCTAAGATTCCTGTTCTTGGCTGGCAGGAGTGGAACCCAATGTGGTCTTCTGCTGTTGCATGCTGAGATGCTTTTCTGCTCATCACGGTTGTAAACAGTTGCTATAAGTTGCTGTATCCTTCCTGGCAGCTCGAACCATTCTGGCCATTTTTCTCTGACCTCTCTTATCAACAAGGTGCTTCCACCCACAGAGCTGTCGTTCACTCAATGTTTTTTTGTTTTTCGCACCATTCTGTGTAAACTCTATAGACTGATGTGTGTGAAAACAATGGGTTTCTGACAGATGACATCATGCCCACCGCTGTGCACACTCCTGACTACAGCTACATGGAGGCTGAAAGAGCGGTTCTGAAATATGATTAGGAACCATGACTATCATATTCCATGAAATCACCTCTTTATAGAAATGACACTCTGAAATGACATGACCAATTACCTGGCATACAATATTTGCCATTTGCTGCCTTACTAGAGCAACATGGGTTTATTTGTGGAGAAATATCCGAAGGTTTTCCTAACATTATCATTGTCCATCCTAGAGGTAATAAAAATATGAACTGTTTTTTGTTTTGTTTTTTTACATCATGTAACAATACAGGGTTAGTCAAAATTATCTTAACACTAATGGATTATTTTTCTCCTGCAGATAGACATATGCCATGGCTGATAGATTAAATGGTATTGTTGCTCACTGGTTTTTGTGTGTTGAACATGATGATGAACAAGTTGAGACCGTCCTGTAAATCATCTTGCACATTTGATGTATGTTTTGTGAATAAATGGTTTCTACCATTTAAGTCTTAACATAATTTTTGATTAACCCTGTATTATGTTTCTTAGCTGACCGTTGTTTCTGAGATGAAAAAAGCAATACTAGCAATAACTTCAAATAAGAGATGAAATCAATCACATCAAGGTCTCTCATTGCTTCATATAATGTAATTAAATGGACATCACTAATAAAAAACTTCTATCTGCTGGTGAAATCCATGAAAAGAATGCAGTCTCTTAGATTGGGGTAAAATATTCTAACCATTCTACTGAGAAAGTTCTATTGGCCATTACATACAGAAGCTAGGTATACATTGTCTGATATTAAAGTTTCTGAATTCTCAGTATACTTTTTCATCTTGTCATGAAAAAAAATTCATAAAGACATTACTAATACATGCTGTTGTTATCTGTGCTTCAGTGATTGTCTTATTCCTAGGTAACGTTGCTATGGTACTAAATAAATTAAACGAAACAAAGTAGCCTACAGGCGGCATGGTGGTGTAGTGGTTAGCACTGTCGCCTCACAGCAAGAAGGTCCTGGGTTCGAGCCCAGCGGCTGACAGGGGCCTTTCTGTGTGGAGTTTGCATGCTGTCCGTGTGGGTTTCCTCGGGTGCTCAGGTTTCCCCCACAGTCCAAAGGCATGCAGGTTAGGCTAATTGGTGGCTCTAAATTGACCGTAGGTGTGAGTGTAAATACTTGTCTGTGTCTATGTGTCGGCCCTGTGATGACCTGGCGACTTGTCCAGGGTGTACCCCTCCTCTTGCCTATAGTCAGCTGGGATAGGCTCCAGTTTGCCTGTGACCCTGTAGGACAGGATAAGCAGCTACAGATAATGGATGGAAAGTAGTCTACAAAACTAAAGAAACTATTATACTAAACTGAGATTATAGTCTTTCATTTGATGCAAGCTTGGAAGATTATCAGTTTAATTTGATACTATTTCTATTATAATCAGGGGTCTATTTAAAATTATAAGTTTGATCATTATACCCGGCGGCACGGTGGTGTAGTGGTTAGCGCTGTCGCCTCACAGCAAGAAGGTCCTGGGTTCGAGCCCCGGGGTCGGCGAGGGCCTTTCTGTGCGGAGTTTGCATGTTCTCCCCGTGTCCGCGTGGGTTTCCTCCGGGTACTCCAGTTTCCCCCAAAGGCATGCAGGTTAGGTTAACTGGTGACTCTAAATTGACCGTAGGTGTGAATGTGAGTGTGAATGGTTGTCTGTGTCTATGTGTCAGCCCTGTGATGACCTGGCGACTTGTCCAGGGTGTACCCCGCCTTTCGCCCATAGTCAGCTGGGATAGGCTCCAGCTTGCCTGCGACCCTGTAGAAGGATAAAGCGGCTAGAGATAATGAGATGAGATGAGATCATTATACCAGGATAGCAGCTTTTTCCCTCTTTTTTTTGTTTAAACAAATTGTGACTCTGTGTAGTGTCACTTCACCAAGTTCTATACGATCAGAAGTTGGATGAATCAAAGTCAGATAGTCCCAGACTGAGGAAGGGTGACATTGATAATATGTTTATATCAATGCTGGATGTTGGTATTAAAACAAGAATGTGTCTGCCATAATAAATGGATCATGTTATATTGTCATGTAGCCCTACTGAGTCCAATATAGACACAAACGCTGCTCTCAGCGGGTCTTGTGGATTATCAAAATAAATGTTGAGATCTTTAACGATTGTTGCATTTTCTACTGAAACAGACATCTGCAAATTCATGTAGAAAGTATTTGGAATGGATTAGCTTTGTTTAAAGCTGCATACCTATTTATCCATCCATCCATCCATCCATCCATCCATCCATCCATCCATCCATTATCTATACCACTTATCTATCAGAGTCATGGGGGAAGCTGGGAAACTTCGGGTACATCCTGGGCAGGTTGCAAATCTATCTCAGGGCTAACATAGAGATGAACAACCACTCATACTCACCTTCACACCTAAGTCAATTTAGAGTATCTGGAGCACCCGGAGGAAACCCACGCAGGCATGGGGAGAACATGTAAACTCCACACAGAAAGATCCCAGTCAGCTGAGAGTTTCTAATCCAGAACCTTCTTGCTGTGAGGTGACAGTGCTAACCACTACACCACCGTGCCACTGTGATAGATGTTTATTTCTGTAATATCTAAAAAAAAAACAAAAAACAGGCAATTCTGTGGCTTGGAAGTTATTTAATTTAAGAGGATTCTCTAGCAAATAATGTGCATGAAATCGCTTGCTTTGCACAGTCAAGAAGATAGAGGAAGTCTGCGGGTGCATGTGCACACTTACCCTCATCGTCGTCTTCGTTTTCTTCATCTTTTGGGTTTTACGGCAGCTGGTATACACAGTGTTGCATTTCTGCCATCTACAGGTTTACCTTGACCATGCACTGACAGTTACATCATTCTGTCGCTAAACGAACAGCTGATCACACCGAGGTGCTCGCTGACCGCCGATATTTATTAGTTTGGTCCTGCGTTTCCTTTCCTTTGCAACATAATGTCTTTTCTTCTCGTTTTCCATTACTGTAGTCAGTCTTTCACGTTTCATTCTCACACTCATGCCCTCCATTCTTCTCGCCTGTTTCAAATTTGTATGGGGAAAGCCCACCACTTGATGCATGGTGTAGTATCTTGTATTGCATCATGGCAAAGCAAGAAAAAAATAGCAGAGAATTTAGGGCCACATGGCCCTAAATTCATTAATTATTCTATTTAAAATAATAATAATAATAATAATAATAATAATAATAATAATAATAATAATAATAATAATAATATAGTCCTAGGCAATGTCTGTTGAGGTGCAGGTAAACATCTATGCCAAGTCCATATTGACACATTGCTGGTTGTGGTTCTCCCTGGTAGATCTGAACTTCATTCATGGACAAGATTCGCTGGCCAAGACTCACCTCACCATCTTTTATAAGCCTTTCCTCCTTGATTGATTATTTGCAAATATATCTGAATTCAGTAACTAGGCCATGTTGCTGTTTGAGGCACGATCTTGGTTTCCATTGCTGCTTTTTCTAGAGATTTCAGAGCTGCTGTCTCACACAGATGGAGAAAATTGGCACCATCAGCCAGCCACCTGTGCTTGTGTGTCTGACAAGGAACTATTCCTGAACACAAGGTGCATGCCACTCCAGGAATTCTGTGATGCCACTACTCAGGCTTTACTGAGCACATTATCTCAGTGATTCTTCAATGGGCTGCCAAGTTGTATTAGATCTAGGTAGTACATATTTGTAGTATCCTAATGTTGCATTTTCAAATACATATTAAACGCAGTGGCGGGCCGTGCATTTCACACATGGGCCTTCAGTACTGCTCTGTCTGAATTAAATCCACCCCTCAATAATGCCTATAAAACTTCTACTGCAGCTACGACATTCATAAAAACATCAGTAACAACCTCATATTGCAATGTTATTTCACAAAATAGCAACATTTTATTTTATTGATGTGTTTGCAAAATAGCAACATTTTATTTTATCAATGTGTGTGTTTATGTGCCTTATGAGACCTTGTATGCATGTATGCGAATGAGGTCAGTCAGTATAGGCAAAGTAGATGACATCACTCACCAATACGGAGATTATCTGAACTGAAAATCCATCCTCCTTTCTTTCCTCAAGAAAACGTCAATAATTCTGTCGTAGAAGTCGTTTGTTCTTTTCAGTCCCATCAAAAAGTCCCGTTCGATGGCCATCGAGGCCAATGGTACTGCAAATCTGTGTTGCTCTCGGCAATGAGAGAAAGAAGCTCCACATAATTCCCTTTATTGTTTGACCCAGCGCTTTCGTCGTGTCCCCGAAATGAAAGTTCCTGCTTGCCCAAAAAAATTACACAGTCCACCAGTCTTTTTAAAATTTCCCTATTCTTCTTCACCTTTTCATTGTGGAGCTCCGTTTCTCTGCGTGCTTGCTCGCTCAGCTGAAGATCCACTCTTTTTTCCCCAAAGGTTTTTGACAGCACTGTTGCTCGCAGGTGACCGGCAGAGCTTTGGTGTCTCACTGCCGCCTTGGTTAGGCAAGCCAAATTAGCAAATCCACTATGGCTCCAGACACCATGGCGATCAGTAGCAAATAACAAACACTCCCAACAATACAGTTTGCAGTGTTCCTCGGAGCCTGTGAGCCAGGAGTACCGCTCGTAATTAGCGGGCTGAAAGTGGCGAACAAATCCTTTTCCAGGCTGTGTCAGGTTGGCTAGCTTTGGCGTTGACCGCCCTTCGCCCTTTCTGAACGATGTCCAGCTTTTCTGGAAAAGTCCTCCGGGAAAATGGTTGTGACAATAAATTTGCCACCATATCAAATTCTCCCCCTCCTTCAGCCATTTTGGGTTGATAAAACAGATATTTATATTATTTAACTATTAAAAATTGCTAAGTTGACTAGCACTCAATGACTTTTTGTAGCATTCGTGTCATCGCAACTCCAGTGGAAATCTACCCAATCAAATGGTGAGAATACAATGAAGTTTCCTTATGCATGCTTTGAGCCAATCAGAGCATATACGCCTGCAATGGGCTGTTGGGGCTCATCAGAGACGGCCTAATATGACTGGTTCTGAGCTCGCTAACTTGAATCTACAGTCTATGACACAGACAGGCCAGCAGAACTGATTGTACTGGCCTCCAGGCAGATTTATTTGCCTGGCAACAAATGATGGTTGAAATGTGATTGGTTAAAAATGCTTCAACGTAAAAAATACACGTCTGGCAGCAGCGCAGCCACGGGAAAGGAAACGGCCAGACCATTTGGAATTATTTAATAGTTATGAAATGAAATAAAAATAATAAACAAAAAATTAACATCAATCAGTCTGTCTGTGATTTTTTTTAGATATTTTCAGGCCAGCAGAGAAGGCCTTGCAGGCCCTGACGGCCCACCACTGATTAAACGCCATATCCTCCTGGGAACCAAGAAAAAAGCGTGTCTCTCAATTTCTCTTTTGTTGTGATTTCCTTACTAGGAATTTCCCAGCAACCCTCCTAGTCACATGATATATCATTGGAAAGCCCAGGATGTACTCTTTACAAGACACCAGGATTCAAGTGAATAGCTTGAAAGAGTAAGAGGGTGTGCACGTAAAACAAATGTCAACTACAGAGGACACAAGTCTATGGGTTGGTTCTCAGGAGGTTACAACACTGCTGTCAGGGCACATGTTAGTGATTTAACTAAGGAATCTGCTAGAACATTTTTGTAATACTTGTTATAAGGAAAGCCTTTCAGGTGTTTATCAAAAACAATACAGACATGCAACTTTGTCTTTTTTCTAAAAGTTACAATAATTAACATAGGGCCATGTGGACCTATATGTGCCTTTTTTAAAATATCATCAGTACCAGTCGGCTAATAAAATTTTGTATACTATTTTTAAATTTCCTTATCACACTATACCATACCAGTATACCATTACATATGTCGACTCTGCATAATGACTGACATGATGCAATTCTTTGAGGCAGAGAATGAATTGCATATGCTATAAGCATTAGGGTGCATCAGTTGCCCTCACTTTCATAAAATCTGATGCATTTTTGTTTGGGTGTTCCTTTTCACCAATAAAGACATCCTGTAAAATTTTTGACCATATTCAAAAGTCTAATGGTGGCACCACGAGGTTCATTTTTTGCCAAAAAACGCTTATTTTATGTTTTCACGTAAGGTTTGAATCACAATGTTGGACTCCATTTATTGATTTCTTGTGAGCCAGAGATCATGTTAAGAACCTTTGCAAGGGATTGAGAAGCATTAATGTGATTCATAATACATTTGTATTGTTTAAAAGTAGTTGAACAATGATTCAATGAACAGTTAAAACTCAAACTGTGCTTGATAATATATTTAGAATATGTACTAAAAATGTGTATCTAAGATATTTGGTATACTCTATAAGGTGCCATAATGTTTTATGAAAAGTGATCGAAATTTTGTCATAAAAGTCATAAAATAGCAGCTTTTTCCATAACTTTGAGCTCCTGGTGCCACCATTAAACTTTTGAATTTTGTCAAAATATTTCACCCAGTGTGTTTTCTTACCAAAAGGAACATAAAAACAAAAATGCATCATGATCGGAGGAACTTTTCATTTTTAGGGGGCAACTGATGCACACTAATGAGCATTTCCTCTTAATGATTTGTGTGTGTGTGCGCGTGCGTGTGTGTTTCAGGCCTGGAATTTCATCATTTTAGGGGCAAGGCCACTTGGCCTTTTGTGCTGTCAATTTTTTGAGGGCACGAAGGCCAAAAGCCAGGGCACCAAGGCCATAAAATAAAACAATGATTTTAAGTTCACGTCTATAATGAATTTAATTTAAGGACTAATGACTCTTCTGAGGAAGATTGGAGTCTCAGTCAAAACTATCAAGCAGGTAAAGAAACATCTCCGACACTATTATGTCTGAAGATAAGAAAATATTGAATGCATCTAAACTTATCAATCCATCACTCACTTCAAAAATTGTAAAACTTATTAAACCTATATCCTCCTATCATTTTTGTTCAATTGACATTGAATGTGCAAGAGCATCTTCAGACTGTACTACTATGCAGATTTTTGATTAATCAAAATTGAGCCTGGAGTACAAAAGTACAGTCAAAATTGAGCCTGGAGTACAGTCAAAATGTTTGACTGTAAATGGAACATATATTAGAATGTATATGAAAATTAATAAAAGTAAATGTTAATGTTGTAATGATGCCAAAAACAATGAGATAAATCTCTTGCGATGGTGATCTGGTCAAGATGGCAGCAGTTACACTTCGGTTAAACAGCAAAAAGAAACATACAATACTAGTAACAAAACAATGCTAACTGCATAGATTAAAAAAGTGGCTATGAACAGACAACAGCACATATCACGTATCATATTACGGCAGGAACAAGCAGTAGTAACATCCATGACCTTACGCTTAAAGCTCAACAAAGGAAAAACTTGACAGCAAGCTAATTAGCATTTGTTACCGGCTACAGTCGGTACTCGGCATGTTAAAAGTGGGTCAACGTTGTAATGACATAACGTTACTGTACAAGCAATGCTTATTTAATGGTAACAAACTTAAGCACTATATGTTGAAATTCCTATCTTATTCGTTCGTTAATTTATCACACAGTCTTACCTCAGTTAACTTCTTTCCTCCTTCTGTGAAAATTCAATGTCTCAGACGTGGACACAAGTGGGCGGGGGATGCGTTTGATTAAGTCTCCTGGTTGGCTGGTGATAGATTGATGTCATTATAGCATGTCGGAGCGGTTCATGCCAGGCTCGAGTCCGATCCACCACTGATGAGTTGCCCAATAAGAATCCAGAATGTCATCAAAAGACGTATTTTTTTCTCAATAGATGCAGGTGATGTTAAAGCCTATTGGCAGTCATGAGGCAGACTACAAAACCGCAAAACCGCAGCATATCAAGGCCACTGTGGCCTTACGGCAGATATTTTTTTCCAAGGGCACAAGGCCAAATTGAGAGGGCACGAGGGCCATGGGCCTCGTGAAATTCCTGCCCTGGTGTGTTTACATTCTTGCTATTGTGCGTGAGTGTTAGTGTGTGAGTATGTAGTCGTATGCTTGATTTGATAAATGAGACACATGGGGAGGTATGTTGCTGTCTTAATGTGTCTCTGTGCCTGCTTAAATTAAATATCTCCTACAAAGCCTTTGGGTAGGAGGAAGGGATTCTGAAAGCAAATCTTTCACAGGTTCTCCCTGACACGCATTCTTTGCATTTTCATTGGATAATGAATTCTGCAGGTTATTGTGATGATGTTCTAGAACACTTCAGATAAAAGGAGCAGATAGAGCAGTTCACACGGCTCAGACATACAGGCGTCTTTTAAGCATGAAATGTACAATGTAGTGTGCAGAAAACACACTCTCCAGAGCTATTTCTTTTATATAGCTACTGACCGATCACCACTACCTAGCAGTAGTGATCACTGAAATCAGTTGTGTATAGTCCACAAGAAATAATGTTTATCAGAGAAATATGTTTGCAAGAAAAGATTCTGTTCTTTGTACCATGAAGCAGAAACATGTACACACATGCACATATGTCATTCATTGATTCATCTTCAGTAACCACTTCATCCTTACCAGAATTGTGTTGGATACAACACTTATCCTGGGAACACTGGTCACGAGTGTAGCGAATTTACCTACCAACATGTTTTTGGAAACTGACCATATGCTGTACTGTCCATGTATACATGTTGCTAATTAAATTGCTCTTACCTTCTTCTTCTTCTTCTTCTTTTGGCTGCTCCCAATTAGGGGTCGCCACAGTGGATCTTTCGTCTCCATTGCTCCCTTCAGCATCCTTCTCTACCACACCTGCCACTTTCATGTCCTCTCTCACCACATCCATGTATCTCTTCTTTGGCCTTCCTCGTTTTCGTGTACCTGGCAGCTCCATCCTCAACATTCTCCTTCCAACATGCTCTGCATCTCTTCTCAGGATGTGCCCATACCATTTCAGTCTCATTTCTCTTAGCTTAATTCCCAAGCTCCCCACATGTGCTGTCCCTCTGATGTGCTCGTTCCTTATCCTGTCCAACCTTGTCACTCCCATCGCAAACCTTAACATCCTCAACTCCGCCACCTCCAACTTTGCCTCCTGTCTCTTCGTTAAGGATACGGTCTCCAATCCATCCATCACAGCTGGTCTCACTACTGTCTTATATATATTACCTTTCACTTTTGCTGGGACTTTCCTATCACAAATGACTCCCGAAATCCTTCTCCAACTGCTCCACCCTACCTGCACTCTCTTTCTCACCTCACTATCGCAGCCCCCATTTTCCTGCACAGTTGACCCCAGGTACTTGAATTCACCAACTTTCTTTATGTCTACTCCTTGCATCTTCACTACACTCTCATCCCCATTCTCACTGATGCACATGTATTCTGTTTTGCTACTGCTCACCTTCATTCCTCTTTGTTCCAATGCATACCTCCATCTCTCCAAACCCAACTCAACCTCCTTTCTACTTTCACCACATATCACAATATCATCCGCAAACATCATGTTCCATGGTGACTCTTGCCTCACTTCATCCGTCAAGCTATCCATCACTATGGAAAACAAAAAAGGACTCAAAGCAGATCCTTGATGAAGTCCCACCTTCACCTTGAACCATTCAGTTGTTCCAACTGCACACCTCACTGTTGTTTCACTGTTCTCATACATGTCTTGCACCACTCTGATATACTTCTCATTCACTCCACTCTTTCTCATACAATACCATAACTCATCTCTTGGCACTCTATCGTATGCCTTCTCCAGGTCTACAAACACACAATGTAGCTTTCTCTGGCCTTCTCTGTACTTCTCCATTAACATTCTTAAAGCAAAAATTGCATCCTATGTGCTCTTCCTTGGCATAAACCCATACTGCTGTTCACAGATTGCTACCTCTCTTCTCAATCTTGCCTCCAATACCCTCTCCCATAGCTTCATGGTGTGGCTCATTAATTTTATCCCTCTGTAATTACTGCAGCTCTGTACATCTCCCTTATTATTGTATATTGGGACGAGCATACTCTTTCTCCATTCATTTGGCATTTTCTCATTCTCTATGATCTTATTAAACAATCTCGTTAGGAACTCCACAGCTGTCTCACCCAAACATCTCCAAGCCTCAATCAGGATACCATCTGGTCTGACTGCTTTCCCAGTCTTCATTCTTTTCATGGCTGCCCTCACCTCCTCCTTACTAACCAACTCTGCTTCCTGATTTGCTGTCTCCCACAAATCTGACCTTTTCTCTCTTGGATTCTCCTCATTTAATAAATCCTCAAAGTAATCTTTCCACCTTCTTAATACACTCTCTTTGTTTGTCAGCACATTTACATTTACATCTTTCATCACTCTTACCTGCTGTACATCCCTCACTTCCCTGTTTCTCTGCCTCACTCATCTGTACAGGTCTTTCTCTCCTTCTTTGGTCTCCAATCTTTCATACAGCTCCTGGTATGCATCTGCTTTCGCTTTTGCTACCGCTCTTTTTGCCTTCTGTCTCATCTCTCTGTATAACCGCTTGCTTTCCTCATCTCTCTGATTGTCCCAATTCTTCTTTGCTAGCCTCTTCTCTTTTATAATTTCCTGCACTTCTTTGTTCCACCACCATGTCTCCTTGTCTTCCTTCCTCCTTCCTGATGACCACCCAAGCACCTTCCTTGCTGCCACTCTTACTAGTACAGCAGTAGTATTCCAATCTTCTGGCAGACTTCCATTATCACTCAATGCTCGTCTTATTTCTTCCCTAAACTCCTTCTGATGTTCAACTTCTTTAAGTTTCCACCACTGAATCTTTGGCTCCACTATTTCACGCTTCCTCTTTTTCACTTTCAAGCTCATCCTGCACACGACCACTCGATGTTGTCTAGCTACAGTCTCCCCTGCCATCACTTTACAGTCTCCAATCTCCTTCAGGTTACCCCTTCTGCAGAGTATGTAGTCCACCTGTGTAGATCTTCCTCCACTCTTAAACGTCACCCTGTGCTGCTCTTTCTTCTCAAAGTATGCATTGATTATTGCCAAATTCATCCTCATTGAAAAATCAACCACCATTTGCCCTTCCACATTTCTCTGTCTTACACCATATCTGCCTATCACGTCCTCATCTCTTCTGTTTTCCTCGCCAACATGTCCATTGAAATCCACTCCTATCAGCACACGCTCCTGCCTTGGTATACTTTCTACAACCCCGATTCCAAAAAAGTTGGGACAAAGTACAAATTGTAAATAAAAATGGAATGCAATGATGTGGAAGTTTCAAAAGTCCATATTTTATTCAGAATAGAACATAGATGACATATCAAATGTTTAAGCTGAGAAAATGCATCATTTAAAGAGAAAAATTAGGTGATTTTAAATTTCATGACAACAACACATCTCAAAAAAGTTGGGACAAGGCCATATTTACCACTGTGAGACATCCCCTTTTCTCTTTACAACAGTCTGTAAACGTCTGGGGACTGAGGAGACAAATTGCTCAAGTTTAGGGATAGGAATGTTAACCCATTCTTGTCTAATGTAGGATTCTAGTTGCTCAACTGTCTTAGGTCTTTTTTGTCGTATCTTCTGTTTTATGATGCGCCAAATGTTTTCTATGGGTGAAAGATCTGGACTGCAGGCTTGCCAGTTCAGTACCTGGACCCTTCTTCTACGCGGCCATGATGCTGTAATTGATGCAGTATGTGGTTTGGCATTGTCATGTTGGAAAATGCAAGGTCTTCCCTGAAAGAGACGTCGTCTGGATGGGAGCATATGTTGCTCTAGAACCTGGATATACCTTTCAGCATTGATGGTGTCTTTCCAGATGTGTAAGCTGCCCATGCCACACGCACTAATGCAACCCCATACCATCAGAGATGCAGGCTTCTGAACTGAGCGCTGATAACAACTTGGGTTGTCCTTCTCCTCTTTAGTTTGATTTCCATAAAGAACTTCAAATTTTGATTTGTCTGACCACAGAACAGTTTTCCGCTTTGCCACAGTCCATTTTAAATGAGCCTTGGCCCAGAGAAGACATCTGCGCTTCTGGATCATGTTTAGATATGGCTTCTTCTTTGAACTATAGAGTTTTAGCTGGCAACAGCGGATGGCACGGTGAATTGTGTTCACAGATAATGTTCTCTGGAAATATTCCTGAGCCCATTTTGTGATTTCCAATACAGAAGCATGCCTGTATGTGATGCAGTGCTGTCTAAGGGCCCGAAGATCACGGGCACCCAGTATGGTTTTCCGGCCTTGACCCTTACGCACAGAGATTCTTCCAGATTCTCTGAATCTTTTGATGATATTATGCACTGTAGATGATGATATGTTCAAACTCTTTGCAATTTTACACTGTCGAACTCCTTTCTGATATTGCGCCACTATTTGTCAGCACAGAATTAGGGGGATTGGTGATCCTCTTCCCATCTTTACTTCTGAGAGCCGCTGCCACTCCAAGATGCTCTTTTTATACCCAGTAATGTTAATGACCTATTGCCAGTTGACCTAATGAGTTGCAATTTGGTCTTCCAGCTGTTCCTTTTTTGTACCTTTAACTTTTCCAGCCTCTTATTGCCCCTGTCCCAACTTTTTTGAGATGTGTTGCTGTCATGAAATTTCAAATGAGCCAATATTTGGCATGAAATTTCAAAATGTCTCACTTTCGACATTTGATATGTTGTCTATGTTCTATTGTGAATACAATATCAATTTTTGAGATTTGTAAATTATTGCATTTCGTTTTTATTTCCAATTTGTACTTTGTCCCAACTTTTTTGGAATCGGGGTTGTACCACTTCATCCATCTTTTCCCAGAAAAACTCTTTCTCTTCATTCTCACATCCAACCTGTGGGGCGTATGCACACACAACATTGATTACCACTCCTTGAATCTCCAATTTCATGCCTATCACTCTAGCTGACACCCTCTTCACATCAATCACACTGCTGACCAACTCACCCCTCAAAACAATACCAACACCACTTCTGTTTCGATCGACTCCATAATAAAACAACTTGCATCCATCTCCAATGTTCTTGGCCTTGCTTCCTTTCCACCTCATCTCCTGCACACACAAAATGTCCAACTTCCTTCTTTCCATCATACCTGCTAACTCTTTCGCTCTGCCAGTCAGTGTTCCCACATTCAGTGTTCCTACCCTCAATTTTAAGCTCCTTTCCTTCCATCTTTCACGCTCTCTCCTAACATGCCTCCCCCCCTCTCTTTCTGCTTCTCCTTTTGGTGCAACAGTAGCATACTTTCCACCGGCACCCTGTTGACCAAAAGTACCAGAGGCGGTCATTGTTAACCCAGGCCCCGACCAATCCAGTATGGTATTTCTCTTTTCATTCCGCATGTTAGATTTGGCACAGTTTTATGCCGGATGCCCTTCCTGATGCAACCCTCTCCAATTTATCCAGGCTTGGGACCGGCACCAAGAATACGCTTATGCACCCCCAGTGACTGGATTAAAGTTTGACTGCCCTGCACCCAGTATTGCCAGAACGCACCGGATGCACCATAATCCTAAACAGGATAAACCATTACAGAAGATGAATATGAATTAATGAATAACGGATTTTTTAACTCATGAACTTTTGTAAACAAATGATATCTTGAATAAGACCCGAAGGAAATCCATTCAAATGTAGGGAAAACTGAGTTTAAAAAATAATTAGCTATAATTAATAACTAATGAATTAGTTCATATAGCCTCAAACAGCAAATAAATGAAATTTAAATAAATTAAAAAGAAATGTGTTTCATTTTTCAAATTACTTTTGTCATTCATTGTTACCCATATTTTTGTAACTTCCACTTTTCTTATTTTATCTACCCCCATACCTAATTAATCATTTATCTGTTTTCCTCATGCAACATTTCCTGAGCTCTACACCATTTACAGTGGTGCTTGAAAGTTTGTGAACCCTTTAGAATTTTGTATATTTCTGCATAAATATGACCTAAAACATCATCAGATTTTCAGACAAATCCTAAAAGTAGATAAAGAGAACCTAGTTAAACAAATGAGACAAAAATATTATACTTGGTCATTTATTTATTCAGAAAAATGATCCAATATTACATATCTGTGAGTGGCAAGAGTATGTGAACCTTTGCTTTCAGTATCTGGTGTGACCCCCTTGTGCAGCAATAACTGCAACTAAACATTTCCAGTAACTGTTGATCAGTCCTGCACACCAGCTTGGAGGAATTTAGCCCATTCCTCCATACAGAACGGCTTCAACTCTGGGATGTTGGTGGGTTTCCTCACATGAACTGCTTGCTTCAGGTCTTTCCACAACATTGCGATTGGATTAAGGTCAGGACCTTGACTTGGCCATTCCAAAACATTAACTTTATTCTTCTTTAACCATTCTTTGGTAGAACGACTTGTGTGCTTAGGGTCGTTGTCTTGCTGCATGACCCACCTTCTCTTGAGATTCAGTTCATGGACAGATGTCCTGACATTTTCCTTTAGAATTCACTGGTATAATTCAGAATTCATTGTTTCATCAATGATGGCAAGCCATCCTGGCCCAGATGCAGCAAAACAGGCCCAAACCATGATACTACCACCACCATGTTTCACAGATGGGATAAGGTTCTTATGCTAGAATGCAGTGTTTTCCTTTCTCCAAATATAATGCTTCTCATTTCAACCAAAAAGTTCTATTTTGGTTTCATCCATCACAAAACATTTTTTCAATAGCTTTCTGGCTTGTCCATGTGATCTTTAGAAGACTGCAGATGAGCAGCAATGTTCTTTTTGGAGAGCAGTGGCTTTCTCCTTGCAACCCTGGCATGCACACCATTTGTTGTTCAGTGTTCTCCTGATGGTGGACTCATGAACATTAACATTAGCCAATGTGAGAGAGGCCTTCAGTTGCTTAGAAGTTACCCTGGGGTCCTTTGTGACCTCGCTGACTATTACATGCCTTGCTCTTGGAGTGATCTTTGTTGGTCAGTCACTCCTGGGGAGGGTAACACTGGTCTTGAATTTCCTCCATTTGTACACAATCTGTCTGACTGTGGATTGATGGAGTCCAAACTCTTTAGAGATGGTTTTGTAACCTTTTCCAGCCTGATGAGTTTAAAACATGGGACAGTCAAAAGTCCACAGACAGAAGATCTGAGGGAGCGGGAGGGACAGTACAAATGAATTAGCTCACAGAGATAGGAATGGGTGAGACCATGAAGAGCTTTATAGGTTAAAAGCAAGATTTTGTATTTAATCCGAGACATAACTGGCAAGTGTTAGTTAAGTCTCACTAACACTTAATATAGCTTTAAGAAGCGGGGCACTACAATAAAATTGCTTCCATGCTACCCACTGTACCACTGTATTACTCAATTGGCATATTGAAATGAACAGTGCAATGATTCATTTGATTTTGCTGTCAGCCTCCTTACAACATCAATAAATGCTATCTGTTTGGAGAAAAACAAAAGGGCAAATGAATCTTTATTTGAGCTTGTGGTTGACAGGGAAAGTCTCCTTGCTATTTGTTTATTACACTGACAGCTTCAAAATGGTGTTTCTGCTCTTCTCTATTATAGTGATTCATGTCTGTTTCCAGACGTATAGATGTTCTAGCTTTCTGTCTATCTCAATATTGTGACAGATACTACACACTGAACAAACCCACACAATTTACAAAGCAGAAGCTTAATCAGAAAGATTGCAGTCATTTTGATTCAGGAAAAATGTTATCTGATAGATGGTGTTTGCTTAACTTTCCCTGTATGCATACGCAATATAATTTTTAATGCCTTTTAAAACAGATACTACTGTATAGGACATCTGGATGTTATGAAGTTTAATTTGGATTCATATCTTGTTTTTAATCTAGCTTCACAGTCAACATACAAAATCAGGCCAGGTCTCGAACTTTCCCTTTAACAGCCTGTCTTTCACAGAGATTTAAATGTATAACACTGGAACCCAGAAGGAGGCAGACTATTATACTGACAGAGAGAGACAGGTTAATCTATAGGACTAGGACCACTAACCATAAATCCAACATGACCTTCACGTTTCTTCTTTGAGCCATCAGCCACACAAGATGTTAAGATGCAGACAGACACCCAATTCTCTCTCTAGAGAATACAGCATACGCTGCCTGAAATACTGCCTACCCAATTAGGCAGGACATGTTTTTCATTCTCTCTCCATCTCTATGATTCTAACTTGCTTGGATGTCTGTGAAATCCATTTTGCCATGTGAATATCCATTCATCCATTATCTGTTTTATTAAATTAAATTATTAAATGGGTTTTATTCAAAGAACATTTGGCAGCCCAAGAGCTGAATTACATGTTCTGTACATTGGATAAAAGGTACATTGACAAATCAAACATACTTAGAGTTAAAATCACAAATAAAAATATATACAAAATAAAACATCATGATTAGCCATTCCAATTACAATGTGCTATTCAGAAGTTGAACAAGGTAGACTTTTAGAAGTGGACTTTTAGAGTATCATACAGTGCGAACTGGCAACTGATCAAGTTTTTTGTTCTGTCTAGTTTCCCTACCACTTATCTCTCCCTGTAGTTGTGGAAACCAATGTTTGTAGTGTTCAGACTTGTACAGTTTCTGGGCAAACTTCAGACACAGCGTAACACGTCGGTCCTCAAGTTTTTGGAGTCGTAGAGCTTCACAAGCTGCAGAGTAACTGTGAAAGTTGTTGCCAAGGATGATCTTAGTTGCACGCACTTGGATGTTCTCTATCTTCATCCGTTGGCTGTTCGTCAAGCCTGGATGCCACAGGGGTGTTGCATACTCCAGAACCGGTCATACGAAACATGTGTAGACTGTAAGCAGGTCCTGTATGGGTAACTGAAACTGCTTCAGCCTACATAGGAGGTACAGCTTCTGTTTCCCTTTATTAGTCATTTCTGTAACATGCGTGCCCCACTTCAGGTCTGACTGAAAGGTTACTCCTAAACATTTGGCAATACTGACGACCTCAAGTTCATGGCTGCCAATGGTGAGAACAGGGGGTGGAGGTGGGTTCTGGACAAAGCAGACCTGCATGGCTTTACACTTTCCTGGGTTCAGTTTCATTTTGTTGGTTTCAGTTTACGTAGAGAGTTTGTTAAGATCATCCTGCAAGTTGGATGGGTGAGCTATAAATCTTGCTTCAACAAGGTTTAAGTCATCAACATATCCCCACGACTGAGCCCTCATGTTATCAGCAATCCTACTGACATGGGCAATAAAGACAATAGGGCCAAGCTTTGTACCCTGTGCCAGGCCACAGGTAAGATGTTTCACTTGTGAGAGAGCTCCCTGGTATCTGATTTTCTGACTCCGGTCAGTGTGAAAACTAGCAATCCATGGTACTATCTCCGGTCGGACTCCAAGCTCTAAAAGATGACATATAGCTGTGGTGTGATCAACAAGGTCAAAAGCCTTACTGAAGTCCGTCAGTACCCATGGGCTGTTTGTTCCATGCTTGTCTGCTGACTTAAAAAGATGATTCGCCAAACTAACAAGACAATGAGTCGTCTTGTGTTTCTTGTGTCTTGTGTGTCGTCTGTAGTCGCTTATCTTGTTCTACAGGGTCGCAGGCAAGCTGGAGCCTATCCCAGCTGACTGTGGGCGAGAGGCGGGGTACACCCTGGACAAGTCGCCAGGTCATCACAGGGCTCACACATAAACAAACAACTATTCATACTCACACTCACACCTACGGTCAATTTAGAGCCCATGTGAATATATGAAGTGTATTTTTCCGGGGATCAAATGTTCCCAAGAATATCTAACAGTTCTTGTGTGGATATTTGTCCAGTCCCCATAAGGTAACTTGTGTAAGTACAGCTTACTATTATTTATCTGCATTTGTGTCAGTGAAAGAGCTTCACAAACAAGTGTGTGTGTGTGTGTGTGTGTGTGTGTGTGTGTGTGTGTGTGTGTGTGTGTGTGTATGCGCGCACGCGCTCCTTTACAGCTAGTGTCTGTTGACAAAGTGTCACCTCTAGCAGTTGATTGATGCATGTCATGTTTGTTTTGTTGGATGATGTAGAAGTACCTGCTCACCTGGCTGGCAGTGATTTTTCAATCCACATTACTCAAATCACTCTAGGCTGGTCTCTTTTGGGAGTTCCTATCATTAGTTTACAGCTGGATGCCATGGTGTATCATTGTCTACTAGTGTCAAAAATTATGCGTTTTGCTGTTCACAATTCCTGCCTCTTATTGCCTGTACATGCCTGAGAGCCCAAGGTCATACATAGTCTACAGGAAAAAAAAAAAAGCCCCGGTAACCCACACAAAGGCTAAAATAATGAAGAGTGCAGCAGAAAGGAATATGATAAAAAAAAATTAGGTGTGAACACTGTGTCTCTTTATCACTGCAAAGAAAAGCATGACAGGTTGTGGCATTACTGCTTTGTATGGAAAAAATGTTTGCACCCATACCACCACTTTGTGAAACATTTACCCCTTTTATCCAAAGTGACTTACATTTCAGAATATATCTGAGGGTTAAGAGTCTTACTCAAGGTCCCAACAATGGCTTGAGGATTTTGAAATCACCAAATCCAACATCAGCACCAATACAAGTAATATGTTTACCAGGAAACAAACACAGGTTAACTGTTTCACTAGTTACATTATACCTAATATGTCAACTCCAATCATCATAGCATTGCAGTGTGCATACAGTATGCATGTCTCTGGAGGAATGGGTCTTGGAAGATGGTTAGGGCTGAGAGGAGATTGAGGTGTGGACTCTGTAATGTACTGTAAAAATTTTAATGCCTTGCTATCTAGATGCTAGTCCAAAACCTATTTGTTTAGTTAAGCCTTTTGTTAATAGCTTTTTCTTTGGTAAAGGTGCAGATCTGGAAGATTCATGGCCGTAGCATGTTTGGGTAAACTGGGACATTTGGATGCTGTTGCCTCCCCACTCTCACCCATTCACTCAGGTTTGTTCATGGTGGAGCGGTTGACTGCAATATATTACAAGGTGCCCTCATGCCTGCGTTACCTTCTGGCTCTCCTTTTTTATGCTGTCATAGCTAGTCTTGCTGGAGTCTCTGCTTGCCAATAAAAAGATTCTTAAACCATTACAGTGTAAGAGTATACCTAATAATCTGTATTATTTCTTACACCCCCCCACTGTCTCTCTCTGCTGAACTATACACTACTCCTGACTCCTGCTCTTCAGACCTGCCTAATCCATCCCAGTGCCCCACAGCTGCTAGCACGGTTGCCTCACAGCAAGAAGGTTCTGGGTTCAAACCCAGCAGCCGGCGAGGGCCTTTCTGTGTGGAGTTTGCATGTTCTCCCCGTGTCTGCGTGGGTTTCCTCTGGGTGCTCCGGTTTCCCCCACAGTTCAAAGACATGTGGTTAGGTTAATATGGGACGGCCTTGGGCTGAGGTGCCCTTGAGCGAGGCACCTAACTCCCGACTGCTCCCCGGGTGCTGTTAGCATGGCTGCCCACTGCTCTGGGTATGTGTGTGTGCTCATTGCTCACGTGTGTGTGTGTATGTGTGTGTTCACTGCTTCAGATGGGTTAAATGCAGAGAGGAAATTTCACAAGTGTGTGATGAATAAAGTTGTGCTTTCTTTTCCTGCTTTCTTTCTTTCTTCACTCACCTGAAAATCACTCACTGTTGCTGAAGATGGCCCCACATGGATAGCTTACAAATCAAAGCTTACTGTGGATGGTACCACACAGACACCCTAAGAATGACTGTGGATGTGCTTTCTTGGATAGCCTTAAAACAGTAATTGATAAGAACAGTTTATACTCAGGGGCAGCAAGGTGGTGCTGTGGTTAGCACTGTCACCTCACAGCAAGAAAGTTCTGGGTTCGAGCCCCATTTTGCCTGTCCTCCTCTTGCATGAAAGTTTTCATGCTCTTCTCGTGCCTGTGTGGGTTTCCTCCCACAGTCCAAATATATGCAGATTAGTTCAACTGGCTACTCTAAACTGCCCATAGGTGTGTATGAGTGGTTGTCTGGCTCTCAGTGTTGGTCCTGCGATGAAGTGGTGGCCTAGGATGTACCTTGCTTCTCACCCAATGTCAGCTGAAATTGGCTACAGCTTCCCTGTGACCCACAATGGATAAGCAGTATAGAAAATGAATTAACGAGTTTACACTCAAATCTCCATATGGAACATTTGATAAGTTCAGCTTGATACAAGAAACTGAAACTTAAAACACTAATGATGCTCATACTTAAGTTCCCTTTAACACACAGCACTGCATTGTTTATAGTTATAGAAGTGGAATGATTTATTATCATACTATCCAGTGTTGCCCAGATGAGGATGGGGTCCTTTTCAGCCTGGTTCCTCTCAAGGTTTCTTCCTCTTCTTAACTCAGAGAGATTTTCCTTGAGACTGTCACCCCTGGCTTGCTCATTAGGGTTCAGTTTAATTTAAAATTTTATGTCTGTATTTCTGTAAAGTTACTTTGTGACACTGCCCATTCTTAAAATACAAATATATTGAAGTAAAATACAAATAAAACTGATTTGAATTGAATTGACTCCTTCTGTGACAGAAATCTGTCAAAATCACCAACAATGACTACAGTGGCTAAAATATATAGAATAGTAACATTTTACTGTTGTAAACACTCACTAATAATCTGATTGTGAAAATGTATTGAACAAAAAACAACCTCTTATGCTAAGGTCATAGATAGCCAGTTGATCCGTGAGAACCGTGGTTGAGGCCTACCGTGGCCATTCCGGCAGATTTTGGAGATGATCTGTTGCATACATTTGGGCGGTGTAACTATGCAAACGAAGCCACAGTAGCTGCAACGGTAGTGCTAGAAGATGCGGGTAAAACAAATGGCAGCAGTGACGTCTAGAGACGTATGGTCTTATGGCAATGATAGCAGTGTGTACGGTTTTCATGACTGCAGTACAGCATAGCCACAGCAAGATGAAATAAGCCACTTTTTGCAGAATGTTGTTCCATGAACATTTTGAGCTCAGTGGTTGCAACAGAATGCTACAGTAACCCCAAGTAAGCCTCACATATGCCTCAAGGATGCTCATGTATGCCTAAAGGATGCTCACAGATGCCTTCACGGTTGCAACAGATGAATTCATCCAGCGCTTGACCCACGGCAATTTTCAACACGATGAAACTTTCCAGTGATGGAAGCCACACTCTCCCTATTGTCAAGGTAGCTCTCCGGCTTGCACATATTCTGACGGAAAGGCCCAGAACGTATGCCACTTGACCCCTGGAAGGCTCAAAATCATGTACCGGCATCTACCATGAAGTGATTCCGGCTATGTGAGACCTTAGCATTAGCTTCACTTTTAAATCCACAATAATGTTGATATGGGTCTGTCTCAGAAACTGGGTATTGTGGGGGTACCCCACTATATATACTCACAGTCAATAAACTATATGGTTTTGAATGGTGATGTTGGTTTTAATTTGAAATAAAATGATGAAAGGAATAATACAGATAAAACTAAATCTTTGATGTGAATACTCTATTCAGAATTTGGCAAAAATTCTGCAAATTTGTGGAAAAATGGCAGCTTGATCTGGGACATGATAAATGGTTGACTACATTGCATTCCCTTAAAAAGGTTGTAGTCCACTAAAAAGTCTACAGTTATCACTAATTGTATTTTAAGTTGTAACTTTATACACCTAAGGATTGGTGCGCTCACAGAATAATCATAACCGTAATAAAACATCATGCAAAATATTTGATCACCGTTGTAACTCCATTTTCCGCATACCCAAAACCAATACGATCGTGTGTTTTGATCTAAACGGAAAGCCTCAGGGACAAGGTCACGACCTCACCAAAAGTAGTAACTTAAAATCACTACGCCATATCAAAATTTGGTTATAAATCTGCGATTTTGTTTTTAAAACGAAAGCTGAAAGTTAGGTATAGAATATGTTTCTTACAGAATATGTTACGATGGTAGCTGGTCTTGTATGAATTTCTGAGCTATGAAATGAGTTGTGGTCTATTTTTTACCGTAGCGTGTTATTTGTGTGCGGGGAAGGACACACATTAACAATTTGCATGTGTAGAATGGAATTTTCCACTCCAACAGTTAGAAGTTGATCGTGCTTCCATTTGCGGTCTTTCTGTTACGTGGGTGATCTGTTCGGATGTTATCACTGAAAAGGTGAGTTTTGACAGTTTTATTTTGTTTTAGTCTTGCAGTATAAGGCAATAGAATGTTTCTTTTTCATCTTACTTTCATATTTCTTAGTGTTTGCATATTTTTGGCCAATATCTTGCAACCATGGTCAATTTAGATCAAACTTTTGATAGACTCTACGGCCAGTCATTTTGCCCCACCCCCACCTCGTGCTCCGTCTGGTGCGGTAGTGATGTCCCATTGCTTGTGCGCCACAGCAGACCTTCAGCCGGTACAGTCGCTGTTCTTTTACCACCGCCGTTATTCTCATCTTTCCGGTGTGTTCTTGATTTTTCCATTGTGTCCTATTGTCCTATTTCACCATATCAAATACCCAAAATGCATCATATTATTCATATTTAAGTGAATAATCAATTCAGTCATCATAACTTGGCATTTTTAACCCTAGCAATCAAAAAGAGGAAATTTATTCAATATTTTCACTCATCTGTGAAGGAGGGGCTTTAATTCTTCATTATGTAGTTATTTTATATGGAAATCAATTTTACAAAAGCATTTGAATTGTAATAAAAAAAAATTCCACAGTGGAGGCCAGATAAAGCAAGATACTATCTTTATTCTTATTAAACATGACAAAAGAAACATTGAGTGTTAGGTAAATGCAAAAAAAAAAAGTAAAATTAGAAAATTTATTTTTTCACCATAATGTCCCAAATGAGAGACCAGTTTCTGAGATGGACCCATATCCATTTAACTTTTAGCCAGATCACCAAAGATTGAATCCATTGCACCAAATTCCTGTAGGTAGCAGTCTAAAATCTCTTATAACATCAATCAACACAAATATTTTTATTTGAATTTTTGGACTATTGAAATTTTTTCCATGCCATCCCAGCCACTGCTTAGTGCTCTCCTCATGCACCAAGCTTAATGGCAGCTGTTATTGCTAATACTGTATCTGAATTACTTGCTGGGGTGACCTTTGCAAATGTGACAGTGTAACGATCCCTACTCTCTGTCACAAAGCTGCTAATCAATGGTCCCAACCATAGTGACTTCTCCCTGTGCTAACCAGTGATTAGCCACAATTGCAAATGAGAAAAAGCTCAGATATATGTTATCCAGACAGGACAGATATAAATGAATTATTCAACTGTATTGACAGCTGTTGAATCATAACATCTTAAATTTTTGTTTTGAATCAAGTAATTAAGTGTTTAAAACTTAGTAATTCTGTTAACATATATGTGGTGAAAACAATCTTTGTCCATAATTCTGTGTTACTTTTTTATTTTTTGTATTCTGGTGTGCAGCATTTTGCAACTATGTGTCTGAGCAGTTATAATTGAGAGCTCCACTTAGATTAAAACCTCATTAACTATGCATGACTATGCATTTGAGCAGGAGGCATGGCCAGAAAGGCCTCTTAATATCTAATCACCATAAGCTCTTCCTACAAATCACTTGTGGGGGTTTCTACTGATTGCTGCTAGTCAGTTAACCAGTTGATATGTTGCTTGCTTAAAGGTTTGGAACTGGAAGCACTGTTAAAATTTATAATAGTGTGGTTTCTATATAATCAAAAACATAAGTGTAATCTAAACTTAGATTACTAACCCCATTTCCAGAAATGTTGGGATATTTTCCAAAATGCAATAAAAACAAAAATCCGTCATTTGTTAATTCACCTGAACCTTTATTTAACTGACAAAAGTACAAAGGAAAGATTTTCAATAGTTTTACTGACCAATTTAACTATATTTTGTAAATATAAACAAAGTTAGAATTTGATGCCTGCAGCACACTCAAAAAAAAGTTGGGACAGAGGCATTATTACCATCGCATTACATCACCTTTCCTTTCAACAACACTTTTTAATTGTATGGGAACTGAGGATACTAATTGTTATAGTTTTGCAATTGGAATTTTTGTCCATTCTTACGTGATACAAGACATCAGCTGCACAACAGTCCATGGTCGCCATTGTCTGATTCTCCTCTTCATGATGTGCCATATATTCTCAATAGGAGACAGATCTGGACTGGCAGCAGGCCAGTCAAGCACACATACTCTGTGTTTATGAAGCCACGCAGTTGTAGCCCATGCAGAATGAGGTCTAGCATTGTTCTGCTGAAATAAGCATGGACTTTCTGGGAAGTGACGTTGCCATGATGAATATGTCTCTCTAAAATCCCAATATATGTCCCAATATATCAATGGTACCTTCACACACATGCAACTCATCCATGCTGTGGGCACTGATGCACCCCATACCATCACAGTTGTTGGCTTTTGCACCTTTCTCTGATAAACTGGATGGTCGTGTTCACCTTTGGCACTGAGAACTCAATGTCCGGTTTCCCAAAAAACAAGCTGAAATGTGGACTCAGCTGATGACAGCACATGTTTCCATTGTCTTTCGGGCCATCTGAGATAAGTTCAGGACCAGAAAAATCTGCAGCATTTATGCCTAGTATTGATGAATAGCTTGCTCTTTGCGTAATACAGGTTCAGGTTGCATTTCTGGACTGTTTTAAGTGACAATGGTTTTATGAAGTACTCCCAGGCCCACATAGCTATATTTGTCACATTAGCATGATGGTTTCTCAGGCAGTGCTACCTGAGTGCTCGAAGGTCACACACATTCAACAGTGGTTTCCGACCTTGCCCTGAATCTTTTCAATATTATGTACTGTATATTTTGAAAGACATAAAATCTTTAGTTGAGAAATGTTCTTTTTGAAGTGACTAACAATTCTCTCACGAATTTTGGCACAAAGGGGTGGGCCACATCCCATCCTTGCTTGCAAAGACTGAGCCTTTGGTGCTGCTCCTTTTATACCCAGTCATGTAACCAATTAACCTGCTTATTGTGGAATCATCCAAAATTATGTTACTTGAATATCCTATAAATTTTTCAACCTTACTTTGCCCACTGGGGCGGCACGGTGGTGTAGTGGTTAGCGCTGTCGCCTCACAGCAAGAAGGTCAGGGTTTGAGCCCAGCGGCCGGCGAGGGCCTTTCTGTGTGGAGTTTGCATGTTCTCCCCGTGTCCGTGTGGGTTTCCTCCAGGTGCTCCGGTTTCCCCCACAGTCCAAAGACATGCAGGTTAGGTTAACTGGTGACTCTAAATTGACCGTGAGTGTGAATGGTTGTCTGCATCTATGTGTCAGCCCTGTGATGACCTGGCGACTTGTCCAGGGTGTACCCCGCCTTTCGCCTGTAGTCAGCTGGGATAGGCTCCAGCTTGTCTGCGACCCTGTAGAACAGGATAAAGTGGCTAGAGATAATGAGACTTTGCCCGCTTTCCCAACTTTTTTGAGTGTGTTGCAGGCATCAAATTCTAACTTTGTTTATATTTACAAAATACAATAAAGTTGGTCAGTAAAACTACTGAAAATCTTTTCTTTGTACTTTTGTCAGTTAAATAAAGGTTCTTGTGAATTAACAAATGACAGATGTTTGTTTTTATTGCATTTTGGAAAATATCCCATCTTTTCTGGAAATGGGGTTAAGAGTTGATGAAGCCATTCTGAAACATACAAAATAATGCACTTATTAAAGCACAAATTCAGCATATACACACCTTTTGTGGGCAAAACTGAATGTCATTTGTATAGCTGCATATATTCTAAATATACATTAAAATGTTTTTGAGTTGTAAGTAAATAGTGACATGGTGGTGCAGTGGGTAGCATAGCTGCCTTACTGCTCCAGAGTCCTGGTTTGATCTTGAGCTTAGGTTACTGTCTATGTGGAGTTTCATGTTTTCCCCTTGCCTGCATACCCGTAGGTTTCCTTCAGGTTCTACAGCCCCCCCCCCCCCCCCCCCCCAAAAAAAAAGGCACGTAGGTAGATGGGTTATGTAAAATTCTTGACTGAATTCAAAATAATTTTCTTTCCCAGAGTTTCTTAAGAGGCACAGATGTGGCAATAACTGTGTTTATGGTGCATAATTTAAAAGTAACCTAGCGAAATACAGAAAATGCAGAATAAAATACAACATTTTAATACCACAAAATATTTAACAACATCATTGTGAGAGTCATTCTTGTTTGCTGTGTTACCGTAAATAAGATGATTAATGGAAGAATACCTTGACCTACAATGACTTTCAGGTGAGTGTAGCCCTTTTTTACTCTCTCGTACTCTTGCTTCAAAATCCAGCCTTTTATTAATGCAACCCTGGCCATCCCTCACCACCCATTCATCCTCTTTACCTCAGAACACATTAATCTGTACTAAATGTATATGTTGTGTGTGAATGTCTCTCTTCTGCAAATGTCAAGATGATTCAAAATTCCAGTTTAGGCATCTAACATTGACAAAAATGGGGATACAGTAGGAGTACAGTTCTGTCCCCCAAGGTACAACATTAATGTACACCCTGGGGCTCATTATTCGACCTCAAGGTAACTATGTGTACCATTTTAGGACCAAAAAGTTCCATATATGTTCTTCTTTCAGTTGCTCCTGTTAGGGGTCACCACAGTGGATCTGTTCCACATATTTGATTTGGCATAGGTTTTACACTGGATGCCCTTCCTGATGCAACCCTCCCCAGTCTATCTGGGCTTGGGACCAGCACTAAGTATGCAGTACCCCAGTTGCACAATCTGCATGTCTTTGAACTGTGGGGGAAACTGGACCACCCAAAGGAAACACAGACGTGGGGAGAACATGCAAACTCTACACAGAAAGGCCCCTGTCAGCTGTGAGGTTTGAACCCAGCAGCTTCTTGCTGTGAGGCAACAGTGCTAACCACTACACCACCATGCCTCCATTCCTAAGCACTTTATAAAGAGTACAAATAAGTACTTAGAGTACTGCCTCAGCGACAAATCATATACCCCTAAAGGTACAATAATGTACTTTATTTTCTGAGAGTGAACATGGATGTAGGCATCTAACATATATGTTTAGGCACCTCTTAGACACATAGTTATAGTACTATAACTAAACATACATCAGTCAAAAAGCTCAGAAATTCCCATCCCTCATTCTGCATAGCAAAAAATGAAAGAGATGTATGAGAGATGTGTATCTCTTTGAATTAAAAATATTGTGTACTCGATGTAACTAATATGGAATTAATTTGTGCTTGCATTCAAGAAAATAATTTTGCGTGCAAATTTAAAAAAAAAATCCCAGATACATGTTTTCTCTTTCTTCAGCCGTCCATGGTTTCAATGATGACTAGTTGTTAGGTGATGCAGGAACGCATGTGACCCATGAGACCTGCCTTTGATTTGCACGGCCTCTGGCAACTGGGGCAGATGAAGTCTGAATTAGTTGCAACAGTATGCCGTCTCGGCGGCACGGTGGTGTAGTGGTTAGCGCTGTCGCCTCACAGCAAGAAGGTCCTGGGTTCGAGCCCCGGGGCCGGCGAGGGCCTTTCTGTGCGGAGTTTGCATGTTCTCCCCGTGTCCGCGTGGGTTTCCTCCGGGTGCTCCGGTTTCTCCCACAGTCCAAAGACATGCAGGTTAGGTTAACTGGTGACTCTAAATTGACCGTAGGTGTGAGTGTGAATAGTTGTCTGTGTCTATGTGTCAGCCCTGTGATGACCTGGCGACTTGTCCAGGGTGTACCCCGCCTTTCGCCCATAGTCAGCTGGGATAGGCTCCAGCTTGCCTGCGACCCTGTAGAAGGATAAAGCGGCTAGAGATAATGAGATGAGGAATGAGATGAGTATGCCGTCTCTCTCATGAGCCCGGATGTAGTCTTTTCTTCTTTTCTCTTCCACTGCATTCTTTGCCTTCTTGATGGTGCAACGCCATTTTCCTCAGTCAAGGGCCTGCCTTTCCCAGGTGAAGTCATCCACTTCACCACTCTTCATGTGTCTTTTGAGGACATCCTTGTATTTCAGTTTCTAACCTCCACATTTCCTCTTGCCAATACTCAGTTCTCCATACAGGACTGCTTTGGGGAGTCGATAGTCAGGCATTTGCCATACATGACCAGCCCAGTGCAGTTGAGAGGCAGTAATAAGGGCTTCGACACTGACAGTCTCGGCTTCTTGAGCACTTCCACATCAGGAATCTTGTCCCGTCATTTGATGCCAAGAATCTGGCACAGGTGTCTCAGCTGTATACTGGTCAGTTTCCATATGTGGTGTCTGTACAGTGTCATGCACTTTGTGGAGTACAGCAATACTGGGAGTACTGCAATATTGCACACCTTCACTTTTGTGGATCGGCTTATCTCATGGTGAGACCAGAGTCTCTTTTAGAGGGCTCCAAAGGACTTGATTGCAGCCTGCACCCTGTGCTCAACTTCCAGATCTGAGGAGTTATTCTTCGTGACTGAGCTGCCTAAGTAAGTGAAGGATTCACAGTTCTTCAAGGCTTTACCTTTCACAAGAATGTCACATGGCTGTAGCTCATGTGTTGGGGCAGGCTGGACCAAGAGCTCTGTTTTGGACACATTGATCTTCAGCCCAAAGAGGGTTGCCACGGCACTGAATCTGTCCACAAGTTTCTGAAGATCACCTTGATCAGTAGCCACCAGCGCAGAGTCATCAGCATAGAGTAACTCACGAACGTAGATTTCTCTTGTTTTTGTAGGCACCTTCAGTCTTCCAAGGTTGAAGAGCTTGGCAAGTATATACATGTTTTAAGCCTTTGGTGAAGTGTGGGAGAAACAGGTACATAATGATACACTGATGCGCTATAATGCATGCTACTTAATTGTGTATTTACAACCCCGATTCCAAAAAAGTTGGGACAAAGTACAAATTGTAAATAAAAATGGAATGCAATGATGTGGAAGTTTCAAAATTCCATATTTTATTCAGAATAGAACATAGATGATATATCAAATGTTTAAACTGAGAAAATGTATCATTTAAAGAGAAAAATTAGGTGATTTTAAATTTCATGACAACAACACATCTCAAAAAAGTTGGGACAAGGCCATGTTTACCACTGTGAGACATCCCCTTTTCTCTTTACAACAGTCTGTAAACGTCTGGGTACTGAGGAGACAAGTTGCTCAAGTTTAGGGATAGGAATGTTAACCCATTCTTGTCTAATGTAGGATTCTAGTTGCTCAACTGCCTTAGGTCTTTTTTGTCGTATCTTCCGTTTTATGATGCGCCAAATGTTTTCTATGGGTGAAAGATCTGGACTGCAGGCTGGCCAGTTCAGTACCCGGACCCTTCTTCTATGCAGCCATGATGCCGTAATTGATGCAGTATGTGGTTTGGCATTGTCATGTTGGAAAATGCAAGGTCTTCCCTGAAAGAGACGTCATCTGGATGGGAGCATATGTTGCTCTAGAACCTGGATATACCTTTCAGCATTGATGGTGTCTTTCCAGATGTGTAAGCTGCCCATGCCACACGCACTAATGCAACCCCATACCATCAGAGATGCAGGCTTCTGAACTGAGCGCTGATAACAACTTGGGTCGTCCTTCTCCTCTTTAGTCCGAATGACATGGCGTCCCTGATTTCCATAAAGAACTTCAAATTTTGATTTGTCTGACCACAGAACAGTTTTCCACTTTGCCACAGTCCATTTTAAATGAGCCTTGGCCCAGAGAAGACGTCTGTGCTTCTGTATCATGTTTAGATATGGCTTCTTCTTTGAACTATAGTTTTAGCTGGCAATGGCGGATGGCACGGTGAATTGTGTTCACAGATAATATTCTCTGGAAATATTCCTGAGCCCATTTTGTGATTTCCAATACAGAAGCATGCCTGTATGTGATGCAGTGCCATCTAAGGGCCCGAAGATCACGGGCACCCAGTATGGTTTTCCAGCCTTGACCCTTACGCACAGAGATTCTTCCAGATTCTCTGAATCTTTTGATGATATTATGCACTGTAGATGATGATATGTTCAAACTCTGCAATTTTACACTGTCGAACTCCTTTCTGATATTGCTCCACTATTTGTCAGTGCAGAATTAGGGGGATTGGTGATCCTCTTCCCATCTTTACTTCTGAGAGCCGCTGCCACTCCAAGATGCTCTTTTTATACCCAGTCATGTTAATGACCTATTGCCAATTGACCTAATGAGTTGCAATTTGGTCCTCCAGCTGTTCCTTTTTTGTACCTTTAACTTTTCCAGCCTCTTATTGCCCCTGTCCCAACTTTTTTGAGATGTGTTGCTGTCATGAAATTTCGAATGAGCCAATATTTGGCATGAAATTTCAAAATGTCTCACTTTCGACATTTGATATGTTGTCTATGTTCTATTGTGAATACAATATCAGTTTTTGAGATTTGTAAATTATTGCATTCCGTTTTTATTTACAATTTGTACTTTGTCCCAACTTTTTTGGAATCGGGGTTGTACAATTTCATTCCTATTTTGGGTTTGGGGCTTCATCATCGCGTGTTTTACAAAAGCCATTACTCAGAGCACAAGAACACTGAGAAAGAAGAGAGAAAGACAGTTGCATGACAGACTGGAGTCCGCACACCTTTGAGCATCTTAATGTGCTTTAATGGTGTTGCCTCATCTTGCTTTATTTGAGCTCGACTGTAGAGCTTTTCTAGTACAGAGTTAGTGTGTAGACTACAGAATGCAGGTAATGTAACTCAATTCGAATAGTGCTGTTGGGAGAAGAAAAAACATTTTTAAAAAAACCCAGTCAGTTGCACACCATGATTGTGTCGTCTCATCTCATCTCATTATCTCTAGCCGCTTTATCCTTCTACAGGGTCGCAGGCAAGCTGGAGCCTATCCCAGCTGACTACGGGCGAAAGCAGGGCCGTGCAAAGACCTTTGGAGGGGCAGGGGCTCAACATTCAAAAAAGGACACTTGGAACAAATTTTTCACACAAGTTAACTTTATTCAAAACTAAATTTCAATTGCAACTGAACATTCTGTGTGTCTTGATAGAATATGTTGTGGACGTCGTCATTCACCCTTAAGTTTTCGAAGCTGCTAGAATATGTTATTAACGCCGTCGTTCAAACTAAAGTTTCCGAATCTGCCACGTTAATGAAATGGATGGAGCAAACGGTTTAAATATAGCCTAGGCGGCTTCATTAAATGATAAACAACCCTACGCATTTACTGTTGTGTTCTAAGCTGCACAATATTGCCTGTTCAGATAAGAAATGAAAGGAGACTTTCAGTGTGACCTTATACCACGCCGTTCCTCGCACTGTCTCCCACTGTCAACCGCCTGCATGCGCTTTCTGCACGGAGGTTCACTGAATGCATGACGTCACGGATTGATGCCCACATTTACATAGAAAAACGTTATTTTATAAATCTATAATTTCATATATTATTGTCAAATTGTAGAGAATATTGATGTTGGAGCTAACTTATCTTTTACAACTATTTAAAAAAAAAACCAAAACAACAAAACAGTCCCTATGAAACAGAAAAGGGGCAGGGGCTAGAGCACCTGTTCATTGCACGTGGGTGGGCGAAAGGCGGGGTACACCCTGGACAAGTCGCCAGGTCATCACAGGGCTGACACATAGACACAGACAACCATTCACACCTACGGTCAATTTAGAGTCACCAGTTAACCTAACCTGCATGTCTTTGGACTGTGGGGGAAACCGGAGGAAACCCACGGGGACAACATGCAAACTCCGCACAGAAAGGCCCTCGCCGGCCACGGGGCTTGAACCCTGACCTTCTTGTTGTGAGGCGACAGCGCTAACCACTATACCACCGTCCCTGATTGTGTCGTTGTTTTCCAAATTTAAGACAGAAGAAAGAAAGACTGCGGGGTATTTTCCTCTTATTAATGATGCACTATTATCTGATAGCCTATTTTTCATATCTAATAAGACGTTTTGACTCATAGATTAGACAACAGGTTTTCTGGGAGACTTTTTTGATGTCCCGTTTCGTCAAATATTTTACCAGTGCCCAGTCATATTAGTGAGCTCTGTGTGTGCTCGGCTCACAAGCACGACTCCTGTCTCCATATTGAACCAGCACACCGCGTTCTGCTCGCGCGCTTTTCACCTTTGGAAGCCGCGTCACCATGGAGAGCACCATCCGGCTGTAAAGGATCCCCGCGCGCGCGCGCTGCTTCACGCTGCTTCACGCTGCTGGATTTCTTTTCTCCTAAAGGGAAATGCATGAATTCGCCCTGCGCAGTCAAAAAGCTTGATGGTTGTTGTTTTGAAAGGACATAACTGATCGCGCCATTTTCATCTAGAAAGGCTTCCAGGCGCGCTCGTGTTTGCAGGCGACAACTTGGCTGTCTGCCTGTTAAGTGTTTGGCGCTCGACACGAACCAGTTGCATGCCCTTTCAACACGTGCTATTCTTTTTTTGCACGGAAACGCTATCACTGTCATTGAGAACATTTCTAGTCTGTGACGGGTTGCTATTTCAAATTGCGAAATTGATTTCTTTTCTGAGAAATTTCTACCGATGAATAGGTATATCCTTGCTGGATTTTATTCACTTTATATGAATGGGTGTTTTTAAAGAAAGAAAGAAAGAAAGTGAGACTGGGAATTGATGTTTATGCCAACTTATGTTCTGATTTGGCAAGGGTGCGTCGTGAAGCGCACGCGCGCTGTGGGCGGGAATAGACGCGCGTTTATAAAGGGCGCTGCGCGCGCCGTGGGGCGGCGACACCACGCGGAAACGGCTGTCAAGAGCGCAGAGGACCCAGTGAAGACACGAGGGAAGTCTTTTTAATTCATTCCGAGCTGGGTGGGAGAGGCGCGCCTCTCTTGGGCCCCTTGTCGCCTCTCCCCGCCCCCGGTATGGATGAACACTTCAACCTCATAGACTCGCCGTCGACGCGCTACAGGGGAAACAACGCCGAGAATCGCGGCTACGCGGAGACAGAAAAGGGCAGCATGACGGTGATGGCGGCGGAGTTGCTGGAGGAATCGGCTGCGCTGCCCGGCCACCTGTCGCTGGATCGGTATGAGGCGGAGCACGAGTGCTGTGAGAGAGTGGTCATTAACATCTCGGGCCTGCGCTTCGAGACGCAGCTCAAAACTTTCAACCAATTTCCGGACACCCTGCTCGGCGATCCGAAAAAGAGGATGCGCTACTTCGATCCGCTCAGGAACGAGTACTTTTTCGACAGGAATCGTCCAAGCTTCGACGCCATCCTCTACTACTACCAGTCAGGCGGGCGCATCCGGAGACCCGTCAACGTGCCCATAGATATTTTCTCGGAAGAGATCCGCTTTTACCAGCTTGGCGAAGAAGCGATGGAGAAATTTCGTGAGGACGAGGGTTTTATCAAAGAAGAAGAGCGCCCTTTGCCTAGCCATGAGTTCCAGAGGCAAGTCTGGCTTTTATTTGAGTACCCGGAGAGCTCCGGCCCGGCCAGGGGCATCGCCATCGTGTCAGTACTGGTCATTCTGATCTCCATCGTCATTTTCTGTCTGGAGACTTTGCCTGAGTTTAGGGACGATAAGGACCCGGTCACTGTAGCGCCTGTTATAAACGGAACTGGCCCGTACGGGTCAGGCTCTTTTACTGACCCGTTTTTTGTTATCGAGACGCTTTGTATCATCTGGTTCTCCTTTGAGCTGCTTGTCCGCTTCTTCGCCTGTCCCAGCAAAGCCACCTTTTCCAAAAACATCATGAACATAATCGACATCGTGGCTATAATTCCGTATTTCATCACCCTGGGTACGGAGTTGGCCGAAAGACAGGGTAATGGGCAGCAGGCCATGTCTCTGGCCATCCTGCGCGTGATCCGCCTAGTGCGCGTGTTTCGCATCTTCAAGCTGTCGCGCCACTCCAAGGGCCTCCAGATCCTCGGGCAGACGCTCAAAGCCAGCATGCGGGAACTTGGCTTGCTTATTTTCTTCCTTTTCATCGGGGTCATTTTATTCTCCAGCGCTGTGTACTTCGCAGAAGCGGACGACCCGGCCTCCAGCTTCAGCAGCATCCCGGACGCGTTCTGGTGGGCCGTGGTTACCATGACTACGGTGGGATACGGAGACATGCACCCGGTGACCATCGGCGGGAAGATCGTCGGCTCGCTGTGTGCCATTGCTGGGGTTTTGACCATCGCGCTGCCCGTGCCCGTCATCGTCTCTAATTTCAACTACTTCTACCACCGGGAGACGGACGGCGAGGAGCACGCGCAGTACCTGCACGCGGGCAGCTGCGAGCATCTCGACTCCGCTGAGGAGATGAAACGGACGCGCAGCACCTCGTCACTCAGCAAATCGGAATACATGGTGATAGAGGAGGGCATAAACAGCGGCTTTAAGCAGGCTAACTACACAAATCAAAATAATCAGAACTGCGTAAACATCAAAAAGATTTTCACAGACGTGTAAATCAAACGCAGGTCCAGTCACAGATGTTCCTCAAATCAGCTACACTTTACCCTCGGATTTTCTTCTTGCAGACCCTGAACGCGGACTAAAACCTGTTGGCCTGCAGATGATCATGCATTCTCTATAGTGGTTAAAAGTGGACGAAGGGCGGGTCAGGGACGTTAAATAACCTAACCTAAAAACAATAATGAATAGTTTGTGATTGTCAGTCTGCCTTTGTTCTCAGTGTTTTTTTTATATATATATATATATATATATATATATATATATATATATATATATATATATATATATATATATAATCGTCATCATACGTATTGGCAATATAATATTATAATCTAACAATTGCCTGTTAATGTGATGAAACGATATATTTTCGGAGGTCACGTGTTAGTGTCACATGCATTTTGTTAGTATTTTTAAGTGCAGATTTTATTTTAATAAACTGAACGTATGTGGATAAAACCATCAAAATGTCAAATATATATATATAGCCTATTGTATGTATTTATTAATCAAACCGCCTTTACCTATACCAAATAACAATGTGTTATACAAAATGAAATAATTAATTGTTATAGCTGAAAAATGGTTTATTTTGTGTAAAAAAAAAAAAAAAAGGTGTGTGAAAACAATTATAAACAAATCGATGTTAAGTGCTAAGTTTCCCCAAATTCTATTTATAATGTTCTTTTAGAATTCCCCACAATTAGTATTCGGATAAAAGACACAGTAGGTTGGTATAAAAAGAAAACAATCTCCTTTCTTGCATGAGAAAACAGGACTGAGCTGAGCACGCGCGGATTCGCCTCCCCGTCTAGAACCCTGGCTCCGCCCTATGATGCAGTCTCCATAGCAACCACAGTTTCCTGGGTAACCCCAGTTAACGTTACCTCATCGCCGTTACTCCGGCAACGCCCCAGATGGTTCACAGAGCTCTGCTGACAAAAACAGCTAGAGACAGACAAACAGAACTAACGCACAGAGCTAACTTTAACACTCAGAAGAGGTCAAATTAAACATTTACCTTACGATTATGCATTATACATTTGTATTTATCCTCCCAAATTAGTTGTGCAGTTATAAACCTCAGAATAAATTTGAAAGTTTTATTCTTAGGCAGATGTATTGGTAGATAAAAGATTACTGCAACACTGGTTAGAGTATGCAAACTTTATTCAAATAGATGTAGGACCAAATCAGGCATTATTAGAGACCTGCATGAAGCCCAGCAAGGCTGATGCTTTTACAATCTTTACCTTGACTCAGTCCTGTATGTCAGTTTGAGGAAGATGGGCACTGCGTGACTGAGCAAGCTCATTACAGAGACTCTCATGTTGCCTCTTTGGTGATCAGAGTCAATGGGCATTCACTGAATCTCTCTAAAACCCCAAATCATATATCAGAGCTTTGTGAACTATCGCTGCAAGTATCTGTATGTGTTGGTATGTGTGTTGGTATGTGTGTTTGGGGTGTTTCTCCTATTTTTGAGATCACATGAGAATGCAGATACCATTTTCCTTTAATGTTTAAAAAACAACAACCTAAACATCCAGTAATTCCATGCAAACAACCAAAGGCTGACTAACACTAATACTACTTTTTTTTTTTAACTTTGCATCCCATTTAGTTTAAAAATCACTTTGTTTATTTCATTAAATTTAAGTTGCATGAGAAGAAAAGCAACTTTTGCTCAGTGCTGCCATCAAGTGATTTATTTTGGCCCATGCAAGAAGACAAACAGTCCTAAATAAATACAATACTACATATCTCATTCTCATCTCATTATCTCTAGCCGCTTTATCCTTCTACAGGGTCACAGACAAGCTGGAGCCTATCCCAGCTGACTACGGGCGAAAGGCGGGGTACACCCTGGACAAGTCGCCAGGTCATCACAGGGCTGACACATAGACACAGACAACCATTCACACTCACACCTACAGTCAATTTAGAGTCACCAGTTAACCTAACCTGCATGTCTTTGGACTGTGGGGGAAACCGGAGCACCCGGAGGAAACCCACGCGGACACAGGGAGAACATGCAAACTCCACACAGAAAGGCCCTCACCGGCCCCGGGGCTCAAACCCAGGACCTTCTTGCTGTGAGGCGACAGCGCTAACCACTACACCACCGTGCCGCCCCATACTACATATCGTACTTTCTAATCATACCAGAATTTTTTTACTTGATACGTACAGTATAATATAGCCTTAAATTTCTCACAAAAAGGAGAATTTAATTTTTCATATTAGTTATGGCATGCAAACTGTTCCATTGCAAGTTATTTTCTGGTGATTTTACACATTTTTATCATTATTTGATTCTTGTTTTATTGCTCAGATTGCTGGATGAGCAGAGAAAATTTTGCATGCATAGTCACAGTGCACAGCTGCTGCTGCATGATGTTTCATGGCAGAGAGCTTAGATATCTGTGGTGTGAAATGAGCTGTCTGACATCTCTGGAAATTCAAGCTGTCAGCTGATAACGTGTAATATAAGCTGTCGCTTCTGTTCATCCTCAGACTCACAAGTTACTTTTAACTCATAATTGAGTATGTTTGGCTTTGCGTGAGTCAATAAAGACACCAAATATTCACATTAACTTTTTCCCTTTTATTTCTGTTTCCCAGGAAGTAAAGATCAGGTCCCTTAAAGATTTCTGCTGATGGGTATTCATATGACATGATCAAGCTGACCTGTGGCTCAATTCCAAACTGGGAAAACAAGTTATAAAGGTAATCTATGTTTATTGTGTTAGGCTTTTCATGCTCTGTGGAAGTGTGGAAGGCAAATATGTGAACAAGAACCAGGCTCATTACAACCAATCCACCTACTGGCATGTTTTTGTGAGGTATGATAAAACCAGAAAACTCAGAGGAAACCCATGCAGGCAAAGAGAGAACATGCAAAACTATACACAAACAGTATCTTGAGCTCAGGATCGAACTGGGGACCCTGTATAGCTACCTGCTGTGCTGTCCATTTTGAAACATGCATAAGAAAATGTATATTTATCATGTATTTCTATATTTGCATCTAGAAAAAATGGCCCAAATACATCTACATCAAATGAATGAGTAGCTGGAGTTTACCAGGAAATGAGAAAAATACTTCACCAAAACAAACCAATGATGTTGTTAGTTCCTCTTAGTTTCAAAATTGTCTGTTTTTAATTTATTGTCAATATTACAACAATTATAGCAGAAATAATGAATAAAACAACCATAGCTGACAATTATATCCCATGAGCTATAAGTGACATAAGAGACAATACATTCAAATGATACTCAAGTTGCAAGAGAAGTTAAATGTATTTTTGGGAGTTTCCACTGGAATTACTTGATATTGAGTTGATATACCTTTCATTTCGTCTTCTGGAAAATTTCAGAAGCAGTGATGTCACTGATAGTGAAAAACGTGATACTTTTTCTTCTCTTATGTAGCTATAAATATGGATATTTTCAAATAATTTGTCCTACCAAACAGCATTACAAAAGCAGATCAAAAGCAGTGGATCATCACTATTTGTCAAGACACAATTGCATGTGAATCAAAGGCATAAAAATCACATTTGTATAGCTGATGATTGGGGCACTAAGGTATTTGTGTTTACTCCAGTACTGAAGCACATTATGTAGCTTTAATTCAAAAGCTTTTCAACACATTCTTGGGTTGTCACCATTATTTAGGTAGTCTGAAAGGATGTGTGAGTGCATGTATTGGGTGGGGCTTTTTTTTCCTTTTCTTTCTTTCTTTCTTTCTTTTTTTTTTTTGGGGGGGGGGTCCCCCTATTTGTCTGCACATGAGCTGCACTTGTTTGTGGGTGTGCTTTTGATGTGTGTGTACCACCACTAGGGGGTCTCTGTGTAATGATAGACTCCTGCATTCGTTTCTCGCTCATTCTGGGTGCTACCACACTTTATTTCTGTCACTGAAGGCTCTCACGTCATTAATTAAACAGAGAGAGTTGACATCCTTCTAGCACTGGCTGCTGTTCTAGCAATCATATGACTGAATGGAGCTGATGTTATTTTCACAGAGAAGTGATTTACAGCATGGTCTGCTTAAACACTGCATAAAATATGGCTAATACACTCTGTCATGACATCAGTGTTAAATTACTTAAATATTTATTTCCATTTATAATTGTTATGATTTTTGGAAATTTTATATTCAACAGAATATTCTAATATTTTAATGGTTTGAGTTCTGAGTATGACAGGTATTATCTGTAATAGCTTTCAATGGAGTAGGTGATTGCATGTAGAATGTAGCATGGCTTTAAAATGATAGTCTCTTCTTACACTGAGAGAAGGTCATTCCTCTCTTATAAGCAAAGGACAATGATGAAAATATTTATAGCTTTTATACATGAGTGAGTGCTGAATGATTAAAAAAATCAAGATGTTTAGGTACAAAGAAGGCAGAATGGGCTTTTCTTTCTTTTTTCCAAATATTATATAGTGATACATTGGAAAGGCTAGTGGATGGTGGATGTACTTAAGCTACTGAACACATTTAAGAACAAACATGGTTGTAAAGCAGCTTTACAGAAATTAGATCCCTGAAGACCAAATAGATCCCTAAACAGCAAGCCCAAGATGACAGTGGTAAGCAAAGACTGCTTCAGGGAAAACTGTTAAGACTCAAAAGCGAAACATCCACTACTGGGTAAAATTTGATAATAGTATAAGTAGTTCAACATAGTATCTGTAAATGACCTCTTTATATATCCATATATCTAGTTTATGTGCAATGCATTCAGTGCATCCACTAGACATTTTATACACTATATGGCCAAATGTTTGTGGACACTTGACTGTCACAACCTTATGTTATTTATTTATTTATTTATTTATTTATTTATTTATTTTAAATTCCATTATAGATTTGACACCCTTTTGCTGTAATAATAGGTTCCACTCTTCTGGGAAGGTGTTGCATTAGATTTTGGAGTGTGTGTGTGGAGATTTACCCATTCATCCACAAGAACATTAGTGAGGTTAGGCAGTAATGTTGGATGAGGAGACCTAGAGTGCATTTCCAATTCATCCCAAAGGTGTTCAGTGGGGTTGAGGTCAGGGCTTTGTGCAGGTAACTCAAGTTCTTCCACTCCAACCTTGGCAAACCATGTCTTTATGGACCTTGCTTTGTCATGCTGGAACATGTTTGGGCCCCTTAGTTCCAGTGAAGATAAATTCTTAATGCTACAGCCTTTTTCAAACTGAACATACTCCATCATTTGAGTCTGTCACTGAATGGCTGGCTGGTAAACTGTCTTTCCTTCCCCTTGAAAGAAAAAGTGATGCTTCACCTGTCATGTTTCAATTACATGACGCATTTGTGTGTGTGTTCTGTTTCAGCAGAGACAGAGCCCGACTGATCAACAAGCACTAGGCACAGTACAAAGCACAGGACAAAGCACAAAAACTCATCAGAAATATGTCCGTATTGTTGTATATCACCTTTTCATCATATGAAGACTCTAGAAGTGGCCTTCTTCATTGGTTACACTGCCAGTTTGAATGTATATAACCAATCAGACCGACACTCAAGGGGCAGAAGCTGATTACCTTTGACATCACTGCCTACTGCAGTGAGACATATATAAGTGAGGTTGGTTTTTGTTATGTTCTTCATGTATTCACTGTTTGTGCTGTTTTCAAACCAGGTGTCTGTGTATAAGTGTGTTGATACTAAGGCAGTGTTTATGTATTAACTATATTATTAGACATTCCAAGCACCGAAGCACCAAAATTCTCAATGTTTTTTGATGAGATGAACTAATAAAATGGGTTACAAACATCTTCAGTAGTGTTTCCACTCTCTTTTTCTCTCTCCCTTATTTGTATTGGTCTTTATAAGACTATTAGACATCAGCCTTTAAGTAACTGAGTAATTCATTTTAAATCTATACGAGAGACCACAGTTTGCGGATATCAAAAGAACAAAACAATTCAGCTGTATTGTATAATATAATCACAATTACAATTCCCTTATTACTTCACCCATTTTCAATTACTGCTTTATCCTGGGCTTGTGGTGGCCACACCAGTCCATCATACACACACTCACATATATAGGGCAATTTATCACCTCATCTCACCTATCCCTTGACCAGTAGTCACTGGGGCATCAGTAATGATGTTGTAACCACACTTCTCCAGCACTCTCTGTTCTCTGCTACTCTTAGGGAGTCCACCATTTTCATATTAGTCCATTCCTCTATGTTTTCAACCCATCTCTTCCTTTGTTGCCCTCTTCTCTAGGACCCGGGTATGGTACCTTGTAGGATAGTTTTTGCCAGTCCGGTTGATCGGAATACGTGGCCATACCAACATAGGTTCCTTTTTTTAATCAGTGTTATCAGATTGTCATATGGCCCAATAGCCTGTTCTGTGGTCTGGCAGATATTCTCGTTTTGTATGTGGTCCCTGTGTGAGATGCCCGGGATCAGTCTGTAGCATCTCCTTTCTGTCACTAGTATCCTTCTTTGGAGATCAGCAGTTAATGTCCATTTCTCACAGCCATATAGAAATATTGATAGAACAAGACAGTGTAGTAGGTTGATAGGGCAATTTAGAGTAACCAATCCATTTCCTAGCATGTTTTTGGGAGGTGTGAGGAATCCCAATATATCTAAAACCCATATGGATATTGGGAGAACATGGAAAGCTCTGCACAGACAGTAACCAGAGCTGAGGATGAGATCCCAGACCCTGGAGGCATGAGGTGCCAGCACTACCTGCTGTGCCACTATGCTGCTCCATCATGTTTTCACTAAGCCACTATACAAGCAGCATAGCTTTTGCTAAGAATGACCTCATTTATACACTTTCTATGTCAGTGGGATAATATGCTAAATCAGTAGGATATTACATATTTTTGTACATTATACAGTATATATTAGAATATTATTGATGCTACACATATAGAAATTATTCATCTGTTGAAAACCACCTGCACCCTCCTGCACCTGCATGACCTAAATTCAAATAATTTTAAAATATGGAGATCATTTTGTACATTTTTCCCTTATTATTATCAGACCAAAAGGAGGCCAAGCAGGTGTTGGAAGAGTTGCTTAGTCACCCAGTTCCGGTTTAATGTCTGCACAAATTACAGCACTTCCTGAATGCAGATGATTGTAGCATATATCCCAGCATGCTATGTTTAGCCTTGCTAAAAAAGAACAGCTGAATTTAGAATGATACAAGCAATGTATCATATTATGCTGAGCAATGTGCTGCTTCTAATATGCCACAGATGCACTGAGGAGTCATTTTAGGTGAATGTATGCACCCTGTGCTGTTTTTGACACCATTTGAATACCAACAATTAATTTGTAAAACAGCAATTTAATTAATATTTTAAGGTATTGAAACCAATACAGTAATACTACGCATGACTATTTTAACACCATTATCATGCAAAGAAGGTTTATAACATACATTCATATGTGGAAATGTGTTCAATGCGATTATACCTCTGCATTATACTGACTCTGTGAAGTGCTGAGTTAAAATAAATACAATGTTCAGTGAATTTTACATTAGCAGAAACAGATATTATGAAAGTCTGAAACACACATATATAAGGCTTGAACCTGCATTTGTTTTATAGTGTTCTGTCATGGCTTAATGGCTTTTTCAATAGTGCTTCTGAAAGTGGTGTAATACAAGCCATTATCGCAGTGTATATTTGGCCTTGTCTCAGGAGACACTCTGGCACGGCGGAGACAGTGGACCTCTAGCTGTGTGTGTGTGTGTGTGTGTGTGTGTGTGTGTGTGTGTGTGTGTGTGTGTGTGTGTGTGTGTGTGTGTGTGTGATAATGAGGAAGCTCTCTGTAGCTTTTCTGAAGCAGCTGAGCCCCTGCACAGTTCACTGGACATGAATATGCATGTACAGTATGTTCATGTGTGTTAGTGTCTCAACTCCCCCAGAAGCACAAAGCTTCCTTTTTTATCTCTTTTATTGAACCTTAATGTTGGGTTCACCACTAAACCCAAACCCATCCCAGGACTGAATGATAATGCTGCTGCTGTAGAAATGCCACTGTTGAATATGCTATGACTGTTGAATATGTTGAAATGTTATGTCTATGACTATATGTAATAAGAATACCATACATTATCCATCAATCTGCTATCACCAGTGTCATCAAAGTGATATTTCATTCAAGTCTTTATTCCATGCAGATATGAAGTACAGGGTTCTTCTTACACACTTAGAAGCAAGCATATGACAGCTTATACTTCTCTAAAATGTTATCAAAGGTTAACTTTAGCTGAAGCAAATAACATGTTTCTTACATAAAGACATTGCTTTCACTATGGTGACAATGCATTGTTCCACCACTAGACTGCATTTGTATTTATGGTCTGCAACTGTACAATAAATAAAGTGTGGAATTAAAGACTTGGCCTGCAGCAATTGCTTACACTTCCACATACAGCCATCTGACCAAGAGTTTTTGCCCTTGAAAGTACGAAGGTATGATGATCTGGAGGAATGAAGTATTAGTAAAAATATCTCACATCATTGGCAGCACGGTGGTGTAGTGGTTAGCGCTGTCGCCTCACAGCAAGAAGGTCTGGGTTCGAGCCCCGTGGCCAACGAGGGCCTTTCTGTGTGGAGTTTGTATGTTCTCCCCGTGTCTGCGTGGGTTTCCTCCGGGTGCTCCAGTTTCCCCCACAGTCCAAAGACATGCAGGTTAGGTTAACTGGTGACTCTAAATTGACCGTAGGTGTGAATGGTTGTCTGTGTCTATGTGTCAGCCCTGTGATGACCTGGCGACTTGTCCAGGGTGTACCCCGCCTTTCGCCTGTAGTCAGCTGGGATAGGCTCCAGCTTGCCTGCGACCCTGTAGAAGGATAAAGCGGCTAGAGATAATGAGATGAGATGAGATCTCACATTATCTGGATAGAACAACCTGATGTTAAAAATTACGAATGTAATCACACAAAATAGGGATGCAATAGATGAAATATAATGTAATTACCAAAATGTATAAATGTAAATGAAAACTTTATTTAATTCCACCACATACTGCAACTTGAAAGAGGTGAATGTTTTAATGAGCATTAATTAAATAAGAATGTTCAACTGAAATTTATTTGTATGGTGCTTTTATCTGGAGATATTATGCAGCTTTACAGAAATCCAGTTTAGATTTAGAGCTCCAATGAGCAAGCCAGGGGCGATAATGGCAAAGAAAAACTCCCTGAGACAAAATGAAGAAGAAACCTTGAAAGGACCAAGACTCAGTACGGAACACATCCTCTTCTGGGTAACACCTTATAGCTTTATTATAGGTCATTACAGTATATAGTTGTACAAGAGTAAAGACAAATGGAACTAAGTGCATTGAAAGGATGTTCAGTATAAGCATATTTTGAACAATATTCCTGGGATGAATACAGGACAGTCTTTACCATATGATTATAGCAGCTGTTCTTAGGTACACCTCTACACTATCCACATTCTAGGGCATAAACTGTTTTTGGGAAGTGCAAATCTTTAGGGCATCCATGTAGGACATCATCAGAAGGTGAGTCTTATGTGCAGAATGTTCCAAGCAGAAGAAGAGCATCAGGATGAATCAGGCTGATTTGAAGAGCAAGAGGAGCTACAGGAGCATAAGTGTGTCAGGATCAGGCACTGACATCACAACAGGCAGCAGGAGAATACATAACTCAACAGAGAGACAGAGAGAACAAATGATTAAGTATGCACTTGTCTTACCGTATAGTGGTTTAAAAGTGATCATAGTGAAAGCAGGGACTCCAGCAGGTCTAGCTTTATAGCATGTAGGTGCAAACTCCACTCTGAAAGGCTGGAGAAAAAGCAGCGGGTATAGCATAACTAAAAGGGAGAGCCAGAAGGTAACATAGGCATGAGGAAACACTGGAACATAAAGTGTCCTGCCACTCGACACTAACAAACTTAAATGAACACTTGTGAGAGAGCATGACATAGTCAAAATATGCCAGTTTACCATAACTCTATGCACTATGAATACCCCAGATCTGTGAGAGAAAAGTTATTTTAAAAAATGCCAGACTAAACAATTAGGGTTTCAGCCTTGACTTCAAAAATGAGACTGTGTTTTGAGTACTAACTAGAAGGTTGTTCCATACCTAGGGGGATTTGTAATAAAAAGCTCTTCCACTTCTGTAATTCTCATTCTCGGTAATATGCACCTGCAGTTCAGTTATTTCTACTGAGTCGTGGCATTTAATGTGACATTTCACAAGCCAGCATTTCCCTTAAGGAGAAGAATCATAAAATGCTGAGTCAAGTAATGGATCGGTCAGGAAAGCTGCAGACATGACACAGCATATAGGGCTCAGTGCCATCATTTCCTTGGCCTATGAGATGTCCTTACAGTGCTCTCGCCTCACACTGTCTGCATGAGGGTTCCTGGTGCCTGTCACCATAGTAACAAGGGGAGCACCATCCAATGACAGTAGTGACTGAATCTCTATACCTGAGCTCTGGTTAAGTTCTAATTTAGAGGATACCAGAGACCCACTGATATCAGACAAATGTTTAGATTGATGTGTATAGCATGAATGAAGTGTATACTTTCTTCTTCCAAATTTGAGGCATGGAATGTCTCAATCAGTTTATGGAAGGACACATAAATCACAGAAGTCATTCATTCATTTATTCATTCATTCATCTTTAAAAATGGCTTGGTCAGGGTCATGATGGATCCAGAGTCTTTCTCAGGAATACTAGGCAAAAGGCAGTGCACACCCTGAATGAGATACCAGTCCATTGCAGGGCACTATACTCCTTCATACATTCATTCACACCTATGAGCAATTTAGTGTAGCCAATCCACCTGCATGTTTTTGGGTGGTGGAAGGAAACCAGAGAACCTGGTGGAAACCTACACAAACAAAGGAAGCACATGTGAAACTGTACAGACAGTAGCCCAAGCTCAGGATCAAACTGGGGATCTTGTAGCTACCGGTATGAGGCAGCTAAGCTATCCACTTTATTCACAAAAGTCGCCAAGCATTAATTAGTTGAAGGAGAAAGACTTTGGAATATTTTACCCCATTACTATTTTGATTTTAAAATGCAAAGAGTTAAGATGGGCTTTTTCATAATAAATGGGTTTTGGGTGAAAAAAATGCTGTAGACTATATGTGCATAAATTCATATGAAATTCAACACGACTGTATATCCACAAAAAACACACCATATACTATTTTCATGTGTGTGTTGTTGGGGTTGGGTAGGAGGATGGTGAGCGGGGAGTGGAAGGACACCGCATCTGTCCAGTGCTCTTTCAAAAGGTTGTGCTAGTGCAAGAGCTGCAGCAGTGGGTGGATAAGTGACCTTGAGTATCTTACTGGGTCCTGGCTGTGTGCCACTGTCTGTTCTAGCCTGACTCCCTTGCAGAACGGATTGAACACATCCAGAACAAAGTCACTCAGAGAAATCAATTTGAAATTATTCTAGTTTCTCAATACATAATGGAGCTAAATAAAAACAAGAATGGATACCTACCACACAGTGATGCGTTATTGATACTGTTGTAGCAAGTAATCAGAATTTGATTTATATAAAATATTTTATGACTAAAACACATAAAGTAGCGGGGATGTACAACCCTGATTTTTTAAAAAAATTGGGACGTTGTGTAAAACATAAATAAAACAGAATACCATTATTTGTTAATCATTTTCAACCTATCTTCAGTTGAATACAATACAAAGACAAGATATTTAATGTTCAAACTGATAAAAATGCATTGTTTTTCTAAATATACACTTATTCTGAACTTTGATGCCTGCAACATGTTTCCAAAAAAAGTTGGGACAAGGGCATGCTTACCACTGCATTATATCACCATTATATCACTTTTAACAACACACAGAAAGATTTGGGGAACTCAGGACTGCTGAAGTTTTGAATGTGAGATTCTTTCTCATTCTTGCTTGATATACAGCTTCAGGTGCTCAACATTCCGGGGTCTCTCATTATATTTTGCGCTTCAAAATGTACTACACATTTTCAGTGGGAGCCACGCTGTTGTAACATATGTAGAATGGGGCTTAGTGTTGTCTTGCTGGAATAAACAGGGATATCCCTGAAAAAAAAAAAAAAACATAGTCTGGATGGCAGCATATGTTGCTCCAAAATTTGTATGTACCTTACAGCATTAATGGTGCTTCACAGAAGTTAACCATGCCCTGGGCACTAAGACACCCCCATACCATCATAGATGCTGGCTTGTGAACTTTGTACTGGTAACAATTTGGATGGTCCTTTTCCTCTGTAGCCCAGAGGACACAACATCCACAATTTCCAAAAACAATTTGAAATGTGGACTCATCAGGCCACAGCACACTTTTCCACTTTGCATCAGTCCATCTCAGATGGACCCAGACCCAGAGAATTTGGCAGCGTTTCTGGATGTTGTTGATATGTGGCTTTTGTTTTGCATGGTAGATGCATTGATGAACTGTGTTTAACAACAATAGTTTTTCAAAGTGTTCCCCAGCCCATGTAGTAATATACTTATACAATCATGTTGGTTTTTAATACAGTGTCATCTGAAGGATTGAAGGTCATGGGTGTTCAGTGTTGGTTTTTGGCCTTGTCCCTTACCTGGAGAGAGTTCTCTGGATTCTCTAAAACCTTTCATGATATTATGGATTGTTGATGGTGAACTCCCTAAATTATTTGCAATTGTACACTGAGAAACATTGTTCTTAAACTGTTGGACTATTTGTCCATGCAGTTTTTCACAAAGTGGTTAACCTCTCCCCATCCTTGCTTGACTGAGCTTTTCTAATTATCAATTAACCTGTTTACCTGTAGAATATTCCAAACAGTTGTTTGTTTTAGCACTCCACAACTTTCCCAGTCTCTTGTTGCCACTATCCAAACTTTTTTGGAATGTGTTGCATGCATCAAATTCAGAATAAATGTATATTTACAAAAAAACAATAAAGTTCATTAGTTTGAACATTAAATATCATATATTTGTATTGCATTTGATTGAATGTAGGTCAAAAAGGATTTTCAAATCATTGCATTCTGTTTTTATTTATGTTTAACACGGCATCCCAATTTTGTTTGGAAATGGGGTTGTAATAGTATGGGTGTTAGATGGTGATAGATAAGGCCTAAGTAAGTTTTAAGGATACAGTGAGCTTATTGGTTCATGAGTTTATGATGCTGCCAAGATGTACTAACTATTTTCTCAGAGATATTAATAAAATCAATGGCACTTTGTTCATTTTTATGCACTATAAATGGGTCATTTGTCAAAATAAAATGTGAGGAAAAGCATGTTGTGGGTTTAAGTATGGAAGTTATGTATTTGTGTGATGACAGAATGTCTCATCTCATCTCATTATCTGTAGCCGCTTTATCCTCTTCTACAGGGTCGCAGGCAAGCTGGAGCCTATCCCAGCTGACTATGGGCGAAAGGCGGGGTACACCCTGGACAAGTCGCCAGGTATGACAGAATGTGTTAAATAGAATAGTAATAGAATAATAGAATAGTAAAATTAACCCATAACTGTGTAAAATATAACCCTCATAGATGGGCCATTTTAATAACCCAACAGATTGGTTAAATTGCATAAACCAACCATTCAATATTTACTCAGTTTTGGGATATTTTCAACCCAGACCTTTTAGATTGCACTGTTTGGATTGCTCATCAGCTCAGGGGGATATCAGTGTGTCATTTAGAGTGTTAAGGTCAGGTCTGAGTCTCAGAGGACTTTGCTACTGGTAACCCAGTACCACCTGCTGCATTAACAGGTAGTCGGCATCTAAACTGGCTCCCCCACCAGTGTATACTGGTGAGGATGGTGGCATGTCACCCAGCAGGATTAAAAACAAGACCTGTCAAAGGGTGGATGAGCTCCTCATGAGCCAACGGCCAACATGCAAACCTGGTATCAGCTGGTAGCCATAGAATCAAAGGGCTCTCTTCTGTCAGGGAATATGAAGGTCAACCAACTGCATTCCTACTGGTGGGCATTTGTGTGCTCAGTCTCTGGGACCTGATGACCAAGCTGGTAGGAAGGAGAGAGCATCAGTGAGCCAGCACAATCCACCCTTGCTTTACTGTGTGCAAGCTGTTCTGTAGTTAACAAATTTGTCTCAAGTCCTACAGCAACAGGGATTGGCAACAGGGGCAGGTGAAGGGTGTCACTGGAAGCCCCTAGTCAAGCAACTGCATGTTAGGTGACTTCAGTATGATGGCCGTTTGTTGGGGACCCTGGACAACCACACACTTTCCTGTCCTGCTGAAGTGACCAATCAGCCATTTTTTATGGGTAGCTGCCCCCCCCTTCCAGGGAAGGGTCTAGAAAATGTTGACCTGAAAAAGCTTGTCCTTAAGTGAGCCTGCTGGTCAAATGCGATCAGCTGGCCACCCAGACTACGCGGTAGAAGAAAAAGAAACTGTTCAGTAAATTTCACATTTGGTGCTTGGAACATTTGTACTCTACTTGATAATGAAAATAACATCGAGAGAAGTATTACTGTTATCACCAGCATGCTATGTCAGCAAGGCATTGATTTCCCTGCACTAAGTGAAACACATCTCCCCAAACAGTCGCAGCTTACTGAGATTGGAGGTGGTTATACTTTCTACTGGATTGGTAAACCTGAATCGCAGCCATGTCAGGCAGGCATGGACTTTGCTGTCAGGCAGGCATCGACTTTGCTGTCAGAACATCACTAACTCATCACCTAGTTGGCCTTCCAAGAGGTATCAATGACAGGTTAATGTCTCTGCGTATACAGCTCTCAAAGTATCAGGGTGCTATTATTATCAGCGCATATGCGCCAATGATGTCATACTCCAACACAATGAAAGAAGAATTCTATGAAAGTCTATACAATCAAAAAAATAACTGTACCAAAAACGTGGACTTTAACAGTTTTAACATGAAGACAGTTTCGTTGATGTCGTAACTCTTCATTGATGGAAACTTGAGTGCAAAACTGTTCATGACAACTGCAGTCCTAAAGTTAGCAAGTCAACTGTAGTCCTCAGCCATAAAAGCATTACTGTAAGAGTCCAGAGCGTCCTCCAGGTGTAACTTTCAACTGTCCTCATGGGGCCATCCTCCACAGGAGTGATGCGATAAGACTCCAACCAGACACAGAGCACCAGGATGGATCAAGCAGGTCCGAGGGGCAGAAGAGGTCAGCATCTCGATCCCAGGACCGACATGTAACTCAGAGGGACAGATTGTGGGGGAGAAAACACAAGTTGTTAGGTATGCCCTAAAAATGACACAAGTATTAAGTCTGTGTGGTAGGCTTGCAGAGACGAGAGTCTTGACATCAGGCAAAATACACAACAATGGCATGTTAATATGGTTAAAAAATATCATGACCTGCTCTGGCTGGATGCTTGATTGGGTGATGGGAGCACACTCCTCAGCAATGATGGAATGCAGATGGGACCCTTAGGGCTGGCCAAGACAATTCAGTTACATTTCACCGGGTCTGGGACATGCGACAGAATGTCTGACGGCCGATTCCCTGCAGGCTACGATAGCCAGTCGAGGTCTCCACCCTCTCCACCAAAAGATTTCCTGTTGACTCCATGTAACTCAGAGGGACAGATTTGGGGGGAGGGGGGGAGAGAGAGAGAGAGGGAAAGAAAACACAGGTTGTTAGGTATGCCCAATGTCACCTGAATAAGTAGGAACAGTATACATATTGCACTGAGTACAAGCAGGGACTCCGGCAACTAACTATGACAGCATAACTAAAAGGGGAGAGACAGAAGGTAACACAGGCATGAGGGAGCCCCAGGACATAAAGCAGCCAGCCACTACACCGTCAACAAACTTGAGTGAGCAAGCGAGTGGGGACTGACAGCATCCATACATCCCAGTTTACCAAAACACTCTATGTCTGAGGACCCTCCAGATTTACACCTTTACCTCATAAACACCATTAACAAAAGGTTTGACTAAACAGATATGTTTTCAGCCTAGACTTAAACACTGAGACTGTGTCTGATTCCCGAACATTACTTGGAAGGCTGTTCCATAACTGTGGGGTTTTGTAAGAAAAGGCTCTGCCCCCTGATGTAGCCTTCACTATATGAGCTACCAGCAGATAGCTTGTACCTTTTGATCTAAGTAGGCGTGGCGGGTCATAGAGGAGCAGAAGTTCACTCAGGTACTGTGCTGCGAGACCATTTAGTGCTTTAAAGGTCAATAGTAGTATTTTATAATCAATACAAAATTTGATTGGGAGCCAATGCAGTGTGGATAAGACAGGCGTGATGTGGTCATATTTTCTAGTTCTAGTAAGGACTCTTGCTGCTGCATTTTGAAGTAACTGGAGCTTGTTTATGCACTTATTGGAACATCCAGACAGTAAGGCATTACAATAATCCAACCTGGAGGTAACGAAAGCATGAACTAGTTTTTCCGCGTCATGTAGTGACATTAAATTTCTTATCTTAGCAACATTTCTGAGATGAAAGAAAGCTATCTGGGTAATGTTATCAATGTGAGTTTCAAATGAAAGACTGGGGTCAATAATCTAAGTTTTTCTATAGAAACACTTTGAATTAAATGGGACCCTTACATTGAACTTGCCTAATAAAATTACATGGAAAAACTTAATGTAATTGATAAAGTCAACGTTTTTGGTACAATTATTTTTTTGAGTGTATAGGACAATCAGATCTGTACCTTCCAAAGATAAGCTTATCTTACTTGGTGATTTCAACACAAGAGTTGGTAGGGATGCTGACATCTGGGGGAAGGTCCTTGGCCATCATGGTGTCAGAAAGGCTAATTCCAATGGCTTGCTCCTCCTTAGTGCTGCAAACAAGCTTGTAATCACGAACACAATCTTTCAACAGAAGGATTCCTTGAAAACAACCTGGATGCATCCTAGATCACACCATTGACACATGTTAGACTATGTTATTATAAGATAAAGAGACTTGGCAGACATTCATCTTACACGGGCTATATGCTTCTCAATCTCCTGGTCTGAACACTGCCTCATCAAAGTTACTTCTGCTCTTTGCATCCCTACCAAAGTCTGCTACAGAACACCATCTAATAGGATGTCAGTAAACTGAAGAAAGAAGATAAGAGAGAACAGCTCTGGCACTGTATCAGGTTGGAGCTTGAAGTGTTAGCAGCTGAAGAGGGCGACAAGGCTAAGGATGTTGAAAGGATATGGAACAATCTTAAAGAAGGAATCAGCAAGGCCACTGTGGCTGCACTTTGATACAAAAAGCATGGACATAAGGATTGGTTTGATGATAATGATTCGCGGATACATGCAAGTCTGTGTGAACTACACCAGAAACATCTTGACTGGATTGCAGATAAGGGGAACCAGGTAAAGAAGGACAGTCATAAATGAATAAAGTTGACAGCACAAGCTAAAATCAGGAAGATGAAAGAGGAATGGTGGGCTGAAAAGGCTGCAAGGATGCAAAATGCTGCAAATAAGAATGATTTGTGTGCTTTCTATCAAGAACTCAATGTTGTCCAAGGACCAAGTTTCAATGGTGTGTCTGCTGTTCATAGCTCGGATGGTAGCACCATTCTAACAGACCCCTCACTTATGGAGAGCTGTGCTGAATGCTTTGAGCAAATACTTAATCATCCATCTAATATAGCAGATGCAGTGATTGAAGTTCTGTCTTGTAAACCTTCATTTGAGAGCCTGAGCCTGTTGATTCAGTTAGATGAAGTATTGAAAGCCATTGATGGTCTGAAAAATGGCAAAGCACCTGGTGGGGGACTGTCTTCCACTTGAAATATTCAAGCGTGGCAGGCCTTTCCTGGCTGAAATACTTCACCACCTGTACTTGATTATCTGGCAAAACGAGGAGGTCCCTCAGGATTTTAAAGACACTAAGATCATCCATCTATATAAGAGGTGCTGACTGCAACAATTATGGAGGCATTTCTCTATTGTGCATTGCTGGCAAGATCCTTGCACGCATCATAGCCAGCAGGGCACTTGTTTTGGCTGAAGATATCAATCCTGAAAGCCAATGTGGATACAGGGAAAGCCATGGAACTGTCAATTTGCTTTTCGCTACGTGTCAAGTGCAAGAGAAATGTAGATAACAACAACAAGAGTGTTGACTATAGTGTTCATTGATCTAATAAAAGCTTTTGACTCGGTGAGCCATGCAGGGCTGTGTAAGCTACTGGACCATGTTGGATTTCCAGGAATGCTAATAAACATCATGCGGTCTTTTCACAATGGTATGAAAGCGCATGTTATTGACAGTGGATGAGAATCTGCTCCTTTTGATGTACATAATGGCATCAAGCAAGGTTGTGTCTTCGCATCCTTGGTGTTTAGCCTTATAATGGCTGCTGTGAACTATGATGCCTTTCATGACTGTGATAAAGGTGTCATTGTGAACTTTCATTACGATAACAGCATATTCAATCTCTGACATCTGAAAGCAAAGATCAAAGTTCATCACATGCTTGTTAGAGAGCTACTCTACGCAAATTACTGTGCTCTCGTGTGCACACACAGAAGACAATGCTCAAGCTCTTATGATGATGAATAACCCTTTATTATCACTAGTCACAAGTACCAGCGAAATTGACCATCAACCTGGCCTTACATACACACATACACACAATTGACAGAGGGGGAGTAGACAGGACAGGAAGGCAGGGATGAAAAGAAAAAATACAGAGTAACATGAGGAGAGGGGAGGAGAAAAAAGCAACCCCCAGACTATGCTCCTACGAGGAGTACAGTGTGGAAACATTAAAAAAACACCTCAGCACATAAGCACAAAATAACACAAGTACACTTTACAACATGAAAACTCGGGACTTGAGGGGGGAGGGGGCGATCAGGGGTGGGGGTAAGGGGGGGGAGGGGGAGAGGGAGGGGAGGAGGTAGAGGTAACCCAGCGCAAGCAAGCAGCTGTCCGCTCCTGCAGCCATGATGGCGCTGGTCACACACCCACTTGTCACACTGGTGGTAAAAGCGGCGATCGTGGGAAGTGGGGGAAGGAATATGAGAGCGTCTCACAGCAGTGACCTTCAGGGGGAGATGTTGTCCCAGCAACGGCCTTGGCCGATGCCAGTGCTGTCTAAGGAAGCCGAAAGCAGATAAGATTGGGATTGTTTGGTCTTGGGGCGAGCAGATGCATTCTTTTACACGACCACTTTGTCTGTCCATTCTGGTCTCCGAATCAATCCATTTCCTTTGCAAAGCCGAAAGCTTCTCCATGATGTCATCCATGTTGCGGTTCAAGTTCTGAATAGTCACAGTCTGAGTGCCGACAGCTCTGCCCACCGCTTCAATCATGTCGGGCAGCTTTATGGGGCTTTGAACAGCTGCCACCATTGTCTGATTTCCTCGATAAACCAAGGCAATGCCTAATCCAATCAGCAAAAGTCCTGTAATCATGGTTCCGAATAGGTAGGTATCTTCAATGTCCTCCACAGAAAAACATTCCGGCAGGACAGGTGGGTTCCCCCGAACCCAGGCTTCTCGTCGAGAAACTGTGTCAATTTCATTAGGAGATGAGTTTATCAATTCCATGATTTTTTAGTTTAGAGAGCAGTGCAGAGAGAGTCTCTCAAAAGTATAGACAGACGAGACGAGACAAAGGAGCACAAGCAGGGAAAAAAGGGAGAGGAGAGGAGAGGAGAGGAGAGGAGAGGAGAGGAGAGGAGAGGAGAGGAGAGGAGAGGAGAGGAGAGGAGAGGAGAGGAATGCGACCGCCTTCTGTGAGAGCACGGAGAAAAAAAATTATTGGCTACTACTTTGTTTACACATAGCCGGGTATTTATGAAAACAGGTATCTTCTCCTCCCCGTACTAGAAAATAATTCCGTTTACACAATGCTCAAAAACAGCCAGGGAAGGCTGTCAAAAACATGTCAAACAAATAGAAAGCCAACCAGAGATCTGAAAGCCAAGGAGGAGGGACCGTCAGATCACAATGCTAAAACTCCGTTTTCCCCATAACACAGAGAAAACTCCATTTTCCACTATTTACATGCAGGCATGAAAACGGAGTTTTCACAAATCTCCACTTTGCCCGGAGTTTTCGAAAGCAGACGTTTTCAGTGACTGAAACCTCCGTTTACGTGTAAATGATGGATGCAACCGCATAAATAAATATCCGTTTTTATAGATACCCGGCTACGTGTAAATGGGGTCTACTTTTCTAAGGCAACCACAAGATATGGCCTCTCCATCTCCATAAAGAAAACCAAAGTGCTTTTACAGACCAGATCTGGTACCTGTTATAGAAATCCAGCAGCAAAGATTGGGTCGGACAGATTGAAAGCGGTTACCTAATTCTGTTACTTGGGTGGTGTAGTATCAAACACTCACAGGTATATATATATATATATATATATACCTGTGAGTGTTTGTTTAGTCTATGTTTATTTCTTATCTAGAGTGTTTATACTGTTTATATTGTTTATTTCAGTTATTCTATTTTTATTTATTGCATTGCCTGTTTGCACCATGGGTCAGAGAGGACTGAAATTTCATCTGTGCTGTATGTCGAGCATATATAGCATATTTGACAATAAAGTTGACTTGACTTGACCATGTAGGGCAGCTTGATGCATTTCACATGCCCTGCTTATGGAGGATTGCTGGAATATTTTGGTAGGATCATGTAACAAACACTGAAGTGCTGTCTCACTGCCATGCATGTGGAATTGAGGCCTTTATCATGGAAACCCACCTTTTCTGGGCTGAGCATGTGGTTCGGATGAGAGATTACCTCATGCTCTGCTCTATGGTGAACTATGTGATGGTGTATGCTCCATCAGTGCTCCAAAGAAATGTTATAAAGACCTGCTTAAGAGTTCACTTACTAAATGCAGCATATCAGACTTTGAGGACTTTGCCAAGAACAGAGCTCAATGGAGGGCAGCTGTAAAGGATGGCATGGCAAAGTTCGAGGAGAGGCGGATTGAGGAACTTAAGGAAAAGTGATGCTGCCAGAAGGAAAGGGACCTGGAAGTTATCCTTATGATAGGTGTCCAAAAGTCTGTGGGTCAGCAATTGGATTGTTGAGTCATCAAAGAGCTCATGACTGCAAAAGAGACAGTTGGCGTAGAACTTGGATCTGTCACTCGCGACAGCCAAACCAGACAACAAAAAAACAGTGTTGAAGTAGTGAGTGTTCAAACAAATGAGGTGAGTTTGAGAATGTTAGTTTTGAATTGTTAGTTTTTGAATTGTTAGTTTTGAATTGTTGGAACACGGGTGTTCCAACAATTACTTACCTGCAGAAGTTAAACGATTGGCAGAAGAGCTTCGAAAGATCAACACTGATCATAGAAGAATCCATAGTGAAACCGTTTTTGCTGGGTGCTGGTTACGACAAGAAAGCCATAAGAAATACCAAATGCTTTGTGCATGGGAACACCAGCATGGAATTCACTCAGTCAAGTAAGCACTGTAAACACAGCAGAACTGTCAAATTTATTTTTTAAGTTGATTTTGATTTCCTTCACACTGATTTTCCTAGAGTTCATACATATGCTACCAGATTACGACAATCTTTGGGCTGTTAGAGGAAGCTGTTAGCACTACAGGGTCAAATACTACATTCGATCTACCTACATAAACACTAAAAGGGGAAGGATATATCAGCTTATTTACACTGCATTGTTTGCGCTTTGTTTTGGGAGTTGATCCTTCAATAAAGTTGTCCTTTTCAGTTCTTTGACTTGTCCTTGTTTTTTGGTTTTTGTACTTTTTATAACTAAAGACAAAGGAGTTGTAGGCTTTGTGACTTGGATCATCAAACTTTACTCCACTGAAATGTGCAGAACACAGTCGCATGTTGTCTGTCGGTATAAAATTTTGACGACGAATTCTGCCTAACCATGCTTTTCAATGCTTAACTTTTTTAGGTATTCTATAAAACATTAAATCAGGAAAGGTTGTTTTTCCCCATGTGAATTCGAAGAAATGACTGAGGTTATCTAACTTAGTAAACAAATATAGCGCCTGGTTAACCCCAAGGTGCAAGACATTCTGGGTATGTGAAAGTAGAGAATAAGCAATTTAGAGTAGCCAGTTGACTTAATGCATGCAGTCTTTGGACTGTATGAGGAAACGAGAGAGCCTGGAGTAAACCCAAGCAAACAAATATATGTAGCACCTGGTTAACCCCAAGGTGCAAGGCATTATGGGTATGTGAAATATGTGAAAGTAGAGAATAGGCTATTTAGAGTAGCAATTTGACCTAATACAGTCTTTGGACTGTATGAGGAAATGAGAGCACCTGGAGTAAACCCACACAAACCCAACTTGAACATGAAAATTCCACACAGAAAGGGCCCGGTCACTGAGTAAGTTTGAACAAAGAACCTGCTTGCTGTGAGGCTAACCACTGTACCACTGGCATGCTGCCCCTACAATGACACTGAACCATCAAATTTAATCTCAACTACATGTACCTTTAAACCTACATGACAAGGTCTAGATTGTCTGGTGTTTTAGTTGTTTAATTGTTTAGGTGATGTAGTATTACATGTTAGTCTGTAGATAACATCTATTTGTCCATTATCCGTAACCGCTTATCCTGTTCTACAGGGTTGCGGGCAAGCTGGAGCCTATCTCAGCTGACTATGAGCGAGAGGCAGGGTACACCCTGGACAAGTCGCCAGATCATCGCAGGGCTGACACATAGAGACAAACAACCATTCACACTCACATTCACACCTACAGTCAATTTAGAGCCACCAATTAGCCTAACCTGCATGTGGGGGAAACCAGAGCACCCAGAGGAAACCCACACAGACACAGGGAGAACATGCAAACTCCACACAGAAAGGCCCCCTTTCGGCCACTGGGCTCAAACCAAAAACCTTCTGGCTGTGAGGCGACAGTGCTAACCACTACACCACTTCTGTAGATAACATTTGGAGCCAAATGTTAGCTGGAATGCAAATGAATGAGCTAATTATTTAATCTAGTAATGTCGTAATTTGGTAAGAATTGCCATAGGGTATTTTCAACTTTTTTTTCTGGAGAAATCCTCAACCAGGTTGTCACTGAGCCTAACTCTCCCGTTTGGTCTGTGTTTAAAACACTGACCTGATAAGTATGGTCTTTGTCTGAGAGTTTCATCCATCCATCCATCCATCCATCCATTATCTGTAGCCGCTTATCCTGTTTTACAGGGTCGCAGGCAAGCTGGAGCCTATCCCAGCTGACTATGGGCGGGGGCGGGGTACACCCTGGACAAGTTACCAGATCATCGCAGGGCTGACACATAGAAACAAAAAAACATTCACACCTATGGTCAATTTAGAGCCACCAATTAGCCTAACCTGCATGTCGGGGAAACCGGAGCACCTGGAGGAAACCCACACAGACATGCGGAGAACATTCAAACTCCACACAGAAAGGCCCTCCTACGGCCACTGGGCACAAACCAAGAACCTTCTGGCTATGAGGCGACAGTGCTAACCACTACACCACCTCTGTAGATAACATTTGGAGCCAAATGTTAGCTGGAATGCAAATGAATGAGCTAATTATTTAATCTGGTAATGTCGTAATTTAGTAAGAATTGCCATAGGGTATTTTCAACTTTTTTTTTTTTTTTTCTGGAGAAATCCTCAACCAGGTTGTCACTGAGCCTAACTCTACTGTTTGGTCTGTGTTTAAAACACTGACCTGGAAAGCATGGTCTTTGTCTGAGAGTTTCATCCATCCATCCATTACCTGTAGCTGCTTATCCTGTTCTACAGGGTCGCAGGCAAGCTGGAGTCTATCCCAGCTGACTATGGGCGAGAGGCACGGTACACCCTGGACAAGTCGCCAGGTTATCTCAGGGCTGACACATAGACAAACAACCACATCCACACCTACGGTCGATTTAGGGCCACCAATTAGCCTAACCTGCATGTCTTTGGACTGTGGGAGAAACCGGAGCACCCGGAGGAAACCCACGCGGACACGGGGAGAACATGCAAACTCCACATAAAAAGACCCCCCTTCGGCCACTGGGCTCAAACCTTCTGGCTGTGAGGCGACACCACTACACCACTTCTGTAGATAACATTTGGAGCCAAATGTTAGCTGGAATGCAAATGAATGAGCTAATTATTTATCTAATCTCATCTCATTATCTCTAGCCGCTTTATCCTTCTACAGGGTTGCAGGCAAGCTGGAGCCTATCCCAGCTGACTACGGGCGAAAGGCAGGATACACCCTGGACAAGTCGCCAGGTCATCACAGGGCTGACACATAGACACAGACAACCATTCACACTCACATTCACACCTACGGTCAATTTAGAGTCACCAGTTAACCTAACCTGCATGTCTTTGGACTGTGGGGGAAACCGGAGCACCCGGAGGAAACCCATGCGGACACGGGGAGAACATGCAAACTCCGCACAAAAAGACCCCCCTTCGGCTACTGGGCTCAAACCTTCTGGCTGTGAGGCGACACCACTACACCACCTCTGTAGATAACATTTGGAGCCAAATGTTAGCTGGAATGCAAATGAATGAGCTAATTATTTATTTTCAACTTTTTTTTTTTCTTCTGGAGAAATCCTCAACCAGGTTGTCACTGAGCCTAACTTTCCTGTTTGGTCTGTGTTTAAAACACTGACCTGGAAAGCATGGTCTTTGTCTGAGAGTTTCACTTGGTTTAAAACTGTGATTTGGGATGGAAATGTTTCCTCAAACCTGGCAACCGTGCAGTACTCAGCATCTACAGCGCGTTCCCTTTAAAGCGGGCCACTCTGCGGAAAAGTGAGGAGTGGTACAGTGCGGCTCGTCCATCCGCCGTGCCGTAGTCTTTTTGGTATGCACAGCATCGCTCCGCTGCAGCTTCCATTTAACGCCTTAACTAATGGCTACTTGGAATAACACCGAGTCGTCATATTGCGACAAAGACTAGCACAATAATTTATATATATATATATATATAAACCACTGCGTATTACCTGCAAGACGAAGGACATAGACAGGTAGGAAACAGTGGCTGACGCTTAACCTTGTTAACTATTTGTTGAGCTTTATTCCCCCCCCCCCCCTTTTTTTTCTAATTTGCTGACTTGTCTGGCTGTGTTGTGTGGTTTTGTAGAAAATTCGTCAGTGCTCAACCTGTTAGACGGCCACTTGGAGCGTTCTTGCTTGGATATAGCCCATAGATGAACATGCATGCATTTGAACATCAAAAAAAAAAAAGAGTCAAAAGGTGCGCTAATGAGTTTGCTCGGACATCTAAGAGTAGCCTAAAGCCTCACTACTCTACTAACTCACAGGTTGCATGATTTATCAGGCTCGACTTATGTTTGTGAAGAAATGATGCTGATGTTTAATGATGCTGATGTTTAATGATGCTGATGTTTACTGTTGCAGGTTTTTGTGGCCGCGCTCGTGAGGCTGCTGCGTGCACGCGTCGTTTCCTTGGATACTACGTGAAGCGCTCGTACCTTATTTGCCTTTTTCCCGCTCTGCGGTCCTTCTCTTCAAACAGCCTGCCGTGGAGCTCGAGGTGCTCCGTGAGGAGGAGGAGGAGGCAAGGACACACCCAAGTACTATATCTATATCTTCTCTTCACCTTTCCTCCTTCCACGCCAGAGAAAGACCCGGAGTAGCCTGATAACGGCATCTCCATCACACCGGTGCTCTCCTCACTGCAGGAAGTCCTGGACACTTCCTGGCATCTAGAATCAAACCAGCAGAGCTTTTCGGCGGTGGAAGTTAGAGGTAGAGTAAATCTGGAGATGATTCTGATTAGTATTGACTGGTGTTTTTTTTTTTTTTTTTTTAAATAGCACACAGCAAAACCTCCAGTGCTGAATGAACTCTTACAGTCTAATCTTGAACCCTGTGAAAGGTCATTCAGTAGGGAGGCTACTACATGTATGGAACTTCAGCACTCATGGTTTTGCTGTGAATATAGCCTGCTGCACAGGTCTTGTCAAGGAACGGTTTCAGCAGTGTAGCCTACCGGTATATAGTATGCCTCTTTAACAGTTTTCCTTGTCAGCAATATTTACAGTTATAAAAGGAAAGATAGCATGATGTAATTTTGTGCCTAAGGGGAGGGTGATATGGACTTTTCTGCAGGTTAATTTTTCATGTCGAGTACTTTCGAGGGGCAGGACGGTGGTGTAGTGGTTAGCGCTGTCACCTCACAGCAAGAAGGTCCAGGTTCGAGCCCCGTGGCCGGCGAGGGCCTTTCTGTGTGGAGTTTGCATGTTCTCCCCGTGTCTGCGTGGGTTTCCTCCGGGTGCTCCGGTTTCCCCCACAGTCCAAAGACATGCAGGTTAGGTAAACTGGTGACTCTAAATTGACCGTAGGTGTGAATGTGAGTGTGAATGGTTGTTTGTCTCTATGTGTCAGCCCTGCGATGATCTGGCGACTTGTCCAGGGTGTACCCCGCCTTTCGCCCGTAGTCAGCTGGGATAGGCTCCAGCTTGCCTGCGACCCTGTAGAACAGGATAAAGTGGCTACAGATAATGAGATGAGAAAAGGAAAGATAGCATGATGTAATTTTGTGCCTAAGGGGAGGGTGATATGGACTTTTCTGCAGTTTAATTTTTCATGTCGAGTACTTTCGAGGGGCAGGACGGTGGTGTAGTGGTTACCGCTGTCACCTCACAGCAAGAAGGTCCGGGTTCGAGCCCCGTGGCCGGCGAGGGCCTTTCTGTGCAGAGTTTGCATGTTCTCCCCGTGTCCTCCAGGTGCTCCGGTTTCCCCCACAGTCCAAAGACATGCAGGTTAGGTTAACTGGTGACTCTAAATTGACCGTAGGTGTGAATGTGAGTGTGAATGGTTGTCTGTGTCTATGTGTCAGCCCTGTGATGACCTGGCGACTTGTCCAGGGTGTACCCTGCCTTTCGCCCGTAGTCAGCTGGGATAGGCTCCAGCTTGCCTGTGACCCTGTAGAACAGGATAAAGCGGCTAGAGATAATGAGATGAGATGAGTACTTTCAAGCTCAGAGGTCCAGGATTACCATTTGAGGAATTCATGGAGAAAAATGAATAGGCAGAGCTGACTCGGTCGGGTTCAGTGCCCAAACTGATAATCACATCATCAGTTTTTCATTGGCTAATCAGACACAAGGTACGCCATGACTGTTGCCGGAGCGGTTGGGGGTTAGGTGCCTTGCCCAAGGGCACTTAAGCCAGTCCTGCTGGTCCAGGGAATCAAACCAGCAACCTTTTGGTCCCAAAGCTGTTTCTCTGACCATTAGACTCAGAAGCAGACTGTGCTTACTTTTGGGTGGAGGTGAGGATGGGGGCAGTATGTCTGTCACAGACTGTGGCTTATTTTGAATGATGGTGCTGTGAGAGATGAAGTTCATGTTACTGCAGTGCAGTGCCACTAAGAATGAACTGTCAAAGCTTGGTTAATCGACCATCACCCTCACATGATTTATGGACTGATGGTATGTTCTTTGCACAACCCATGTTGTCTTACTTAACTCTTTCGTGTGGATTTGGCCATCTGTAAATTCTAGATGTCAAAGCCACAAGATGTACATTTTTTTTTTTTTATTCTTGACCTCTCTTGTAGATAAAAGTTATTGCAAGATATTATGGGTTTTGCTGTGTTCGTCTGCCACTATGGGGAATAATATCACTGCTGCAAGTGCATGCATTTAGAGAGAATTCAAGGCTGTGTCCCAAATTGCACAATGCACTCTAGTAGTATAACTAAAATGTAGTAACATCACTGGTGTAGTGCCAGGTTTCCAACCCTGGTCCTGGAGTTTCCTCTGTCCTGCATTCCACACCTAAGACTTTTGCACACTTATACTGTATGTATATTTACCACCAACTTTGACCCAACACTGCTGATGCAGCTCAGACTATGAATTATTAATGTGGGATTCCTAGGGTGACTCAAAGCAGCTCAAAATCATTGCATTATAGAGTAAATTTTCTACCCAGACTCATTAATCATGGTTTTTTAAAGCTATACATTGTAAATGTAGAGAATGTGTGATCATTGTCATAACAATTTGGTAAACATGTTGTTCCTTTCAACTAATTTCATAGAAAAAAAAATGTAGGGCTTGCTTTATATTTATTTATTTCAAGGTATGAACCACAGCACAATTTTGTGAGAACTCGGGAGAGATTTTTGTTCATCGTGATTTCAGAGTTCTATGTTTCTTATCTGATTAGATCAGTTTTACTGAAAAAACATCTTGCATTTCTGCCTGATTTCATGTGATTTATAAATGTTTGCAATGTAAAATATTAATATTCAGGTGCATCTCTGTCTACTGTGTTTCAGTGAATCCTCTGAGAACACACTGTGGCTTTACATCCCTCCTTGTCAGACTTCACTCTCCATTTTCCTCACACTGTGGTATCTGGCTCAGGTGAAAGGTGCAGGCCTCGCCCTCCTGCATAATGACGGTGGCAACAGGAGATCCCTCAGATGAGGCAGCAGCACATCCAGGACACCCTCAGGACTATGATGTAGAGGGAGAACAGGAATGCTGCGAAAGAGTTGTCATAAACATTTCAGGCCTGCGCTTTGAGACACAGCTCAAGACCCTCTCACAGTTTCCTGAGACCTTGCTTGGTGATCCAAAAAAGCGAATGAGATACTTTGACCCTTTAAGGAATGAGTATTTCTTTGATAGAAACCGGCCAAGCTTTGATGCCATCCTCTACTACTACCAATCTGGAGGAAGGTTACGGCGTCCTGTGAATGTGACTCTGGATATATTTTCAGAAGAAATTCGGTTTTATGAGCTTGGAGAGGAAGCTATTGAGATGTTCAGGGAGGATGAAGGGTTCATAAAGGAAGAAGAGAGGCCTTTGCCTGATAATGAGTTTCAGAAACAGGTCTGGTTGTTGTTTGAGTATCCAGAAAGTTCAGGACCAGCAAGGATTATCGCCATCATATCTGTCATGGTGATTCTTATTTCTATAGTCAGCTTCTGTCTGGAGACTCTGCCTATATTCCGTAGTGATGAAGAGAATATGCATAAAGTCCACACATATAATAGTAACTCCACCACAAACTATGTGTCCACGTCCTTTACTGACCCTTTCTTCATCCTGGAGACACTGTGCATAATCTGGTTCTCCTTTGAGTTCCTGGTTCGTTTCTTTGCCTGCCCCAGTAAAGCCAGCTTCTTTGTGAACATAATGAACATGATTGATGTGGTGGCTATTATCCCCTACTTCATTACACTAGGAACAGAACTGGCAGAGAAAGCAGAGGATGGCCAACAAGGGCAGCAGGCCATGTCTTTAGCCATCTTGCGAGTCATCCGACTAGTGAGGGTCTTCAGGATCTTCAAGCTCTCACGTCATTCCAAGGGACTCCAGATTCTGGGACAAACCCTGAAGGCCAGCATGAGAGAACTTGGGTTGCTTATCTTCTTCCTCTTCATTGGAGTCATCCTCTTCTCCAGTGCTGTCTATTTTGCTGAAGCAGACGAACCTGAATCCCAGTTCTACAGCATCCCAGATGCCTTCTGGTGGGCTGTGGTTTCTATGACAACTGTTGGCTATGGAGATATGGTGCCCACTACCATTGGTGGCAAGATTGTTGGCTCTCTTTGTGCCATTGCTGGAGTGCTGACCATTGCCTTGCCAGTGCCTGTCATTGTCTCAAATTTCAACTACTTCTACCACCGTGAAACAGAGGGTGAGGAGCAAGCCCAATATCTGCAGGTTAACACCCCCAAAGCTGATTCCCAAGAAGAGCTAAAAAGAAGTCATAGTGGTTCTACCATCAGTAAATCTGACTATATGGAGATCCAAGAAGGCGTGAACAACAGCAATGAGGACTTCCAGGAGGAGGACCTCAAAAAAGGCAATTGCACTTTGGCCAACACAAACTATGTGAATATCAAAAAAATGCTGACTGATGTATAATCAACTGAGATTAGGTTACTGGAAAATGAGAGCAGAGAGGGAGGGGGATGGCAGCCTTAGTTTGCAAAACTTCTGAGGCTTTAAAGCTTTAAAGGATTAAAGAGGACCACAAAAGGTCAGAACCTGTGCTACTGATATGAACGTTTCTGCTGTGCTCAGAATGCCCAAGATCAGCCCAGCCCTCTGTGTAAGATCATCTTCATATTCAAACAATCATCAGTGTGTGCATGCAGTTAGCTTTCATCTCTGTGACTCGCACTGAAAAGTCAAACTTCCCATCACAGCAAAAACTGTAAAAACTAAAGGAGGATGAAGAAACAACCTAACTAAAAGGGTAAACAACTTAATGTGTAAAAAAACAACCTTGTACCATGTACGTATCATCAGAGTGTATCATGCCCTCAAAGTTCAGCTACATCTCTTTGCTTCTCCAAAGAAAATATTATTCTGCTTCTTCTGCTATAAGGAAAACAAGTCCTCATGGGGAGTGTAGTAATAATGATATAAGATTATGAGAACAAAAACTTCCTCCATTATTGCTGCTGCTTATTTTAGATGTCTGACAGAAGTAATATTTGAACATGATAAACACAATGCACTCAGATTCAATTAGCTCAAAGCATTTAAAACAGTTTTTATTATCGATATCACTATTTTCCTCCAGACTGAAAATGACAAAAGCAGTCTGTTTTTGTTTCAAAACAATTTACTCCGGTAGCCTACATATATATGAACTACACTAACATTTATATTCTCATGATGAAATCAAAATTTACTGCAAAGCTTTCAAGAAAGACTGAATGTTTCTGTGCCACATTTTATGCAGTTTAATGCGGTTTATAAAATTTGTGTATGTATTTCATCTTTTTATTGATACAGACCAGATTATGCTGTTGTTTGCTAACCAACCTTTGGTTAAAGTCAGCTCTAAGCTTTGGTTAAGAAAACAATAAGACTGACCTAAGCTTGCACCAATTACAGTTGCACCAATGCATAATGCGTTCAATAATGAGAACTAATGATCTTATTCAATCACACCCCAAATCTATCTCTGAATATCCTTAGAACACAAGTTGCCTGGACCAATGATGATATTGTAGCAAAATTCATGTAGTGTGACAGTGATGTGATTATGGAGCGATGTTACAATGGTACCACAGAAATGAACAGCTAGCGTTGTGTTGTATTTCAGCTGGCAACATTCTGATCATTTAATAACTTTTTCTAAAGAGATGGCTGATATTCAGTTTACCTGGGAAGTAAACAAGCCATATCTACTTTACACTGTAATAAAGCTCAGCAAATATTTAGCCAAACGCTATAACAAATTGGTAGCATTAATATCAATATATTGATTATTTTATTATCAATTATCAATTTTTTTTGCAGTGACTAATTTTAGATTTGCCTATAACTTTTTACTTCATTTTCAAAGAGAGGTTTGAAAGAAATTTTTAGACATGCAGGGGTCCAAAATTCTGAAACAACGATGAAAATCTTGGATTTTTTTTCTAAATTGGAAATAAACAGAATTTTTTAAGGGCGGCACGGTGGTGTAGTGGTTAGCGCTGTCGCCTCACAGCAAGAAGGTCCTGGGTTCGAGCCCCGGGGCTGGCGAGGGCCTTTCTGTGCGGAGTGTGCATGTTCTCCCCGTGTCCGCGTGGGTTTCCTCCGGGTGCTCCGGTTTCCCCCACAGTCCAAAGACATGCAGGTTAGGTTAACTGGTGACTCTAAATTGACCGTAGGTGTGAGTGTGAATGGTTGTCTATGTGTCAGCCCTGTGATGACCTGGCAACTTGTCCAGGGTGTACCCTGCCTTTCGCCCGTAGTCAGCTGGGATAGGCTCCAGCTTGCCTGCGACCCTGTAGAAGGATAAAGTGGCTAGAGATGATGAGATGAGAATTTTTTAAAATTTTGAAATATTTAAAGCACACAAAGAAAAATTTCAATATCTTGAATATGTAATAGTCAAGATTCTGCACTATTTCAAGGTCCCTATTTAAATGTAAGCAATTGCGTGACAGTGACCATGTTATCTACTTTGCACACAAGGTCAGACTTTCTCCATGCCTAATCTCTTCTACTGAAGTATGTGTTCAGATGACACTCAAATGGATTTGATATAAAAATGTTTTGAAATTCATGTATGTATTTCAAAAATTCAACTTTTCACTCACATTTCAGGATTCACTGAAAATTGTTGTATTAAATTAAAAAAAGAATGCAAAACAGAAGCATTTTCACTACTGGTCTCAGAATTGTGGACCCCACTGTATGTCTAATAAGTGTAGTGTGTGTACTATAGCTACTGTAAAAATGATGGTCCTGAGCACCAGTGCTGCTTTCAGGTTTTTGTTTGTATGTTTTGTTTTGTTTTGTTTTGTTTTTTTGTCTTTGACTGTCAAAGACATTAGGATGCACGCGGTGACCTTTATGTAGTGGCAGAGCATCAATACATGACGAGAATGACTTAACGGTACACTGCAGTAGCTGCAACTGCAGTGTCCCATTCCTCTTAGCATCAGTTGACCTTCCCAGTGCATCTTCACACAAGTGATACATACATACCATGTTTACATCTCTCATGGTAAGGAAAAGACTATAAATCAATATATAACATTAGAGCTTTGTGGATATCAGTGACATTGAGATGGCCACAAAGCTGTGTAAATTTCATATTGGTCATACTGAGGTCTTACTGTGATGGTGTGAGTGTTTTCCTAAAGCCAGTAGCTCTTTTGTTTTCTTGTAAGGGTTTTGTAATGGCAACTAGTGCAATATGTGTACAGCTGGATATAGTATGTCAATGTAGCCAGATTTTATTTTATATATATTTTTTTTTGGTCTTTCAAACTTCCAAATTGGCACTCAAGGCTGGTTAACCAATGCATTGGGCTTCAGTATGTTTTTGTGATTTCATCTTATGATGTTTGCCAGGAAATAATGGAGGTGAAATGTTTTAGTGTAGCAATCATCCTCACATGGTGCATCTTTTTTCTTTTTTCTTTTCTGAAACACAGATTGTATGTGCTGATGCGTCTTTAAAAGAGGCAGAACTCCTCACAGCTGATAGCTGCCAGCTATGCTCTAGCTAAGGTTTGAAATGCATTCCTGCAAAGTTCATATTTTGGATCTGGATTTATTTATTTATTTATTTATTTATTTTGCATTCAAGACCTTAGATTGAGGTTTAAAAAAGGAAAGAAAAAACCTGGTGTATGCACACTGTACATACGGTAGCCAGTGCCTATAGGATTTACATATAATAACTTTAATGCAAGCAGACAGGGAGCTTTATTCTATGCATGGAAAGGTACACAGAACGAATGTATCATCCCATTTCCTGCACACTTGAACACTGGATATTTTATTTCTTTTAGTCCATTTTCACCTGAAAGCATCATATGTTCGACCTGAACATGAAAAATATATCTCTGTGAATAACGTTTTCCTCATTGCATATTTAATACTTTTAGAAAATAGATTTACAAACCACTGCCATCAGATTGATTGCAGGTTTTGTGTGTGTGGTTGTTTGTTTGTTTGTTTGTTTGTTTGTTTGTTTGTTTGTTTGTTTTTTAATGGATCACTGACTGTCTTAAGGAATTGTGTATAAGCATATTACGACCATTCCATTGCCAAGGACTGGAAGAATGCAAACCTCACCTCTTATTCTGTTGTGTATTTGCTGTATGTATACAGAACTGAATGTTAATAGGAAATATCAAGCTTTACTGAGATATGTAAGTGCAATATATTAGTTAGAAATGAAGAGGAAAGATCTGTTGTATCTGAAACAATTTGTTACCCAAACTACTATAGCCAATGAGATTTGCTTCATCATGTAAATGTTCATTAAATTTTTTTTTTGCCACTGATCATTTGCAGACCAAACAGAAAAGCTGTATAAACATGAATTTGTATAACAGTACAATAGTTAAGATTTTGATTGAATATCAGTTAAGAGTTGGCTTTGCTCGAAGCCATTCTATACCTTTTTGATGTGGCTCAGTGTATTTTGACTGCTTTCACTGAGATGAAGCCTGTGACTTCACTGAGTGCTGATGGAACCGGCAAGGTTAAAAATGGATCTCATTACTCAATTATGCAAATCTGTTTTAGTGTGTGTTGTGCATGAATTGTCAACTGTGTATTTGTGTATCTATGCGCCACTGTTTGGAGAGTTTTAGAACTCTTGGCCAAGTTTGTTCATAAGGCACAATCATCTTAGAGCTTTACAACTACAGTCCAATCAGGTGTTTAAATAATGAAGATTTGGGGCAGATTGCCACTACACATATGCCATTATACTGTATGTAAATAATGAGTTAAAAATCAGCAGGTTTGCATAGTTCTGTGCAAAACCTGTTATTGGGACATTTTCATTTTACCTGATAAGCTGCAGAGAAGTGCTTTAGATTGTAAACATAAGTGACATGTAACTTGTACCTTTCATTCTTCATATCAGTGAAGCCTAGCAACTACAGTATGCTCTAGAATACAGCCATTTCTTTTTTTCTATGAGGATAACATTTACAAAAATAAAAATAAAACACACATTGGCATAGGGAGGGAAAAGAAATTCAGCACATTCTTTGGTTCTGAATGAGATGCACTTTAAAAGTACAATAAGGAGACAATCTAATGACTGAGACTAAGCATATAACCGTATCAAATGTCCATATCTTAATGCTACATCAATAATGAAAATGAAGAAGCAATCTTAAACCTGTGTTTGCATTTTACTTTTCTGTGTTCAGCGTGCCATTTATTTTAAGCGTGTGTGTGTGTGGTACATGTGAGGAACATCTTCCCTTTGAGCATTGTCTGAATGTCAAAGTGGTGCTCAGAGCAAAATTTAAACTATTATTTAGCAAAGGAAAGCATGCCATGACTTCACCAATTCACAGAACAACAAGCCATTTTAGGAGAGTTTTTGCTCATGCTATTTATTATTAGTCAGTCTAATGGCAAGTTTTGTAATAGCTGTACAGAAGATAAAGCTATTAGAAGTGTTTTTGCACCATTTTTTTGCTAACATCTATTAGGAGGATAATAGCATGCACTATAAACAGATGATTACTGAGGAGAATAAAAAAACACAGAAGAAAAAGGAAGGGATCATTATTCTCCTTTTTTAAGCCTGAAAGTACTAGAGGGTAGTATTGAAAGATATGCTTTGTGGAGAGTATTGGGGGGCTGACAGAATATTCACAGGAGACAGGAATAGATTAAACAGTGAGACAGGAGGAGGGACGTGAAGAATAGAACATGACACCTTCGTGCAATGTTCATCATCAGGCAGTGTGAGCACACCATTCATTTTGTCCACCAGTTAATGTTCTCCTCTTCCTGCAATTTGTCGACTACTGACTGATAAAACATGTTTTCTTAATATGCATTATTATAAGCAGACATTTAGCTATGAATGATTTGTTTCTCATTTCTATTCATAATCCCTTTGAGGTTTTGATTGTTTGATTTATATTTTTAATGTGGCTTATGACAGGAGATCATAAGATGATGGAGGATAAAGAGATGTGGTAGGATTTTAAAGGGATCCTTTTACCATTCATCAAGCTCTTTTTATACTACATATGAAGGTACGGAGTTATGTATAGGGCTGGTTTTATTTCCAGTATATTCTTTTAGATGTCTCTTAGATGATGATGCTCAAGAAAGTAGCACCGATTAGTTCATCTTTATTGCCCCCTAGAGGTGTTCTACAGTATCGTGTACTCCATATACCAACAAACCTGTATCCCACACACCAACACACCCGAACCATGTGATTAAACAGCACTAAATGCCTGGTACAACTGCCCTGGGAAACTGGATAGTGCAGAAAAGTGTCTATGCTGTAATGCCTGGCTTGGGAAATACTGGGCAAATTGAATTAGAAATGTATTTCCATTATTAGAAAATAGTGGTGATAATGGTGATAATAATGGTGATTGATGCATTATGTCTAATGAAAATGTTCGCTACTGGCAGATCACAGACACTAAAACATATTGGGACGCACATGTCCCTTGTACTATAAATAGAGTTTACAGTATTGATGTACTGTGTGGTACCAGAGATGCATGCCAAGATAAGCTACAGAGAGTCTTAAAATAGCCCTCATGAATTAAAGGCTATTTATAGCCCTTATATCCATAAGCTCAGCTCTGGCATCTTATTTAGCACAAATTATGAAGAATTGGAGTCAAATAAAAGAGACAGAATGGCATCAAATTAAAAGGAAGGACACAACCAGAAATAACAGCTTATTATTGCCAGAAAGTACAGGTGTTAAAGCATACGCATTGAAGTATAACCCTCTCAACCTTGGCTGGAAAAGAGAGACACAGTGGGGGCATTTCAGAGGAAGTATAAATTGGTGTGAAATTAGTTGGATGGATGGATATCCCAGATTTTTGAGGCCTTATGTTAACACAATGTAGAGTTCCTGTGTGCACTTTTGGCACAACTTAGGACATGGCACTTTTGGTGGTAGACCACCCAATTTTTAGGTGAACAAAAGTATTGGAATAGATTTAAAGTTAATTAAATAAAGTAAATAACACTTAAATTTGGTTGCATATCTCTTGCTTGCAATAACTGTATCAAGCAAGTGACCCACTAACATCACCAAACTGTTGCATTCTTCTTTTGTTAAGCTTTTTCAGGCTTGTAGCTTCTTTCAGTTGTTGAAACTGAAAAACAACTGACTATTGTTTTGGGGTTTTTATGTCATCAACTGCTGTTATTTTCCTTGCCCAAACTGTTGAATATTTGGTTTTCACTACGCTTCTGGTTTCTTTCTTTTTCAAGACATTCCAAGTTGTTGTCTTGGCTATGCCAATGCTTGTGCAATGGCCCTGATCAATTTTCCCTCCTTTCTTTGCTTCAAAATGCATTCACACTCATATCTGTGGGCAATTTAGAGTAGCCAGTTGACCCCACATGTCTTTGGACTGTGAGGGAAAACTCACCCAGAAGAAACTCAAGCAGACACAAGGAGAACATGCAAATTCCACACAGAAAAACCCCAATCGACCAACAGGTTTGAACCCAGAACCGGCTTGCTGTGAGGCAACTGTGCTAACCACTGCGCCACCAGAGTTTAAATACAGAGCTATTAATTGTTTAAACAATTAATCCATCTATTAGGGCAACAAGAAACACCTGTCAGTTACATGTTCCAATATTTTTTATCACTTGAAAAATGGCTGAGTTCAAACAAAAGGTGCCAGTTTCTAAGTCGTTTAACACATCTAGATGTAAATATCGTGAAATGAAAGCTGAAATTCTGATCTATTGTTTTATATTCATCTTTTGATCTCAACCCTAAATGTCTTCAGTGTATATCAAAAAAAAGAAAAAAAAAGAATTGGCCTTGAAGTTCCAATTCTTTCAGAGGGGACTGTATATTTTCTCCCTGTCACCCTTTATGTGTCCTACCAGGTCACTGATTTAAATGAACTCGCTAGCTAATCCAGAATATACTATTAATAGAGAGTTCAGATTTGCTGTCATTCATGCATTTCAGTAAAGGTAGCGACCGGAATGCTGCTGTTCATTACCAGATGTAAAAGAGTTATTAAAACCCTGATTCCAAAAAAGTTGGGACAAAATACAAATTGTGAATAAAAATGGAATGCAATGATGTGGAAGTTTCAAAATTCCATATTTTATTCAGAATAGAACATAGATGACATATCAGATGTTTAAACTGAGAAAATGCATCATTTAAAGAGAAAAATTAGGTGATTTTAAATTTCATGACAACAACATATCTCAAAAAAGTTGGGACAAGGCCATGTTTACCACTGTGAGACATCCCCTTTTCTCTTTACAACAGTCTGTAAACGTCTGGGGACTGAGGAGACAAGTTGCTCAAGTTTAGGGATAGGAATGTTAACCCATTCTTGTCTAATGTAGGATTCTAGTTGCTCAACTGCCTTAGGTCTTTTTTGTCGTATCTTCCATTTTATGATGCGCCAAATGTTTTCTATGGGTTGATCTGGACTGCAGGCTGGTCAGTTCAGTACCCGGACCCTTCTTCTACGCAGCCATGATGCTGTAATTGATGCAGTATGTGGTTTGGCATTGTCATGTTGGAAAATGCAAGGTCTTCCCTGAAAGAGACATCGTCTGGATGGGAGCATATGTTGCTCTAGAACTTGGATATACCTTTCAGCATTGATGGTGTCTTTCCAGACGTGTAAGCTGCCCATGCCACATGCACTAATGCAACCCCATACCATCAGAGATGCAGGCTTCTGAACTGAACACTAACAACTTGGGTCGTCCTTCTTCTCTTTAGTCCGAATGACACGGCGTCCCTGATTTCCATAAAGAACTTCAAATTTTGATTCGTCTGACCACAGAACAGTTTTCCACTTTGCCACAGTCCATTTTAAATGAGTCTTGGCCCAGAGAAGACATCTGCACTTCTGGATCATGTTTAGATACGTCTTCTTCTTTGAGCTACAGAGTTTTAGCTGGCAACGGCGGATGGCACGGTGAATTGTGTTCACAGATAATGTTCTCTGGAAATATTCCTCAGCCCATTTTGTGATTTCCAATACAGAAGCATGCCTGTATGTGATGCAGTGCCGTCTAAGGGCCCGAAGATCATGGGGACCCAGTATGGTTTTCTGGTCTTGACCCTTACACACAGAGATTCTTCCAGATTTTCTGAATCTTTTGATGATATTATGCACTGTAGATGATATGTTCAAACTCTTTGCAATTTTACACTGTCAAACTCCTTTCTGATATTGCTCCACTATTTGTCAGCGCAGAATTACACTGTAAAAAAAGAATAGTTGAGAATATCTTTCGATTACGTTCATTATGTCTTATATTGAATATTGTTAGTTTTTTCTTTTTTATCAGACATCTAATTTTTTAGGTTTGTTTACCTGACATGTTTCGACGTACGACTGTCGTCTTCCTCAGAGTGTCACCGGATGTTATTGGTGACGCATCTTTTATCAGCTGATGTTTCCGAAGGCGTGGCCTTCCTGTCTGGATTGACAGGTCGGTCACGCCTTCTACTGTCAGTTCGTCCCCTGCAAGATGGCACTCCAGGTATGGGAGAGCATGTATGCTCCCTCATCTCGGTTGATGGTCCTCGGACTTCGCTTACAGATCTCCATGGCCTCCCTGATCCAGCGCTGATGTTTGTTATCTTCTGTGCGGATGACTCTGCCCGGTGACACTCTGAGGAAGACGACAGTCGTACGTTGAAACATGTCAGGTAAACAAACCTAAAAAATTAGATGTCTGATAAAAAAGAAAAAACTAACAATATAGTTGAGAATACTTGAAATTTCAAGGCAACCGTCTGCATTAAGAATTTTATGTTTTGCCAAAGATGTGCCCATGATAATCCAAACTATGATAACACTGTTATCTTTATTAAGAATTCTTAATTAAGTCAATTTTCAATTCCTCATTCTGCCAACATAGATTTCTCTTTTTGCTGAACAGTGGCATTCACAGTAGTACAAAAAGGCAATTGAGGTTATCACAATTTATCATTAAACTATACATGCCTTTTTTCATTGTTCTACACAATTACAAAACTTCAATAATGTACAATAAACTTCACACTTTTTAAAAAACTTTATTTCAATAAGCACTTTTGAACAAAATCAAGTATTTGTATAATTACATGCCCCCTGAGTTCAATCTATTTTCCGTCTTTTTAAGCATGAATAGGCTACATGAGGTTTCATTTCTTTAATCAAAACATGGCCCTTCAGTACTTGAACTTGGTTTCACAGGCCAAGCTACAGTGCAATAATAAGTGCACTTGTAATTGGGGCGTCTTGTCATTCTAATCTAGCTGCTCTGAAACACAAGCTACATCCATGTCAAAACATTCATGTTTAAGGGGGGGACATGGCCCTTCTAACTGTTAAGATGCAGATTGACTTAGAACATGACCCTGCACAGCCTAAATACACACAGCCCTTGCATTTGGGAGAGGAAACCCCGTGTCTTGGTCATTAAGAGCATGCACTGAATAAACACCTGTGGCAATTATGTATTTTCAATTCAGATTATTCACTATTGTATATTTACACATCATTGAGGTGCACCCTATCAGTTTGATGTGGATTTTTCTGTTCGTTAATAATTATTCATATTTTCTTGTCCATTCAATTGTGAATATGGAATTACTTGAACAAAGCGTAATTCTATTTTTTCCAGTGCACTTCTGCATTTCACATCAGCTTTCTATACCACAGACATCAAAGCTGCTGCAGTAAGAATCCTCACTGGGGCAGAAGTGAGTGATGAGATCAAAAACCAAGCAGATGTCAGAGAGGTCATGGATTTAAAAGAGAGAAAGATAGAACTACACAACCATGTCAGCAAACCACATTATGTTATTAAAGAATAAGAGATAGTTTTACTTTACATACCTTTACAAAGGCCCACTATTTACTGTGTCTTGTGTATTGTGTACAGTGTATTAATTCCCCCTTGGTGTTTGTCCTGTTTTGTTGCATTACAAGATGGAATTAATGGATTTGGGGGGGGGGGGGGGGGGGGGGGTTAGCACCATTTGATTTACACAACATGCCTACAACTTTAAAGGTGCAAATTGTTGTTTTATTGTGACACAAGCAATAATTAAGATGGGGAAAAAAAAACAGAAATTTGGAGTGTGCATAGGTATTCACCCCTTTCATATGAAACCCCTAAATAAGAGCTGGTCCAACCAATTCACTTCATAAGTCACATAATTATGTGATTAATTAAGATCCACCTGTGTGCAAAGTGTCACATGATCTGTCACATGATGTCTGTATAAATCAACCTGTTCTGAAAGGACCCTGACTCTGTCACACTACTAAACAAGCAACATGAAAACCAAGGACAGAGACAAAGTTGTGAAGAAATATGGATCAGGGTTGAATTGTAAAAAATATCCCAAACTTTGAATATCCCAGGGAGCGCCATTAAATCCATTATAGAAAAATGGAAAGAATATGGCACCACTATAAACCTGACAAGAGAAGGCTGCCCACCAAAACTCAAAGATTGGGCAAGGAGGGCATTAATTAGAGATGCAACAAAGACACCAAAGAGAACACTGAAGGAGCTGCAAAGATCCACAGCGGAGATGGGAGTATAACTTGATCTGTCCATAGGACCACTTTAAGCTGTACAGAGTAGGGCTTTATGGAAGAGTGGCCAAAAAAAAAGCCATTGCTTAAGAAAACACATATGGAGTTTACCCAACAGCATGTGGCAGACTACCCAAACACATGGAAGAAGATTCTCTGACCAAATTAAACTAAAATTTATCTTTTTGGCCATTATGGGAAGTGCCATGTGTAGTACAAACCCAACACCCTGAGAACACCATTCCTACAGTGAAGCATGGTGGTGGCAGCATCATGCTGTGGGGATATTTTTCATCTGCAAGGACAGGAAAGCTGGTCAGGATTGAAGAAAAAAATGGATGGCACTAAATACAGGGCAATTCTGGAAGAAAACCTGTTGGAGTCGACCAGAGGTTTGAGACTGGGATGAAGGTTCACGTTCCAGCAGGAAAATGGCCCTAAACATACTGCGAAAGCTACATTGGAGTGGTTTAAAGGGAAACATGTAAGTGTTTTGGAATGGCCTAGTCAAAGCCCAGACCTTAATCCAATTGAGAATCTGTGGCATAACTTGATTGCTGTACACCAACGCAACCCGTCTAACTTGAAGGTAGTTGGAGCAGTTTTGCCTTGAGGAATGGGCAAAAATTCCAGTGGCTAGATGTGCTAAGTGTTAGGACTTGGACTGTTTTGGCCTCTAGAGGCCGCTGTTATTTCCTTTTCATGTCATATTTATTTTGGCCTCTAGAGGCCGCCACTGTTCCTGTGTTTTGTGTTTTTTTTTTTTTTGCCCTGGATTGTATATAGTGTACATAGTATAAATAAACCTTTTGTTACTTTTTCTACTTCCGCCTCACGCCTCTGCATTTGAGTCATTCCCCTGGTGGCCTAGTGGGGGTTTGCTGGATCATCACACCAACGAACCAGGTTCGAATCCCAGCAAAACCCTAACAGAAAGACTCCGTCATGACCGACTCAGCAGAGGCTGCTTCAACTGTCTACCCGGCCAACCTTCAGGGAATTATGGCAGCTTTGACACGCTTCGGAGCGACCATGGACGCTCATGGACGTACGCTCACCAGCCAACGTGAGGCCCTTGCTCGCCATGAGGAACTGCTTCAGCAAATTGGGAAAACCCTGGCACAGCTGACATCTCTGCCTGCATCTCCTGCTCCTGATCCAGTTCCTGCTCCTGATCCAGCTCCCACTCCTGATCCAGCTCCCACTCCTGATCCAGTGCCTCCTGCCATGCTGCCTTCTTCACCTCGCGAACCCAGCCTTCCTGCACCACAGAGGTATGACGGCAAGCACAGTGAGTGCCGAGAGTTCCTTACCCAGTGTCAACTCACCTTTGAGCTTCAGCCTACCACCTACACTACGGATCGCCGCAAGATTGCCTTTGTGATCACCTTATTAGCTGGTAAGGCGCGAGCCTGGGCTACTGCTATCTGGCAAAGACAGGGACCTGAGTGCTTTGATTTCCAGCTGTTTTCTGAAGAGATGCTTCGGGTCTTCGATCAGGCAGACATCAGTACCGACGCAGCCCGAAAGCTCATGTCCATCCGGCAAGGAGGAAGCGTCGCAGATTACGCCATCTCGTTCCGAACACTCGCAGCAGTAAGTGGATGGAACGAGACTGCCCTGGTGTCAGCCTTCCACCATGGTCTGTCTGACCCCATCAAGGACAGTCTGGCCTCTATTGGATGCCCACGTGACCTCGAAACCCTCATCTCACATGCTATTCGTCTGGACAACAGGATGAGAGAACGCCACCAAGCCTTGAGCCCCCCCAGCCTCCCTACCTCTACCTGGAGACCGTCTACCTCCTTCAGTGACTGTCCAGAACCCATGCAAGTGGGTCGTACTCGCCTCTCCGCATCTGAGAGGGAGCGCAGAAGGAGGGACAAGTGCTGCATCTACTGTGGCAAGCCTGGTCACTTCCGAGCATCATGTCCCGAACTCTTGGGAAAAGGACCGCCCCGTCCAGCCGAGGGAGGGTTGTGACGGGGCCTACCCTCTCTCCCGGACTCCCTGGCCAAGGTATCTACATCCCGGTCTCCATCTCCTGGGGTGAGTCTGTCCACTCTTGTCAAGCTTTGTTAGACTCAGGGGCGGCTGGGAACTTTATGGATATTCACTTCGCCCAAAGCATCAATATACCTACTGCACCTCTTGAAGTCCCTCTGTCTGTGTCTGCCCTCGATGGCCAAGCATTAGGTGATGGAAGAGTCACCCAAGTTACTTCTCCAGTCTTCCTCCAGTCTCAAGGTCACAAGGAAGAAATATCCCTGCACCTGATTCCTTCACCTGAGTTCCCAGTTATTCTAGGCCTTCCTTGGCTTACTCGCCACAACCCTCGCATAGACTGGGTAACAAGCCAGGTTGTGGAATGGGGCCCTGCATGCCATGCCTCTTGTCTGCTCTCTAGCTCTCCTGTGTCTCCTGCCGAGCCCCCTGATCTCACCGAGTTATCTCAAGTTCCCACAGAGTACTGGGATCTCAAGGAGGTATTCAGCAAGAGCAGGGCCGCTGTTCTTCCCCCGCACCGGGCCTACGACTGTGCCATCGACTTGCTCCCTGGGACTACCCCTCCTCGTGGCAGACTGTTTTCCCTCTCTCAGCCAGAACGCAAGGCTATGGAGGAATACCTCAAAGACGCCCTGGTCTCTGGGTTCATTCGACCCTCCACCTCACCTGCTGGTGCTGGCTTCTTCTTTGTCGGCAAGAAGGATGGGGGGCTTCGACCATGTATTGACTACAGGGGCCTGAACAAGATCACTGTGCGCAACCGATATCCCCTTCCGCTGATGTCCACTGCTTTTGACCTGCTCCAAGGCGCCACCGTCTTCACCAAGTTGGACCTACGGAACGCATACCACCTCATCCGTATCCGACAGGGAGACGAGTGGAAGACTGCCTTTAACACCCCGTCTGGGCACTACGAATACCAGGTGATGCCCTTTGGACTCACCAACGCACCAGCTGTTTTTCAGGCCCTAATCAATGACGTCTTAAGGGACATGATTAACCTGTACGTCTTTGTCTACCTCGATGACATCCTTATCTTTTCCAAGACCGTGCAGGAGCACCGCCACCATGTCCGCCAGGTTCTCCAGAGGCTGCTGCAGAACAATCTGTTCGCCAAGGCCCAGAAATGCGAATTTCATGTTCCCGAGGTCTCCTTTCTGGGATTTATTGTACGGACAGGCCAACTCCAAATGGACCCTGCCAAAACCCTGGCCGTTCGGGACTGGCCTACTCCCAAGTCCGTTAAGGAGGTTCAGCGGTTCTTAGGATTCGCTAACTTCTACCACAAGTTCATCAGGAACTTCAGTTCTGTGGCAGCACCCATGTCAGACCTCACCAAAGGGACAGGTGGATCTTATGGCTGGTCTCCTCAGGCAGAAAAGGCGTTCAAAGACCTCAAGGCCCGCTTCTGCACGGCACCCATTCTGGTCCTCCCGGACACCTCCCAACCATTCATCGTGGAGGTGGACGCCTCGGACAGTGGTGTCGGCGCGGTACTCTCTCAACGTTCGGAAGGAAAGCTGCACCCCTGCGCTTACTTCTCCCACCGCCTGAGTCCTGCGGAGTCCCGGTACGATGTGGGGGATCGAGAACTGCTAGCGGTCAAACTGGCCCTTGAGGAGTGGAGGCACTGGCTGGAGGGAGCGCAACATCCATTCCTGGTTTGGACTGACCACAAGAACCTGGAGTACCTCCAGCAAGCCAAGAGACTGAACCCTCGACAGGCTAGGTGGGCCCTGTTTTTCAGTCAGTTTGACTTCACCCTCTCGTACCGTCCCGGCTCCAAGAACACCAAACCTGATGCACTGTCCAGGCTGTTCTCTGCCACTAACAGGGAGAATGAAGTTGGGCCTATTATCCCGGTGTCCCGGATTGTGGCCCCTGTCCGCTGGGGTATTGAGGAGGCTGTTCGACGAGCCCAACGCCAGGACCCCGGTCCTGGGACGGGGCCACCGGGCCTCTTGTACGTCCCACATCAAGCCTGGGCCAAGGTTCTCCAGTGGGGTCACTCTTCCCCTCTCACCGCCCACCCGGGAGCTCGGAGGACCCTGGACTTCCTGAAAAGACGCTTCTGGTGGCCTAACATGGAGCAGGAAGTAAGGTCATTTGTCCTGTCCTGTGAGGTTTGCACCAGAACCAAGAACCCACGACAGCGTCCCCAGGGTCTCCTGCATCCTCTGACCATTCCCCGGCGTCCCTGGTCCCACGTGGCAGTCGACTGCATCACGGGTCTCCCTGAGTCACAAGGTAACATGGTCATTTTGGTCATTGTTGACAGATTCTCCAAGGCCTGCCGCTTCATACCTCTGTGCAAACTCCCCTCTGCTCTTGAAACAGCGAAACTTATATTTAATCATGTCTTCCGAGTCTTTGGTCTTCCACAGGACATCGTCTCAGACCGAGGGCCCCAGTTCTCCTCCCGAGTGTGGCACGGGTTCTGCAAGGTCATCGGAGCCACTGCCAGCCTCTCCTCTGGGTTTCACCCACAGTCCAATGGTCAGACGGAGAGGCTCAACCAGGACCTGGAAACCACCCTGCGAGGCCTGGCTATGGATAACCCGACATCGTGGAGCACCTGGCTGCCATGAGCAGAGTACGCCCACAACACCCTGCAGTCATCGGCCACCAAGCTGTCGCCATTCCAGTGCCAATTCGGGTTCCAGCCACCTCTGTTCCCGGACCAGGAGGAGGACGCGGGGGTGCCCTCGGTCAACCAATATGTGAGACGGTGTCGCAAGACCTGGAGCAAGGTCAGGAAGACCCTCATACAGACCTCCAGAACCAACCAGACTCAGGCCAACCGCCACAGAAGACCTGCACACACTTTCCGCCCTGGGCAGCGGGTTTGGCTGTCCACTAAGGACCTTCCGCTGCGGGTGGAGAACCGCAAGCTTGCTCCTCGCTACATTGGCCCCTTCAAGGTGGTGCGCAGGGTGAACCCTGTCTCCTACCGGCTCCAGTTGCCCCGGACTCTGAGGATCAACCCCACTTTCCATGTTTCCCTGTTGCGGCCTGTACTGACGTCTACGTATGCCCCTGCCCCTAGGAACCCCCCACCCCCCCGGTTCTTCCAGGGGCAGACTGTGTTCACTGTGCATCGCCTGCTTGACTCCTGCCGGGTCCGCGGCGGGTTGCAATATCTGGTGGACTGGGAGGGCTATGGTCCTGAGGAGTGCTGCTGGGTTCCTGCTCGGGATGTCCTGGATAAAGAACTGTGTCGGGACTTCCATTCGGCCCATCCGGATTGCCCTGGGAACGTCAGGAGACGCTCCTAGAGGGGGGGGTCCTGTTAGGACTTGGACTGTTTTGGCCTCTAGAGGCCGCTGTTATTTCCTTTTCATGTCATATTTATTTTGGCCTCTAGAGGCCGCCACTGTTCCTATGTTTTGTGTTTTTTTTTTTTGTTAATTGCCTGTTAGTCCTAATTATCTTCACCTGTGTCCTTAATTAGTTTGTGTATTTATACCCCTGAGTTCAGTCCTCTTGTCACGGAGTCTTTGTGCTGTTATGTTTATCTCCAGTTTCCTTTGTACTGTGTTTTGTGGATCTTCTGAGCTTTTGCATTTTTGCCTTTTTCTTTTTGAATTATACTCTTTGTTTTTGTTTTTTTGTTTTGCCCTGGATTGTATATAGTGTACATAGTATAAATAAACCTTTTGTTACTTTTTCTACTTCCGCCTCACGCCTCTGCATTTGAGTCATTCCCCTGGTGGCCTAGTGGGGGTTTGCTGGATCATCACACCAACGAACCAGGTTCAAATCCCAGCAAAACCCTAACACTAAGCTAATAGACACATACCCCCAAGAGACCTGCAGCTGTAATTGCGGCAAAAGGTGGCTCTACAAAGTATTGATTTTGGGAAGTGAATACCTATGCACACTCCAGATTTCTGTTTTTTCTTCTTAATTATTGTTTGTGTCACAATAAAACAACAATTTTCACCTTTAAAGGAACAGTCCACCGTACTTCCATAATGAAATATGCTCTTATCTGAATTGAGACGAGCTGCTCCGTACCTGTCCGAGCTCTGCGCGACCTCCCAGGCAGTCAGACGCAGTCAGACGTGCTGTCACTCCTGTTAGCAATGTAGCTAGGCTCAGTATGGCCAATGGTATTTTTTGGGGCTGTAGTTAGATGCGACCAAACTCTTCTGCGTTTTTCCTGTTTACATAGGTTTATATGACCAGTGATATGAAACAAGTTCAGTTACACAAATTGAAACGTAGCGATTTTCTATGCTATGGAAAGTCCGCACTATAATGACAGGTGTACTAACACCTTCTGCGCGCTTCGGCAGTGCATTGATATCTGAGCTCCGTATCAATGCGCTGCCGAAGCGCGCAGAAGGTGTTAGTACGCCTGTCATTATAGTGCGGACTTTCCATAGCATAGAAAATCGCTATGTTTCAATTTGTGTAACTGAACTTGTTTCATATCACTGGTCATATAAACCTATGTAAACAGGAAAAACACGGAAGAGTTTGGTCGCATCTAACTACAGCCCCAAAAAATACCATTGGCCATGCTGAGCCTAGCTACATTGCGAACAGGAGTGACAGCGCGTCTGACTGCGTCTGACTGACTGGGAGGTCGCGCAAAGCTCGGACAGGTACAGAGCAGCTCGTCTCAATTCAGATAAGAGCATATTTCATTATGGAAGTACGGTGGACTGTTCCTTTAAAGTAGTAGGCATGTTGTGTAAATCAAATGATGCTAACCCCCAAAAAATCCATTTTAATTCCATCCTGTAATGCAACAAAACAGGACAAACACCAAGGGGGATGAATACTTTTGCAAGACAATGTAGATTGTACAATATATAAACTACTAAATACAGTATTATATTCAGTTATCAGCAAGTTGGCAACTGTTCCTGTTATTCATATGGAGTATTTTACAAATTGTCACACCCCTGTCAACTCCTATGATCCTCATCACATGACCTCCAGTGATGCTCCTACCCCACTCACAGTCAGCAGATAACTCATGACAATCACCTGTTTACAATCACACTACACTCTTTGAAAGGATGTGTTAAAACTGACACAAACTATTAAATTATTATACATCAATGGATGGGGTTCGTGACAACACTTGTTGTGTTAATTTTGACACATTCACTGTGTAAATGATTTCAACACAGTGTATGTGTCAGAAAGGTTAACACAAAGATGTGTAAACATGTGTAACATTAACCTTGGCTAGACACATTGTGTTTTTAAAAAAAACACACAAAAATGCCTAAAACCCTACCCAAAAAATTAAAGCAAAAAAATTAAGAAATAATTGGTATTTGATGCAATATTAGTTAATCACAATAATTTACGACTTCAACACATTTATTATAAGCACATTTCGGATCTGCCTGATCCATCCTGATGTCCTACATCTGGCTGGAGTCTCATTGCATTGCTCCAGTGAAGGATGGCCCCATATGGACAGTTGAAAGACACATTTGGAAGATGGCTCCACACACTTACAGTTTTGCGATGATGGCTGAGGACTACAATTGCCATGATAACTTTAGGACTGCAGTTGTCATGAACAGTTTTGCACTCAAGTCTCTATCAATGAACAGTTGATAACTTCAACAAAATAGACTTCATGCTAAAACTATATTGAATTTCCTGGTTACACCGTTGTACTTTGTGACTATCCAGGACACAGTTATAGAAGCAAGTTATTTATAATCATGCTATCTGTTATCACCCAGATGAGGATGGGTTCTCTTTTGAGTCTCATTCCTCTCAAGGCTTCTTCCTCGTGTCATCTGAGGGAGTTTTTCCTTGCCACTGTCACCACAGGCTTGCTCAGCAGGGATAAATAAATTTATTAGGGATAAAATTAGCTCATATGTTTAAAGTCTTTATTTGTCTGTAAAGCTGCTTTGTGACAATGTCTGCTGTTAAAAATGCTATACAAGTAAAACTGACTTGACTTGACGTTTATTACTGTGAAGTATTAACAATAAGTTTCACAGAATAACCCACAATAAGATTCACAGAAATCAAACTGCAGAATATAACAATGAAAATTCATAGACTAGAATTTCAGCAGTAATAAAGGAAATGTCTGATGTAGATCAAAACAGTTCTTTTTCCAATTTCATTAGGCAACATGACACATAAACACACCTTCTACATTTCACTTATTTCAAAACTTTGCATTTTGGATTGATGTTGATCTGATCATTGAAGGACCCACGAATCACTAACCAAGGATCATCTTCAGATTGGTCCATTTGCCACATAATAAATTAATAAAATGTTATTGTTTATACAGATAAAGCAGCAGCTACTTTTGTTTTTGTTTACAGTATTTTGATATGAAGCATCAGCTGATGTCACAGCTCATTTCCTCCACCAAACATAAACTCTATACACTTAATGTTAAGTAACATGAGGCTGCAGCTACACATACATATACCAACATTCTTACAGATCTGAACTATATTTTCTTAAATGTATTTGTTTTAAATGATAGCCATCATAGGAAATAATTGGATTAAGCTAGCTATGGCTATGAGGTACATCTTCATTAGCTATACAGCAAAGTTTGATAGTTGGCAAGAAGAAAAAAACTTATTCGTGCCTCATGTTAATGAACAATTACAACCCCGATTCCAAAAAAAGTTGGGACAAAGTACAAATTGTAAATAAAAACGGAATGCAATGATGTGGAAGTTTCAAAATTCCATATTTTATTCAGAATAGAACATAGATGACATATCAAATGTTTAAACTGAGAAAATGTATCATTTAAAGAGAAAAATTAGGTGATTTTAAATTTCATGACAACAACACATCTCAAAAAAGTTGGGACAAGGCCATGTTTACCACTGTGAGACATCACCTTTTCTCTTTACAACTGTCTATAAACGTCTGGGGACTGAGGAGACAAGTTGCTCAAGTTTAGGGATAGGAATGTTAACCTATTCTTGTCTAATGTAGGATTCTAGTTGCTCAACTGTCTTAGGTCTTCTTTGTCGTATCTTCCATTTTATGATGCGCCAAATGTTTTCTATGGGTGAAAGATCTGGACTGCAGGCTGGCCAGATAAGTACCCGGACCCTTCTTCTACGCAGCCATGATGCTGTAATTGATGCAGTATATGGTTTGGCATTGTCATGTTGGAAAATGCAAGGTCTTCCCTGAAAGAGACGTCATCTGGATGGGAGCATATGTTGCTCTAGAACCTGGATATACCTTTCAGCATTGATGGTGTCTTTCCAGATGTGTAAGCTGCCCATGCCACACGCACTAATGCAACCCCATACCATCAGAGATGCAGGCTTCTGAACTGAGCGCTCATAACAACTTGGGTCGTCCTTCTCCTCTTTAGTCTGAATGACACGGCATCCCTGATTTCCATAAAGAACTTCAAATTTTGATTCGTCTGACCACAGAACAGTTTTCCACTTTGCCACAGACCATTTTAAATGAGTCTTGGCCCAGAGAAGACGTCTGCGCTTCAGGATCATGTTTAGATACGGCTTCTTCTTTGAACTATAGAGTTTTAGCTGGCAATGGCGGATGGCATGGTGAATTGTGTTCACAGATAATGTTCTCATCTCATCTCATTATCTCTAGCCGCTTTATCCTTCTACAGGGTCGCAGGCAAGCTGGAGCCTATCCCAGCTGACTACGGGCGAAAGGCGGGGTACACCCTGGACAAGTCACCAGGTCATCACAGGGCTGACACATAGACACAGACAACCATTCACACTCACATTCACACCTACGGTCAATTTAGAGTCACCAGTTAACCTAACCTGCATGTCTTTGGACTGTGGGGGAAACCGGAGCACCCGGAGGAAACCCACGCGGACACGGGGAGAACATGCAAACTCCACACAGAAAGGCCCTCGCCGGCCCCGGGGCTCGAACCCAGGACCTTCTTGCTGTAAGGCGACAGCGCTACAGATAATGTTCTCTGGAAATATTCCTGAGCCCATTTTGTGATTTCCAATACAGAAGCATGCCTGTATGTGATGCAGTGCCGTCTAAGGGCCCGAAGATCACGGGCACCCAGTATGGTTTTCCGGCCTTGACCCTTACGCACAGAGATTCTTCCAGATTCTCTGAATCTTTTGATGATATTATGCACTGTAGATGATGATATGTTCAAACTCTTTGCAGTTTTACACTGTCGAACTCCTTTCTGATATTGCTCCACTATTTGTCGGCGCAGAATTGGTGATCCTCTTCCCATCTTTACTTCTGAGAGCCGCTGCCACTCCAAGATGCTCTTTTTATACCCAGTCATGTTAATGACCTATTGCCAATTGGCCTAATGAGTTGCAGTTTGGTCCTCCAGCTGTTCCTTTTTTCTACCTTTAACTTTTCCAGCCTCTTATTGCCTCTGTCCCAACTTATTTGAGATGTGTTGCTGTCATGAAATTTCAAATGAGCCAATATTTGGCATGAAATTTCAAAATGTCTCACTTTCGACATTTGATATGTTGTCTATGTTCTATTGTGAATACAATATCAGTTTTTGAGATTTGTAAATTATTGCATTCCATTTTTATTTACAATTTGTACTTTGTCCCAACTTTTTTGGAATCGGGGTTGTAGTAGAACTTATAGTTCTAGCCAGGTTCTTCAATAATACCAAGTACAAACTAAATGCTAATAAAATGGAACACAACTAGATAAAATATCTCACAAGTTAAATTTCCATCTTGCAAGCTGAGCAACAATACTTAAAAAAAGTCACTGTATTTGTGCAATATAAATTACCTGCCTGTGCTATTTTGACAGCAAGTTAGCAAATTTATCAAAAGTTAATATCTATCTAAATAATAAGTTAATATTTATCTAAAGTTAATAAAATACATGCCTAAGGACATCAGGCCCCACACTTTTTGTAATTATAAGGTTCAAAGAATCTAACTTTATTAACAGTGTAATAAAACAAACAAACACAAAATTACAAATTAACTGTCATCAAATCCAATGATAAGTGCAACAGTTTTCCAACAAGTCAACTTTTTTACAGTAGAGCCCATTCCCCACAGGTGAGGGGCAATAATCCCCCAGTAGAAGAGTCCAACTTTCTATTTCTATTTCATTTTACTGGGACCAGTTATCATACATTCTGACTGGCTCCTGAGTAACTTGCAATAATGTCTAACATGCTGGTGATAAATTCCATGCATTTTCAATGTAATGGGGTCTAATACCCCACAGGGCCTAATGCCCCCTTTTCCTCTAAAAGTTCTATGAGAAACCAAACTAAACCAGTATTAAAAATATCAGCAGAAGAAGATGTCAACTTTGCATGTAAATATACATTAAGAAACAATTTAAAGTACAACTTACCTCAAGAAATGTGCTAGCTGTCACCTGCGTGAATCCTCTCCCCATCAAAATGGCGATTTTGATGTTATACAACTCCCATGATGCTTATCTCGCACACTGGCCAAAGTCCTTGGAAGTTAGCATTACCCAGTGACACCATGCACAAGAGACACACTTACCAAACAAAACCACTTAAGTACTACGTAACTACAACATAAACCAACCTTTATCCACTTCAAGAGCAAATTGAACATAGTTGTTAAAAGCAAGTAGCAAGCTAACGTTATTCAAGTTGAAGATAAACAGAGCTACCATCAATGTAACATTACTTTATTTACCCCATTATTTAAAATTCCCCCACTGAAATCCCTTACTTGAGTTACTATCATTCCACTGATTTCCAGGAGTTTGTAAGCAGGGGTCTTCAATCCTACCTGCAAAGGGCTGGTATATTATACTGAGAGAAGTAAGTAACTACTGACCAGCTTCTAAATGCCTGGCATTAGCAGTGTTGTTTACCGGTATATTGTCTCTGTGAAATGGAGAGGATGTTCTTAGGCGTTTAATGACCACTGGGCTGCAGATTTTTAGCGATTCACATCGTGAAGTGATTATAATTTTAAAAAAGTGATATTTTATGTACAACAGTATACAATAAAATGAAAACGAAATGACAAGTCAATGTCATTACTAGACTACAGACTGGCTGCTGTTCAGCTAAATCAAATAACTCATGCATTTAAAAAAACTGACACTGAGTTTGTGTAGAGCAGATCAGTCTACACATATTGTGTTGAATGTTCTGAACAAATTCACACTACATATAACTATGTGGAGAAAAGCTGAATTCCAACACAATTTTATTTAATATTGGCACAAAATGTGGAGAGTGCTACAGATATTTAGTGTAACTTTTCTACACATTCAGTCTAAGAGTGTACTTCCTTTTAATAACCCAAACTCTTTCTTTGTGACAATTTATTCTAGCAAATTGTGTCTGTGACGAGTTGGATGATTTATCTGCCTTTTTTGCCTGCTTCCTCTTTACTGGTTTAGTCTTGGCTAGTTTATGCCTGTTTGCTGATCACCTGACATTTAGCCTGCCTCACGTTTCTCAGTATTTCTTAGTGCAAGCTGGATATATATGTATTCATACAGTCTTTGGACTCTGGTTTATACTTTATATTAACATGTATTTGCATTGTGATACAAAGAGGGAGATGATGGGTAAGCCTGACATGCAGAAAGAGAGAGATGCTATAGCTTACCTGTGTATTATGCATAACCAATAATCAAGCACCTTTAAAGTTCTGTTATGCTGGGGTATAAATAATTAATAAATTACCTATAAAATTAATCCTAAATGCATGTAACATTAAACTGTTTCTGTAACATTAAACTGTAGACAATATAAACTTGATATCACAATGCAGTATGACAAATGTACAGTGTGTTGATATAGTGCTTGTGTAAGTGAATTGGGCTGCATAAAAATCAATACCTCATTTTATTACCTTCTGAGCTTTTCAGCGCTATTGATCTTGAGGCAGACAGCTTAGGTTAAACAGAGAATCTGTAAGTCCATTTAGCTATTGGTGATGGACAGATTACTGTCTGAAATACTCTGGAGAGACAGTACAGCTCAAAAGATGACAAGCAAATCAAGTGGAAGATAAAAGGCACAACAGAGCCATAGTCATCAAGTGTTCACGATACAACCCCAAGTCAGAAAAAGTTCGGACAGTATGTTGAAATTGACACTAAAACTGAAAACAATGACTTGTAAATAATCGTTGACCTGCATTGCATTCAAAACAACACAGCAGCAAATTATTTGATGCTTTACCTCATGAATTTTATTACACTAAATAAATAATTATTTCAATTCTGATTCTTGCAGTACATTTCAAAAAAAGTTGGGATGGTAAAGCATTTACTACCTTATGATGTTGCCATTCCTTCTCACACTACTTAAAAGATGTTTAGGGAACCATTTCAGGTGTTATTTTGTTCCATTCTTCCTGCAAACAGGTCTTAAAGTGCATATCACGGGTAAATTCAGGAGCAAGATCAATGTAATTCTCTTATTTTATATTAAACTTTGGTCAAATATCTGTAACATTCTGCACTCTCTGCAATTTTTTTTTTTTTACCTTGCGCAATACCAGAAAAATTCAGTTGAAATCAAAGCCATTTGAGGTGAATTGGTCTGCCTCTGAAAACACTTGCCACTTGAATTTCCTGGCAAACATTGATTTTCGTGATGTCATCTGCAGGACGCCTCCCTCTGAATCCTACATCAGCGCTGGTTTGTTTATGAGAAAACGACCTGGTGGTTTTCTGCAAATTTCTTCAAAGTTATCATGTAATTATTAAAATGGTTAACAGATGTATCGTAGGAGGGTGTAGCAACACCAATCTTGATGGGATTAGTACTCATCGTTTCCCAAAAGACCGGACAATGAGAGAGAAATGGGAGCGCTTGGTCTACACAGGCTGTGCACTGAAACTGTGCAAAGCTCTCGCAGCCTGCTGGCGCTTCCGCAGTTGACGTCATGAATCTGGCTCCAGACTCCCTTGGGATTTTTCCAGACGGGTTTTGTTATTTTATTTTTTTCTGCTGTAGACAGATGGCCTTGTGCAAAATTACCCTTCTGGATGAGTGTGTAAACGGACATACTTTCATATTAAAAAAAACACGAAATTGGTCCAGAATATGCACTTAAAGGTATGCAACAATACAGGGTTGTGGTTGTCATATGTTTTGTTTCAAAATTCACCACACATTCTCTATTGGGGACAGGTGTTACAGGCACCCTCTTCTTCCACAGCCATACCTTTGCAATGTGTGCAAAATGTGGTTTTGCATTATCTGGTGTAAGAAATAATATGTTTTCAGCCAACAGGGCTCTACCCTACAAAGAGGAAAACAAAGCACTGCAGAGGCAGACAGAGCAAATGGAATTACCGAAAGACAGAAGAGTAACTACCACCGGAATCTCATTCTGTTGAAGACAGAAATCCCCAAGCTGAGAGGAAATCACCAAACAGAGTGTCTAAGTCAGCAGATCGATTACGTATATGCTTCAGTCATTGCAGGAAATCCAACTGAATGAGCAAGCCAATGCCAGATGGCTTCAGTCACATCTCAGCAACAATGGGGAAGAGCTCTAGCAGACTACATGTATGATGTGAATGCTCTTTCATGCTGGTGTGAAAATGTGCAAAAGGTGTGTGCTTTAGCATAAAGATTTTCTACACTTGCTCTAATTTTCTATGCTTGCTCAAAAACTATATAAAGATTATGTCACAGAGACAATGTTAATGTATTAATGTCTTGAAGCTTTAGTTAGCGCTAGTCTCTGTATTAAACATAGATTAGCTTCCCGCTGTCTCTGCTGATAATACAAGGATTGCAGCTCCTTTTTGATAACTTTTGATACGCTATTGTGCTTTTATTTTACTTTTATTTTGTGTAACTGTTATACTTATTATTTTGGCAAATCTTTATCAAATACACCAAAACTCCTAGAGGGGGTGATTTGTATACTTTGAGTTTGGTTTTTCCCGGAAGAAAGTTTTTATGGGCTTTACACAGGACCATCAAGGGTAAGTGGGCACCTACACCTGTAATTCTGTAGTAAAGCTTCTCTATTGTGCTGTAGATAATTCAAAGCCATAAATAAATCTTAAGTTGGTGGTAATTTAGGGTTTTACAGCGCACTTGTTGAAATATTTCTGAAAAGATGTCATTTTGATGGTAGCATATGTTGCTCCAAAATTTCAATGTACTTTTCCGCATTAATGCTGCCATCACAGAAGTGTAAGTTACCTTTGCCAAGGGCACTGACACAACCACATACCATGACAGACCCTGGCTTTTGGACTTATTGCTGGTAATAGTCTATTTATTTTTGGTCCATAGCACACAGCATCCATTTCTTCCAAAAAGACCTGGAATACTAATTCGTCTGGCCACAATATACTGTATGTTTCCACTGTGTGATGGTCCATCCCAGATGCCTCCTAGCCCAGAGAAGTTGATGGCACTTCTGGACACAGTTCTGGACATAAGGCTTCCTTTTTGCACAGTGAAGTTTTAACTGGCATTGTGGTTGTAACTCCGTATTGTAGTACTTGACAAAGGTTTGCCAGAGTAATCCCGAATCCATGTGGTTATATCAGCTATAGATGAAAGACGGTTCTTGATGCAGTGTCGTCTGAGGGATTGGGGATCACGGGTGTTCAGCTTAGGCTTGTATCCTTGCCCTTTACACACTAAAATTCCTCCAGTTTCCTTGAATCATTTAATGATATTATGCACGGTAAAAGGTGAAATATCCAAATCCCTTCATATCTTCTGTTGAGGAACATTGTTCTTAAATATTTCAATTATTTTCTCATGTATTTGTTGACAAAGAGGAGACTCTCTGCCCATCCTTGCTCCTCAAAGACTTGACCTTTCCTGGATACTGATTTTGCACCAAATCATGATTACAAACACATGTTGGCATCACCTGTTTCAAAACACGTCATTATTTAATTGGTTTACCTCATTACTAGTCCTACATTACCCCATCCCCACTTTTTTTTGGGGAATGTGTTCCAGGCCTGAAATGTAGGAATGGATGTATATTGACAACTGAAATGTAGTTGACCAGACAAAACATGAAATATATTGGGATCATACTGTCTGCAATGAAATACAAGTCAAAGAGATCGTTGTTGTTGTTTTTTTCATTTTCCAGACCGTCCCATCTTTTTCTGATTTGGGGTTATACATTAAAAACATTCTTTAACTCATTGTTTAAATTGTAGAAAATGTTTCATTTCATTAGAACTTATTAAAACTTACTTTTTCCATTATCCTCTGTAAACAAAATGTGCATGAATAAAACTTGTTTCAAACAGAAAAGGAAAAAAAATTATGCTGTCAGCAACAACAGCTGCAGTGAAAAATTGTGCCTAAGAATACCAGCCCATATTCACAGGCTGGAAATAGCACATCAGGATGAAGGGGATGAGTCCATAACTCCAGCTCCTATTCGATCTCTGAACCGTCTTTCACACTTGACTTTGTTTGTCCAATAGGCACAGCATGTGTGTCCACAGCCTGTGGTGTTTTGCTGGACCACAGGTTAGGCAGATGGTGCCACAGTGGGAGACAGTGATGGAGGTGGAGAGGTTGACGAATGAGTGCCTGCGAGAGGTGCCATGGGATAGGCTGTTCAGCCTGGAATACGAATAAAGAACTCCAGGGGAGTGTAAAAACCACTAGGCTTCAGAGCGGTCTAACGGGTGGGTTTGTTTTGGCTGCACTGTGGCAGCATTTGCAAGTTATTTTAACAGAATACCTCAAATTTAGGCAACACAAAAAATAAAACATTTCACAACAGTCACATTTGTATTTAACAGATGCAATGACTTAAAATTTATAACCATAAACATTAAATATTATACTTACATACAAATATTCATACCCTTGAAAGCATTCCTGAGGTCCAGAATTTCTCGTAGATGTTCAGCTGGACTGAGATCTGGCAATGATAAAAGCCATAGCATATGATTTACATTGTTTTTAGACTCAGTGAACGTTTGTTCCCTGTGGATGGGGGCACTGTCATCCTAGAGGAGACAACTCACATCAGGAGAGAAATGTTTCATCATAGAACAAAAGTGATCAGCCAGAATAACTTTGTATTTATTTGTAATAGTGACTCTTCCCTCTAAGGGACAAACAAACTGAAACCATGACAGCACAGCAACCACTGGTTATTTATTTCATTTGTCACCCTGTATACACTCACTGACCACTTTATTAGGCATATGTCTGTCAAGGTTCTCAGTCAACCAGGTCATCATAAACTGTAGGTGCTAAAAAAGGCAACTGAACTTGCTTGAACTCCTTGAAGACGTTTCACCTCTCATCCGAAAGGCTTCTTCAGTTCTGTCTGACTAGTGGGGAGTTCCAGGTGTTTATCCTCTAGTGCAGGGTTTCTCAAACTTCTTTGCTCTGGGGCCCAGTAATGTTAGGCCTTGGTGCTGCAAGGCCCTGCATAGGCCTACAGTACGCCTCTGTGCGCCCCCCTGAAACACCCCCCCCCCCCCCCCCCCCCACACACACACACACACACACACATCGTGTGCGCCTCCATAGATAGATAGATACATACATACATAGTACATCGTTTATTATTATTTTTTTTTTTTTTGTTAGTAGTACTTGTTACAAGTAGCAGGCTTATACCAGCATAACAATATTTTGGCTAAATAAGACCTAACAGGAGTGCATTGGCAGAATTGTAGAAAATTGCCAAATGACCAGTAACTGTCCAAAGATATGCCATTATTATTATTATTATTATTATTATTATTATTATTATTATTGCTTAGGCCTAAACTATTATTAAACAAAGGAAACTAACAGAAGTGCTTTGGCTTTGAGATTATTGCCAAATTACATAAATATACTGATATGTAGGCCCAATAATTTGATTATTATTATTATTATTATTATTATTATTATTATTATTATTATTATTATTAACCTATTATTACCATTTGCGTAAGAACCATTAAACCAAGATTTTTTTTTTTACTTTTGTGTTTTAGATTTTTTTTTTTAAACTACACCTTTGAACTTGAAGCACTGCCAAACAGTGCCTCAATAACATACACACACTTATAAAAAGGTCTACCAGAAACATGGGACCTCAAACCAAGAAACCTAAAGACCCACTGTAACCCTAATACTGACTGATTACACAGTCCCAGTATGAAGAAGGGAGAACCGAACGTAGGCTACGTGCTGACTTTTAACCTCAAATGACAGGCCCAGTCACCCACAGAGATTTGGTAAAAGAAAAGTCAGCGTTCTAATGCAAAGGATGTGCCTGCTTTCTCGCCACTAACAGGTCGAAACGAGGAAGACAGGGTGACAAGGCCACTCGGAGCGTGTTTTCTGAGTTGAGCCTGTTTCTGTATTTTGTCTTTGTGGCTGTCAAATGTGAAAATGCGGTCTCGCAGAGGTATGTTGAATGGAAAGGCATCAGTGTTTTCACTGCTATCTCACTCAGCTAGGGATATTCATCGCAGCATGACAGCCAGAATTCAGACAGAGAAAGTCGACCAAATCTCAACTGCACACCAGCATCGCACGAAAGCTCCAAAAGTTTATCTTGCACCACAGGTGGCAGAGCGCTCGTTTCTGGGTTGGTGAACGGATCTCTTACCCATTGCTTTTCCATGAGATGGGATTTTGAGGGGAAGTATGAATCAAAATGACGCAGTGTTTCGGTAAAGTGTAGCACGATCACTGCCGGCACCTGCCCCAAATCCACACCTTCATCAGCCAGAGATGACAGACAGCCAAACATGTCAAACACACCTCTATTAACTCTGTTGGTCCAGACTGAGAGCTTCTTTTGGAAAGCCATGATTTTATCATTGGCTTGAAAAATATCACACGCTTGGCCTTGGATCGACAGGTTTAGCATATTGAAATGGTTCAGGATGTCAGAAAGATAAGCTACCTTTATAAGCCAAGACTGATCTCGCAGGTGATCGGCAAGATTGGACTGTTTATTTGTCAAGAATGCCTCAACCTCATGCCTCAACTTGTACACTCTGTTCACCACTTTACCTCGTGCCAGCCAACGAACCTCAGAGTGCAAGAGCAGATGAACATGATCTGCACCCATCTCATCACACAGAGCTGTAAATAGACAGGAATTTGTCAGATTAGCCTTAATGAAGTTCACTATTTTGACCACTTGGTTTAAAACTTTATGAAGCTCTGTGGACAGGCATTTAGAGGCAAGTACCTCTCAAAGAATAACACAGTGCGTTGCCTGCACTGATGGTGAAACAGCTTTTACCCGAGCAACAACTCCCTTGTGCCTGCCGGTCATAGCTGCTGCCCCATCTGTGCAGACACCGATGCAACGCCCCCATATCAACCCATGCCCAGAGATGTACCCATCAAGCATACAGAATATTTCTCCATCAGTTGTGGTCCCTGGAAGCACCTTACAAAACAAAAAATCCTCATGAAACCGGCCCTCATGAGCATATCTGATGTAGACCAGAAGCATAGCCAAGTTAGAGAGATCCGTGGTCTCATCCAATTGAATGGCAAACCAGTCAGATGATGTCGCCCTTTCTAAAATTTGCATTTCGATGTCTGCCGCCATATCGTCAATTCGACAACAGACCATGTCATTTGACAGAGGAATCTCTTTTACTTTGGCTGCAGCAGCCGGACCCAACACCTCACTACAAGCAGTAACAGTCGAAGGCATAACTAGCTTCTCCCCAATTGTGAAGGGTGCCTGACATTTGGAAATGTGGTGTGAAATCATGTATGATGCCTTTGTTAGCTTTTCATTCTCGGTCAAATTACTTTTCAACACTTTAGTTTAGGTGGCCGATTCATCACATTTTCTTCTGAAAAAATCCTCTGATTTATCCTTGAGATATGAATGTTTAGTTTCCAAATGCCGGTGTAATTTGGATGGCTTCATAGCTTCGTTGCTTAGCATGGTTTGGCAGATAACACAGATTGGTTTCGGGGGACAACTATCACTTGAAATAAAGCCGAATTGTATGTATGAACGGTCGTAATTGCGAGTGAATGGGCAATATTTTTTGCCTCTGGCTCATGTTGTGTATCTGCACTGTCAGATGGGTGCTTTCCAAAGAAAGAGTCAAGAGTAGCTTGCTTTGAACATGCCATGATATTGCTCTCATAAAGCGTGTGTGCGCGAATGACTGGACTTGGGACAGAATGAATGAATAAGTGCAAGTGTGCAACCTCGCGCTGGCGGGAACGCTTAACATTCTAGAATGGGGGGGCGCAACTTATGCTACGTGGCACACAGTGACAAAAGTACTGAGAGCAGAGCTAGCCAATCACTCTTCTACATAATCTGATTGACAGTGACCAGTAGTTTGAAATTATAATACTGACTACTAGTGCAGAGGCAGGCTTGCGGACTGACGGTAATCTTCTCATGGACCAGTACCGGTCCACAGCCCATAGATTGAGAAACACCGCTCTAGTGGACCAAAAGCAACCCTAAGGAGAGTCATTGAGGTCACATGGGTCGTTGACCCTCTCAGTCGTCCTGTAGGTGTTAGGGTCACTGGAGGTCAGGTGTGAATGGTGTTAACAGCCTAGAGGGTCGTTAGGGTAATCTGTGGGTTGTTGGCTCTCTCTGCCATCATGTGAGTCATTGAAGTCAGCTGAGTCTTACTGTAGGTGGGGTTTACATTATACCGTATCAGCGGATCATCAGATTAACGTTTTTAAAACGATTAGTGTGCACACAGCAACGCCAATACACGATTTGCGTGCACACAGCAACGCCAATACACGGATACGCTCAGCTCCGCAGGCATCCTGCGCTCCAAATCACTCCGCCCTGAACAGCGAGTGCCCTCTGGAGGGTGTGCACTCCGGCCCTGCGCAGCTCACAGAGCACGCGAGTGGAGTGCACGAGCAGTGATTTGGGACTGAGCCGCTGAGCCTAAAGACAATCATAACTACACAATGGGCAGTATTTGCATCAGTATTTGCAGTATTTTCATACTTTTATACTCTTTAATGCACTGTAAAATATAATAAGTTGACTTTACTTAAAAAAAATATGCAAAGTCGTTGCCTCAAAAAAAGTCATTTATGTTGATTTAGATAAATTAGATTGGGTTAACTTATTTTTTGTGAGTTTGCAGTACTCTAACTTAGATTAGTTTGATTACATTAACTTATTTATTTTGAGTTTGCAGTACTCACATAAACTTATATTAATTTGATTACATTAACTTATTTATTGTGAGTTTGCAGTACTCATCTTATATAATTTTGATTACATTAACTTATTTATTTTAAGTTTACAGTACAAGTTAATGTAATCAAAATTATATAAGATGAGTACTGCAAACTCACAATAAATAAGTTAATGTAATCAAATTAATATAAGTTTATGTGAGTACTGCAAACTCAAAATAAATAAGTTAATGTAATCAAACTAATCTAAGTTAATTTGAGTACTGCAAACTCACAAAAAATAAGTTAACCCAATCTAATTTATCTAAATCAACATAAATGACTTTTTTTGAGGCAACGACTTTGCATATTTTTTTTAAGTAAAGTCAACTTATTATATTTTACAGTGTGAAAGGTGATAAAAGGCGGAAGTCCGCGCCGTTTTTCAGCAGTCGCGTCACATGACCAACGCCAGCGAATTAGGAAGGTGGATGTTACAGTGACGTTGTCCAATGACGACACCAGCTAGAGCTCAGCACAGCGTATCCGCGTATTCTCAATGTTTACACAGCACCGGACCAGACACGATCTGGATTGAATACGTGGACCCTGACGGATTCCTGTTTCCCGGCATTTCCAGGCATTTTAATGTAAACGGACAGTGCATCCGCGAAGAAAACGAGACAGATACGGTCTAATGTAAACTTGGCCTTAGTGTGGATGTGTATTCAGTTGTCTGGGAAGTGTGTCAAGGGCTGCATTATAGGTGGCTGATAAGTGGTGTCTCAGACCACCTCCTCTGTTTAGTGATGGACATTCTAGGTTGACAAAAATGACTTATTTTACTCCTCTTTCAAACCGCCAGTGTTCTCTGGCTAAAGTGCATACATTGCAGTCCTGAAACAAGTGTCCTTTTTTATTGAGATGAAGATAGACTGCAGAGTCCTGGCCTGAGGAACTGGCTCTCCTGTGTTGAGCCATGCACTTGTGAAGCGGTTGTTTTGTTTCCACAATGTACAGGTCTGTGCATTTCTCTTCTTCTTCTTTGCCAACACCTTATTATTCCCCTGGTTGGGGGTCGGTGGCCATGATCCCCCTCCTCTATTTCTGCCTGTCCTCGGTGTTCTGTTCATTCAACCCTAGTTCTTCCAGTCTCTCACTCAGTCCATCTTTCCATCTCTTCAACTGGCACCCTCTGCTCCTCTTTCCCCTTACTGGCTCTTCCCATGCCTGTTTCACCACCTCCTCCTTCTCATTCTCATTATCTCTAGCTGCTTTATCCTGTACTACAGGGTCGCAGGCAATCTGGAGCCTATCCCAGCTGACTACGGGCGAAAGGCGGGGTACACCCTGGACAAGTCGCCAGGTCATCACAGGGCTGACACATAGACACAGACAACCATTCACACTCACATTCACACCTACGGTCAATTTAGAGTCACCAGTTAACCTAACCTGCATGTCTTTGGACTGTGGGGGAAACCGGAGTACCCGGAGGAAACCCACCCAGAGAACATGCAAACTCTGCACAGAAAGGCCCTCGCTGGCTCGAACCCGGACCTTCTTGCTGTGAGGCGACAGCGCTAACCACTACACCACCATGCCGCCCCTCTTGTTCTCGCCTTCTTTTTCCTTAAAATATGAGCGTACCAGCGGAGTTTATTTTGTTCTATTACTGTTACTACACTTGCCATCACTGTTGTTCTTCTTCTCACTTCCTCGTTTCTTAGCCTGTCATGCAGTGTCACTCCCAGCATCTTTTGGAGCATGCTCATCTCTGTTGTTAATAGTTTTCTTTGATCTTTCTTCTTTAAGCCCCAGCATTCTGACCCATAAGTCAACACTGGCCTGACTATGGTTGTATAGACCTTTGCTTTCAGTCTCATTGGCATCCTTTTGTCAGTTATAATTGGCTTAACCTCCTTCCATTTCATCCAGCTGGCACTCACCCTTGCTTGTACCTCCTTTTCACACCCTCCTCTATCAGCGACTAGGGATCCCAGGTATTTGAAACAATTTACCTGCTTCAATTCCTCTCCATGTCTGTCTCTGATGGTAACATTCTCATCTCCTTTCTTACTGCACACTAACACCTCTGTCTTTTTAGCACTCACCTTCAACCCATATCTTTCCAGACTCTCCTGCCATCTCACAAGTCTGTCCTGCAGTTGACCTGCGCTGTCTGCCATAATCGCCAGATCGTCTGCAAAAAGCAGCTCCCACAGATTTTCAGCTCTTAGATGCTCTGACAGTACATCAATGACGATCGTGAACAAAAGGGGACTTAATGCTGAGCCTTGGTGTAGTCCTACCCTGATCAAGAACTCTCTTGACATCCCCTCTGCTGTTCTCACCGCTGTCTTTGACTCCTTATATGTTTCCATGACCAGTCTGACCAGTTTCTCTGGTATTCCTTTTCTTCGCAAGCACCAGTACAGTACTTCCCTAGGAACACAGTTGTATGCCTTCTCAAGGTCCACAAAACCACAGAATACTGACGGGTTACCTTCAATTCTTCCCTCTACTAGTTTTCTGACAATAAAGATTGCATCTATTGTACTCTTTCCTGGCATGAAGCCAAACTGCTTAGGGTCAGTTTCTACCACTGCACAGATTCGCTTGTCTAATATTTTCTCCAATAGTTTCAGTCCATGTTTCAATAACTTAATTCCACCATAATTACCACATTCCAGAATGTCACCCTTCTTCTTGAAAATGGGCACTATCAAACTCTTCCTCCAATCCTCCGGGATGTTCTCTTCCATCCATCCCGCTCCCAGTATGTCTGTCAACCATATCAGGCATTGTTCACCTCCTGCTTTCAACATGTCAGCATTCACTTCGCTATTTCCTGGTGCTTTGTTGTTCCTCATTTCTTTTAATGCCTCTCTCACCTCTTCCATCTCTATCCCTTTTACTGGTCCTTCCACTTTGAGCGATTCTCCTGTCTCTTCCCTCTCATTTTCTACGTTAAAGAGTTCTTCAAAATAGTCGGCCCACCTGGCACCAATCTTTTCCTCCTCAAATAAGATTTTTCCTTCTTTATCTTTGATGATATCAATGCTTCCCGTATCCTCACACTCTCTGTGTCTTGCTCTTGCGATCCTGTAGATTCAATTCTCCCCTTCCTTGGTCTCTAGTTCGTCATACAGCTCCTGCGTGCCCTGCTTTCTTGCGATAGTGATAGTCTTCTTGGCTTCTCTCCTTTTCAACCTGTACTCCATCCTATCGATCTCCAACATTGACTTCTGCCATTTTTTGAAAGCCAGTTTCTTCCCTTTGAGAACCTGTCTCACATCTTCATTCCACCACCATGAGTCTCTCTGTTTCTTTCTTCCGGGCTTTGTTCTTCCTAATGTCTCTTCACTTGCTTTTCTCAAGGTCTCCTTCAACCATTGCCACATACCCTCGGCATCACCTTCTCTTTCCCTCCCTGCACTCAACTTTTCCACCACTTTATTAAACTCACACTTTGTTTCCACATTCTTCAGTTTCCATGTTCTGAATCTTCCTATCTTCCGGACTTTTCCCTTTTGTTCTTCTTTGCTTCTCATGTCAAGCACCACTAGTCTGTGTTGGCTCACAATGTCACTCCCTGGGATAACTTTACAGTCCTTCAAGTTCTTTGCTTCACTCTGCTTGACCATGATATAGTCCAGCTGGCTACATCTTCCTCCACTACTATATGTAATGAGGTGGTCATCTTTTTTTCTATACCTTGTAACACACTAACAACTCCTGCCTCTGCGCCAAGTCTAGGATTTTCTCCCCTTCTTCATTTCTCACTCCATAGCCATGACCACCATGCACTCCATCATAACCATTGCTCTCCCTACCTACGTGTCCATTTAAATTACCTCCAATTACCAGCTTTTCATTTTCCGCCACTTCCTCTATCAGACCTTCCAGATCCATCAAGAAAGCTTCTTTCTCCTCCTCTTCACATCCGGCCTGTGGACCGTATGCTGATATTACTGTGACCATCTCCAGTCCACCTTTCAGTCTGATTGACATCAGTCTGTCATTGACCCTCTTCACTTCCAGTACATTTTCTTTCCACTTTTGTGACAGTATAATCCCCACTTTTATTGGATTTTCCACTGTAGTACAGTTTATATCCTCCTCCTATTTCTCACAAGGCATTACCTCCCCACTTGGTTTCCTGGATACACATTACATCAATGTTCCTTTTCTCCATCTCATCTGCCAGCTCTCTTCCTCTACCTTTCATAGATCCTACATTCTATGTAGCATATCTCCATCCCTCCTTTCCTTTCCGACTTCCAGGTAGCACATTGGGCCTTTGGGAGCCGTCATATCCCACTACTCTTCCATCGGTGTCCCCAGCATTCTTTTTGTCATAAGCAGGTGGGGGCGCCCACGGGGTACTTTGGGCTGTACCCTGCCCAATTCTTTTCTGGATCATAGCATGAAATTGAAGCTAGAGTTTTGCGGCTGGATGCCCTTCCTGACGCCAACCCCTTTTTGTCGCCTTTTACAACACGCAGAGGATATATTGGGCCTATTCTCACCTGGAACCCATACGGGTAGGTCTGTGCATTCCTCACTGCATTGAATTGCGTACACTACGTTGTCCGAGGCCATGGTTCTCGACCGGAAAAGGGTGGCTTGCCCTCTTCAGGTTGGTAGAGAAGTCCTGCCTCAAGTGGAGGAGTTTAAGTATCTCGGGATCTTGTTCACGAGTGAGGGAAGGATGGAGCGTGAGATCGACAGGAGGATCGGTGCAGCCTCCGCAGTGATGCGGTCGCTTTACCGGTCCATCGTGGTGAAGAAGGAGCTGAGCCAAAAGGCGAAGCTCTCAATTTACCGGTCGATCTACATTCCGACTCTCACCTATGGTCATGAGCTTTGGGTAATGACCGAAAGAACAAGATCGCGGATACAAGCGGCCGAAATGAGTTTCCTTCGCAGGGTGGCTGGGCGCTCCCTTAGAGATAGGGTGAGAAGCACAGTCACTCGGGAGGAGCTCGGAGTAGAGCCACTGCTCCTCCACATCGAGAGGAACCAGCTGAGGTGGCTCGGGCATCTTTTTCGGATGCCTCCTGGACGCCTCCCTGGGGAGGTGTTCCAGGCATGTCCCCCTGGGAGGAGGCCCCGGGGAAGACCCAGGACACACTGGAGGGACTATGTCTCTCGGCTGGCCTGGGAACGCCTCGGTGTTCTTCCTGAGGAGCTGACCGAGGTGTCTGGAGAGAGGGAAGTTTGGGCTTCCATGCTTAGACTGCTGCCTCCGCGACCCGGTCCCGGATAAAGCGGAAGAAGATGAGATGAGATGAGACGAGACGAGACGTTGTCCTGTTTGTGTCTGGGTATTCTGTCCTTCGGGTGAACCAGTTTCTGCCTCAGAGTGTTGCTGGGTCTGAAGTGTAAAGGGATGTTGTGCTTGTAGAAGATCCTCCTGAGTTTCTCAGATTGTCTAGAAATGTAAGGAATGACAATGTGCTTGCATTTATTGCTGTTTTCTTCCCTGTCCATTATGTTTCATCTTGATGAAAGCCCAGTTGGGATACCCACACTTCTGAAGTGCTTTCTTGATGTGTTTTTGTTCCTTCTCTTTTCCCTCTACCATTGTAGGAATGTTCTGGGTCCTGTGATGTAAGATCCTAATGACCCCCAATTTGTGTTCCAGTGGGTGGCGAGAGTCAAATAGTAGGTACTGGTCTGTGCGTAGGGATTTCTGGTAGACCTCAATGCTAAGGCTACTGTCTTGTTCAGTGTGCACTCCACAATCCAAAAAGGCTAGGTTGTTTCCACTGACATCCTCCTGAGTTAACTTGATGTTGATATCTACTGCATTGATGTGCTCTGTGAAGGATTTCATCTCGTGGGTTTTGATTTTTACCCAGTTGTCGTCCACATACCTGAACCAGTGGCTGGGAGTGACTCCTGAAAAAGTGGTCAAGGCTTTTGCAGCAGTAGGGGCATGGTTGAGCATTGGCTGTGAATGGAGAGGAGGCAAGTTGAACCAGCAAGTAACATGTGATGAGGTGCACCTGTGTCAAATTACTGGCTGTCTATTAACCTGTGTCTCTGTGTGTCTTGCAGGCAGTCAGGAATGAAAGAGAGAGCTGTGACACCCCATTGCGTGTGTGTTTGTTTGTATATGGTCACTGAAAAGTGTGCAGAAATAAAAGAGCTCACTTGTTCTGTAGTCTGCTTCCCAATTCTCTGTTTTCCAAAGTCTGAAAACTGTTACACTAATGCTGAAACCCAGGACTGAGGAATAAATGCTGCCATGGGATTTGAACCAGTCCAATAGCTCCTCCAAACGCTCGTAGATGGCCTCCAGCACCAGCAGTACGCCCTCATTCTGCTGTCTGTCGACCTGGGCCAGGGCTTCTGGGCTCTACTTGAAGCCCAGGCAGAGGATCGGCAGGTGATCTGGAGCTGGGTTCAGTCTGTGGGTGCTCCAGCCATTGTTCCTGCAGCCAGTGTGCCTGTCCAGCTGGTGAAAATGGGGCTGCAGGACAACCCCGACGCCTTCATCGAGCTGTTCAAGTGTGTCGCAGAGGTGAGCTCATGGCCACCCTCACAGTGGGTGGCTCACCTACTGCTGCTCCTGTCGGGGGTAGCCCAGCTCACGGCTCGAGAGCTCCCAGCCACCAACATGGTGGAGTACCCCCACCTGAAGCAAGCCATCTTACAGCGGATCAGACATGGCCCAGAAAAGCAGCACCAGCGCTTCCGCATGCTGGCTTATGGCAAAGTGGGCCGGCTGTTCGCATTCACCCAACAGCTCAGAGATACCTGCCGATGGTGGCTTCTGGCCGGTGAGTGTGACATCGAAGCCATTTTTGAGCAAGTAACACTGGAGCAGTTCATTGCTCAGCTGCCAAGCGGGATGTCAGCATGGGTCTGGTGTCGGTGAATGGTGTTGCTGGAGGAGGCGGTCCGACTGGCTGAGGATCATCTGATGGCATATCCAGAAGCAGGCTCTGTTACAACTCACTTTCCCTCTCAACCACTTTTGCTTTCTCTTTCCCCCCTCCCCACCCCTCCCCTATCCCAGCCCTGCAGAAATGGGGGCCAACTCCCCTGAAACCTGCTTCGTGCACCCCGTCTATCCTCATGTTTCCACTCTCCCTTCTCCTTCTGTGTCTGTGCTGCCATTAACCCCCTCACTCTCTCCACAGAGGACCCCATCCATGCCCAGCAGAACCGCGAGTGAGACCGGGCAGGTCTGTAGATACGGAGGAAAGGTGGGGAATCAGCACTTCCACAAGGAGGTGGGGCTACTGATTCGCAATCCCAATGCACCTCAGGCTTCCTCGATGGAGCGGGGGCATACAGGATAGCTGTGAGTATTCAAGGGGGTACACATCAGGCTTTGGTGGATTCAGGTTGTAATCAGACATCCATACATCAAAGCCTGACTCAATGCAGGGCACTGGGAAATGCATGTTTAGTGAAGGTTAAGTGTGTGCACGGTGATATACACAAATATTGGCTGATGCCCATAACTATCCACTTCTGGGGAGAAAAACATAGCATAGAGACCGTGGTTAGTCTGAGTCTCACTCACCCGCTGATCCTGGGAACCGATTGGCTGGGGTTTAAAATATTAATGAAACAAATAGCAGTGGGTGAGTCTTGCAGTAGTACATCACAGGGGGATCTTGCTGCAACGTTGGCTGGGGAGGCAGTCTCAGGCACACCTGCATCAGCTCTGTGTTGTGATGACACAGAGAGTGGAGAGAGCCCTCTCTGGGAAATCCCTTAGGGGACTTCCCATTAGAGCAGGCACGTGACGAGTCTCTGAGACACACCTTTGACCAAGTGAAAGTAATTGATGGCCAAATCCTCCAGCCTAACATTGCACTTTCCTTCCCGTACTTTTGTATTATTAAGGATACACTGTAAAACCCGATAAGGTCACTGAGCTCAAAAATTTTATTGAAACCGATTACGTACAAATTTTTGAGGTAAGTAACTTACATTTTTTAAGGTAAGATTTCTTAAAAATTACACTATAGTTACACTTAATTGTAATTTTTAAGAAATCTTACCTTAAAAAATTTAAGTTACTTACCTCAAAAATTTTTATGTAATCGGTTTCAATAAAATTTTTGAGCTCAGTGACCTTATCGGGTTTTACAGTGTATAGGCTATATTGAGTCACACAGAACACTCAAACTAAAGAAAAGAAAATGCAGTTGTTGGTCCCAAAGAGCCGCAGGGAACTTTTATTCCATGTGGCTCATCATAATCCTATGGCTGGGCATTTGGGGCAGGATAAAACACTAAATCATCTCATGGCCCATTTCTATTGGCCAGGGATTCACACCGATGTCTGCAGGTGGTGTGTGGCATGTCGCAAATACCAGCTGGTAAATCCAGCAGCCACACCAAAAGCACCATTGCACCCATTGACACTGATAGAGATCCCCTTCAAAAGAATTGGCATGGATCTCTTCGGGCCATTAGATTGATCTGCACGTGGGTATCACTTTGTATTAGTCATTGTGGATTATGCAACGCGATACCCAGAAGCAGTGCCTCTCTGCAATATCTCAGCACACAGTGTTGCGGAGGTGCTCTTCCACGTTATCTCCTGAGTCAGGATTCTAAAAGAAATCCTGACTGATTAAGGCACAATGTTTAGGTCATGCACACTGCGCAAATTATACAAATTATTGGGGATTAAATCGATTCGTACTAGTGTTTATCAGCCGCAAACAGATGGGCTGGTCGAACGATTTAACCAAACACTTAAAAACATAATTCGTAAATTTATTCATGGGGACACTAAAAATTGGGACAGGTGGCTCGACCCTCTGTTGTTTGCAGTGCACGAGGGCCCACAAGCCTCCACTGGGTTTTACCCTTTTGAATTGCTGTATGGGCACAAGCCCTGTGGTGTCTTAGACATCATTAGAGAAAATTGGGAGGAGGGGCCTTCTCAAAGTAAAAATGAAATTCAGTACATTCTTGACCTGAGAGCAAAACTCCATGCACTGAGTCATATAACCCAGGAGAATTTGCTACAGGCCCAAGAATGTCAATCTCGCCTGTACAATAGGGGGGCACAGCTAAGGGAATTTGCACCAGGAGATAAAGTCCTCATTTTATTGCCCACGTCAAGTTCAAAATTGCTTGCCAAGTGGCAAGGGCCCTTTGAGGTCACACGGTGAATTAGGGAGGTTGACTATGAGGGCAAATGGCCAGATAGGGGCAACACATGTCAAATTTACCACCTCAATCTCTTGAAACCGTGGAGAGAGGAGGTTCCTGTGGCTCTGGCAATAGTAGTTCTGGAGAGGGCAGAGCTGGGACTGGAGGTAAGTCCAAAAAGCATGGCCCAATTCACCCTGGTCCCCTGTGGAGACCACTTCTCACTGTCCCAGAGAGCACAGGTAATTAGGTTGCAGGAGGAGTTCTCCGATGTATTCTTGCCCCTCCCTTGTCACACCAACCTCATAGAACACCACATTGAGACTCCCCCAGGGGTGGTGGTGCACAGCCGCCCGTATCGACTCCCTGAACACAAGAAAAATGTGGTTCAGGATGAACTTCAGGCTATGCTTAAGATGGGAGTAATTGAGGAGTTGCACAGCGACTGGAGCAGCCCGGTGGTCTTGGTTCCCAAGACCAACGTGTCAGTCCGGTTCTATGTAAACTATAGAACAGTCAACGCGGTGTCTAAATTTGACGTATATCCGATGCCCTGCATTGATGAACTGGTCGATCGGTTAGACACAGCTTGCTTTTACTCGACACTGGATTTGACAAAGGCCTTTTCCACTCCGTTTGGCTTACACCAATTTATCACCCTTCCTTTCGGGTTGTTTAGGGCTCTAGCGATGTTTCAGTGTCTCATGGACTGAATTCTCCATCCCCACAATGCGTATGTGGTGGCCTACTTAGATGATATAATCATTTATAGTAATGATTGGGAGTGGCACCTACAAAATCTGAGGGTGGTTCTGAGGTCGCTGAGGCATGCTGGGCTCACAGCAAACCCAAAGAAGTGTGCAATTGGACGGGTGGAAGTACAGTATCTGGGCTTCCACTTGGGTCATGGACAGGTGCATCCTCAAATTGTTAAGACTGCAGTGATTGCGGCCTGCCCAAGACCTAAGACCAAAAAGGGGGTGAGGCAGTTCTCGGGGCTGGCTGGCTATTATAGGTAGTTCGTGCCTAATTTTTCGGACATCACCAGCCCACTGACTGGCCTCACTAAAAAGGGGGTGCCAGATCTGGTCCAGTGGATGGAGCTGTGCAAATGGACTTTTGCTCAGGTAAAGGCGGTTTTGTGTGGGGGCACGCTGTTGCATTCTCCTGACTTTTCTTTCCCTTTTGTTTTACAGACTGATGCCTCAGACAGAGGGCTGGGGGCCATTTTGTCCTAGGTGGTGGAGGGGGAGGAGCGTCCTGTGCTGTACATCAGCCACAAACTCTCCATGCCAGAGTTGAAGTACAGCATAATAGAGAAGGAGTGTCTGGCCATCAAGTGGACGGTCCTCACTCTACCTGCTAGGATGCGCATTCACCCTCTGTTCCGACCATGCCCCGCTCCAGTGGCTTCACCGCATGAAGGATGCCAACATGTGGCTTACTCATTGGTATCTGGTCCTTCAGCCCTTTAAATTCGAGGTGGTCCACAGGCCAGGGGCATAGATGGTGGTGGCGGATTACCTCTCCTGCCAGGGCTGGGAGTCAGCTACAGGTGGGACAGCTCCCTGGCCTGAGTTGAGCAGTGGGGGTATGTGGCAGCAGGGGTGTGGTCAAGCATCGGCTGTGAACGGAGAAGAGGCAGGTTGAACCAGCAAGTAATGTGATGAGGTGCACCTGTGTCAAATTACTGGCTGTTTATTAACTTGTGTATCTGTGTGTCTTGCAGACAGTCAGGAATGAGAGAGAGAGAGTTGTGACACCGTGTCACATGTGTGTTTGTTTTGTGTATGGTCACTGAAAAGTGTGCAAAAATAAAAGAGCTCACCTGTTCTGTAGCCTGCTTCCCGTTCTTCTGTTTCCCAAAGTCTGAGAACTGTTACAGCTTTGTTTTCCACTTCCTCCATGTATAGATTGGCCACTATAGGGGACACCGGTGAGCCCATGGCTCATCCATGCTTCTGTCTGTAGAAACATTGGTTGAACTGGAAATAGGTGGTGGTCAGGCAGAGGTCAAACAGGGTGCAAATGTGGCCATGGGCTCACCAGTGTCCCCTACAGTGGCCAATCTATATCTTAATTATTGTTTGTATCACAATAAAACAATTTGCACCTTTAAAGTGGTAGGCATGTTGTGTAAATCAAATGGTGCTAACCTTCCAAAAATCCATTTTAATTCCATCTTGTAATGCAACAAAATATGACAAACACCAAGGGGGATGAATACTTTTGCAAGACACTGTATATACACACTGATCACAATGACACCTGTCAAGGGGTGGGATATATTAGGCAGCAAGAGAACAGTCAGTTCTTGAAGTTGATGTGTTGGAAGCTGGAAAAATGGGAATTCGTAAGGATCTGAGCAACTTTGTCAAGGGCCAAATTGTGGTGGCTAAATGACTGGGTCTGAGCATCTCCAAAATAGCACATCTTGTGGGGTGTTCCTGGTATGCAGTGATTAGTACAACCAAAAGTGGTCCAAGGAAGGACAACCGGTGAACTGGCAACAGGGCCATGGGTGTTGAAGGCTCACTGATTCGCATGGGGCACGAAGGTTAGCCCATATAGTCCCAATCCCACAGAAGAGCTACTGTAGCACAAACTGCTGAAAAAGTTAATGTTGGCTAAAGCAGAAAAGTGTCAGCATTAACTTTTTCAGCAGTTTGTGCTACAGTAGCTCTTTTTACAGCAATTTACAGCAATATTTTACAGTGTGAGCTCATTGTTCATTTTGGGTTCCTCATGTTTTTCTCCCACAAACATGCAGATGTGGACTGGCTATACTGCATTACCCCGAGGTATGAATGAGTTTCTGAATGTGTACCTGTCTGACATCCAGTCTTCCTGGAACAGGCTCTGGATGCACCATGGCTCTGGTAAGGATAAAGCAGTACACAGATGAAAATACCAATAGATATACGGGTATAGACAGACAGATATACAGTACATATACACATATATAAATGCATAGACATAGAAACATTTTACATGAGACTTTATTTATCAAAATTATCTAAACTTTATTTACTTCAATGTCCATTTATACTCATGGCCATTGAAGGAGGTAGACCATCAAAAGCCTGCAAAGCAATCTTATTAATTGGCGTGACGCTGCAGTATGTCTGCTGCCAGCTTCTCTTTGCTCAATGTGGAACAAATTTGGCTGTTTATCAAAGTGCTTCCACAATCTGTTCCTCATTTCATCTCATCTCGTTATCTGTAGCCGCTTTATCCTGTTCTACAGGGTCGCAGGCAAACTGGAGCCTATCCCAGCTGACTACGGGCGAAAGGCGGGGTACACCCTGGACAAGTCGCCAGGTCATCACAGGGCTGACACATAGACACAGACAACCATTCACACTCACATTCACACCTACAGTCAATTTAGACTCACCAGTTAACCTAACCTGCATGTCTTTGAACTGTGGGGGAAACCGGAGCACCCGGAGGAAACCCACGCGGACACGGGGAGAACATGCAAACTCCACACAGAAAGGCCCTCGCCGGCCACGGGGCTCGAACCCGGACCTTCTTGCTGTCAGGCGACAGCGCTAACCACTACACCACCGTGCCGCCCCCAATCTGTTCCTATATTCTGGATTTATATTATTCAGTTTTCACCTAAAAGTGGAAAAAAAAGAACACACTTTGTTATGTTTACAGTCAGTTTATGGTCCAAATCCAGATCTGTAAGGAATCTCACACATATCCTGCTTATAAAATCAACTATAGCTTTGTATTTTAATGGTAGTTTTAAGACAATATACATATAGCATTATCACTACTGAAAGAAAAGGCACAAGGAACTGCATTTGAATTCATAAATACCTGAGTCACTAGCTGCTTTCAAATGAAGACTGAAGACCCACCTCTTCACTAAACACTTAAAGTAGCACTAAATTTACATAGATTATTATTATTATTATTATTATTATTATTACCTCGCCCGGGACGGAGTCCACCAGGGGGCGAGGTATTATTTTCAGGGGGTTTGTTTGTTTGTTTGTTTGTTTGTTAATGGTGTTATGGGAAAACGGCTGGACCAATCTTCATGAAACTTAAGCGATAGATGGGCATTGGTCTCAAATAGAATCTCCAACATTTTGAGGGTCATCCGGTCAAGGTCACCAAAAAGGTCAAAATTGTTTTTTCGCGATATCTTCCTTCATATTCATCATAAGTGCTACTGGGCAAGGTTTGTTTTGCCTGGCAACAATTATTATTATTATTATTATTATTATTATTATTATTATTATTATTATTATGTTCTATTTACTATACTATCTTTCACATTAACTCCTATGTAGCAGGGTTTTAGCCTAACGGTATTTTTGACCATGGCCTGTTTGCACCAGCATGAGGATCTGCATCTGCTAACTGTGGAAATGAATACTGCATCTGTTCTCTATTAGGAAGCTAGTTCCTGGTACTATGTTCACACAACTGACCTGACAAACAGGGGGGCAAAAACCCTCCTATCACTATTAAATAAACTTTAGTTCACTCCCCTTGCTAATGAGACTGACATTTTTACTTTAAAAATCAGCCTGATTGCAATCAACCCCTTTCCCTACATTCCTTTAAGATATACATAAAGGGGCTCAAAATTTATTAGCATTATTATTTGACACAAAACATGTTTGTTGTATAAGCTCATTGAATGTTGGATTTTTAGTTCAGTCATCAGGTGCAACTTTTATTCTCTGGAGAAAAGTGAGATGGAGCTGTGACTTGAGTTTTGCCACTTTTGTAAGTAGCTGTTTGGATGAGCTCCAGATACCTCTCATGTGATACTAAGACGGTAGTTGTCAAAACATGTGTGAGAAAAGTTCTTAGTTCTGAGTGCTTAGATCAGCAGTGAAATGGTAAGACTTTACTTGAACGTTTTACAAGATGTCTGTTCTTATTTTCCATGACAGTTTACATTGAGGGATCTCTCACTTGCTAATATTTGTAATTAGTGTCCACTACTTTGTGCATGTTTTATGACAAATCATATGGTATGTATTTTAAGGGAAACTGTCAAAACATACATTATTTTACACAATGGCAACACAAAATACAGTACTTATTTCTGATTAGCTACCAGCAGTTCTGTAATGTCCTGTATCAGTGTGAAACAGGATTTATTCAGAAAATATTTTTTATAGTGTATAATGCTTAAAAATAGTTAAATTAAAAGCAAGAAGCACACAGTGAGATAATACTCTCCAGCATGACAACAATGGTACAATTATTGATTACTGGGAGAACAGGAGTGTAGAAAGTTAGGTGGATAAAAAGACAATAAGTTTTTATATTTAATTTATATGAAAACAAAACATGTATAAAGCCTCCAGTTTTGTAGCATATAAATTTATATAAATTTAAACATATATAAATTTTACATGAGTTGTCATGACAACTCATTTCCTTACATAAGAAAGGAAGATTACACCTGCCAAAGATTGTCAATATGGGAAAATAACAGGACGCATTGTTTTCTTTCTAGTTTCAGTCATTTTTGGAACAGGTTGTTGGGACTTACCTCACATATCGCATGCTAAAAATTACCAGTGGTGTTCTGCTCAAAATATACAATATGTTATGGCAAATATATGGCAAGCACTTTCTGATGTTGCCATAAATTTTACATGAGTTGTCATAACAACTCATTGCCTAACATAAGAAATACGTCAAATGACACTTCCACAGAGGTCAGTGCAGATGTAGTACCTATTTTTGAGTTATTATACATACATCAAGTGTTATGAAATACATATTAAAAGCATAAGCCTCATGACATCACACATTATTCCAAGTAGCATAACAATGTTTATGGTAGCACATCGATATACAACCATGTGAAAATTTATGACAATTGTGACATCTGCCATGTTTATAAAATAGTTAAAGTCAGTCTTATAAAACATGTTTCATAAAGCATTAATAACAGATATGTCTCTGATACATTCTGCCATCTCTAACATACCTTCTCATCCAGCCATTCCTAATCAATATTTGGGTGACTTCCACATTCTGTTCACTTTATAAGAGATTTACTGTGCACAGCTCAGCATTTCGGTGACCTAAACAAAACACACAAAACATTTGAACATGTTGATAATATTAAATGAGTGATCATTGGCAATATCTGAAAATTCATTTTTCCTTACGCTTGCTGGTTTCTGGGCAAGAAGCTGAGAGAAGCATTGGCTAATGACTCCTTCTAGTTTTAACACACTTAAAATGAATGGCACTGCACAGACTAAGCAATTTAAAGCTCTGGGCTGTATTCTAGTAGCTGCTGAGCACTGCTGCAGATGTGTGTGTGTGTGTGTGTGTGTGTGTGTGTGTGTGTGTGTGTGTGTGTGTGTGTGTGTGTGTGTGTGTGTGACAGTGATGTTGGGTGCAGAGTCAGATCCCCTGGGTTGAGAATGAAGGTGGGGTTTGAAGTGAATATGGGGTGGTGTGGCTTAGATGAATGTGTGTGTGTGTGTGTGTGTGTGTGTGTGTGTGTGTGTGTGTGTGTGTGTGTGTGTGTGTGTGTGTGTGTGTGTGCGCGCAAACTGGAGATGTTACATTGCTTGCTTACTCTGCAGGAGCTCAAGTCTCTCAGTCCTCTCTGTCCTCCCACTGAGTCTCAGAAGCGAGCAGACTCTTGTACTGAGGGTTTCTCTTCTTCTTCATCAGTAGCCTTTTGACCTGGGCTGAAACAGAGACAAAGACATAGGGGGCATCAAGTGATCTCCTCACATACCAACTTTCAGAAAAAGTATGATTAAGAAGGTAAGACTATGTGTGTGTGTGTGTGTGTGTGTGTGTGTGTGTGTGTGTGTGTGTGTGTGTGTGTGTGTGTGTTCTTGTGGGTGGGTGTGTGTCTGGTTGATGCCCGATGGAAGCCCTGAATCTCAGGTTACTCAGGAGCTATAAGATTACTGCAGGAGAGGTTTAACTGATCCTGAGGCTGCAGGGATCTGATTGTAAGGCACACGAAAGGAAGAATAAGACAGAGAGAGAGACAGAGACAGAGAGAGAGAGAGTGCAAGGACCCCCATGCCACCCGCAGCTGCAGGCATATATAGAGACTCTAAGATCAGAGGACAGTCTGGTGAGTATCTCTCTGACTCCATTTCTAGTGGAGAGTGTGAAAGTGTGTGTTGGCAAAGTTTTGGAGACATTTAGTGTAATGACTTGTGTGTGAGTGTTTACTATAGTTAGTGTGTAGTCTTGGTGGATTCTCTTTGTGTGTATTTGTATATTAAAATAGTTTGCATCGATAATAAGTCAGCTTAAGACAGGCTAATTTTTAAGAATCTTTTATTTAAAGCACTACTAAAAAAATTTAGCTCAAGAGGTCCCTTTCCTGGCACCATTACCATAGAAAACATGTAAATTAAATACATTCTGATAATATAATACATAATATTTAATATTCCAAAAATATTCTAAGAAAAAAGGATATATTGTACTGCCTGGGAACTTTCTGTTAGTGTGCAAAGCTGTATTCGAACATCTTGGACTCACTGACTTGTCAGACTCAGTACCAGCAGATTTATAAGCTCAAATTTTAGATATTTAAATTAAAACAAGCTAAATATTAAGTATATCCATTTATCAAGAACTGGATATCTAAAGGACAATCATAAGAAGCAAAAACACCTACAGAAATAGAAACTGTGCTTCTTAAAATGCATATGTCATTTTTTCAAGTTTCATTTTTTGGACTACAAAACTACCCTTTTGTGGTGACTATAGTCTCATCTCATCTCATTATCTCTAGCCGCTTTATCCTTCTACAGGGTCGCAGGCAAGCTGGAGCCTATCCCAGCTGACTACGGGCGAAAGGCAGGGTACACCCTGGACAAGTCGCCAGGTCATCACAGGGCTGACACATAGACACAGACAACCATTCACACTCACATTCACACCTACGGTCAATTTAGAGTCACCAGTTAACCTAACCTGCATGTCGGTGACTATAGTGATTTTATAAAAAGGTATTTCAGGATGGAATGTTTCAAGAGATCTCCTAAGACCATACAAAGCACTTTTTGTCCTCCATAGTGCTGCAGTGAGTGTGGAGTCAGCAAATAATCCAGATGTGCCCAGTGTTAAACAATGGGTTTATCCTTGTGGTGTACCCAGGGAAACTTTCCTACCATTTTATGATTGATGTTCCCTAAACTCCACACACACATCCTCCACAGTGGACTTTGATATCTTCCCTCTATACATTGTTCTAGACAAAGTGCAACAGAATAATGACAGATGCTCATGTCACCTTCCTCTCTGTTTTATCCAGTTTAAACCAGCACCTAATACTGTAGTAAACTCCAAGTGAGTATCTAAATTCTGTAAATCACATCTTAAAATGGGCTGTATAATGCATTAAACCATACTGAAAACATATACAGTACATTTACAGCTCTCTACTACAGAGACTTTTCTTTACCTTGAAATAAGATTTTATACCATGATATTGTAACGACCATATAAATGGAATGCATTAAAACTGCAGTTGTTCAGTTGAATGAAGAAAGGAACAAAATGCAAGAATATTCAGTATATGGAGGAAAAAAAATACATTCCCAAACTAGATAGTGTACAAACTAATATGTGTAAACTATGACATGTCCATGGAGACATTTATAACCTCTGGCTTATACTGGACATTTCTGTTACCACTACATTGCAATTTCAGTTTATATTTAAGTTTAAATGTCTTTAAAAGTCTTTCATCTTTGCAATACACAAAATATTTCCAGTCTAAGACAGAAAATCCGCAGTTTGGCATGCAATAATGTTTACTGGGCAGACAGGCTGAATGTGCGTAATTTAACACACACTGACCATACAAGAAAGGTGAAAAATAATCAGTGTCTAAAAGACAAAACATTCAGTAGGTATACACATATTTAGTGGTGGAACATGAATGGAATTTTTGTACACATAGAATTTTGTTTTATTATTTTCCTTTTTACAATAATTACTTATTCCTGATAATTGCAGTTAATATAAAAGGCAATACCTAATTCTAAATGTCAGTAGTAGCACTGGTTAAGGGTTGTGTTTTTAGCTTTCTGCGAGTGATGATCATGCAAATAAGCAAAATCATTTTCTTTAAGAAGGAACTGTTTTGAAGTATGTATATATGATAAACTGGATTTGTAACATCATCTGACTTCAGGCTTCACTTTTCCCACATTATTTGCACATATTCACTGCTGCTGTTTATCTTTGGCAAATGTTTAGCATTGGCAAAATTGACTCTGTACAAGCACATTTGTTTCAAGTTAAAGAACTAATAATTAAGTAAGAATTAACTTCCCAGTTTCCCCATTTGTAACCTAACCAAGGAAAAGCAGAATGATAATTTGGGGAAAAAAAGAAAACTAATTTCAAAAGTTCGACTTATTTTTAACAGTACTTAATGAGTTTGGAAGTAAAAGGCTAATTGTTTGCTTTGTACCACATTTAACTAATCAAAAAATTGTTTTGTGCAGGTTTCACTATATATAATAAGACAAATTAGTGCTATTACCTACAACCCCGATTCCAAAAAAGTTGGGGCAAAGTACAAATTGTAAATAAAAACGGAATGCAATGATGTGGAAGTTTCAAAATTCCATATTTTATTCAGAATAGAACATAGATGACATATCAAATGTTTAAACTGAGAAAATGTATCATTTAAAGAGAAAGATTAGGTGATTTTAAATTTCATGACAACAACACATCTCAAAAAAGTTGGGACAAGGCCATGTTTACCACTGTGAGACATCCCCTTTTCTCTTTACAACAGTCTGTAAATGGTCTGGGGACTGAGGAGACAAGTTGCTCAAGTTTAGGGATAGGAATGTTAACCCATTCTTGTCTAATGTAGGATTCTAGTTGCTCAACTGCCTTAGGTCTTTTTTGTCGTATCTTCCGTTTTATGATGCGCCAAATGTTTTCTATGGGTGAAAGATCTGGACTGCAGGCTGGCCAGTTCAGTACCTGGACCCTTCTTCTATGCAGCCATGATGCTGTAATTGATGCAGTATGTAGTTTGGCATTGTCATGTTGGAAAATGCAAGGTCTTCCCTGAAAGAGACGTCGTCTGGATGGGAACATATGTTGCTCTAGAACCTGGATATACCTTTCAGCATTGATGGTGTCTTTCCAGATGTGTAAGCTGCCCATGCCACACGCACTAATGCAACCCCATACCATCAGAGATGCAGGCTTCTGAACTGAGCGCTGATAACAACTTGGGTCGTCCTTCTCCTCTTTAGTCTGAATGACACGGCGTCCCTGATTTCCATAAAGAACTTCAAATTTTGATTTGTCTGACCACAGAACAGTTTTCCACTTTGCCACAGCCCATTTTAAATGAGCCTTGGCCCAGAGAAGACGTCTGCGCTTCTGGATCATGTTTAGATACGGCTTCTTCTTTCAACTATAGAGTTTTAGCTGGCAATGGCGAATGGCACGGTGAATTGTGTTCACAGATAATGTTCTCTGGGAATATTCCTGAGCCCATTTTGTGATTTCCAATACAGAAGCATGCCTGTATATGATACAGTGCCGTCTAAGGGCCCGAAGATCACGGGCACCAAGTATGGTTTTCCGGCCTTGACCCTTACACACAGAGATTCTTCCAGATTCTCTGAATCTTTTGATGATATTATGCACTGTAGATGATGATATGTTCAAACTCTTTGCAATTTTACACTGTCGAACTCCTTTCTGATATTGCTCCACTATTTGTTGGCGCAGAATTAGGGGGATTGGTGATCCTCTTCCCATTTTTACTTCTGAGAGCCGCTGCCACTCCAAGATGCTCTTTTTATACCCAGTCATGTTAATGACCTATTGCCAATTGACCTAATGAGTTGCAATTTGGTCCTCCAGCTGTTCCTTTTTTGTACCTTTAACTTTTCCAGCCTCTTATTGCCCCTGTCCCAACTTTTTTGAGATGTGTTGCTGTCATGAAATTTCAAATGAGCCAATAGTTGGCATGAAATTTCAAAATGTCTCACTTTCGACATTTGATATTGTAACAGTTCTTATGAAGGGGTGGAGCACAGAGGATGGCAGGACAGAGATCAGGTTCAACAATCGTTTTATTTTTACACTTTTCAGTGGTCTCTCAAACACACACGCCGCCAGACACACGTGCACACACATCAGGTGTCTGGTTCGGGAGAGATCCTCTGCTCTCTGCTCTCCCTCCCTAAATAGGGCGGTGGGGGTATGTGGCAGCGGGGGCATGGTCAAGCGCCGGTCTGTGACAGGAGGGCGGAGTCAGGGAAGGTAAGTGGCAGAATCACTACACCTGACTGCAATTAACCTGTTTGTGTGTGTCTTCCCAGTGACTGCGCCCTATTTAAGGAGGGAGAGCAGAGAGCAGAGGATCTCTCCCGAACCAGACACCTGATGTGTGTGCGCATGTGTCTGGCAGTGTGTGTGTTTGAGAGACCACTGAAAAGTGTAAAAATAAAACGATTGTTGAACCTGATCTCTGTCCTGCCACCGGGACAGCCGCCAAATGGTCCTCCGCCAGCTCGACTGCCCGATCCAGCGACGCCGGGCGGTGGCACTGGACCCACTCCGCAGTTCCTGTTGGCAAGCGCGCGATGAACTGTTCCAGCACCACCTGGTCGATGATTCCCTCGGCATCGCAGTTGTCGGCCCTCAACCACCGCCAGCAGGCGTCCCGGAGCTGCTGGCCGAACGCGAACGGCCGGCTGACTTCCTCCAAGCGCAACGCGCAGAAGCGCTGGCGCTGCTGTTCTGGGGTGCGCCCCACGCGCTGGAGGATGGCCCAGTAGAGGTCCGCGTAGGCCAGCCGGCGGTCGGCGGGGAGCTGAAGCGCGGCCAGCTGTGCCCCTCCCGTTAGCAGGGGGAGGAGGCGCGCCGCACGCTGCTCCATCAGCCACCCCGAGGCTTTGGCGACCTGCTCGAAGAGCATGATGAACGCCTCAGGGTCGTCCTGCGGGCCCATCTTAGTGACGGTGAGGGGAGACGGGCCCGCGGTAGGAGCGCTGGTGGACCCCGCCGACGCGAGGAGGTGCCGGAACGCTTCTCGATCTTCCTGTTGGGCCAACACCAGGGCCTCGAACCGCTGTTCTTGCTCCTTTCGGAGGGTGAGTAGTGCCTGGTGCTGGCTTTGCTGGGCCGTGGCGAGGGCGTGGACCAGTTCAGCGAACGGGGAAGACTCCATGGGGCTGTTAGGCTGCTGTGCTCCAGATCCCGGGTTTCGGCACCACTGTAACAGTTCTTATGAAGGGGTGGAGCACAGAGGATGGCAGGACAGAGATCAGGTTCAACAATCGTTTTATTTTTACACTTTTCAGTGGTCTCTCAAACACACACACCGCCAGACACACGCACGCACACATCAGGTGTCTGGTTTGGGAGAGATCCTCTGCTCTCTGCTCTCCCTCCCTAAATAGGGCGCGGTCACTGGGAAGACACACACAAACAGGTTAATTGCAGTCAGGTGTAGTGATTCTGCCACTTACCTTCCCTGACTCCACCCTCCTGTCACAGACCGGCGCTTGACCACATCCCCGCTGCCACAGATATGTTGTCTATGTTCTATTGTGAATACAATATCAGTTTTTGAGATTTGTAAATTATTGCATTCCGTTTTTATTTACAATTTGTATTTTGTCCCAACTTTTTTGGAATCAGGGTTGTATTTAAAGTTCTTCACTATTATAACTTTCACCTTTTTTTTTATTATTTACAACATCTGTAGTACATCAGGACCTTAAATGTATTTTCCTGATTGCCAAGAAAAGAAATATATAAATGCATGGGGGCTGGGGTCATAAAAACAGTGAACTTTTTATTATTATTATTTTACTGTTATCCATGTTTTTTTTTCCTGAATGTTGTATCTATGAAATCTTAGACTATCAATGAATGGACATGCTTTTAGCTAACAGCAAAACTAAGATATATTTTGCTGATATCAAAAAAGAAAAATGCATGCCCACACAAAGCTCCAGTGTCAGTGTAACTTGGCCCTCTGACTACTATAGTGGAAAGGACAGTCCCCGCTGTATACTAATAGGGTCAGTGGAATATCACATGGAGCGAAGGTGAGAGGTGTCAGATGTATTACTGTCCAATGTTGCCACTTGAGTTGTCAGAGTGCCAATGGCTTTTCTCTTTAGCTGCTGCTGGTTTCACGGTGTCAAGTTTTAAGAAGGCTAGCTGTTTAAATCCTTTGTCTAGGCTTTGGTTACCAGTCTCAAGTAAACTCCCCGGAAAATAGTTGACTGATATTAAGGAACTTAACATGGTTCTCCACCACAAAGCCATTTATCTAGAGCAAGGATAACAAGAAATGTTCCTGTCACTTTCTTACCTTGTTAAATCATTTATTACTGTACTCCAAAATCATTCATATGTTCATTCATCTTCAGTAGCTCCTTTATCCTGGTCAAGGTTCCCGCTGCAGCATGGTTCTGTCCACTATGCTCCAAATGAGCATACAGAGTGAGAACTGTCAAGTGTGTTATTCTCTTCTTTTGCCACTTGAACTTACCTTGGTCACAAAGGCTTTTCCATTAAGTTGATGCTGGTTTCACAGTATCAAGTTTAGATAATTCTCTTAATCAGAGAATTGACTTCATCACCGTGGGATACTGTTAATAAGACGGACAATGTTATACAAGTGTGTGATTGTGTGTGTTGATAATGGAAAATTTTTAATGTTTTTTGTTTGGTTGTTTGATACACAGATATTTGTTATAATCTGTAAAAACAAAAAAGTAAGTGTTTTAGCAGAAATATTCAAAATGTATTAACTCATACATAGGGTCTTTTAGACCTGAAGGTGTTGTGACTGAGTTAGGACCTTTCTACTGGGAAACAGAAGTAGAAGTTAAGAAGTAGCAGTAGTTTTTGTCCACACATTTATCATTTGTGACTTACAGTCACATCACAAACCTTTATGAATATATTGTATTAGTCCGTTATGCATTTGATAATATAAAAGTATAACATAATTACACAAAAAATAACATAATAGATATGTAAATGTAATAGTGATGTTCCATTTATAACTGAATGCTATTAGACCCCACTCCTGGAACATTTTCAAATTATCCTAGACGTAACTGTAGATTTATTCCACATGCCTTTGACTGTTGACTGTTTTTTTTTTTTTACTTTTCTAACTCTGAGTGTCTGTCAGGCTCTTTTCATTGAGCAATGATGGTGCAAAGCCTCTATTAGCTACATTTGCTGAGCTTGGTAGTCCGATGTGTTGTTGGGGATTAGGGGCTGTGGTTAGTTGAGGTACAATAAAAGAGACGTATGAATGAAATAGGATTATAAAATGTGATCTTCACTTTTGACTGGACACAGGTGAAGAGAATACGCATGCGGCTTATTTAAATGCATTATTTATGAATGTTGAAGACTTTTCAAGGAGAGGACAAACCAAATAAGTTAAACTGTACAGAATACAGTCCAACAAAAAATTATTTGAAGCCTTGAAAAGGAAATGTCCAAGGGAAGTTCTATCCAACAGAAATTCCTCTATTTTATCCAGTATATAGAATCAGATTAATCTGATTTAACTCAGTTGAATTCCACTATGAAGTTTAGTTATGGGCAATGACACGGATGTTCTATATTTTTGTCTTTGTCTACAGATCAGGTGAGGGTGTCTTGGGATTTGTTTCCCTGCTGCAGAACAAGTTTGGACAAGCCTGGATCCTCCTCTAGCTTGCTGCATTCTGCAGTATACGTAGAACAGGGTGGCCTGTGCCTGTGGTTTCCACTCAGCAGTTCATCCTGGGTTAAGCAACTCAGGTGTGCCCCAGGGAGGGCAGGGAGGCCATGGAGGTTCCTCTGGTAAACTTTGAGAACCTGGATGATATCGGAATTATCCTGGGAGACCCAAGTGACTCAGGGTATCCAGCTTCACCCACTTCAGAGACACCGGAGCAGAACCAGCTGACCCATAGTCTGGATTCACCAACGCATTCACCACAAAGATATAGGAGGCCTGGAAACACAACAACCTCTTCCACAACACTCACTAAGAAAGGGACCTCAAGTTGCAACAGTCTCATCTCTAACTGGAAAGTACTTATGAATAATGAAGGCAGTCCCTGTGAGGCTCTTCTAGGCAAGGTAGCTAAAGACTGTTGTGATGACTTGCTTGCAGAAAAGCAGAAACTTGAAGAGGGTGACCAAAGAGTAGTCATCAATGTCTCAGGAATGATGTATGAAACAACACTTAAAACTCTGAACCAGTTCCCTGATACTCTGCTTGGAGATCCTAAGAGGAGGAGTGACTATTTTGACCCCATGAAGAATGAGTATTTTTTTGACCGCAATCGCCCAAGTTTTGACGGAATCCTGTTCTTCTATCAGTCTGGTGGTAAGATCCGCAGACCAGCAAATGTACCACTGGATGTTTTCACTGATGAGATTATCTTCTACAGGCTGGGACAGGAAGTGATGGAACAGTTCAGGGAGAATGAAGGTTTCGTCCGTGACATCGAACCTCAGTTGCCGAAAAGCGAGCTTTACCGTCAGTTATGGCTCTTATTTGAGTACCCGGAGAGCTCTACTGCTGCCAGATCTATGGCCGTGGTGTCTGTTATTGTTATCACTATCTCCATTTGTATCTTCTGTTTAGAGACTCTCCCAGAGTTCCGCGATGATCATGAATTCCCCCATGAAGTTGCTAACTTAACCCTTGATACTAACGGAACACTTCTGTCTCCAAGCCCTGCTCCCAAAAGCCTAGAATCTACCTTTAGTGATCCCTTCTTTATGGTAGAAACTATATGTGTAATTTGGTTCTCCTTTGAGATATCAGTGCGCTTTATTGTGTGTCCCAGCAAGAGTAAGTTTTTCAGCAACATCATGAATGTGATTGATGTTGTTTCTATCATGCCGTACTTCATTACTCTAATCACAGATCTCCTGGTCACTCATGACTCAGCAGTTAATCAGAACATGTCTCTGGCCACATTACGTCTCATTAGGCTGGTGAGAGTATTCAGGATCTTCAAGCTCTCCCGTCATTCCAAGGGGCTACAGATTCTAGGGCAAACCCTAAAGGCTAGTATGAAGGAGCTTGGCTTGCTCATCTTTTTCCTGTTCATTGGCGTCATCCTTTTCTCCAGTGCCATTTATTTTACTGAGGTTGATGAACCCGAAACACAATTTGGGAGCATCCCAGAGGGGTTCTGGTGGGCTGTGGTCACCATGACAACAGTTGGCTATGGTGACATGTGCCCAGTCACCTTTGGGGGTAAGATAGTGGGAATCCTCTGTGCCATCGCTGGAGTGCTGACAATTGCTCTACCTGTCCCTGTCATTGTTTCGAACTTCAACTATTTCTACCATCGTGAAGCAGAGCAGGCAGGGAAGTATGTGATAGATGCAGCTGTAGAGGCTGCTGCAAAACGGGAATCTGAGCAGAAATATGATAGTAACTATTCTCTGGACAAGTCCAATGGGAACTGGCAGACTGAAAAAAATGGCATCCCTTGAAAAATGTAGCTCTGCTAAAACCAGGATTATTAGCAATAAAAAGACTGAACAACAATGCATTTAGAAGACATTATTTTGGATTAACAATTATGTACTTAATGAAATGCATAAATTAACAGTTCTTTGGTTGTAAGTGCGGTCATGTCAAGAAACAATACAGAGCAGGCCAAAGGCTGCTGTAAACACCTCAGACACATGGCTGTGCTACACCTTAAAATCTCTTGGGTCTGCCTAGTAAAGAGCCAGTAGGGCAATTGCAAAGGCTGATGAAGGAGCTTTCCCCTTTAATGCATTCTAAGCAGCTTATCAGCGCTAGAGATTAATTAGCACTGAAAAAAGTAAAAAATGTAAATCTGCTTACTAAAAAAATTCTAAGGAATCTGATTTCACTGAAGTCAAAATAGGCTGCTAAATTACTAGAAATTAGGTGCCTTTGTTCCAGAGCCCTTCAACTGATGATTCTGCACTCTTAGCCAGCTCCTACAACTGCACTTTGCTGAACATGTTGTTCCTTTACATTCATACTGACATAATTTTTTGACACTGCTGTGTGTGAAAAATGCTTACTCCAAACTGTCTTCCATCTTTAAATGTCTCAGAATGTGTCCTTTGAAATATATGAGGCTTATTGCTTTGGCTTTTTACCACAGATTGTCATACTGTACTATATTTGGATGGCCCACACTATCAAGGTAGCATCTGCCATTTGTCCCACATTTATCCAGGAGTTACTATTCATACCAAGACATGTCTAAAATTGGGAGTCTGGTCTGGAGCCTGGAATGCAAAATTCACATTACAGTGAAGCATCATATAGTTTTGATCACATAGTTTTAATTGGGCATGCATCTGTCTCAGAATTTGTTACTGTTTCTATGTGAAAACCACATAACAATATGTACTATATAGTGTAGACTCACTGTAAAACATTTCAGCCTTGTTTAGTTATGTCCACTTATGTTTTCTCTTTAACTCAATGAGCTCTGAAAAGTGTTTTAATTTGAACTAATCTGTGCAAATTTTCAAAGGTTAGACTTTAATTACTTAGTTGTTTTGACTAATTGAGACTTTTTCTGAGTTGAAACAAAGATAATCGTCAAATTGCATTAACTTGCATTTTCAGGTTAAACCAATATGAAATGTTTTACAGTGCTTAAGCAATATGAGTTCATCTACCGTATGCATGTAGGGTTTCATATTTTGTCAAAATCTCTGTCACTCCAGTACACAGCAATTAATTGATGGCTTCACTGGTTCTCCAGTATGCACTCAGAAGAGTTATGGCCAAATATTGCACACCATGCATGAGATGATCTCTGTTATAACCTTATAGAACTACCTCTTAGTTAGAATATGGACAAACTCCATCTAAAATGTGCCTCTTTAGAAGCATGTGTATCTTTAGAAGAAAGTGTAGCATCTGTTAACTGTAGCCTTGGGTCATTATAGCTTAGCGAAGTTGATTAGTCAGTGTTTAGAAAAAAAGCATGACAGTACTGAGCATGATGGAAAACATACTGTTAAAAAAAACAGAAAGAGAACGGTACTTTATGTCATATGTTTTAACCTAAATTATCACTTCTAAACATTCTAGCATTTTGTAGTGCATTAATAGACACCATAATTAAATTATAATTTATATCTAACAAATAATGTATGTATATTGATTACCTGAAAATACGAATTATCTTCATAATTTGTGGTCTAATATATCAAACTGTTTACTCACTCACTTTCAGTAACTGCTTCATCCTCGTTAGAGTCAGGAGCCTATCCTGGGAACACTGGGCACAAGGCAGCCCATCTCAGGACACCACACACAAACATGCTTCTATGTAATACATAAAGTCATACATTCAGTAAACCATTTGCCTACAGTTAAAGAGAAAATCAAAAAGTTAAAGTTAAAAATAATCTCTTGACATACAACTATGCAGTTACCAAATGTTTGAAATGCTTTTTTTCTGTCATTACACTCATTTTTGATTAATGCTATATATTTTATAACTATCACACAGCTGTTCGTTTTAAACAATATAATGACATTTATATGCACGCATTACAGCAATACAGTGCTGCACTTTCATGTGAGGTTAATTTTCCTCAAATAATATGTAACTAACCTTAAAACCAACAGCAGGTAAAAATAAGTGCAATGCGAAAATCTAAATTGGCCAAAAATAAAAATAGTTTTCTCTCAGCATTTGGTTTAAAGCTTGTACTCTGACTTGGTGTCTTACAGTGGTGCTTGAAAGTTTGTGAACCCTTTAGAATTTTCTATATTTCTGCATAAATATGACCTAAAACATCATCAGATTTTCACACAAGTCCTAAAAGTAGATAAAGAGAACCCAGTTAAACAAATGAGACAAAAATATTATACTTGGTCATTTATTTATTGAGGAAAATGATCCAATATTACATATCTGTGAGTGGCAAAAGTATGTGAACCTTTGCTTTCAGTATCTGGTGTGACCCCCTTGTGCAGCAGTAACTGCAACTAAACATTTCCAGTAACTGTTGATCAGTCCTGCACACCAGCTTGGAGGAATTTTAGCCCATTCCTCCGTACAGAACAGCTTCAACTCTGGGATGTTGGTGACTTTCCTCACATGAACTGCTCGCTTCAGGTCCTTCCACAACATTTCGATTGGATCAAGGTCAGGACTTTGACTTGGACATTCCAAAACATTAACTTTATTCTTCTTTAACCATTCTTTGGGAGAACGACTTGTGTGCTTAGAGTCGTTGTCTTGCTGCATGACCCACCTTCTCTTGAGATTCAGTTCATGGACAGATTTCCTGACATTTTCCTTTAGAATTCACTGGTATAATTCAGAATTCATTGTTCCATCAATGATGGCAAGCCGTCCTGGCCCAGATGCAGCAAAACAGGCCCAAACCATGATACTACCACCACCATGTTTCACAGATGGAATAAGGTTCTTATGCTGGAATGCGGGGCGGCACGGTGGTGTAGTGGTTAGCGCTGTCGCCTCACAGCAAGAAGGTCCTGGGTTCGAACCCCGGGTCCGGCGAGGGCCTTTCTGTGTGGAGTTTGCATGTTCTCCCCGTGTCCGCGTGGGTTTCCTCCGGGTGCTCCGGTTTCCCCCACAGTCCAAAGACATGCAGGTTAGGTTAACTGGTGACTCTAAATTGACCGTAGGTGTGAATGTGAGTGTGAATGGTTGTCTGTGTCTATGTGTCAGCCCTGTGATGACCTGGCGACTTGTCCAGGGTGTACCCCGCCTTTCGCCCGTAGTCAGCTGGGATAGGCTCCAGCTTGCCTGCGACCCTGTAGAAGGATAAAGCGGCTAGAGATAATGAGATGAGATGAGATGCTGGAATGCAGTGTTTTCCTTTCTCCAAACATAACACTTCTCATTTAAGCCAAAAAGTTCTATTTTGGTCTCAACCATCCACAAAACATTTTTCCAATAGCCTTCTGGCTTGTCCATGTGATCTTTAGCAAACTGCAGATGGTTCTTTTTGGAGAGCAGTAGCTTCCTCCTTGCAACCCTGCCATGCACACCATTGTTGTTCAGTCTTCTCCTGATGGTGGACTCATGAATATTAACATTAGCCAATGTGAGAGAGGCCTTCAGTTGCTTAAAAGTTACCCTGGGGTCCTTTGTGACCTTGCCGACTATTACACGCCTTGCTCTTGGAGTGATCTTTGTTGGTCAACCGCTCCTGGGGAGGGTAACAATGGTCTTGAATTTCCTCCATTTGTACACAATCTGTCTGACTGTGGATTGGTGGAGTCCAAACTCTTTAGAGATGGTCTTGTAACCTTTTCCAGCCTGATGAGCATCAACAACGCTTTTTCTGAGGTCCTCAGAAATCTCCTTTGTTTTTGCCATGATACACTTCCACAAACATGTGTTGTGAAGATCAGACTTTGATCAATCCCTGTTCTTTAAATAAAACAGGGTGCCCAATCACACCTGATTGCCATCCCATTGATTGAAAACACCTGACTCTAATTTCACCTTCAAATTAACTGCTAATCCTAGAGGTTCACATACTTTTGCTACTCACAAATATGTAATATTGGATCATTTTCCTCCATAAATAAATGGCCAAGTATAATATTTTTGTCTCATTTGTTTAAGTGGGTTCTCTTTATCTACTTTTAGGACTTGTGTGAAAATCTGATGATGTTTTAGGTCATATTTATGCAGAAATATAGAACATTCTAAAGGGTTCACAAACTTTCAAGCACCACTGTAGTTAACATTGTGTCAATGCTAAATGTTATGGACAAAACACACTGGATGCATAGCATATGTTAGCATATGTCTATATTACATATTCATAGATTGCCTAAGACCCTAAAAAGACTCTTGGAATGCCTACAATCCATGACAAAGGTGATGCTAACAATAGTTTATGAACTTGAATTCATAATAGAGCATTTCATAAATGGGTGCATGTTGAAAATCGACCATAGAAACACTATATTTTAATCATGATATTCTGAGTGCCTTTTATTAAACATAAATATACTAAAATATAAAATATATTATTTTCTTTATCCTTTTTTGAGCAGTCCATGCATTGTCAGTGCAGTAATGGTGTATTAAGTGTAGATGACTCTTACTTCATATCAAAACTCATGTACGTACAACCATTTTACAGAGGTTTCCCTTCATCACTGGCCTCATCAGTTCCTTTTCAAGCATTCTGTAGAAAGTACAATAGTCTTCCTTCCCCAAACACTTGATATTAACCACAAACACTGAAATTGGGCTCTGTTAGGAGAGATTTTGACCAGGTGTGTGCATTCTGAGAATGCATTAATCATTAAGTACACATAGTATCTCTGCTCTGTATGTAAAGTAATCTCAAAGGGTTAAGTATCAGAGTTGGCCATGGCTGGCACAGAGGAGTAATAAACTGAAGGCTCCTCTGCAGACAGAATACCTGAACCAATATCTCATCTCATCTCATTATCTCTAGCCGCTTTATCCTGTTCTACAGGGTCGCAGGCAAGCTGGAGCCTATCCCAGCTGACTATGAGCGAAAGGCGGGGTACACCCTGGACAAGTCGCCAGGTCATCACAGGGCTGACACATAGACACAGACAATCATTCACACTCACATTCACACCTAGGGTCAATTTAGAGTCACCAGTTAACCTAACCTGCATGTCTTTGGACTGTGGGGGAAACCGGAGCACCCGGAGGAAACCCACGCGGACACGGGGAGAACATGCAAACTCCACACAGAAAGGCCCTCGCCGGCCACGGGGCTCGAACCCAGACCTTCTTGCTGTGAGGCGACAGCGCTAACCACTACACCACCGTGCCGCCCTGAACCAATATCAGTGGGGAAAAACACAAAAATAAAATTTGCACAAAAGACACTACCTGATTAAAAACTTAATCAGACTTTTCCCATTTCTGAATGACATTCCTGCAGAGTTTAGTTAAAGTCTCTCTTGTCTCACCGGCTTAAAATATCACAGTGAAAGTGAAAAAGAAAACCTACATCCGAACTTAGCCAGCAGCTGACACTGTAGTTTTTCCTTCCTGAACCCAGTTTTAATTCGGGTGCAATATTTGCCTCTACCATACATAAAGCCTCCAGCCAGAGACTGGGTGACTTTGCTGAGTCAGAACATTTGATCCAAGTTTTGCATTACATTTTTGAGAGCCTGAATGACCTTCAGATGTGATTTTGAAACAATAAGATATAATAATATTATAATTAGCATAATTTACCAATGTGGTTTGACTTGAACACAGAATTAAGGCAACCATCATTGTTTTAAGAAAATCAACCATTTTATTACATTAAGTTAAATTTGATCATTATAAGCAACATGAGTCAGTTTGACATTTAGTCATGAGGAATGTGTTACCTGGAGGTGAAAGTGCAGCACAGGTAATAAAATATTGAGCAGTGAGACAGCAATGCAACCTAATAGTATGCATATGTTATGTAAGAGAATGCTGTCAGAGTTTTCTGGTTATGTAAGATGACTGGAAAGGATAGTGTGACAAACATCTGAGTAGTGTTATTTCTGCAGAACATCATATTTGGTGGTTGTATGATTGTCTGTTATAAATCATTATGGGGGGGAAACAGTTCAAAAGCCACATTTTTTCAATGTACTTCTTTTTGAAAATGATATCAAATGAATTCAGAGTGTAAATGATTATTGCTTCCATATAACATATAATAAATGACTTGAAAATGAGTCCACGGGACTGTACGAGATCAAATGGCCCTATGGTAGTCCCTGAGCTGATCCTTTGGCTGTCTGCCTGCTGAAAACTGTGTGCTGAGTTTTATCTCTCGAACCTGACACTGAGCTGATAGCCCCTGTTAAGACTAATTAGGAAAGTGGAGAAAAGAGAAAAAAACCCAACATAAGAGCACATAGTCGGTTTAATACACTACAGCCATGGTCTGTCTCATACTTAACTGGTCAGGTGTGCCATGAGGTCAGCCACAGAATGAAGACAGACCTGGCCATCAACAATTAATGGCCAGACATTTTGTTCTAGCCTTGCAGTGTGTAGAATGTCCAGATCTTTCTAGTTCTGTAGATGGAACACATTACTCTCCAGCTAAGGCTGAGGAAAGACTGATTACATCTACAAGAGCCAGAAAGTGAAAGATACTGACCCTTATAACCTGAGCGTGCTGCAATTTATCCCTTCATGCAGTCCTGATTAGTCATGTAACTAAAGTGTGCATATTTACTGTCCACTAATTAAACAACCACTCTTAAAATAAACTACCATTTACAAATACGAAAACCAGAGATTTCTTCTCAAGATACACAAACTGTATGTGATGAAGCCACTGTTTGAACAGTATGCCTTGTTCTTGATTGCCTGTGTGACATACATAGCAGGCTAATGTGACACCTACCTGAACTCTGCAGTCAGGGTGTGTGCATGTGGACGTTTGTAGGGTGGCCTTCCATCTGTTCTGACAGCTACAGATCTCCTAAGGGGCTAGCTCTCCTCTCCCTAACTCTCTCTCTAATAATATATTTGTGCTAGACTTTTTTCTGAAATGAGCAGTTAGTAAAAACAACAAGACTATTTTTCTTATAAAATTCCAACTGACATATTACTAGGTCAATGCACCAAATTCATATGCCATTTAATGTACTTGTTTTGAACTCTTCACACACCTCAGAAAGTTTTATATAAGATATAAATATTACACTATTGTGATAGTGGTAGTATATCAGGCATTCACTTGGCTTGTGGACAGAAATTCTTGTAAGTGCACTTAGTTTGCAGAAATGAGAAACAGAAAGAAAAAAAAGCACTGCTTAATAAATGTTGCTTCACTTAGTAGTTTCCCCTTTCTCTCTCTCTCTCTCTCTCTCTTTCCCACACCTACATTTGCTACACCCAGTTTGTTAATTATTTAGCTGTCGTTTTGGTCTTGCTCAATAATTCAAAATGGTCCCAGACTGATCTGATGACTTAGTTTCTATTACGAGTCATTATACCTTAGAGAGAAACATTTATGATGTATCCAGTAACGTCTTGAATCTGTTGTCATTTTGGGAGTATATACTAAAACGAATTGGTTAAAATTATTATAAAAACATGGAACCAAAAGTGAAACAGCAGCTCTGGTCATAGCACCAATGAGTCCAAACCATGACTGAGACATTTTACAGTTTGTTTAATCAGTGGACTGTCTAAGTAAACCTGTATATACTGCATTCAAGAAGATATCGGCAATTCCGTGACTCATTGCACTACTGCTACCAGTTAATATATTAGATGGATGAGATGAGATACCAGCTATGCCGTGGCCTTTTCCCTGCTGGATTACATTATATCACCCATTCACTATTCTGGGAACACTGGGTGTGAAGTAGGAATACACCCTGAATGGAATGCTACTCCATCACAGAGCACCTTTCAGACACATTCATGTACTCATTCACACATAGAAGCAATTTAGTGTTTCAATTTTGTGGAGGAAGGAGGAAACCAGAGAACTCAGAGGAAACCCACATGGATATAGTGGAACCCCACACAGACAGTAACTTGAGCTCAGGCTCAATTCTAGTCTGTGAAGTGGCACCACTATGCTGCCCTATGGGGCGTGTTAGTATACAGAAACTGACTTCTTTCAACTGGGACATTATTACTCTTTTAATGTGATTAGTAGGCTACACCTAAGTACAGCAGCAGTCAGTCAACCAGATAGGGTGTTTTAACTAGCACCATTTACATAATTGATGTTTGATGTTTACATTAATGTATCTATATGCAATGTGAATCCAAAATACTGCTTCATTGTTTAGAGGACTCTGGAACCCAGCTGGCCTAATGATACTGGAGACAGCTGAAATTCTGGTCTTAACTCCTAAACTCAGAAGTCAGGTGTCTTTCCGTCATCAATCTCCTGTGCACGTCGACTGAGCAGGGAAATGGTGTCACACGTACACGCCCGCTGATGGAACTCCCCAGTAAACCCAATGGCGCAGGCTCCTGGCAATGACTTTAAATGTCCTTCGAGTGCCCCCTAGTGGACACGCTAGAACAATGTTCACTGTAGGTTTGGTAAATACACACTATGTGCCTCAATATCAGATGACTAATGCTTTATACTTATCTTGTTATAAATTACAAAGCTTGCTATAAATCATGACTCATAAAAAGTTCCTTTGGCAGACAGTAAAGTAAAAATAAGTAAAATTGTGATAACCTTTGAAAATAACATTTTGAAAATACAGAACAGCAGAACCATTTTTAAAAGAGAGATAGATGTCAGTTGTGACAAATGTCATGATTTTATATGGTGTTAAACTGCACTTTCTGAAATAACAGCAAATAAGGACAACATAATATAAACCAATCAAGAGAAAGTTAAAAAAAAAAAGACTAACTCCCATAGGTCTATACAAGTGTTTAAAAATAAAACATCTATACAGGAATACAGACAAAATAGGGCTGGTTATATTGTTTTGGAATGAATTTTAAATAATACAATTTTAAGTAACGTTTGAAGTAAACAAATACTGTATATACCTATCAAAGAATGAATTATTTTACACTACCGTTCAAAAGTTTGGGGTCACCCAGACAATTTTGTGTTTTCCATGAAAAGTCACACTTTTATTTCCCACCATAAGTTGTAAAATGAATAGAAAATAGTCAAGACATTTTTCTGGCCATTTTGAGCATTTAATCGACCCCACAAATGTGATGCTCCAGAAACTCAATCTGCTCAAAGGAAGGTCAGTTTTATAGCTTCTCTAAAGAGCTCAACTGTTTTCAGCTGTGCTAACATGATTGTACAAGGGTTTTCTAATCATCCATTAGCCTTCTGAGGCAATGAGCAAACACACTGTACCATTAGAACACTGGAGTGAGCACCAAAAACCAGACATTTAGTAGAATTTAGCTAGAATAGTCATTTACCACATTAGCAATGTATAGAGTGGATTTCTGATTAGTTTAAAGTGATCTTCATTGAAAAGAACAGTGCTTTTCTTTCAAAAATAAGGAAATTTCAAAGTGACCCCAAACTTTTGAACGGTAGTGTATATATGATTCATCACATGTAGGGGTTACAGATTGCTCAGTCTGCATTTAAGTCAGTGATTTAAAGATGATACAAAACTACAGATTCAGAGGCTGTTACGTTATTCCTATCTAATGTGTTAAGTGCCTTACCATGTACAGCAAGTGGAAACCTAAGTTCATCAAGATCCTATGGAGGAGGCATGTAATCTAACCCAACAGACCTGCATTTGGCCTACACTCCTGTTCCATCAAGGATCAAATGCACAAAATTATTCATTTGTTATTTCCATCAGAAACACATTCTTGTTTTAAAAAATTAAAAATAAATTAAAAACATCACTAAAACAACCATTTGAGCATTCTTTAAAGGACCTTAGCTTTAAAAATAAAAAATAAAAATCTCTTTCTGATAGCATGGAGGATAATTTACACAAGATCAGTGCATAAAATCTGTTACAGGTGATCATTAAATAAATGACATTATGTATTCCAGTTGTTTTGTTTAGTGATAATTCAATATAAATTCTTTTGATTTGTCAATACTTATTACTTCTAGTGTAGTTTCAAGGCTTGGAGAGAAGAATTAAATGGAGCTTTAAAAAAAAGACAATTATGCAAGCCTACACTTATGGCTCTTTGCCAGTATTAAACATGGGGGGGATCAATAAAGTGTCCAAGAATATTAAATCATTAAAAAAAAATTTCACAGTGCGGTTTCCATCAAATCCTGCGCTCTGATTGGCTGGCGAGCAGGTCCGTATCCTATGGTATGGACCCCAGTTACGGACCTCTGGTGACTCGCTCGTTCACAACAACAACAAACGTAGCAATTTTTTGTCAACATTTATCTTTTTTTAAAATAAGATTTATTTATAAGATTATCAAAAATCTTATAAATTTTTGCCAGCATTTCTCAGGAGAATAGCATTAATTTTACAGCATGGATAGCGATAACAACAGTGTTCACAGCGAAAGCGAGTTTCACTACCCTGAGGAAGAAGAAGTAAAAGAAAACATTTCAGGAGAAAGCTAAAAACCTCATCTCATCTCATTATCTCTAGCCGCTTTATCCTGTTCTACAGGGTCGCAGGCGAGCTGGAGCCTATCCAGGCTGACTACGGGCGAAAGGCGAGGTACACCCTGGACAAGTCGCCAGGTCATCACAGGGCTGACACATAGACACAGACAACCATTCACACTCACATTCACACCTACGGTCACTTTAGAGTCACCAGTTAACCTAACCTGCATGTCTTTGGACTGTGGGGGAAACCGGAGCACCCGGAGGAAACCCACACGGACACGGGGAGAACATGTAAACTCCGCACAGAAAGGCCCTCACCAGCCACGGGGCTCGAACCCGACCCTTCTTGCTGTGAGGCGACAGCGCTAACCACTACACCACTGTGCCGCCTGGCTGAATCCTGAATGACTCAATTTTTTCCCTGCCATGGAAGTGCACTTGTATACCGAGGAGGAAGCAATTTGCATTACAGCCGTGAATGAGGATTCAAAATGGCGGCTCAGCTCGGTTTTCCCTTTCGGGCGCTCTCATTTTCTGTTAGAATTTGGTAAAGAAAAAACTAAATATATTATTTACCAGCTTAAGGTCAGTCCGTATGGTGAAATACCATGACCTCGGCCTTGAATACTGACCTCGGCCCAGAGGCCTCGGTCAATCTTTCAAGACCTTGGTCACAGTATTTCACGATACGGACCTCCCTGCTGGTAAATAACACATACACACACACATGTATACATATACACGGCTCGAAATTCGCGGTGGTCCGGTCGCCTGAGGCGACTTAATTTGTCATTTGGCGGGTAATTCCTGTCACTAGCCAGCCCGGCTGGCTAGTTGAAAATAAAAAATATATATGAAGCGAAAATTCAGACTAGGGCTGTGCAATATATCAAATATACTCGATATATCTCCGAAAATTCTGTGTGAGATACATAAAATTATTATATCGTAACTATCGAGTATTTTATGGTCATCTGCCGACTTGCATTTGTTTCGTGTTTGTTGCGTTTGTTTAAAACATTTCCTGGTGGTTTTCTCCCTGTCCCTCAGGCAGTAATGTGAGAGGCTGCCTAAGGGTTAAAAAAACAATAACGTCATGCACTCGCCAACCAATCCCGGGCGACATCTAGGTGCTGAAAGGAACTTGTGGGAAGATTTTCTAGTTTCGGTTTACAGCGCTGACTCAGTTTGTGCAATCGCTGGTGTTGCATAGGCTACCGTGTAAGCTCTGTCAATTTCAGTGACAAATTAAAAATGGAAGCAAACGAATTGGTTCCTAAAAGAACTAGTAAGGGGTCAGTCATCTGCCATTTTTTTGGATATCATGAGGAGGACGTGGAACAGCAAATGCCAGTTTGTAAAGTGTGCAAAAAAAAAAACTGTCATCACGAAAGGCAGCAGCACTACAAATATGTTCCATCATATGAAAACTCACCCGGTACAGTATGAAGAGTCTCTTAAACTCCGAACTACTTGCCCACAAGCTAAAACCCCCACACAAGCTAAACAAATGACCATAGCGGCCTCGTTCTCCAACCCCCCCCCATATGAGAAAATGAGTCAGAGATGGAGAGCTATAATGGATGCAATCACTAACGTCATTGCCGAAGACATGATCCCGATTAGTATAGTGGAAAAACCAGGCTTCCAAAAATTACTAAACACACTCGATCCCAAATATGAGTTGCATGGTCGCAGACATTTTACAGAGAAGGCAATACCGGAATTATACACATCTGAGAGGCAGAGCCAGAAAACATTCAGTTTAAAAGTGTGCAAAGAGAAAAATTATGTTTTGCAGATCTCTCTCTTCTCTCCCTCAATCTCTCTCTCTATTGTGAATATTCCAGTGGTTCTTAGTAGTCAGGTTAATAGCTTGGAGATCTACCTCTATTTTTTAAAATAATTTAATGAAAGAGCACTTTTCTTATTTAGGCTAAATGTCTTTCTCAGTGTTGAGCTTGCACTTTATTGATTTGAGCTCTGAGCAGCTCTTATTGCCCCTTTGTTGCAATTTTCAAGATTGTTTTTTCAGTTTGTGCTACATCTTTGTTGAATAAAAATAGTCTTATTTTAACTCAATTGTGATTAATCACGAGCATGAAAATTTAAAATGTGTTGTTGAAAACCACCTGTAAAGTTAACCAAGAATGTTATTTAATCTGCAGGGATTGTAGTGAAAACAGTAAAGAGTAAAAGTTAGATTTCATGGGGTCCTTTAGAGGAGATTTCAATATATCCTATATCGTGAAATGGAGAAAATGTATCGGGATATTCATTTTTTCCCATATCGCACAGCCCTAATTCAGACACACCGTCAACTAAAGCCGCCACATATTAAGCATGTGCCGTGTCTGTGTTAATCGATGTGTTTATCGGCAGGACGGAAAATACCGAAGAATTCCGAATCACATCGTGTACGAGTCAGGCTGTCGTTTTTTTCACTACTGCGCATGCATATAACGCATCTCGTTGAATATCGCGGTAATCACGTTATCAGATTCAATAGATGTGGCCACATTATCACTCATTTAAACACGTGTTTTTGTTGTTGTTTACATCTACATCTGCCAAAGCTACGTTGCGATGTGGAATTTTCTGAAAGGTGTACAGAAACCGCCAGAGACGGGGACAAAGCGACCTCGGTCTGAAGAGGAGAAAAAGGCCGCCGATAAAGTGTACGAGAAGGAGAAACGACAAAGGACTTATAAGCAAACGTGGGAGCAGGGTAGGCCTTGGCTGCGATACAATTTTTATGGAATAATTAATTTTTTTCAAGTTGATTCCTAGTCAATATGAAGCTCCTAATGCTTTCTCTCTCATAAATGGTTAAATACAGAAAGCATGTTGGACATATTTTGGGTGCTATAGTCATGATAGTAAGTATATTTGCTTTCAATACTCATACACCAAGTTGCCAAGTTTTCCAATATATTATTATTTGTTGATATTATATTAGGGCGGCACGGTGGTGTAGTGGTTAGCCCTGTCACCTCACACCAAGAAGGTCCGGGTTCGAGCCCCGTGGCCGGCGAGGGCCTTTCTGTGCGGAGTTTGCATGTTCTCCCCGTGTCCGCGTGGGTTTCCTCCGGGTGCTCCGGTTTCCCCCACAGTCCAAAGACATGCAGGTTAGGTTAACTGGTGACTCTAAATTGACCGTAGGTGTGAATGTGAATGGTTGTCTGTGTCTATGTGTCAGCCCTGTGATGACCTGGCGACTTGTCCAGGGTGTACCCCGCCTTTCGCCCGTAATCAGCTGGGATAGGCTCCAGCTTACCTGTGACCCTGTAGAACAGGATAAAGCGGCTACAGATAATGAGATGAAATATTATATTATGGTGCTCTGTGTTGTTCTCATTTATGTATTTAACAACAGTATCAAAATACTCGGGTCTTGAAATAAATGCACATTAGTCATGAACAATGGTAACTACTCTCTTTTGTGTTATTTTTGACAGAAGTAAAATTCATACATGAACAAATTTTGGCGAGTTGCTTTTCTGTTTGGCGAGTTACTTTGGAAGGTAACTAGTCCGGCTGGCTGGTGAAAAAATATATGAGGTCACGTTTCAGTTTTGATTTCAACAAGTTTATTTTTATAGCTCTTTTAAAAGTAGACATTGTCACAAAGCAGTTTAGTGACTTTAAACATGAGCTCTCATGAACACTCCCAGTCCAGAGGTCAAGTACACGAGGACGGTGAGACTAGAAGACAAAGAGTTTCTGCTGACTGGACTACTTTTATTCCAACGCTCCTTGCCACATAAATACTTTGACCAAACGAGTCAGAAATAGTGAACCACGCATTAAAATGGCGAGAGTTGTAAACATGGCCATAAATAACGAAACCTCGCCTATTTACCGGATATAGAAAGCGCCTCAACCACAAAACAGCTTCCTGTAAAATGTGCACCTACTTCCTCATTCGCTTGCAGCAGTAAACTAAAAACAACAGCCGTAAAATCCCTTGTGTCACCTGACCTGCTGCCTGAGCGCGTGCGTTACCTGCGCAACCGCGCCATGGGATTGGCTGTGAGCGCCAGGGGGCTGGAATAGCAGGAGAGGCGCCCCTACATGGCTCGAGAGCTGTCACGACAACTACCTGTTCGTCCTGGACATAGTTAATATAAAATACATTCATGTCATTAACTGCTAGTGAAGAGAGAGGCATTGGTGAAAAGGTAAGGACAACATCGACTCTCTTTATAATTTAATCATTTACCTACATTTGCATTATTTGGCAGACACCCTTCTCCAGAGCGACTTACATTATTATCTCATCTCATCTCATTATCTCTAGCCGCTTTATCCTACATTATTATTATTATTATTATTATTATTATTTCATCTATACAGTTGAGCAGCTGAAGGTTAACTTCCTTGGTCAGTGGGATTGGAACCTCTGATCAGAAGTCCTATATCCACTGAACTACCACTGTACTAAAGTAAACTTGTAAAATCTTAGAAACGACTCCTGTACAAGTCAATACATGAGAGAGAGAGAGAGAGAGAGAGAGAGAGAGAGAGAGATTTTGAAGGTGTGCGTAGCTTGTACAAATAACAGTAATGCTTTTATGGCTGAGGACTGCGGTTGTCATGAACAGTTTTGCACTCAAGTTTCCATTAATGAAGAGTTTATAACATTACCGAAACTGACTTCATGTTATGGTCATATTGTCTGTTGTTGCCCAAATGAGGATGGGTTCCCTTTTGAGTCCAGTTCCTCTCAAGGTTTCTTCCTCACATTGTCTGAGGGAGGTTTTTTTCCCCTGCCACCATCACCACAGGCTTGCTCATTAGGGATAGATTAGGGATACAGTAAAATTGACTCATGTCTTGGGTCATTCAGATTCTGTAAAGCTGCTTTGGGACAATGTCTATTGTTAAAAGCGCTATTCAAACAAACTTGACTTGACCTGACTTGATAAGACCTAATCCGTCTGACTAATGTGAGAATATGAAAAAACGTTTGCCGAAATGGTGGAAACTGTCCAGCTACGGCATTCAAATCTTTTCTAAATTCTAATGAAATATGATCCAAATGATTGCACTTCCAAAAGTAATGTATGCCCATTATTCTTTTTATCTTTTCAGCTAAGATCGCATACGGTAGTCATGTTATCTCAAGTGGACCAGAATGCACAGCCCAAGCCCCAGGTGCTGTTTGTGGGAGCCAAGGACAGCAAACGGCTCCTGGAAGTGTATGTAAAAAGAAGCCTGAGTCTTAACGATGGGTCACACTGTTCAACTCAAAGAGAACGGAGACCACACAAATGGGTCACTGCTGCGGAGCGAGATAAGAGAGAGCGTAAACATTCCAGCGATATCTCCCTTCATCTTAAACCCTCAGGAGCAGAGGAGGAGCTTGGTGAAGACGAAGCTTTCTCAGAATCAGAAACAAACAAGAAGGCCCAGGTAGCAAGTGAAACTACTGACAACAAATCAAAACAATGGAAAAAGAAACGCACTCTCAGCAGAAATGATGGCTCCTCTGCATCTTGGACTTCTGATTGGAAGCCACAGAAATACTTTGTACATTTTGATAAAGATACGCATGATGGTAGACAACCAAATATACCCTCTCTTCAGGCTACACCTGCAGCCTCAGAAGAGGAACTTGGTAAAGATAAAGCATTTTCTGAACCAGTAACAGAAAATGAAACCTCTGATAAGTCTAAACTTTGGAGGCAAAGCTCTCTTACCAGAAAGGATGGCTCCTCTGCATCTCAGAGTTCTGATGGAAAACAGAGGAAATGGTTTTCACCTTTTGATAAAGGCAAGCGCAATAGTAGACTATCTCAAGACTCCTTTAAACCAGAGACAGAAAACCTCAAGATTGAAGATACTCCACTGCCCACTCAACCTCAGCTAGAGAGTTTAACAGAGGTAAAGAAGACCAAAGAGGGAAAAAAGATTAAGAAGCCTTCAGTATGGAAGAGTGTTATTGGATGGTTCTCCAGAGGGTACAATGACAAACAGGATGAACATGATGATGATGAGAGAATTGAAGAAGCACTTCCTATTCCAGAACCTGCAACTCCTCCAATCTCCTGCCTTCCCATCTCTACTGGTGATGGCAACATCATGCGCCGCACTAAGTCCAAGAGAAGACGATCTCAGAGGATGATCTCATTAAGGAGTCGCAGCGGGGACATGGGCCTGGATAAGACAACTGTGCGGCCACTTACTTTAGATCTGTTTACTGAAGCCCACAATTCCCAAGTCCAATGTATGTATTAAATACATTTCAGTTTGTACAATTGGCAAATTCAAAGCTAATTTCAAATAGCCTTACACAATAGCTTCCTGTAAGTTTTTACAGGGAAGACCTTTTGTAATGAAAATATTGATGGCAGTTGTAACAATTAATATGAGTTATATCAAAATAAAAGAGACATTTACACTGTTACTATAAATTTAGAAACTTGTATCATTTTTGCCACATTTCTAGCTCAACCTTAATAATCGCCAGTTGAAACATCTGCATCCATAATTGTGTTACAAACAACAGTGGCGGACACAGGCAAACACACACATAGAAGTTTTAAAAATATCTCTACAATTATGCATAAGAGTAGTCTCTCCATCACTAACACAAAATATATCAACCTGTAGGTTTAATGAACTGCTTCATAACAGATGTCCATCATAACAGTATTTACCTATTGTGCAAATTTCCTGTTTCAAATACCCAATGACATGTTTGGAAATTTCCCTTTTATTCATTTTTGCAGCAATTGAAGAGGTAGAGGCCACTAGGTCCTATTATGAAAAAATGTCTGAAGAACTGGAAAAGATTGTGCATGAGGTGAAAAACAGCCCCACAGAAGAAAACAAAACGTTCACTGATTCAGTTCAGACTACTGCCTTAGCAAGTGAGTACTGCATTGTCCAATTATACTGTGTATAAAATCAATATTTTAGGGGGAAATGGATACATTTGAATAAGCTTTTAATGTGAAATATTTGAGAAAATATTAAATGACCTGACCTGTAAATTTTACTATTTCTGCCTTTATTCATGCAGGGTCTCAAGAGGAAATTATTAAAAGAATCATTGATTTGATAAAACAGGAAGGTGATCTTATAAATGATAAGGTGAGGTTTTTCCAGTGATCTTTTAAGTCTTATGCGAAGAATTAAAGTATGAGTGACCTTTTTTTAAAGCCTAGAAACAACTCATAATGTCTTTACCCTCTTCCCTACAGCTAAAGGAAAATTCTACCATTAGCTCCTACTTCAACACAATCACCTATCATTCCTTCCAGCAACTGGCAGACCAGTATGTCAATTCTGAAGTCCGACAACAGATAACACAGCCACCTGTGGTAGCTCCAGAGCTGGTCAAGTTTGCCTTCACACTTGACTTCACAGCAAGAGTGGCTGCTCTCTCTCGCCATACTCCTGGACATATCCTCGGCTTTGGGAACCAGTACCTCAAGGAACGTTTTACTTACATGTGTGAGAGTCACCCTCACGTCACAGATATAACCATAGAGGACCAGATGAAATTAAAGGAGAGTTCAGAAAAAGATGAGTGGTGAGTCAAACATTTTCTAAAGTTTATCTTCAAATCAGTTGAGCTCAATTTCCATCAAGTATGTTCTGCTAGTTTTGTATATGCACTTATTCTAACATATACATGCATCATTGATTAGTAGATAAAGTAGTAAATAGTAATAACATAATTAACATGATAAAGTATCAGTAGGAAAATTTAAGTTTTTTTTTTCTTTCACCATCAGGTTTGGAGACCATGCAGAAGGCAAAATATCATAAACCAGCTTCTGAATCTAATAAACCAACACATTATGTGAAAGCTGTATGGCCTGCAGCCAGCTGATGACTACATATTATTGTTATTGACTATTTTTGTTAGAGTCAGTAGATCATCAAACTGCATCAAAATTGTCTATTTATGTGAAGATCAGAAACCAGTAGAATTCAGCATGTAAGAGACCTTTAACACATGGTTCTGATCAAACTAATCAGACAATAAAATACACTGAGTAGAATCTAGTAAAAGCTCTGGAATGGAGCAAGTAATTTCAAGCAATACAGTGATGTCGTTTCCTCAGGAAATGTTTAATTTGTTTTATTTCTATTAGTAGAAATAAAATTAACAGTTTATAATAATGATTAATAGTACTTAAGAATGTGAACCTGATTTCTAATATGCTGTAAATGTGTGTGCAGGCATACACAATGTAATTTAAGATGTAATAAAAATTAAAATATTTATTTTATTTATAAAATAAATACAATTTTCTTCTATAAATATGATCATTTCCTTTTGATGAACTGTCTGAATTTGGTTCTTGATATAGAAGCAATTATCTGCATAAGATATTATGCAGGTAAATGAAGAATAGATAGAAAAGGAGTAAGCTTCCTGTTGCTGAATGTCTGAAAACATTGAGTCTAGGACTTCCCTGGTCAAGTCTTTTCATCTAGATCAGAAATAATTTGAGCAACACTACAAATACAACATATTCCTGATATACCATTCAGCTGAAGCCTCTGGCACACACTGACACTGAACAGTAATAAATAAAAAAAAAAAGCAAGCTTCAACCCAAAAACATTGATCCACAGGTGTCCACATACATCTGGCATTAGTGTATATTACCTATGGCTTACCTTTGCTCGCAGCCATGCTGATATTCAGTACAACAATGACAAACGGTTTTAACGTTCAATAGATAGACTGGATATGTACTGCATCTATCCATAATTCAGTTCTTCTTGGGCAAAATGAACATTTCAGATATCTACTGTACCATGACATTCTTCCTATCCACAATTGTCATTTCTGTTACCCACAATGTCATTCTTCCAAGGATAAATGACAATCATTTTTGCCATTCATGTGTACTGGGCTTTGAGTTTCAGATATCCACAATTGCATTTTTGATATCTAGGGGAAAAAACAATTTTAATTTCAGATATCCAAAATAAAACTGTAAAAAAATATTTGTTGTTTTAACTTAAAAAAAAACTTGGTAATTTTGAATATCCAAAAATACACTTTCTTCTTTCAGCCCCTCCCGTTAGGGATTGCCACAGCAGATCTGTTCCGCAAAATTTGATTTGGCATAGGTTTTTACACTGGATGCCCTTCCTGACACAACCCTCCCCAAACTATCCAGGCTTGGGACCGGCACGAAGCATGCACTGGCTTGTGCAACCTGGTTGTCTGCATGTGTTTGAACTGTGGGGGAAACCAGAGCACCCGGAGGAAACCCACGCAGACACGGATAAAACACGCAAACTCCACACAGAAAAGCTTCCATCGGTCATGAGGTTCGAATCTGGAACCTTCTTGCTGTGAGGTAACAGTGCTAACCACTGTACCACCGTGCCGCCCATCCAAAAATACACTTTGACTAGTAAAAATGTCAATATGGATATGTACAGCTGCAACTTTACCAGGAAAAATCCAATTGTGGACATCTGTATAAATGTTGTGGATATCCAATTGTAACTTTTCCATCCAATTGCACAACCCCGATTCCAAAAAAGTTGGGACAAAGTATAAATTGTAAATAAAAACGGAATGCAATAATTTACAAATCTCAAAAACTGATATTTTATTCACAATAGAACATAGACAACATATCAAATGTCGAAAGTGAGACATTTTGAAATTTCATGCCAACTATTGGCTCATTTGAAATTTCATGACAGCAACACATCTCAAAAAAGTTGGGACAGGGGCTGGAAAAGTTAAAGGTACAAAAAAGGAACAGCTGGAGGACCAAATTGCAACTCATTAGGTCAATTGGCAATAGGTCATTAACATGACTGGGTATAAAAAGAGCATCTTGGAGTGGCAGCGGCTCGCAGAAGTAAAGATGGGAAGAGGATCACCAATCCCCCTAATTCTGCGCCGACAAATAGTGGAGCAATATCAGAAAGGAGTTCAACAGTGTAAAATTGCAAAGAGTTTGAACATATCATCATCTACAGTGCATAATATCATCAAAAGATTCAGAGAATCTGGAAGAATCTCTGTGCGTAAGGGTCAAGGCCGGAAAACCATACTGGGTGCCCATGATCTTCGGGCCCTTAGACGGCACTGCATCACATACAGGCATGCTTCTGTATTGGAAATCACAAAATGGGCTCAGGAATATTTCCAGAGAACATTATCTGTGAACACAATTCATTGTGCCATCCGTCGTTGCCAGCTAAAACTTTATAGTTCAAAGAAGAAGCCGTATCTAAACATGATCCAGAAGCGCAGACGTCTTCTCTGGGCCAAGGCTCATTTAAAATGGTCTGTGGCAAAGTGGAAAACTGTTCTGTGGTCAGACGAATCAAAATTTGAAGTTCTTTATGGAAATCAGGGACGCCGTGTCATTCGGACTAAAGAGGAGAAGGACGACCCAAGTTGTTATCAGCGCTCAGTTCAGAAGCCTGCATCTCTGATGGTATGGGGTTGCATTAGTGCGTGTGGCATGGGCAGCTTACACATCTGGAAAGACACCATCAATGCTGAAAGGTATATCCAGGTTCTAGAGCAACATATGCTCCCATCCAGACGACGTCTCTTTCAGGGAAGACCTTGCATTTTCCAACATGACAATGCCAAACCACATACTGCATCAATTACAGCATCATGGCTGCGTAGAAGAAGGGTCCGGGTACTGAACTGGCCAGCCTGCAGTCCAAATCTTTCACCCATGGAAAACATTTGGCGCATCATAAAACAGAAGATATGACAAAAAAGACCTAAGACAGTTGAGCAACTAGAATCCTACATTAGACATTCTGCCTGGAAAAATAAGGGCGCCCCCCCAAAAAAAAATAAAAATAAGTGGGAAGTCTTTCTGATGTCAAAATTTTCACTGCTTTTGGTGCAAGGGCATATTTTACTAATGCCTCTACTTTTGTTCTCCCACAATAAATTTTCTTGGCAATTTTTGAGTCTTGAAAGATTTCCTGGCTCAGCTTCTGTGCTTAACAGTGTGGTATACATGTGTCAACTCTGCAGCAGTTACAGTGGTGCTTGAAAGTTTGTGAACCCTTTAGAATTTTCTATATTTCTGCATAAATATGACCTAAAACATCATCAGATTTTCACACAAGTCCTAAAAGTAGATAAAGAGAACCCAGTTAAACAAATGAGACAAAAATATTATACTTGGTCATTCATTTATCGAGGAAAATTATCCAATATTACATATCTGTGAGTGGCAAAAGTACTGTATGTGAACCTCTAGGATTAGCAGTTAATTTGAAGGTGAAATTAGAGTCAGGTGTTTTCAATCAACGGGATGGCAATCAGGTGTGAGTGGGCACCCTGTTTTATTTAAAGAACAGGGATTGATCAAAGTCTGATCTTCACAACACATGTTTGTGGAAGTGTATCATGGCATGAACAAAGGAGATTTCTGAGAACCTCAGAAAAAGCGTTGTTGATGCTCATCAGGCTGGAAAAGGTTACAAAACCATCGATAAAAAGAGTTTGGACTCCACCAATCCACAGTCAGACAGATTGTGTACAAATGGAGGAAATTCAAGACCATTGTTACCCTCCCTAGGAATGGTCGACCAACAAAGATCACTCCAAGAGCAAGGCGTGTAATAGTCGGCAAGGTCACAAAGGACCCCAGGGTAACTTCTAAGCAACTGAAGGCCTCTCTCACATTGGCTAATGTTAATGTTCATGAGTCCACCATCAGGAGAATACTGAACAACAATGGTGTGCATGGCAGAGTTGCAAGGAGAAAGCCACTGCTCTCCAAAAAGAACATTGCTGCTCATCTGCAGTTTGCTAAAGATCATGTGGACAAGCCAGAAGGCTATTGGAAAAATGTTTTGTGGACAGATGAGACCAAAATAGAACATTTTGGTTTAAATGGGAAGCATTATGTTTGGAGAAAGGAAAACACTGCATTCCAGCATAAGAACCTTATCCCATCTGTGAAACATGGTGGTGGTGGTATCATGGTTTGGGCCTGTTTTGCTGCATCTGGGCCAGGATGGCTTGCCATCATTGATGGAACAATGGATTCTGAATTATACCAGTGAATTCTAAAGGAAAATGTCAGGACATCTGTCCATGAACTGAATCTCAAGGGAAGGTGGGTCATGCAGCAAGACAACAACCCTAAGCACACAAGTCATTCTACCGAAGAATGGTTAAAGAAGAATAATGTTTTGGAATGTCCAAGTCAAAGTCCTGACCTTGATCCAATCAAAATGTTGTGGAAGGACCTGAAGCAAGCAGTTCATGTGAGGGAATCCACCAATATTCCAGAGTTGAAGCTGTTCTGTATGGAGGAATGGGCTAAAATTCCTCCAAGCCGGTGTACAGGACTGATCAACAGTTACTGGAAATGTTTAGTTGTAGTTATTGCTGCACAAGGGGGTCACACCAGATACTGAAAGCAAAGGTTCATATACTTTTGCCACTCACAGATATGTAATATTGGATCCTTTTCCTCAATAAATAAATGACCAAGTATAATATTTTTGTCTCATTTGTTTAACTGGGTTCTCTTTATCTACTTTTAGGACTTGTGCGGGTGGCACGGTGGTGTAGTGTTTAGCGCTGTCGCCTCAGAGCAAGAAGGTCCGGGTTCGAGCCCCGTGGCTGGCGAGGGCCTTTCTGTGCGGAGTTTGCATGTTGTCCGTGTGGGTTTCCTCTGGGTGCTCCGGTTTCCCCCACAGTCCAAAAACATGCAGGTTAGGTTAACTGGTGACTCTAAAGTGAGTGTGAATGGTTGTCTGTGTCTATGTGTCAGTCCTGTAATGACCTGGCGACTTGTCCAGGGTGTACCCCGCCTTTCACCCATAGTCAGCTGGGATAGGCTCCAGCTTGCCTGCGACCCTGTAGAACAGGATAAAGTGGCTAGAGATAATGAGATGAGGACTTGTGCGAAAATCTCATGATGTTTTAGGTCATATTTATGCAGAAATATAGAAAATTCTAAAGGGTTCACAAATTTTCAAGCATCACTGTACCTGAAGAGGAGTCATTAATTAGATTAAAAATATGCATGGACTAAATATGTATGGACTGAGCTATTAAATACCACAAGACAGTTTGATCCTTTTTTACTGAGCTAGAAAAAAAAATAATGTGTATCATGTTTATGGATGACACAGAGTAAACTAAGATTTAGATATTTTAAATTGTCATATTCATATTCAACATATTGCACCATATTTATGAATTATGAACTAACTATCTTAACCTTATGAGAATGCATGGAATAGGGACATGATCAATTTGCTGATTATTGCAAAGCTACCTACTGTATGTTGGATAAGACTGGGTAATGTAGGTGAAAATATTGGTTACAGTTGGCAATATACTTATGAAACATATACCATGTTCATTTCAGCGGAAGTGTGAGGTATAAGGAATAGCCCCCAAGCATAACTACATCATGACTTGTTTATTGCAGTGCATTATGGGGGATAGCCGGGGTCGGTAGTTGTGCAATATAGTGGATGTTAGATTAATTTTACGTGAGAGCGATGTGAGAGAAGCAATTTTGCCATGCTCTGTCGTGGAAGACAATGACATTGGTGATTTAAAGAGGTGGATAACATGTCGAGGGTTTACAGCAGTAAAATCGGAATCCAAATCAAGCTTGGTGAGAAGGTAAGACATAAGTGACAAGAATTCATACAACCTAAAGATTGACCAAATCTACCATACTGCACAACATCATCATCAAATCTCATAATGTCTTATCAAAACATTTCTAAATGAGTGATTAGTTAAATAAAACTTGATATCAGGAAACATTACAAAAAAAAATATTTGGAAACCCACTGATCTGCCATGTCATGTTCAGTATAAATGCATTTTCTTCAATAAATGCCGTTAGTGAGATACACTGAACATTATACATACTCAGAAGAGAATCCTTCATGGTTTGAGAGTTTTGTCGGTCCAACAGGCTCATTCGGCTGCTGATTGCTTTGGTATTATAATAATAATAATAATAAAAACTTTATTTGCCAGGTATGTGAACACACACGAGGAATTTGACTCCAGTTTCACTTAGCTCTCTTAGTACAAACAGATAAAAAGCGTAGACAAAAACAAAAAACAAAAAGCTATGTACATGTAGAAGGGTAAATATATGTACTGGTATAGACAGCATAGTGCAAGGATGAATTAGTAAATATAAATATAAATATACAGTGTGCACAGAATGACGGTATGAGTGTGCAGATATTTCACAGTTGATGTTACTGATATTTGAGTCCGGTTTTAGCTGTTCATCACAGAGACAGCCTGAGGGAAAAAACTGTTCTTGTGTCTGGTTGTTTTTGCGTACAGTGATCTGTAGCGTCTTCCAGAGGGGAGAAGTTTAAACAATTTGTGACCAGGGTGTGATGGGTCTGCAGAGATGTTACCTGACCGTTTCCTGACTCTGGACAGGTACAGGTCTTGGATGGAGGGCAGGCTGACACCAATAATTTTCTCTTCAGACCTTATTGTCCGTTGCAGTCTGTTCTTGTCCTGTTTGGTGACCGATCCAAACCAAACAGTGATGGAAAAGCAGAGAACAGACTGAATGATGGCAGAGTAGAATTGTGTCAGCAGCTCCTTAGACAGGTTGAGCTTCCTGAGCTGGCACAGAAAGTACAACCTCTGCTGAGCCTTTTTGATGATGGTGACTGTGTTGGTCTCCCACTTCAGGTCCCGGGAGATTGTGGAACCCAGAAACCTGAAGGTTTCAACAGCAGTGACAATGTTGTTGGTGATGGGTGGCAGGGTAGGGGGGCTCCTCCTAAAGTCCACTGTCATCTCCACAGTTTTGAGTGTGTTCAGCTCCAGATTATTCTGACTGCACCAACAGACCAGCCGTTCAACCTCCCGTCAGTATGCAGACTCGTCACCATCTCGAATGAGGCCAATGACCGTTGTGTCGTCTGCAAATTTCAGGAGCTTAACAGACGGGTATTTTGAGGTGCAGTCGTTGGTGTAAAGGGAGAAGAGCAGTAGGGAGAGCACACACCCCTGGGGGGCGCCAGTGCTGATAGTCCGGGTGCTGGATGTGATGCTCCTCAGCCTCACCTGCTGCTTCCTGTCAGTCAGGAAGTTTATAATCCACTGACAGGTGGAGGAGGGCACAGTGAGCTGGGTAAGCTTGGTGCAAAGGATATCTGGAATGATGGTGTTGAACGCTGAACTGAAGTCCACAAACAGGATCCTGGCGTACGTCCCTGCAGAGTCAAGGTGTTGCAGGATGTAGTGCAGTCCCATATTGATTGCATCATCCACTGACCTGTTTGCCCGGTAGGCAAACTGCAGGGGGTCCAGCAGGGGGTCTGTGATGTCCTTCAGGTGTGACAACACCAGTCTCTCAAAGGACTTCATGACTACAGATGTGAGGGCTACAGGCCTGTAGTCATTCAGTCCTGTGATGGTGGTTTTCTTAGGAACCGGGATTATTGTGGAGCATTTGAAGCATGAGGGGACTTCACACAGCTCCAGGGATCTATTGAAGATCTGGGTGAAGATGGGGGCCGGCTGATCAGCACAGACCTTCAGACAGGAGGGTGACACAGTCTGGGCTGGGTGCCTTCCTGATCTTTTGTCTGCAAAAAAGCTGACAAACATCCTCTTCACAGATCTTGAGTGCTGCTGTGGGGTCAGAGGCGAGAGGAGGCAGAATAGCATGTTGAAAGGCAAAGGCTGAAGAATGCTTCTTTGTTTAACAGGCTTTGGAATATTGCTAGTTTCAGATGATGAACACTGTCAATTGTTATAATCATACTGTATATAACCGAAGGCCATTCCACAGACCATGGGAATATTGCTGGGTCACAGTTTAAGTATGTCTTTTTCCCACCAGAGAAATGTAAGCTACAAACATTTGTCCATTTCAATTCAGTTTGAAGAGTTTCGTTGCAGGTTAAACTTGTCCATTTCTTTCTCCTCCTCAACTGGCAGCTGATAAAAGCTCAAATGAGGTATTCTCTTTGTTGTGGAGACACAGTAAGGCACACAGCAATTCACTTTAGGCATGGTTAAAACCGGTTAGACAGAACAATGCAGTGTTTAACAAAGGCGAAAGTAAACAATATAGCAGAGCTGACCCCAGGTATCACCCATATTGCACTGTGGTAAACAAGCGATGATGTAGTCAGGGGTTAGGGTTATTGAGCGATTCCACTGTGTAGTACGCTCTTCAGCTGCTCAGATAAGGGGGACATTCCACCGAATGGGTGCCATTTGCTTGTTGTACCACTCCCAAATTAAACTTAATTTGTTATATCTTTTCAACACTGATTATAATAACACACATATTTAACTATTCAACCTCAGGTCAACCTGAGGCTACGTTATTTATTTTTTTTACAAGGTTTGGAAGTCAAAGATGGCTGCATACTCTTTATATGAGTAACAGGACTGAAAGTAACAGGGCTGAGTTTTTAGCCTAGGATTAGCTAATACATGAAATTAAGCCACATGGCGTCATCGCTAATAGCATGGCCACACTTAGCACATTCTAGTGATTTACCAAAAATCTGTCTCATCTCATCTCATTATCTCTAGCCACTTTATCCTGTTCTACAGGGTTGCAGGCAAGCTGAAGCCTAACCCAGCTGACTACGGGCGAAAGGCGGGGTACACCCTGGACAAGTCGCCAGGTCATCACAGGGCTGATACATAGACACAGACAACCATTCACACCCACGGTCAATTTAGAGTCACCAGTTAACCTGCATGTCTTTGGACTGTGGGGGAAACCGGAGCACCCGGAGGAAACCCACGCGGACAACATGCAAACTCCACACAGAAAGGCCCTCGCCGGCCACGGGGCTCGAACCCGGACCTTCTTGCTGTGAGGTGACAGCGCTAACCACTACACCACCGTGCCGCCCTAAACAAATATCATCTAAGAAATAATTTAAGTAACAGGACAGTATGTTGACATTGACCTTATCAGTCAAAGTTAAAAAATCATCAAATATACAGAAAAGTAAATGAGAGAACTAACTCTTGGTCTTCCCATGGCCTTCAGAAGACACAACTGATGTAACTTCCTGTTGAGCATGTGATTTATGGAATATTCCAAATTTGTCAGATGGGGTAATATGTTTGGGTAACAGGACTGAGTGAAAACCCAGGGACATGACTAAAATGTGCATTTTAACTAAGATATTGTGGATTTCTTATGAAAAAAATATATTTAAACAATGGATAGGATATGGAGTCACACAACAGTGCAAAAGAAATACTGTTTCTGAAGGATTTTAATCATAATATTTCATAGTTAAGTATAAAGTTAGAGTGCGGGGACAGGTAACACATGCTATTTTTCAGTGTTTTAGGTAGTTTTTATTAATCCTTACAATTATATATCTTAAATTTGAAATCAGATCAATGTGCGGGACATTTTGTGTAATAAGGAAATTTATTTTAAACTACATTTTTATGTGCATTTATACATATAATTTTCTAGGGACGGAAATGGCACCGATTCGGTGGAATGGCTCATGGGTAGCACCTGCAGCGTGCTGCTTAAGGTCACACACCCCTCCATGTGTGACCGAAAAAGCTCAATGGCAAACTGTACAGTTTGCCTTGTATTTATCGCCAGGGACAGAACTGACCCACTGGTACCCTGTCTCCCATTCAGCCCTATATCTTAATAGCCTCTTACGTGTCACGGGCGGACTTGCAGACATAATTTTAAAACAGCAACTGAGGTGCTACTACCATGTTTAACCCCTTTGGACATAATGTGTATAATTGTACACATGAAGATCCATAGCATTTTTCCTTGTATCTGAAGGGGTTAACTGTACAAGGCAACTGCTGACGCTGGCATTACGTGACGTGGTTTCACACAGCATGCAGAGCTTGTCAGTCAGGAGCTCACCACTGAAATTAAACACCTTCACTTCACTTGTAGGTTTGATTTTACTTGATAGTATGTTATTTTCAGCACTCTGAAGACCGAGTATAGGCTATGAAACTATGTGTCTGAAAATACAGGACAAATTGTGTTTTATTACAGTATTTTATGTTCAAATATGGGATGATCCTGTATTATACCTCCAGGATGGGTGGCAACCCTATTTGTAATTGGCAAGTTGTTTGTTTTGTTTTCCGGAACAAGGAAATCTTCACAAAATATTGTGCTCTGCGGTTTCTCAGTGATATGATATTTCTGAGTCATCACTGCCATTGATAATTTCCCCTATTACAGCACAGTTCAGGGCTGATTCATACTTCAGTGAACACGTTATGAAGTCGTGCTCGGACACTCGTACAGGGTGAAGTTTTCATAGCTGCCTGTGCCGAGAGGGGGCAGTGTCGCATGAACCACATAACTGTTGACTGTTGGGTGAGTTCCGTGTTTCACTGCTGGAAAAACACAGAAGGCAATAGTGGCATATCTGCTTTAGTTTCCTGTAAATAAATACATTATACAGTGATGTAATCATATTGCCATGAAACATGAGGAAAAACGCACTCGTGTTGTTTATTTATACTAACTGTTCAGTACAAGATTTATCACCAAAGACATTTTTTTTATTAAAGTCTAAGACACTATTGCCGCTTTTCCACTACAAACGCGGCTGTGTCGGGCTGAGCGGGGCTATTGGAGTTGCATTTCGACTACCACCGCGCTGAACCGTGCTGGCTGGAAGTGGGTGGACACATTGGGTGGAGTTAGCGAAAGTGGGTGGACGTCACGTGATGTCATTAAGCGGCGCAAACAGTGACATCAGTGATCTTTTAAGCGGTAGTCTCACGACCCGGATAGTAAACAATAAACATGGAGGACATGGAGTCGTTAGTGTTGCTGGTCTTGGTGCTGTGGCTTGTTGTCACCGACAACGCCAACAGATACTGGCAAGAGCGTATAGATGAGGCGAGGTGCATAAGGCTCCAGAAATTCTCGTAATTCGTAATTATTCTTCTTCCGGGTTTACGGTGTTGACAGATCCCAGCGTGCTCGCGGGGCGTGTGTGGGCATGTGAGGACACTCCTCCTCACCAATCAGTGCACAGGGGAGTGTCTGCTCACGCCCCCAGCCCCACTCAGCTCGGTTTGGCTCGCTTCAGCCCCACTCCAAAACCGTGCGAGTTTTGGGTGCTAAGCAGGGCTGAAGCGAGCTGAGTCGTGCTGTTTTGAGATAGTCGAAACGCGAGCCGTGTCGGGCTGAAGTGAGCTGAAGCGAGCTGAAAAAGGGTAGTGGAAAAGGGCCATAAGAGGGAATTTTAGTTTTTTTTGTTTTTAAACAGCATTTTTTAACCATTTCTGTCACACGTTGTTTTAAAGTGCATATCCTGGACCAATTTCGTTTTTTTTATATGAAAGTATGTCCCTTTACACACTCATCCAGAAGGGTAATTTTGCAAAAGACCATCTGTCTACAGCAGAAAAAAATTAAATAACAAAACGCATCTAGAAAAATCCCAAGGGAGTCTGGAGCCATATTTGTGACGTCACATGAAGAAGCGCCAGCAGGCTGAGCGAGCTTGCATGGTTTCAGTGCACAGTCTGTGTAGACCAAGTTTAGCAGCTAGCGATTTTGCATTGAAATATGGAATTGTCGCCTGAGCTTCTAAACCCATGGATTCATGTATCAATGCTAATCTATCTATTGTCTGTGAAGATTCTCAGTCATCCAGGTCATAGTAAACTGTGGGTGGTAAAAGAGAGCAATTGGACTTGCTTGAAGATTCTTGGAGACGTTTCACCTCTCATCCGAAAGGCATCACGTATTTATCCTCTCATGGATGAAAAGCAGTCCTAAGGTGTCGTTGAGGCTTCCACGTCATGGGTTTTGATTTTAACCCAGGTGTCATCCACATATCTGAACCAGTGGCTGGGAGCAACTCCTGAAAAAGTGGTCAAAGCTTTATGTTCCACTTCCTCCATGTATAGACTGGAATCTATAAAAAGTGGTCAAAGCTTTATGTTCCACTTCCTCCATGCACAGATTGGAATCTATAAAAAGTGGTCAAAGCTTTATGTTCCACTTCCTCCATGTATAGATTGGAATCTATGCATGGAGGAAGTGGAACATAAAGCTTTGACCACTTTTTCAGGAGTTGCTCCCAGCCACTGGTTCAGATACAGTGCCTTGAAAAAGTATTCATACCCCTTGAACTTTTTCACATTTTTCCACCTTACAACCACAAACTTAAATGTTTTTTATTGAGACTTTATGTGATAGACCAACACAGAGTAGCACATATTGTGAAGTGAAACGAAAATGATAAATGGTCTTCAAAATTTTAAACAAATAAAAATCTGAAAAATGTGGTGTGCATTAGTACTCAGCCCCCCTGCGTCAATACTTTGTACAGCCACCTTTTGCTGCAATTACAGCTGCAAGTCTTTTGTTTTATGTCTCTACCAGCTTTGCACATCTAGACACTGAAATTTTTGCCCATTCTTCTTTGCAAAATAGCTCAAGCTCAGCCAGATTGGATGGAGAGCATCTGTGAACAGCAATTTTCAAGACTTGCCACAGATGCTCAATGGGATTTAAGTCTGGACTTTGACTGAGCCATTCTAACACATGAATATTCTTTGATCTAAACCAGGGGTCACCAAACTTTTTTCTCTGGGGGCCACATTGTCGTTCCTGACTGTGATGGGGGCCGGGGTCGGGTCAGCTATATCACATAGAATTGTATGACCCAGACAAATATGACCACCAGCAGGCCTCATTGTGTAGTAGAGATTACTAGCCTGGCACGGCCATCCCCACTACTATATCCATACTACTATATCAACACTTGATTCCTGGCACATATTTGTTTATCTTTACTAGTGGTTTGCAAAAGTAGTAATCAAGTCTTCACACTTTGTTTTAATTTGAAATACCACAGATATTCCATTTATTTATTTTCTAATAAAAATAACATCAAAGCTTTCAAGGTAAGAAACATCTGCCTATTTGAGGTGATTGACACTGGCAAAGGTGAGTGGAAAATTATAAATTGTAGGTAGGCCTGTTGATATTATTAATAATATAAATAATAATTGTATGCAGCACTTAATAAAGGACAAATAAATAGGCCTATAAAATAAATACATTTTAAAAAACAGTGAAATTATAATAATATGAGCAATAGATCAATAGATCACAGCAGTTGTGCTGTGTCCTGCACGTCATTGCTCTTATCCATGGCCAAAGCAAAAAACTCGAATTCTGACGCTTTCTCATTCAGCTGGTCATACACGTTGTCCCCCAAATCTTCGGTTCGCCTGGTCATAGTAGGTGCGGAGAGACTCACCGCGTTGAGTGCATCCTTCTTGTCGGGACACACCTCCTCGGCCACAGCAAGCATGCATACTTTAACAAAGTCCCCATCAGTAAACGGCTTTCCATGGGTAGCTAGTAGGTGAGCTACCTTATAGCTAGCTCGGACAGCAGCCTGGTTGATCTGGGTTTGGTGAAGGAATACATTCTGTTGTGCAGCCAGTCCGCATTTCATCCTCCGAATCCTGTCTTCTCTTGTTTGCCCTCGCAAACTAGCATACTCTTTGTGGCGGGTTTCATAGTGACGACGCAGATTATATTCTTTGAAAACCGGCACATTTTCTTTACATACAAGATAAACTGCACGGTCCTTACACTGAACGAAAAAATAATCGGTGGTCCACTGTTCTTTAAAAACTCTGCACTCTCTGTCAGCTTTTCGCTTACCGCTAGCCATTTTGCTGTCCTGAACACTGACAGTTCTCTGCGCATGCGCTGCCTGTCACTGCTTGATCGCGAGCATATGACGAAAATTCGGAAAATATGAATAGTTCATTTTATAACTGAATATCAATTTTAATTGATAAAATCAACAAAATACAAGATGCAGACATGTTATTATTTGCCAAAAAGCAATTTAAAAAAATAGGCCATAACAATTTTTGGGGATTGCCTCATAGGGCCGGTTCAAGTGATGGGGGGCAGAGGGGCCGGTCAAAGGGGGGTGGCGGGCCGGATCTGGCCCGCGAGCCGTAGTTTGGTGACCCCTAATCTAAACCATTCCATTGTAGCTCTGACTGTATGTTTAGGGTCATTATCTTGTTGGAAGGTGAATCTCCTTCCCAGTCTCAAGTCTTTTGCAGCCTCCAACAGGTTTTCTTCCAGGATTGCCCTGTATTTAGCTCCATCCATCTTCCCATCAACTCTGACCAGCTTCCCTGTCCCTGCTGAAGAAAAGCATCCCCATAGCATGATGCTGTCACCACCATGTTTCACAGAGGGGATGGTGTGTGCAGGGTGATGAGCAGTGTTAGTTTTCCGCCACACATAGCGCTTTGGCCCTGTGATGACCTGGCGACTTGTCCAGGGTGTACCCCGCCTTTCGCCCGTAGTCAGCTGGGATAGGCTCCAGCTTGCCTGCGACCCTGTAGAAGGATAAAGCGGCTAGAGATAATGAGATGAGATGAGACATAGCGCTTTGCATTTAGGCCAAAAAGTTCAACTTTGGTCTCATCTGACCAAAGCACCTTCTTCCACATGTTTGCTATGTCCCCTACATGGCTTCTGGCAAACTGCAAACGGGACTTCTTATGCCTGTCTTTCAACAATGGCTTTCTTCTTGCCACTCTTCCAAAAAGGCAAGATTTGTGGAGTGTACGACTTATAGTTGTCCTGTGCACAGATTCTCCCACCTGAGCTGTGGATTTCTGCAGCTCCTCCAGAGTGATCATGGGCCTCTTGGCTGCTTCTCTGACCAGTGCTCTCCTTGCTCGCTCTGTCAGTTTAGGTGGACGGCCATGTCTTGGTAGGTCTGCAGTTGTGCCATACTTTTTCCATTTTTGAATGATGGATTGAACAGTGCTTCCTGAGATGTTCAGAGCTTGGGATATTTTTTTATAACCTAACCCTGCTTTAAACTTCTCCAGAACTGTATCCCTGACCTGTCTGGTGAGTTCTTTGGTCTTCATGATGCTGTTTGTTCTTCAGTGTTCTCTAACAAACCACTGAGGCCTTCACAGAACAAGTGTATTTATGCTGAGAGTAAATTACACACAGTAGGACTCTATTAACTAATTAGATGACTTCTGAAGGCAACTGATTGCACTGGATTGTATTTGGAGGTATCAGAGTACAGGGGGCTGAATACTAATGCATGCCACATTTTTCAAATTTGTATTTGTTTAAAATTTTGAAGACCATTTATCATTTTCGTTTCACTTCACAATTATGTGCTACTCTGTGTTGGTCTATCACATAAAATCTCAATAAAAAAAATTTAAGTTCGTGGTTGTAAGGTGGAAAAATGTGAAAAAGTTCAAGGGGTATGAATACTTTTTCAAGGCACTGTATGTGGATGACACCTGGGTTAAAATTAAAACCCATGAGGTGGAAGCCTTCTCTAAGCACATCAGTGTAATAGATATCAACATCAATTTCACTTGGGAGGACGTCAGTGGGAATAATCTAGCCTTCTTGGATTGTGATGTACACATTAGACAAGATAGAAGCCTTAGCATCGAGGTCTACCGGAAACCCCTACACACAGACCAGTACCTACTCTTCGACTCACACCACCCACTGGAACACAAATTGGGGGTCATTAGGACCTTGCAACACAGGGCTCAGAACATTCCTACAACGGTAGAGGGAAAAGAGAAGGAGCAGAATCACAACAAGAAAGCACTTCAGAACTGCGGGTATCCCAACTGGGCTTTCTTCAAGATCAGAAAAAGGAACATAACAGACAAGGAGGATAACAGGAACAAATACAAGAACACTGTCATTCCCTACATTTCTGGTCTATCTGAGAAACTCAGGAGGATCTTCTACAAACACAACATTCCGAAACATTTCAGACCCAGTAACACCCTGAAGCAGAAACTGGTCCACCCTAAGGACAGAATACCCAGACACAAACAGGACAACGTAGTGTACACAATTCAGTGCAGTGAGGAATGCACAGACTCGTATATTGGGGAAACAGAACAACCACTTCACAGGTGCATGGCTCAACACAGGAGAGCCAGTTCCTCAGGCCAGGACTCTGCTGTCTATCTTCATCTTAACAACAAAGGACACTCATTTCAGGATTGCAACGTAGGCATTTTAGCCAGAGAGGATCGTTGGTATGAGCAAGGAGTTAAAGAAGCCTTTTTTGTCAACATGGAAAGTTAACCTAATGAATTTGTGCGTGCACGTGTGATTTCATGAAGAACCGGGACACAGGCCCGTTTCAAGCTATTTGGGGGCCCTAGGCAAAGGGGGATCTGGGGCCCATAATTATCCCCCCCTCGACGAAAGGCCTTATGGCCGCCTACCCACTGAAGACTTAATAAATAAACATCACACATTGCCACAGTGGAGACAGCCAGATTGTTTCATCAGTGGAGCCACCGTTAAAAGGAAACTGATGCGGAGCGCCGCGGCTCACCTTGGGGTGAATCGCGCCCCGAGGCGCGGGGCTGGCCCGCCCTGGCAGCGCTGGTTCGTTGGGGAGAGGGCAGAGGTCGCTGGCTGCCAAGTTTGGAGAGGCTGGGACCTCCCCTGGCCGAGTTACAAGCGTGCAAAGTTGGGCTGGAGCCACCGATAGAAACGAAACTCAAGCCAAGCACCGCGGCTCGCTGCCTACGCCGAGCCTCCCTGGGACTAGACAGTAGCATAGGCTGTATTTATTTATGCCTATCTAGCGCAACAACTTATTCCTTTACATATACTCAAACATAGCACAAGAAAGGGTTCAACAACAGGCAATCACAGCAGCTTGGTGAAGTTCTAAATCACATCGGTGTCAGACCTATGGGCCCCCCTTTTTTTTTCCTCGGATCTGCATCACTCTCATTATTGACCTTTAGCGCTCCCAGTTGACGGAAATCCGTTGTAGCGACGGAAAACTTTAATCCATGGGATAAGAGTGTACTCTGATACCTCCAAATACAATCAACTGCCTTCAGAAGTCAGCTAATTAGTTAATAGAGTCCTACTGTGTGTAATTTACTCTCAGCATAAATACACTTGTTCTGTGAAGGCCTCAGTGGTTTGTTAGAGAACACTGAAGAACAAACAGCATCATGAAGACCAAAGAACTCACCAGACAGGTCAGGGATAAAGTTCTGGAGAAGTTTAACCTCTTAGGGCTTAGCGGTCACATGCGTGGACAGCACTTTATGGAAATTCGGAACAAGAATCCACATATGTGGACATACTTTTTCTCTAAAAGTACATCTTATCAAAAGATGCTTAGTTTTTATTCTAATCAGGTTCTAATAAGCCCAAATAGCAAAGAGAAATAAAAAAATGCATGTAAAAAAAACAGCTTGGGCCTTAGGAGGTTAAAGCAGGGTTAGGTTATAAAAAAAATATCCCAAGCTCTGAACATCTCAGGAAGCACTGTTCAATCCATCATTCAAAAATGGAAAAAGTATGGCACAACTGCAGACCTACCAAGACATGGCCGTCCACCTAAACTGACAGAGCAAGCAAGGAGAGCACTGGTCAGAGAAGCAGCCAAGAGGCCCATGATCACTCTGGAGGAGCTGCAGAAATCCACAGCTCAGGTGGGAGAATCTGTGCACAGGACAACCATAAGTCGTACACTCCACAAATCTGGCCTTCTTGGAAGAGTGGCGAGAAGAAAGCCACTGTTGAAAGACAGGCATAAGAAGCCATGTAGGGGACACAGCAAACATGTGGAAGAAGGTGCTTTGGTCAGATGAGACCAAAGTTGAACTTTTTGGCCTAAATGCAAAGCACTGTGTGTGGCAGAAAACCAACACTGCTCATCACCCTGCACACACCATCCCCACTGTGAAACATGGTGGTGGCAGCATCATGCTATGGGGATGCTTTTCTTCAGCAGGGAAAGGGAAGCTGGTCAGAGTTGATGGGAAGATGGATGGAGCTAAATACAGGGCAATCCTGGAAGAAAACCTGTTGGAGGCTGCAAAAGACTTGAGACTGGGAAGGAGATTCACCTTCCAGCAAGATAATGACCCTAAACATACAGTCAGAGCTACAATGGAATGGTTTAGATCAAAGAATATTCATGTGTTAGAATGGCCCAGTCAAAGTCCAGACCTAAACCCCACTGAGCATCTGTGGCAAGACTTGCAAATTGCTGTTCACAGACGCTCTCCATCCCATCTGGCTTAGCTTGAGCTATTTTGCAAAGAAGAATGGGCAAAAATTTCAGTGTCTAGATATGCAAAGCTGGTAGAGACATACCACAAAAGACTTGCAGCTGTAATTGCAGCAAAAGGTGGCTCTACAAAGTATTGACGCAGGGGGGCTGAATACTAATGCACATCACATTTTTCAGATTTTTGTTTAAAATTTTGAAGACCATTTATCATTTTCGTTTCACTTCACAATTGTGCTACTCTGTGTTGGTCTATCACATAAAATCTCAATAAAAAACTTTTAAGTTCGTGGTTGTAAGGTGGAAAAATGTGAAAAAGTTCAAGGGGTATGAATACTTTTGCAAGGCACTGTATATGTACAATGCATAGTTTCTATACTAACATTTAGTTTCCATACACACACACACTGTAATTCATATTAGCACAAAGTACAGTATAAACCAGGATCTAGACCTACGCGTAGTTTATATACACGTACAACTCCTTTATATACTCACATCGTGTAATTTATATTCACAGTGCAGTTTCTACAAAAAACATTGTTTCTATACCCACGTGTAATATTCGTACCCACACAGTAGTTTGTCCCACTATGTGTATTTCTGTATGCACCCCACATAATTTATACCCACATCACGTTATGATACAAATGTGCATAACACACACAGTGTAGTATGTACAGTATAAACCAGGCTGTCACATAAAAATAAAAACATTTTTTAAAAATCAAGTTCATATTTTATGTTAACCATTCAAATTAATGAGTTGATGTCTTAGGTGTGACATGAATTTTTCATGTTGATAAAGGCTGTATATAATCGGACACCACATTTTGCATGTAGGTTGAAGCGAATATAATCCTCTGATTAAAATCAACAGGTGGTAAGAACCACTTCTTGGGTATAATGCGTACATAAACCTATAAAAACGTATGGAAATTTTGGACAAATATTTGAATATAAACGTAAACCACTCAGTAAACAAGTCCAAATGTTTAAGCCAATTTTTCAATTTTTATTGGTTTTAAAGGAAAACAAGAAAGATTAATCAAAGAGACCAAAGCCCATGTCTTCATCAGACTCTTCAGACTCCTCTTTCTTCTCCTCCTTTTTCTCTTCCGCTAAAAGAAAAATAAGTTTTCATTTAATTTCACAAGACTATACTGGGGGAAAAAATAAAATTTAAAACACTTGCATAAGAACTGACAATTTGTAAATCAAAAATAAAAAGCTTACCTGCAGGCGCTGCTCCAGCTGCAGGAGCCCCACCACCAGGAGCAGCAGAAACTGCCACAGCACCACCTGCTGGCACGGAGGCTAACTTGGCGAGGCCTACAGAAATGTGTACTCATAACTATTTTTGGTTCAGATATTGGAGGATTCACTTCACACTCTTAAAAAGTCAAACTGCTTCAAAAAAAGCAAATAAAGAAAAAACACAACATACCTGCATTCATGACATCATTGATATCCTTGCCATTTAATTCACTGATGACCTATTAAGTTAAACAAACATCACTATAAAACCACTGCATTCAAAAATCAAGTCTACATAGTGGCTGCACAATGCACTTCTAGTCATATCCCTCATAATCACATGATTTCAGTGTGCAAAAATACTTGGGTTATAAGGTACAGATTTTTAAAGGGGGCGGCGGGGAAACCTTATTGAGACGTTCATCTTCGGCCTCAATTCCTACACTCCCCAGGATGCTCTTGATATCCTTGGTGGAGGGGCTGGTGTTGCCACCCAGCACAGCCAATAGGTAAGCGGCCACGTAACGCATTCTGGAAAGAATAATGCAGACTTTTCATTACAACATGATGCACAAAAGCAGTTTCAAGGACATCCACCTTAGCTCATCAATGAATCTCAGTCATGATGGCCTCTTAAACCTTACTGGTTTGTCACATGACATGAGTAGCATTCCTGTTCTGTGCTCTTGCTCAGTGGGCACAACTGCACTCTTTCAAACACAAATATAGACACATCTGACCAAATAAAATTAATGTTGCACAGTTCCATTTCTCAACCTTCAAGATGTTGAGTACTGTAAAAATGTATTGACTGTTTATTAAAATGCATTTACCATATTAAATCAGTTCTCAGAAATCTGACACCAAGACTTTTTAAAACGTTTTTGTCAAATTTAAAGGGCAAGTGTAATTTTAATGATATAGTTAACAGGCAAAGTTAGTGTAGAAATTACAAGAAACTTTAATATTGACAACATAATGATATCAATAATTTCCCCAAAAAACAGTACTGAAATTTTATAGCTGCTTATCTTATACTCTGGCAACTTACCAATGATTACAAGTTTTTTTTAATTTATTAATGCATGACTTGTCATGCTTTATAACTATTAAGGTTATGTTTAATGGTGTAGAACATCCCTAAGACTAGTTCTTGTTACCGCTGCCAACTTTGTTGGAGGTGGTTATGTTTTCACTTCAGTTTGTCTGTCTGTTCCCAATGTAACTCAAAAAGTAGTGAACAGATTTTGAAGGAATTTTGAGGAAAGGTAGGCCATGGGCCAAGGAAAAACTAATTAGATTTTGATGCAAATCTGGATACGTTTGCAGAGCCATGACTTTTTTTTTGTCCGTTCCCCATGTAACTTAAAGTACTGAATGGATTTTTATGAAATTTGGTGTAGAGTTTTAGTATTATCCGAGGTTCAAGTGATTTGATTTTGATGATACAGCGGGGAAAATAAGTATTTGATACACTGCCGATTTTGCAAGTTTTCCCACTTGCAAAGAATGGAGAGGTCTGTAATTTTTATCGTAAGTACACTTCAACTGTGAGCGACAGAATCTAAAAAAAAAATCCAGAAAATCACATTGTATGATTTTTAAATAATTAATTTGCATTTTATTGCATGAAATAAGTATTTGATCACGTACCACCCAGCAAGAATTCTGGCTCTCACAGACCAGAGAGCTGTCTAAGGACACCAGGGACAAAACTGTAGACCTGCACAAGGCTGGGATGGGCTACAGGACAAAAGGCAAGCAGCTTGGTGAGAAGGCAACAACTGTTGGTGCAATTATTAGAAAATGGAAGAAACTCAAGATGACGGTCAATCTCCCTCGGTCTGGGGCTCCATACAAGATCTCGCCTCGTAGGGTATCAATGATCATGAGAAAGGTGAGGGATCAGCCCAGAACTACACAGGAGGACCTAGTCAATGACCTGAAGAGAGCTGGGACCACAGTCTCAAAGATTTCCATTAGTAACACACTACGCCGTCATGGATTAAAATCCTGCAGCGCACGCAAGGTCCCCCGCTCAAGTCAGCACATGTCCAGGCCCGTCTGAAGTTTGCCAATGACCATCTGGATGATCCAGAGGAGGCATGGGAGAAGGTCATGTGGTCAGATGAGACCAAAATAGAGCTTTTTGGTATAAACTCCACTCGCTGTGTTTGGAGGAAGAAGGATGAGTACATCCTGTTGTTTTTACTCGTTTTTACTGTTTGTATAGTGTCCTTGAGTGTTTTGAAAGGCACTTCTAAATAAAAAATAAAATGCATTACAACCCCAAGAACACCATCCCAACCGTGAAGCATGGGGGTGGAAACAACATACTTTGGGGGTGCTTTTCTGCAAAGGGGACAGGACAACTGTACTGTATTGAGGGGAGGATGGATGGGGCCATGTATCGTGAGATTTTGGGCAACAACCTCCTTCCCTCAGTAAGAGCATTGAAGATGGGTCGTGGCTGGGTCTTCCAGCATGACAATGACCCGAAATACACAGCCAGGACAACTAAGGAGTGGCTCCATAAGAAGCATTTCAAGGTCCTGGAGTGGCCTAGCCAGCCTCCAGACCTGAACCCAATAGAAAATCTTTGGAGGGAGCCGAAACTCCGTGTTGCCCAGTGACAGCCCCAAAACCTGAAAGATCTAGAGAAGATTTATATGGAGGAGTGGGCCAAAATCCCTGCTGCGGTGTGCGCAAACCTGATCAACAACTACAGGAAACATATGACCTCTAATTGTAAACAAAGGTTTTTGTACCAAATATTAAGTTCTGTTTTTCTATTGTATCAAATACTTTTCATGCAATAAAATGCAAATTAATTATTTAAAAATCAATGTGATTTTCTGGATTTTTTTTTTTAAGATTCTGTCTCTCACAGTTGAAGTGTACCTATGATAAAAATTACAGACCTCTCCATTCTTTGTAAGGGGGAAAACTTGCAAAATCAGCAGTGTATCAAATACTTATTTTCCCCGCTGTATGTGGCTTGGCAGAGATTCACACTCCACCGAGTGCCCTTCTAGTTATCAACTGTGTTATACCAGCTACAAATAGTCCATTAAATCACCTCTACTTTTGCCATTTCTATTTTCTAATTAGACAAAAAAAAAAAAACGCAGCTTGTCATGTTCCAAAGAAACCACAAAGACGGCAGACTGTGGAAACCTTGCTGACATTGAAAACTCTTCCTTTAAATGTTGAAAGTGTCACCAAGAGTTATACTTTTTTTTTTTGTTAAAAGCACCACTCAAGCACAGTGAAATTCCTCCTCTGTATTAACCCATCTGAAGCAGTGAACACATGCATGCACACATACAAGTGAGCAATGAGCGCGCGCACACTCAGAGGAGTGGACGGCTATGCTACAGCACCCGGGGAGCAGTTGGGGGTTAGATGCCTTGCTCAAGGGCACTTCAGCCATGATACAGAGGGAGGGGAAAGTGCTGCTTATTCATTCAACTCCTCTTACGTTTTTCCTGCTGGTCCCGGGAACCGAACCTGCAACCCTTTGGGCTTCTCTACCCTTCAGGCCATGGCTGCCCACATATTTAACTTGTTAAATAAGTTTTAATCTGAAGACTGTTGAGAGGATCACCAAAACTCCACTGTCCTCTCTGCAGAACATCTACCACCACAGAGTCCACAGGAGAGCTGCCTCCAACCTCAAAGACCCCACCCACCCCCAGCACGGACTGTTCACACTTCTACCCTCAGGCCGGAGGTGCAGAAGTGTGAAATGGAAGACTGTCAGACTAAAGAACTCTTTCTTTCCTACTGCCATCAGACTCCTGAACAGCTGACAGGAGTCCATAACCATGGATTACCTTTCTGTAAACTGTCCTTGACTGTTTACATTTGTTTGCACATTACTGCTCTTTTTGCTGCCATGTCTGATCATTGCCTTATTTTTGTATTATACTGCCTATTTTGCACTATAATACACTAATGTGTATTATAGTAATGTGCGAACAAATGTAAAAAACAGTCAAGGACAGTTTACAGGGAGGTAGTCCATGGTTATAGACTCCTGTCAGCTGTTCAGGAGTCTGATGGCGGTGGGAAAGAAAGAGTTCAATAGCACCAAGTTCCTGGGGGTGCACATCACAGACAACTTCACCTGGTCTGTGAACACTGCGTCACTGGTCAAGAAGGCACAGCAACATCTGCACTTCCTGCGTAGGATGAGAGCCCACCTGCCCCCACCCATCCTCACTACATTCTACAGAAGCACCATAGAAAGCGTTCTAACCAGCTGCATCTCTGTGTGGTGTGGAGGCTGCAGTGCCTCTGACTGGAAGACTGTGAGGAGAGTGGTGAGGACAGCAGAGTAGAGATGCACCGATACCACATTTGTGAAAACCGATACGAGTATGAGTACTATCATTTCAGTACTTGCCGATACCGAGTACTACCGATACTGTTGATGTTATTAAAATATAGGCTACCTACATATCTATAATCTAACACCCGCGGGCCGCCACTATGCTCACAATCACCCACTACAACTCTGCGCATTGACATTCAGTACCCAGCAGAGGGAGACAACTAGTCATGAACGAGTGTATAGAGAAGAAGACTCAGCCGCAGAACTTGTTAGGCAGACGCTGTTGCTGTCCATTCGCAACATCGCGTCCCGTGCTCGTGGAGCTCCATACCTGTAGATGGGACGTCAATTTCCTTGGTCTTAGCGTTGCCCTTAACTGAAACAAGTTGGAAAACTCAATCAGCCATTTCTTAAAGCTCTCTCTCTCACTCTTAAACTCTCCCGGTTGGACTCGTACTTAAAAACTCTGCCGGTTGGATTTACCTATACAAAAATCCGATTTTCATTTGTTTGTTAGTGAGTAGCCTGTCCTACAAAACCCTTACCTAGGCGAATAGCCAACATTAAAAAAGGACAACGTTGGGGATCTTAGCGTACGCCTATCTGCGTATGGCAGCGAAAGGGAGTGGAGTGTGGAGAGATGTTTAAAATGACAGTGTTGGGGAAAGATGTTGTGACGGCACTGTTTCATGACTACGCAAACACATCTTCGTCATGGAAAAATGGGTTGTTGTCGAACAATTTTTTTTGTCTTCTGACGAAATTAGCCTACGCTCAATGCTTGAGATTTACAATTTTTTTCCTGGGAGAGGCTTTTTTCCCTCGAACGGACGCTGGCAAAAGGCGCTTCACGGAACACTATCAGCGCATGGTATAGCCTATCATATTATGCTCAAGCCTGAGCTCAACAATGCTTCAGTTTTTTTTTCTCTCTCAAATGGAACAAAAAGCGCTGCGGGGAATATTGGTATCGGCGCATGGGATCGGCACTGGTATCGGTTCATGGTATCGGCAACTGTTTGACAAGTATGAGTAGGAGTATATTAGTGGAGTATCGGGGCCGATGCCAGTATCGGTGCATGCTTACAGCAGAGAAAATCATTGGGACTTCTTTTCCCTCCATTCAGGACGTTGCACCAAGGCGTTGCATGTCTCGAGCCAGAAACATCATCAGTAACCCCTCACACCCTCATTATGGACTGTTCTCCCCTCCGGCCTCTGGAAAGAGGTTCCGCAGCATTAGGTGCAGGACCACCAGCTTCTCTAACAGCTTTTTCCCCCCAGGCCACCAGACTGCTGAACTCCAAACCCAAACTCCTGTTTATAACTTGAGCATTCCTAATTCCACAGGTCACTTTATAATATTTTTGCTGCTGCATAATTTAATTTAATACGCTTTGTGTTTAATTCTGTGCTGAGCCAAACTGCAACAAAATGTCATTCAGTGTACACTTCTTGTATAATGAATGACAATAAAAGGTTGCCCAAGTCTATTTTGCACTATACTGGGTGGGGTTTTTTTTGCACTATATTGCCTTTACTTTGTATTATTTCTTCCACCTATTTATTTATTTGTAATTGGCATTCATGGTGGACAGCAAACTAAGAATTTCACTGTGCAAGAGGACATGTCCTTACTGTGCATATGACAAAAAACACTTTGAACTTGTTTATTATTAGCTTTAGATGATGTGGAAGATTCGCTATACAAGTCTCTGTGTATGAGCAGTTAGTATAATGCAGTAAGGGTTGTTTTACAATCAGGGTACGCAAGATAAAAATCACATTTAACACTTATTATCTTCAATATCAAAAGGCTTGACTAAATATATTTGGTTGTTTATTGTAGCCCTGTGACAGCTATTTACCATGCAAAAAAAAAATTTGGTGATGACGTTATTTTTGGTGAATGTATAGCAATATGTGTCATATTTAGCAAAATAACTCGTGTCATTTAGAAAAAGTGCTTTTTTGACCAAAAGGGATGCACTTAAATCATTCTTTATACCATAAAACAAATATTTGGTTCCATATCACTGGAAACAAAGTTTTAATGTTGAATGCCAGTAAGTTTTCAGACTATTTTGATCAAATTAGTATGCAATTTTGTCAAAAAAAAGTCCTCTCCGAGACAGCTAATTTTTCAATATAAAATAACATATCTAAAATGATTATTTTCATCCTAAAATGTGGTCAAGATATTGGGACATAAATATTAGAGACAACTAACACAAAGCTTACAGCCTTATATTTAAAAGCCCTATGGAAGTAGTCATGGGCGCCGCCGGGGGGGGGGGTTTAGAACAATTCTAGGGGCCCAGCACTGCCATGGGGCCCTTTAAGGGGCTGATAATATGCTTTTAATGATTTTAATAAGACTTTTGAAAAAACAACAATGCAATATTCCATCTGGTAAAATGAGCTAATTGAACAAGGTTGTCAATTTCTTGAGTTCTTCAACATATTGTCATTTAACCCTCCCCCTTTTGCAAAATGGTACGGTCCAGTTCTGGTAGAAGCGCGATGCGTTAAATCTGTGTGCTGATCAGTGCAACGCTACTTGCTGCTGTGTCGCGGTGCAGCAGCCAGCCAGCAGTGGAGTGCGTACAGCCTATGATCGCTAAATATGAAGAGTGGCTGTCAAAAATGTAAAGAAAGGCAGCTGAAAGCTGAGAGGGACCGGAGAGGCAGGCAACTGGTCACTCAGTTTTTCCCAAAGAAAGGTAGCTATCGCTCACATGTGTGTTCAAAATATTAGCGAATGGTAAATGAACAGTATGAACGTGGCTGGATTAGCCTATCAAGAGAACACTTTTACAGTTTGTACAGTGACATTTTTTCCATTTTAATAACTGAACTGACTTGTGTGATAATAAACGAGATGAAATATTACATTATGCTGGTGCTAATAACCAGTTTCATAACTAATGGGGTGCCCTAAATATGCACAGATTCAGCCTCAGGGGGACCTCCGCCCTACCAAACCACTGAACCCCCCTTTGGAGAAGGAGGTAAGCAGCAATACAACCCATAAATGCTTTAGGATTGAAGTTTTTAATGAGCGAGTGCCATATACAGTTTGCTAGATTAAAAAGTGTTGCTAATAACGGACACCAGTCAAGTGTTTGACATGGTTACGTGTGTGGAATGCTCACACGTTCTAAACCATTGGTTTCAAATTGAGGAGCTGGAGAAAACTTTTTCTATGATTTATTAGCAGTCACATCACACATTTCACTACCAATTGTCCTAGCACAAGAAGGCATGTGGCAAAATCTTGAATTTTCATTTGCGATTGTAAATGCACCAGAATTAGTCACTGACCAGTTTTCATCTGGTCCCTGGTAGGTTAATACATAAAATGTAATAACAGTCACAAACTCAAGGTCTATGGGCTATCAAAAGTCAAATAATGACAAGGCAATTGTGACGAGGGTGGGCAAAGTTGGGGGGCCCAAAATTCTAATCTTTCATGGGGCCCAAAATTTCTGGCGGCGCCCCTGGAAGTAGTGGATTCTGAATTGTCAAAAAAAAAATAATAATGTCCTCTCCGAGAATCACTTCATTTGTTTCTCCCAGCCCTGCTTAAAGCTACACTTAATCTTCTTTATCTTATAGCAGATTACACAAAACTACCATACACATATGTTAAAAAAAAATTACCTGAAATCTGTTCTTTAACTTGTCCTTCACTTAAAAACTGGTACAAGAAACAGTTTGAATTTTGGACCCCTGTGACACAAACTTAGTACCCTGATTGTAAAACAACCCTTAACACACAGCATTCAGAGCACATTACTACAGATGGGAGTTTACTCCAGTTGTCACTGTCAGAGCTGCTGTTAGAACATCTGACCAACCAAAATCAGGAGTTTTACTGAGACATGCTGTGCTACAAATCAGTCCAGACAATGCTGTGCTCCATGAGGCTGATGTTTAACCACTTCCGAAAATATTCTTATTAGTACTGAAATAGAATATTTCGGATTTCAGAAGCGTGCGCCTCCTAGCGGTTCAGCTAACAGCTCGCCTTTATTTAGCTTGTATGGATATGCATATTATTCCCTCTAAACTACTGTTAGACACTTCAACCTAAATTACACATATTTACACTGATAACTGTGACTATTACTTTATTATAATAAGTTTAGGCTTTTATTTCCAAACCGATTAACTGTAATGCACTGCGAGACTCAATAACAAAATGGAGTCGAGCACACGGCATGGCCACCAGGCTAACTGCTAAAAGGCTAACTAGCAACGGCAAGACGAAGATAGCGTCCTGTATTTACCCCGTTTTCTGGAACAAAACACAAAAACAGGCCGCTTTAGTTGTAACGTGTTAATCTAGTTGCCGTTCTTGATCGTATTTAAATAAAAACGAGACTTGGAGACTGAAAATAACTCACTTTAAGTCTGAAAGACCCGAAACGTTGGACTCGCTGCAGTTTCCGGAAAGAGAAGAAAGAAAGTAGGGAGCTGTCGTCAGTATGAAGGAGCTTTCAGCAAGCTGATTGGTTCCACGAAGTGTCTCGTCAAACTCTCAGCTTGTCATTGGTCAGAAAATTATTTGCCAAAAAAAATCATCAAAACCCTGTAGGTGGCAGCACTTAGCTCTATCTATCAATCAATCACATCACTACAGTGACGCTCTGACGGCGGCCCCGTTGCTGGGATACGTCAGAGTGTCCGCCATATTGGATGTGGCAAATCTTCCCCGTAAACCAATGCAAGTAAATGGACTGAACTTCATAAAGCCCCTTTCTACAATAATATTTAACTCGATGCCTTTTATTCACCCATTAAGACACACACGTATATATTTGGAAACAAACAGGCATCAAAACAACACATATAACTTTTAATGTGATGGTTATAAATAGTGTGCGAAATACCGTGTACACTGCAAACTAGTGACAGATCCGCGATAGATAGCTCAGGTAAGCTAATCAGTCAGCATACCGTAGCAAGCTACCAAAACCTGAGGCCACAATAACCAACCTACAAGACTGAATATGATAAATGATGGAAATAGTGGAAAAACTGGAAATAGTGAATGAAAATAAAAATGTACTGTTTTATTTATTGAGTCACCACACAGACCTACTCTCGTTGAATAAAGTGAGCTGAATGACCGCCAAACTGAGTTCGGCCAGGTTCTAACGTCATACCAAAACAAAATACATCACTGATTCCTTCACATTCAGAAAGGTTAAAAACATTCATCATACATTCAAAAACGTTCATCATAGTGTGGCACTGTATTATCTAATTCTCACTGCTTATAACTATACACCTACCCGGTGGAGATGAGCTGGGAAACTGAAGACTGAAGGAACAGCTCCCTCTCTGATCCTGACTGTCTGACCTGTTCTGTCAAAATCCTCCGTTCTGAAGTGTTCACTGCAGAGCATGGATGACGGAGTAGCAGAAAACCCTTCCCGTCGCACAGCTGTCTCCCACTGCTTTTTCATGTCTTTATTTTTGGGAAACCTACATAGTATGTGAAAAGTTAGCTAAGCAACTAACAACAATCAGCGTAGTTACGAAGGAAATACTTCGTTGTTTGGAGACAGGTTTCACCGAGCGGCTATTATGCGCGAGACTTCATATTAGCCACAAAGTCAGAAAAATCTGTTCGTAAAATTACGTTATAATGACCAAATACAATGAAAAGTATTTTCCAGTCTCACCTGTGAAAGGTAATCCCATGTGATCTCATTTGGACGGTAAACCTGTTGGTACAGTTAAACGCAGCACATGAATGAGGCATCTTTATTCTCGGCTATGCCACATCCAATATGGGGACGAGGATGACGTATGATTCTACGCTGAAGGCGGCATCTATGTTTATATGTCTATGGCTTCAGCCATCAAAGTCCATCCATCCATCCATCCATCCATCCATCCATTATCTGTAGCTGCTTATCCTGTTCTACAGGGTCGCAGGCAAGTTGGAGCCTATCCCAGCTGACTATGGGTGAGAGGCGGGGTACACCCTGGATAAGTCGCCAGGTTATCGCAGGACTGACACAGAGACAAACAACCATTCACACTCACATTCACACCTACGGTCAATTTAGAGTCACCAGTTAACCTAACCTGCATGTCTCTGGACTGTAGGGGAAACCGGAGCACCCAGAGGAAACCCACGCAGACACAGGGAGAACATACAAACTCCGCACAGAAAGGCCCTCGCCGGCCACGGGGCTCAAACCCGGACCTTCTTGCTGTGAGGCAACAGTGCTAATCACTACACCACCCGGCCACCCGCCATCAAAGTCTCTAGGGAAAAATTACAGCAGTGGTTTCCCGTTGCTGGATTATTATAGAGGTTTTCTCCTCTCAATCATACACACACAGACAATTTAGAGTAGCCAGTTAACCTAACTGTAGGTGTTTCCCATAACCCGGTATGGAAAGTATGAACCGGAACGGGACAGTACATTAAAATAACGTTACGTTTTCTAAATATTCAGGGGTTTCATACTTAACATCTTGTACTCATATGTATCACTGTCATGTATTTTTTGATTATCCAGTATTATTATATCCCGTCGTATTGTATTAACGTTATATTCACGATATTTTCAATTGAAATTGATCTAAAAGCCTGGAACTCCAATTACGAAATATACCTTGGCGTGACGTCACAAAGAAATCCCATGTGGTGGAACGAGCGCCATCCTGTTGGGATGAGTTCTCACTGGATAGCTGTCTCCACTTTTAACTGTCATGATGGAGATGTTGATGTGTTAGACAGTGGAGGAGGCAACTATCTCAGGTTAACATGTTTAAGAAGTGTGGCTTGGTTTGCAAGACCAGTGTCATCAATGTCACTAGTTTTGAAATTTGTAGATGTTCAATCCCAACCTGATACTATTTCCTGTGGTGTATTTGCCATAGCAAATTGTGTCAGTATTTTACATAGCATTGACCCATGTACTGTCGAGTATGATGTTAGGGTCATGAGAGAGCACTTACATACTTGTATACAAAACAAACTCTTTACTATGTTCCCACATAAAATTGTTGAGAAAACTGATAGATATAGAACCATTCATGTAGAAAGGCTTTACTGTAGTTGTAAGCTACCAGAAGATTCGGATTTGTATTTTATGTGCAATGCATGTAAAATGTGGTTTCACACTGATTGTGAAAACGTGGGTCATAAAACAGAAGCACAGATCAAAAAAGATAAGAACTTGAAATGTATACGATGTCAGCTAAAGAAACGAAAAGGTAGAGGTAGGGGAAGAGGCAAGAAATTGTAAAATAGATGAATAAATAGTAGTTAAGTTACATGTTTTGACAATAAAACAATAAACAATATATTTTGTTTTTCTTCTAACTTTATGTTATACATGATGGGACGGATTCATCTGTAAAGGAGGGATGAATAATGTAAGTACCGATTAATAAAATGGTGGATGTGACGGATGTCTCTGTGAAACTGGAACAGAAAAGGTAAGATTATCTCATCTCATTATCTCTAGCTGCTTTATCCTGTTCTACAGGGTCGCAGGCAAGCTGGAGCCTATCCCAGCTGACTACGGGCGAAAGGCGGGGTACACCCTGGACAAGTTGCCAGGTCATCACAGGGCTGACACAGACACAGACAACCATTCACACTCACGGTCAATTTAGAGTCACCAGTTAACCTAACCTGCATGTCTTTGGACTGTGGGGGAAACCAGAGCATCCGGAGGAAACCCACGCGGACACGGGGAGAACATGCAAACTCCACACAGAAAGGCCCTCGCCTTTTTGCTGTGAGGCGACAGCGCTAACCACTACACCACCGTGCCGCCCCAGGTAAGATTATACATTATGTAAATAAATGTCACAAAAATGGTATTGCGGGACGAAACACTTTATACATGGGATGGAACAGCATATAAAAACCCGGAAGGCATAAGAAACTACGTGACACCACATCAAAATATGTGACGGTACTGTTCCGTCCCGTTCTGTTCCATACTGGGTTATGGGAGATGCGTAACTTTGTATGTCTTTGGACTGTGGGGGGAAACCGGAGCAGCCGGAGAACATACGAGGTAAGTCCAAAAGTTCTAAGACAAATGAAAAAAATCTTTATTTACGAAAATAACAAAGCTATTTCTCTACATATCCTCTATTTAAGTCTAAACACTTCTGCAAGCGATGTTTCCATCAGATAATTCCTTCTTTGTATTCTTTTGAATTTATAACATCTGTCTTAAAACTTTTTGACTTACCCCTGTACAGACTCCACACAGAAAGGCCCCCGTCGGCCACTGGGCTCAAACCCAGAACCTTTTTGCTGTGAGGCAACAGTGCTAATCAACTGCACCACCATGCAGCAGTTAACTACTAAACTAAATAACATTTATGTTCGGCATTATGGGTTAATAATTTACAATACACATTCTATAATAATTACAGTGTACATTACAATAAAGCCACTAATGCACGGGGGGGGGGTGGGGGGGGGGGGGGGGGGGGGGGAATATAGGGGGGAAACAACCAAAAAGCTATTGGGGTATCACAAATAAATTAACAGAATAGAAAAGGGATAAAGATATTTCGATGCATTATACAGTTAAAGGCAACCTACATTTTTCTTTGCTTCATTTCTGGCCTATATAGTGATCAATTTCTGAATAATGTTCAAATTTGGATACAGTTTTGAATTGTACAAATTAGGGTTAATCTCTTTTTTTTATTCTGAATGGTACATTATAGATAATAAAAGTTTATGATCTTAATTTCCATCATGAACTAACACAGGGAAACAGGGCCAAGGTTTGTTTTCTGGTCTGAGAAGTGAGTTAAAACTTAGGATGCAAAACCTTACAGATAAAGTCCCTGATTGCAACATGATTAAGTCATGTGGTATCATATATGGGGGTGTGATCATTAAACTTTAGTGCAGGGAAAAAAGATATGTGTTTTGGCTATTTTTTTCCCGAATGTTATAATATGGTCTTGACTAATTTATTCCACGTATGATATATATACATATAATATGTATAGTAATTACTATAGCGGCGGCACGGTGGTGTAGTGGTTAGCGCTGTCGCCTCACAGCAAGAAGGTCCTGGGTTCGAGCCCCGGGGCCGGCGAGGGCCTTTCTGTGTGGAGTTTGCATGTTCTCCCCGTGTCCGCGTGGGTTTCCTCCGGGTGCTCCGGTTTCCCCCACAGTCCAAAGACATGCAGGTTAGGTTAACTGGTGACTCTAAATTGACCGTAGGTGTGAATGTGAGTGTGAATGGTTGTCTGTGTCTATGTGTCAGCCCTGTGATGACCTGGCGACTTGTCCAGGGTGTACCCCGCCTTTCGCCCGTAGTCAGCTGGGATAGGCTCCAGCTTGCCTGCGACCCTGTAGAAGGATAAAGCGGCTAGAGATAATGAGAATTACTATAGCAGAGTTACATATGGAGGGCTGGCACAGTGGTGTAGTGGTTAGCACTGTCGCCTCACAGAAAGAAGGTTCTGGGTTCGAGTCCAGTGGCTGATGGGGACCTTATTATGCGGAGTTTACATATTCTCCCCGTGTCTGTGTGGGTTTCCTCCACAATCCAAAAACATGCAGGTTAGGCTAATTGGTGGCTCTAAATTGAGTGTGAATGGTTGTTTGTCTATATGTCAGCCCTGTGATGACCTGGCGACTTGTCCAGGGTGTACCCCACCTCTCACCCATAGTCAGCTGGGATAGGCTCCAGCTTGCCTGTGACCCTGCACAGGATAAGCGGTTACAGATAATGGATGGATACAGTTACATATGTTTAGAATTTAATAATTGCCAAATAACCCAAATTACCACAAAGTGGTTTGGTGTTTTGGGACAACATGGTTCGGGTAAATTGGGGCAGTCATAAATTACATTAAGTGGAGAGAGGAAAAGTGAAGGAATATAATGGATGCATGAAACTACAGACCACCCACAACTATAGTTATGATAAGGGTTATTAATGTATTTTTTTACTATCATAATTATTATTTATTCATGTGTGCACACTGAATTTTAATAAAGATTGGTTATGAATTTGGAGTAGGAGTAGAATTTTTAGAATTTAATCGGTCTAAACACAAGATTTGCTAAACCCTGTTATTGTTAATAATGTGAGAAATGAATTATAGAATGTTACATAGGCTGTAGTCACTGTACTTAATACAGTACGTAATCAACTTTTACTTGGTCTACTGTGTTCATACAATATTAGAATATAGTGATGAATTTGAAAATATTATTTAAATCCTCTTAATGGAAATGTGATTGGATAAGTGATGAATAAGTATACTACTAATAAATAATCAGAATCAGAATAATATTTTAAACATATAATTGATGATGAAATTAAAGGCATAAGCCAATTTGTTAATGCTAAATGTGTCCCAAATTTCCAAACATCATTTTAAAAATGGTTTTCAATCAGTCTTGCCAAAAGACTAAATATTACTTCATTAAAATATGATACAATTCTGTTTTCCCCCCTTCTCTTTATATGTAAAGAGTCAGGCTACGTTTACATTAGACCGTATCTGTCTCGTTTTCTTCGCGGATGCACTGTCCGTTTACATTAAACCGCCTGGAAACGCCGGGAAACGGGAATCCGCCAGGGTCCACGTATTCAGTCCAGATCGTGTCAGCTCCGGTGCTGTGTAAACATTGAGAATACGCAGATACGCTGTGCTGAGCTCTAGCTGGTGTCTCATTGGACAATGTCACTGTGACATCCACCTTCCTGATTCACTGGCGTTGGTCATGTGACGCGACTGCTGAAAAACGGCGCGGACTTCCGCCTTGTATCACCTTTCATTAAAGAGTATAAAAGTATGAAAATACTGCAAATACTGATGCAAATACTGCCCATTGTGTAGTTATGATTGTCTTTAGGCTTGCCATCCTTCCACTTGCAAGTGGTAAGTGATATGCGCTGGGATCACACACACAGCGGCTCAGTCCCGAATCGTGGCTTGTGCACTTCACTCGCGCGCTGTGTGAGCTGCGCAGGGCCGGAGTGCGCACCCTCCAGAGGGCACTCGCTGTTCAGGGCGGAGTGATTTGGAGCGCAGGATGCCTGCGGAGCCGAGCGTATCCGTGTATTGGCGTTGCTATGTGCACGCAAATCGTGTATTGGTGTTGCTGTGTGCACACTAATCGTTTTAAAAACGTTAATCTGAGGATCCGCTGATACGGTCTAATGTAAACATGGGCATAGAGACAAACAACCATTCACACTCACACCTATGATCAATTTAGAGCCACCAATTAGCCTAATTTGCATGTCTTTGGACTGTGGGGGAAAACAGAGCACCCGGAGGAAACCCACTCAGACACGGGGAGAACATGCAAACTCCACACAGAAAGGCCCCTGTTGGCTGCTGGGCTTGAACCCAGAACCTTCTTGCTGTGAGGTGACAGTGCTAACCACTATACCACTGTGCCACCCTCAATATAACCAATATAGCTGAATTAACCCTTCTCAAAAATAAATTATTTATATTTTAATTTAAGGTTATACTAAAAAATTTTAAGTTGAGATTGTATAGTACTGAGGAAACAATTTAATATTCTTTAATAGGAACTGAAAATTGTATTTCCCGAGAAATTCTGAGTATGTCAGCAGAGCCATTGCTGTGAAACACCTGAGCCAACAACTGCTCCTTTTTTTTGCCGTCATTTGGTTAAATGTACGCAATATTTGTGCCTACTTGGATTCCACAGATTCCATTTTAAACAGTGATAACAAAAATACACTGCATATGCTTAATAATGATTTATTCATGTATGGCAGTTACAGCTCACATTTTCACCAAGTACAAATTACTTGAGTCATGGAGTCTACTAAAAGGAACAAACATATGAAAAATTATTTTCCCATTTTTATGGCTACATGTGCGTCTACAATCCTGTTGACAGACTGAAGCCGAATAATAAACTATTCACAGTTCAAGTAGCTCCTCCTCATTCTCTTGCATGAAGAGGTAGGATACAGAGTCAAGTATCAATTCCAAAATCTTCCACCAGTTGGTAATATACCAAATTTTATAGGCAAATTCTGAGACTATAACCAGGAAGAAAATGGCAAGAAAAACTAGAAACATCCGATCCAGGTGATGCATCAACTTCTCCTTGAATGTGCGCTGTTCCCAGGGTAGGCAACCTCGGGCCTCGGTGTAGCGGCCAAAGTGCAGGAGAGCCTCCTCTTCACTAATCTCTTCCTGTGCCTCCATCTCCCTCTCCTCCCCAGCTTCATGACGATCAGCCATTTTAATTACTATTCCCAAATGTCTAGAAGAAATGGGAAAATTAGCCACAGGAACAAAATATTTTCTTCAGAACCCAGTCTTTTGTTATTATGTGAGACATTCTATAATTTGAGGTACATTCCATGTCTATTGATCATAATTATATTTATTCTAATGACAACCCTGTTTCTAAAGAAGTTGGGACACTGTGTAAACTGTAAATAAAAACGGAATGTAATGATTTGCAAAGCATAGAAGCATTTCATTAAAAATAGCACGAAGACAAAATATCAAAAATTGAAACTGAGAAATTTTTATTGTTTTTTTTTTTTAATATATGCTTATTTTGAATTTGATGCCAGAAACACTTTCAAAAAAAGTTGAGATGGGGCATGTTTACCATCATGTTGCATCAACTCAACTTTGAACAACACTCTGTAAACATTTAGGAACTGAGGAGACCAATTGTTGGACAACCCAGGGGCGGCACGGTGGTGTAGTGGTTAGCACTGTTGGCTCACAGCAAGAAATTTCCAGGTTCGAGCCCAGTGGCCAATGGAGGCCTTTCTGTGTGGAGTTTGCATGTTCTCCCTGTGTCTGCGTGGGTTTCCCCCACAGTCCAAAGACATGCAGTTTGGTTAACATGGGGCGACCTTGGGCTGAAGTGCCCTTGAACAAGGCACTGAACCCCCAACTGCTCACTGGGTGCTGTAGCATAGCTGCCCACTACTCTCGGTATGTGTGTGCATGCGTGTGTTCACTCCTTCAGATGGGTTAAATGAAGAGGACAAACTTCACTGTGCTTGAGTGTGCATGTCACAAATTAAGGCCCTGTCCACACGGCAACGGATTCAGGTGAATCTGATAAAATTGTTTATCGTTTCGGCCTGGCGTCCACACGACACCGGCGTTTTGGGTGCCCCAAAACGATATTTTTTGAGAACGGGTTCCAGAGTGGAAAAATCTGGCAACGGCGCCGTTGTGAAGTCGTCTGGGTGAGTAAAACGGATTTGTTTACGATGTCGTCACAACCACATGACTAGAACAAGCAGCACTCTCGCTGTTTTGTATGAACCACTGCATTGCATTCACTTTTGTATACAGCTTTTCTTTTAAATAAACAAGTAACTGAACCATTTCTTGAATTTCTTTTTTTTATTGGATAAAAATGCTTTTCGGGGCGGCACGGTGGTGTAGTGGTTAGCGCTGTCGCCTCACAGCAAGAAGGTTTCGAGCCCTGTGGCCGGCGAGGGCCTTTCTGTACGGAGTTTGCATGTTCTCTCCGTGTCCGTGTGGGTTTCCTCCGGGTGCTCTGGTTTCCCCCACAGCCCAAAGACATGCAGGTTAGGTTAACTGGTGACTCTAAATTGACCGTGAGTGTGAATGGTTGTCTGTGTCTATGTGTCAGCCCTGTGATGACCTGGCGACTTGTCCAGGGTGTACCCCGCCTTTCGCCCGTAGTCAGCTGGGATAGGCTCCAGCTTGCCTGCGACCCTGTAGAAGGATAAAGTGGCTAGAGATAATGAGATGAGAAAATGCTTTTCAAAATGTTCACACACAATAAGAAAATTAAGTTATATAAAACTATAAACACTAATAAAACTAATTTGTACACACAGAAGGCACGATTTCCTCACGTAGTCGCAGCCATCTTCTTCTTGTTGTTGTGTGTTTGTTCCTGTGAGTACTTCACACCGGGTAGAAGAAGGGGTTTATGCGCATGCATCCTACTTCTTCTATTGTTCTGGTGTCTCCGATGGGACCGTCTTACAGCGCACGTAGAGGTGTGGCATGTGTATTGCATCGTTTTCAGCAAGCGCTGTGTTGCCATATGTACCTGATATTTTACTGATCCGTTGCCCATGTGGACGCGATATTTTTTTTAATAAAATCTCGTTGCCGTTGTCGTGTGGATGTAGCCTAAGGCTTCTTCTTCTAACCCCAAATCAGAAAAAGTTGAGACGGTATGGAAAATGCAAATTTAAAAAAAAGCAGTGATTTCTAAATTTACTTTCACCTGCATTTCATTGCAGAGAGTAAGAGCCCAAAATATTTTATGTTTTGTCTGGTCAACTTCATTTAATTTGTTAATATACATCATTTCCTGTGTTTCAGACCTGCAACACAAAAAATGTTGGGACAGGAGCAATTTAGGGCTACTAATGAGGCAAAAGAATTAAATAATGATGTGATTTGAAACAGGTGATGTCAATACGTGATTGCAATCGTGATTTGGAACAATATCAGTATCCAGGAAAGGCTTAGTCTTTGAGGAGAAAAGATGGGCTGAGGATCTCCAGTTTGTCAACATTATGGGTTTTTTATGGTGACAAAATTATTGAAATGTTTAAAAACAATGCTCCTCAAAGAAAGACCCAAAGGGATTTGGATATTTCACTCTCTACAATTCATAATATCATTAAACAATTCAAGGAATGTGGAGGAATTATGATGGGTAAGCTGATGTATATATTGCTGATATAACCACAAAGGCAAGGGTGCAAGCCTAAGTTGAACATCTGTGATCTCCGATCCCTCAGACAACACTTCCATCAAGAACAATCCTTCATCTACAGCTGATATAACCACATGGGCTCAGGATTACTTTGGCAAACCTTTGTCAAGCACTACAATACCGAGTTACATTCACAAATGCCAGTTAAAACTTTGTGCAAAAAGGAAGCCTTATGTTAACTGTGTCCAGAAGCGCTGTTGACTTCTCTGGGCTCTGAGGTATCTGGGATGGACCATCACACAGTGGAAAAGTGGATTGTGGTCGGAAAAATCAGTATTCCAGGTCTTTTTTGTAAAAAATGGACACTGTGCTCCAGCCCAAAGACAAAAAGGACCATCCAGTCTGTTACCAATAATAAATCCAAAAGCCATGATCTGTCATGGTATGGGGTTGTGTCAGTGCCCTTGCCAAAGGTAACCTTCACTTCTGGGATAGCAGCATTAATGCAGAAAAGTATGAGACTTTGGAGCAACATATTCTGCCTTCAAGGTGACATGTTTTCCAGAAATATTTCAACAAGACAATGCAAAACCAAATTCTGTACACATTATAAAGGCATGGCTGGAAAAGGAGACGGTGCCTGTCCCCTATGTCTCCAAAAGAGAATGTGTGGCAAAATAACACCTGAAACATTTCATCACTTGGTGTCCTTAGTCCCTAAACATCTTTTAAGTGTTGTGAGAAAGAATGGCAACATTACAAAGCAGTAAATGCTTTACCATCCCAACTTTATTTGAAATGTTTTGCAAATATCAAAATTGAAATGTGTTTATTTGGGGGGGGACGATAAAATGCATGAAGTAAAACATCAAATAATGCGCTACTGTCTTATTTTGAATACAATGGAAGTGAAATATTATTGACAAATCATTTTCATTTTTAATTTCAACATACAGTGGTGCTTGAAAGTTTGTGAACCCTTTAGCATTTTCTATATTTCTGCATAAATATGACCTAAAACATCATCAGGTTTTCACACAAGTCCTAAAAGTAGATAAAGAGAACCCAGTTAAACAAATGAGACAAAAATATTATACTTGGTCGTTTATTTATTGAGGAAAATGATCCAATATTACATATATTTTAATTTCCCTGAGAGAACCCACCCAAAGAGATCAATAAAGTTCTATCTAATCTAATCTGTGAGTGGCAAAAGTATGTGAACCTCTAGGATTAGCAGTTAATTTGAAGGTGAAATTAGAGTCAGGTGTTTTCAATCAATGAGATGGCAATCAGGTGTGAGTGGGCACCCTGTTTTATTTAAAGAACAGGGATCTATCAAAGTCTGATCTTCACAACACGTTTGTGGAAGTGTATCATGGCATGAACAAAGGAGATTTCTGAGGACCTCAGAAAAAGCGTTGTTGATGCTCATCAGGCTGAAAAAGGCTACAAAACCAACTCTAAGGAGTTTGGACTCCACCAATCCACAGTCAGACAGATTGTGTACAAATGGAGGAAATTCAAGACCATTGTTACCCTCCCCAGGAGTGGTTGACCAACAAAGATCACTCTAAGAGCAAGGCATGTAATAGTCGGCGAGGTCACAAAGGACCCCAGGGTAACTTCTAAGCAACTGAAGGCCTCTCTCACATTGGGTAATGTTCATGAGTCCACCATCTGAACACTGAACAACAATGGTGTGCATGGCAGGGTTGCAAGGAGAAAGCCACTGCTCTCCAAAAAGAACATTGCTGATCGTTTGCAGTTTGCTAAAAATCACGTGGACAAGCCAGAAGGCTATTGGAAAAATGTTTTGTGGATGAATGAGACCAAAATAGAACTTTTTGGTTTCAATAAGAAGCATTATGTTTGGAGAAAGGAAAACACTGCATTCCAGCAGAAGAACCTTATCCCATCTGTGAAACATGGTGGTAGTAGTATCGTGGTTTGGGCTTGTTTTGCTGCATCTGGGCCAGGACGGCTTGCCATCATTGATGGAACAATGAATTCTGAATTATACCGGCAAATTCTAAAGGAAAATGTCAGGACATCTGTCCATGAACTGAATCTCAAGGGAAGGTGGGTCATGCAGCAAAACAATGACCCTAAGCACATAAGTCGTTCAACCAAAGAATGGTTAAAGAAGAATAAAGTTAATGTTTTGGAATAGCCAAGTCAAAGTCCTGACGTTGATCCAATCGAAATGTTGTGGAAGGACCTGAAGCGAGCAGTTCATGTGAGGAAACCCACCAACATCCCAGAGCTGAAGCTGTTCTGTACGGAAGAATGGGCTAAAATTCCTCCAAGCCGGTGTGCAGGACTGATCAACAGTTACCGGAAACGTTTAGTTGCAGTTATTGCTGCACAAGGGGGTCACACCAGATACTGAAAGCAAAGGTTCACATACTTTTGCCACTCACAGATATGTAATATTGGATCATTTTCCTCAATAAATAAATGACCAAGTATAATATTTTTGTCTCGTTTGTTTAACTGGGTTCTCTTTATCTACTTTTAGGACTTGTGTGAAAATCTGATGATGTTTTATGTCATATTTATGCAGAAATATATAAAATTCTAAAGGGTTCACAAACTTTCAAGCACCACTGTAGCATACGAACTTTATCTGACTTGGGGTTGTAGTTTTCAAATTCAAATATTGTCCGATTCTTGCCTGATATGAAAAGTAAATTTGCATTTCATTTGGAAATCAAGGCCCTAGAGTCTGGAGGATGAGTGGAGAGGCCTGCCTGCCTGCCCGCCCGCCCACCCACCTCTCTAATAAACACTCATGTGTATACAAGTATTTATTAAAGTCTATGCATTTTTCTTTGATGGTAATTTTTTCTGCTTTTTTGACCCAGTTCACCATTTTGACAACACACATCTAGTAAGCAGGAAAACACTGGGAATGACACCATCCAAGTGAAATATCAGGAATTATTCTATCCATATTCACTGGATATGAGCAATCACATGGCTCATATACAGTGAGGAAAAACAAAATGGCACAGTATTTTGCTAAATCAACCAAGGACAAAATAAAAACTCTACTCAAAAACAAAACCCCAAAATGTACAAAAAAAAGCAACAAAATATGGAATAAAAGTATTTGATGGTAAGAACATTTATTTCCCCAAGAATTATAGCATTTTTCACAATTTTCTATTATCATTTCACCGGTTTGTTTATATTGTAAGCAGAAATGATTTTGTCAGACATTTGGTATAAAGTTTTCATCGAATTTGCAAAAAAATATATATATATCAGCTTGTATACAACTCAATTTTGTGGAATAACTGTTGAATGTCACTCAGATCCACAATGTCTTTCATATGAAAAATGTGAGTTTTTTCAACATGAGAAGATAAACTTCATATCTTCAAGCTAACGTGTTCTTTTTATATCAACAAAGTATCCAAACTTCTCAAAACAACTCAATTTCCTCACAAGTGACACATAAAACACTCATCCGTATCTATATGTCCATATATATATATATATATATATATATATATATATATATATATATCTCAGTCCTGAATATCACCCGCATATCTGGGGGAAAAAAATTAAATCATTATTGTATATAATGGCAGAATACACTGAAGAGCCCTTAAAATTGTATTTCACTTGAAGTGCAGAATTTAATCAAATAACTGAAATGACATCATTTGTCCTTAACATCAGACAAACTGAGTCAAAAACATCCTTTCCCTTAATTTTTTTTTTAATGTTAGTTACACTTTGCAACTAGCAGATATGGTACACTAAAGTATATTCACAAGAATCTCTGCTTGTTCTATTGAAAAAGAACAGTTTTTTGGGTTTTTTTTTAATGCAAAATATACCCCAAATTATAGAATGACTCACTTCCTTGTTCAGACACCTCAAGACACGGTGGGTATATTAAGACAACCAGATCTTCTTTGTGCTGCTCCTTTTACAATTCCATGAAGGCAGTTCTTCAGTGAAAGATCATGTTCGATTGAACATAAATCAGTTGACCAGTTAGGTACAGTCTACTCCAAATGACCATCTCTCTGGGAAAGAAAAGACTGGTGCTTAAGGCACCTCATAAAGAGGATCAGAGAGACTTAGCAGCTCTCTCAGCAGTTTCAAATCCAATATGTAGGTTAGGCAGATGGTAAAACGATGCTCTGGCAGCTACGGTTTGTGGATCTGAGAGCTCGCAGGTAAAAGGTGTCTATAAATGCACAAGATCTCTGCTCTTAACAGTTGATGGTGGCATTCAACAAGGAATCAAGTAGCATCAGTGTCAATTATGCTTTGATGTCTCCACAGGAAATATTTTCCGTGTTAGGTCAATGCTATAACAAGACATTTGTTTTTTCCACTGAATGAGTTGGGTTCTTGATGAGTTAGAAATCATTCAATTAATTTGACCCATTTTAATTAAAACATATATTAAGCTCCTTTCTGCAGCTGTTAAAATTACAATCAACAGGGAAGTAAAAGTGATCTGAGATCAGCCCTTATTCATTGCGTAAACCTCCTTTGAACAATACAAAGCAGATGAGCCCTACAGAATAGCACAGCAGACCAAAAAAGGAAATGGCTCAAATATTAGGATTATTGTGCTGTCAAACCCTGAGCCAAAATGTAACTCTTTCACAAACCAAACAAAATCTAATGTACTATTTCAAAAAGTATATACTGTATATAGGTTTCCAGTCAAAGTGTATTTTAAAGTAATTCTGAAACACCAGTGATCATTGTAATACTGAAAGCATCTTTAACACACAATAAAACCACTATTCATACAAGACAATATTTTATCGTCAAATCATTTTATTCCATTTGCACATAAATGTACAGTTTTTGACTCATTCTTCACATTGGCTTTGGAGGAGCTCTGGGGGCAACACCCTGCAGAAAAGCAAAAAATAAAATTAGTGCAGAAAAGTTAAGAGGGGAGGGATGTGTCAAATGTGTGTGTGTGGGGGGTTCTTCACAAAGAAATTATAAGTATATGCAGTGTTTTTTTTTATTATTACTTCATCGCCTGATATAATGAAGCTTTGCAGTTTTATACATTCGTGTGCACAGATTTTGTTTAAAGCTATACAGCCTTTCGAGTTCATAAAATTTGGGAAATTTAGTTCCCTCTGAAATTTGGTCACTGTGATACACATTTATTTCTGCAATATCTCCCAAAAAAAAATCACATTCTGTGGCTGGGAAGTTATTTAAATTGAAGGGATTCCCTAGCAAATGACGTGCACGAAATTGCTCGCTTCACGCAGTCAAGCAGACAGAGGAAGTCTGGCGTGCACATGTGCAAGTTTACCTTGACCGTACACTGACGGTTACATCATTCTGTCACTAAACAAACAGCTGATCACGCCAAGGTGCTCGCTGACCGCCGATATTTATTAGTTTGGTCCTGTGTTTCCTTTCCTTCACAACATAACGTCTTTTTTTCTCACTTTCCGTTACTGTAGTCACTCTTTCACGTTTCATTCACACACATTTCCTCTCCTGTTTCAATTTTGTTTCCCCACAATGCCTTGCACGAACGGGGAGAGCACACCATGTGATGCATGATGTAGTATCTTGAAGTGGGTCACGGTGAAGCAGGAAAAAAACGGCGGAGAATTTTGGGCCACACGGCCCCCCAAAATCATTAATTGTTCTACAACCCCGATTCCAAAAAAGTTGGGACAAAGTACTGTACAAATTGTAAATAAAAATGGAATGCAATAATTTACAAATCTCAAAAACTGATATTGTATTCACAATAGAACATAGACAACATATCAAATGTCGAAAGTGAGACATTTTGAAATTTCATGCCAAATATTGGCTCATTTGAAATTTCATGACAGCAACACATCTCAAAAAAGTTGGGACAGGGGCAATAAGAGGCTGGAAAAGTTAAAGGTACAAAAAAGGAACAGCTGGAGGACCAAATTGCAACTCATTAGGTCAGTTGGCAATAGGTCATTAACATGACTGGGTATAAAAAGAGCATCTTGGAGTGGCAGCGGCTCTCAGAAGTAAAGATGGGAAGAGGATCACCAATCCCCCTAATTCTGCGCTGACAAATAGTGGAGCAATATCAGAAAGGAGTTCGACAGTGTAAAATTGCAAAGAGTTTGAACATATCATCATCTACAGTGCATAATATCATCAAAAGATTCAGAGAATCTGGAAGAATCTCTGTGCGTAAGGGTCAAGGCCGGAAAACCATACTGGGTGCCCGTGATCTTCGGGACCTTCGATGGGACTGCATCACATACAGGCATGCTTCTGTATTGGAAATCACAAAATGGGCTCAGGAATATTTCCAGAGAACATTATCTGTGAACACAATTCACCGTGCCATCCGCCGTTGCCAGCTAAAACTCTATAGTTCAAAGAAGAAGCCGGATCTAAACATGATCCAGAAGCGCAGACGTCTTCTCTGGGCCAAGGCTCATTTAAAATGGACTGTGGCAAAGTGGAAAACTGTTCTGTGGTCAGATGAATCAAAATTTGAAGTTCTTTATGGAAATCAGGGACGCCGTGTCATTCGGACTAAAGAGGAGAAGGACGACCCAAGTTGTTATCAGCGCTCAGTTCAGAAGCCTGCATCTCTGATGGTATGGGGTTGCATTAGTGCGTGTGGCATGGGCAGCTTACACATCTGGAAAGACACCATCAATGCTGAAAGGTATATCCAGGTTCTAGAGCAACATATGCTCCCATCCAGACAACATCTCTTTCAGGGAAGACCTTGCATTTTCCAACATGACAATGCCAAACCACATACTGCATCAATTACAGCATCATGGCTGCGTAGAAGAAGGGTCCGGGTACTGAACTGGCCAGCCTGCAGTCCAGATCTTTCACCCATAGAAAACATTTGGCGCATCATAAAACGGAAGATACGACAAAAAAGACCTAAGACAGTTGAGCAACTAGAATCCTACATTAGACAAGAATGGGTTAACATTCCTATCCCTAAACTTGAGCAACTTGTCTCCTCAGTCCCCAGACGTTTACAGACTGTTGTAAAGAGAAAAGGGGATGTCTCACAGTGGTAAACATGGCCTTGTCCCAACTTTTTTGAGATGTGTTGTTGTCATGAAATTTAAAATCACCTATTTTTTCTCTTTAAATGATACATTTTCTCAGTTTAAACATTTGATATGCCATCTATGTTCTATTCTGAATAAAATATGGAATTTTGAAACTTCATCATTGCATTCCGTTTTTATTTACAATTTGTACTTTGTCCCAACTTTTTTGGAATCGGGGTTGTATTGAGAAAAACTAATAAAATTGGAAGTCTGTGATTCGAATTCGGTAGCTTTTGGTCCACTAAACAAAAATAACTGGTTGTCAGGGAAAATTATTTTTATGACCTACACTTGAAAAATCTGAAATGCAGTCTATCTTTAAGGTGTATAGATGTTATTGAGCTTATCAGATGCTTACACTAGGCCTAAACCGTGGAGGTGGTGTCCGGTCCTTACGGGCCTCCCGAGAACGGTTCCTCACCACTTTACTGTGGATGGCACAGCTCACGCAATAATGCAGTTTCACATAGAGCTTAGGCAGCACATAAGCTATATAAGGGAAAGAACAATTGTAGTTACACATCAATTACTGACACACATATCAAAAAGCACCAACAATAACATTACTGTAAAATTCCAGCAGTCATATTTTAGCCAGTTTGGTTTCAATTAAGAATACGTGCATAATATGAGTAATTTAAAAAAAAAGGTAAATGGTTAAGTATTTAAACCTACAGTCAAATACACTAGCCTCCGAGATGTCCCTCACAGCTGCAGCCTCAACAATGTTCCTGATGACAAACTTCTTGATGGCCTTATCTTTGGGTACACACCGAGCACAGTTTGTGCAGCGGATAGGCTGGACATGCCCACGGCCCTTTTTGGCGCGTCCGTTATTCCTTCTCTTCTTAGTCTATTTTTTTAAAAAGTGCACATGCAAAACAGATGAAAGTAATGAAAAGGTGAGCATCTTGAGGTCTCAACTAGTGTTCACATTCCATTTTAAATGTTCTTGAAAGTGTGTGTGCTGGGCAGGATGCTGAACCTTAACGTGAACAATTGTGCATTGTTAAATAATTGCTAAATGTTCAACTCACATCTTGCTGGCCATTCATGTCACAATATGCAGAGATTTACCATCAACACATCCAGATATACATTAATATCAGTGCTTGGCAGTTGCAAAAAGTAGTGTCACTACTAACCTAACTAGAGCGGCGGTTACAATTATTGACACCTTTTCAGATTTACCAATAAAACACAATTTTACAAAAGGTGAGTTTCAGTTACAATAGTCATTATTGGTTAATTAATCAACCGGAAGACCTCCCTCGCTCTTTGATCTTGTCGCCTGATGACACAGCTCGTTACCTGAGATGGAATAGGTTTTTTAGCATGATCAGCAAGTTGAGAAAAACTCAGACGTTATCATTGCAGGTAAGCATGGTGGAAAGATCATGGATATGCTTTTACTTACCAAATTCACCGATATTTCATGATATCTGTCAAAACCTACTTTGTTTCTTACTCTTTCATGTGACAGTCGCCATTTTGTACCTAAATGCGCGTTTGAGAAGTCACGTGAGGTGTCGATAATAGTGATCACTTTCACCCAGTGTCCACCATTATTGACACCCTGTGGAATTAAGTGACATTTACAACTGTTATGGATCGATCTGTGTGTAACATTGTTGAAGTACTTTTTTTAAAAAAAATAAGTGCTGTGATTTATAATATTTTTTTCTGATTCATAACAGAATGGAATGCTTATAGAGCAGGGGTTTTCAAAGTGTGGGAGAGTCAGCCCCCCCTCGGAGAGCAAATAAACAACAGCGCCCCCCCCCCCCCCTTACAATTTTTGTTGTTGCTATACTTAATGTTCCATTCATATTTTTAACAAAAAATGGTTGTTGTACACATTTTTATTTTTTCTTTTACACATTTTAAACATCTGTGCTTTTCTTTTTAAAACATCTTGTTTTACACATTTTAAACATCTCATAGCATCGTTAGCTAGCACCTCTTGGCAGACAACACACTGTGGCAGTGGAGCATCTTCAGATCCAGTCCATGAAAATCCAAACTTTAAATAATCGTGGTCATACTTCCTTCTTATTTCAGTCCCCCCAGGATTCCGCGGGCCTTTTTTGTGATTGTTGCGGGCTAAAATGTCTGATGTTGCGGGGGTTTCCAAAAATTTGCGCTGAAAGTTGCGGTGTTTTTTAGGTTTTTGTTGCGATTACATTGCGGGAGGAAGTGAAAGTTGCAAGAAATTGTTGCGATTTTCTCTTTTTGTGATTAAAATTGAGTGACATGTTAAATATTAAGTTATTACTGAAAAACTATTGATTAAAAAAACAAAGACACTGAGAAATAGTCCTATAAACAACTTTACCAATATAAAAGATTACCAGGACTACAAACATGCAGAAAAATAGGCTTTACTTATCCAAATGCTCCTGTTGGTTCAAAAGTTAAAGTGCATAGAACCTCACAGCACAACATGAAGTTACCTTAAAATATAATATAAATGCCTCAGCTTTCATGTAAGAAAAAAAAAAACTATTAATACTAGTACTGTGTGCAGGCAGTCTCTCCTGAAGACTAAATTAAACAATAATTATAAACTAATAAAATAAATGGCTTATGGTGATGATACACGGGGCAACTTTTTGGGCAATGTTGCCGAGCAATGTTGCTGGCAACGGGCAACTAGGTGAGACACAGGGCAACTTTTCAGGGCAACTAACAATGGGCAACAACAGTTAGCAACGGCAGTTTACAGTTAGCTAAAAAAAAAAATCGATGTCTTAATTTTTGCTGTGACCATTTAATCAAGCTGTCTGTTGTTTTTTAGAGCTTTGGTGAGGTAAATTCCTCCATATAGAATATTAAAATAACAACTTACCAGCGTAAAAACAGATGAGGAGTCTCTCCATCTCTTCACTCCACTGACACTGAGCGGCCGCCATATTTGTTTGAAATTTCTGATCCGAACCTCACCGGAGGTCACATGACTCTATACTCGCGTTCTGATTGGCTTATCTCAAAAAGTTGCCAGAGATTATCAAAACCATTCAGAAAGAAACAATGTTGCCCAATCTCAATAGAAAAGAGTCAAAACGCAATTGCCCAGCAACAATGCTCAGCAACATTGCCCAAAAAGTTGCCCCGTGTATCATCACCATCAGGCTTCATAGAAGAAAAAAACAATTTGAACAGAATCTCACAGTATGATGCTGAAGCTGCCTAAACAATGGAAAATAAAATACCATTTTGGCAAAAACGTTGGCATCCATTAATTTCTTGTATTAAGTAAAAAATAATGTAAAGTGCACACAGTCCTTCACTGTAAACATAACACACTTTCAGTAACAGAATTTAAGCCTATATAAAACACTGACTTGCACATGCAGTGTTGCCAGATACTGCTGACGTTTTCCAGTTCAAAACCCGCCAAAATGCACTTGAAACTGCCCAATCTGGCAACACTGCGCGCATGCTGCTTCTCTTGAACGTATACATGGAAGTAAGGTGGAAGGTAGTTTGTCGACGTCACCTCAAGACGACGCCAACGATTGGTGAAATTTGCGGGAAAGTTGCGGTGATTGGATATAATTGCAACACCGCCCTGAATTCGCGTTGAAGTTGCAAATCGCAACATCGCGAAATCCTGGAGGGTCTGTTTTTTTGCTTGGCCCAGACTCTGTCTCCTCACTCACTGTAGTTTTAGGTACTAAAAATCGATCCATTTTGTCTCTGGCAAAGGCTAGCTGAAGTTCGCTCAATGTCCGCAATAGTAACTTATTCTGGTTTATTTTTCCTCACCTTGCGCCCCCCCCGAAGAACTCTGGCGCCCCCTGGGGAGGCGCGCTCCACACTTTGAAAACCCCTGTTATAGAGTATTTGGAATCCTATCACAATAAATAGAATTAGACCAGAATTAAATTCCTAGCATATAAAAAAATTACGTTTGAAATATTCAGATTTTTTTTTTTGCAGTTTGTTGTAAATATCTACCACATATTGCAATATCAGTAGATATTTTATATTTTGTTTCAAGGAACGACATGCGACCTTTGACCTGGATTTTCATGTGGTTACAGTGTCAACTGCCTGTTGACATTTATTGGTAAACTACAAATCTAGAAGTTAATACAAACAAACAATGAATGATTAACAAAATGTGATCTACGAAAATATTTAAAAAGTGGGTAGAAAGTGGAAAAAAGTTTGCGGTCGATTTTAACTCTCAAAAATATATATTTTTTAATTCCCATTTATGCAGCATACAAGAATCAAGGATGGAGATATTATCCACTCAAATTTATTTAAAAATAAAGGTTCTGCGTATCTGCTTTAAGGAAACAGCAAGGTGGGCAGCACACTTTGGTGTTGGTTTTTTTTTGGTAGTTGATTATCTAACTGGTTAAAGAGGATGATCAGGAGTGATGGCACTAGGTCTTGAGTATTTTATGTTGAATGAATGCAATGACGCAGTGAATTATCAATAGAAACTGTTAGTTCCATTTCAGAAATGTTACTTTTTTTTAAATAATTTGACAATAAAAAAAAAGGCTCATTGATGTTTACGAGCTAGACTTGTACAGAAACTAAAGCAAGCATTAACTGTATCTGTTGCTTTTGTTGTTTTACAACTGACTGCTTCTAACATAAAAAAAAACACAAATCTTTTTTTTGCATGCAAAAGCAAAAAAGCATGGAAACTTGATTTTAAGTTAGTTTAGTGACTGTAGAATAAAATCACCTGATTTTTCTGAATTTGACAAGAGAGCTATGGTGCTGTTACCTTTTCCCTTTCTCACATTAACTAGAGCAGCCTTTCTCAACCGGGGTGCCGTCAAAAAATTATATATTCTAACATTGAAATAAATAAAATGAATTAAAATTCCAAAAAAACGATTGTTACACTAACGCAGATCATCGCCACCTCATGCATCATCAAAATTTGTCTCACGGCCCCCTTTCCCATGTCACGTCATCACTGCCGGGGTCAGCGTGACTGCGTATATTTTATATGGGGTGCCTTGAGAATTTGCATACTTCGGAAGGGTGCCGTGACTGAAAAAAGGTTGAGAAACGCTGAACTAGAGTAACCGCCACACCAACACGTGCTGGTCACTCGAGTTTGTTGACGGTATAGTGGCTGGCTGCTTTATGTCCCAGGGCTCCCTCATGCCTGTGTTACTTTCTAGCTCTCCCCTTTTAAGCTGGGCATACACTGATTTTTTCAATCGCGGTATTCAGCTGCTGCTCACACTGCACGAGTGAATTGCAGGGGTAAACAGCACGCAGCTTACGATTCCTGTTCTCACACTATACGAGCTGATGCTCGGATGCGATGCTCAGGATTTCAAACAGGTTTGATTTTCATTCGATCGATCACGAGGAGGTCGTGAGTAGGGATGTTAACCGATGACCGTTTGACCGATGGTTGACCGAATCAACGTCAACCGGTTAATTTTTTTTTGGTTGTCGGTTAAAAAAAATCAATCGTTTTGAAGCTGCCGATTTTGGAGTGGAAAACCTGGAATTCTGTGTTGTAAATGCTTGGGGCATGCCATGCGGTGTAAGGACGACAGCTGACAAATCAAAAACACCCATTCAGTCATGTCCCGCCCTCCCGCCCCAGTTGAAGACAGCTGCCACTCGGCGAAAGAAAAGTCTCAGTGTTGGATTACATTCTACTTTGTAGACCACAGTGTTTTCTATTTCAACTTGTTTAAACCTGTTAACTTGTTAGCCTATGTATTTCCAAGAACAACTGTTTTTTGTGTGACCCTTGACAGAAGTTGACTGTATTTGTGAAAAATAAAAAAGTATCAGGCTAGACTTTTTAGCTTACAAATTACTATTCTGTTTTTTTTTTAATTATTATTAGACGACACATCGAGTTTAGTCCTGCCTTGGCCAGTGCATTCTGAAAGTATGTTTCGGTCTGTAGCCAACAATGCATGTTATTGCAGATCATATCTCTCCACACAAACTAAAGGCGCAGATGCCGACTTTTGGAGGGAAGGGGAGAGAATGAAATGACAGCGGTGTCTGAGGGGGAGTGACAAGCGCAGCTTTTATGTCTGTGAGCCAAGTCGGTGACGGCTTCAGAGCAACTTCAATACCATGCAGTAATGGCGTGTTGTTATTGGTAATGGCGTTATAACGATTGTAGCTAATTAATTAGATTACCCGGCATTATAACAGCCTTTATTTTAACGCCGTTATTCCCATCACTGAATGTTATGTACTTCTTCTAGCACTTGACTTTATTTTCAACGCCATTATGGCCAACTGAAACTGTCTCTAAGCTGGAGCCATTTGTCCTCCGCTCCAATACAAACCCCTCGACATCAGTGCCGTGTTCGACTAAATGTTTCGCGCTGTAGAAAAGGTAATGTGAGTGGAGGGCAGCGACTGGGACTGAATGTGCGGATGCTCGCGGTTAGATTTAGAATAGATTCTAATAATTCCAATTCTAGAATTTTAAACTCATAGGTTAACCGACTTTAACCGGCTAATGAGGCTTGGTGGTCGGTCAAGATTTTTTTTAGTTTTCGCCATCCCTAGTTGTGAGGTGTTAATCGCTTGTCGTTACCCCATGTATACTACACGATCCAAGATGCACAATTGAGCCAAAACTCGGCCCGATCTCCAAAATAGTCGCACAAGTAAAAATCGTGTCAAAACCGGGCCAAAAATCGCACAGTGCATGCCCAGCTTTAGTTATGCTGTCATAGTTAGTTTTGCCGGAGCCCCTGCTTGTACTCAGTGCAAAATGTATACTATTCCTACTTATTCAGGGGACATTGGGCATACTTAACAACCTATGTTTTCTCTCCCCCCCCCAAATCTGTCCCTCTGAGTTACATGTCAATCCTGGGATCGAGGTGCTGGCCTTTTCTGCTCCTCGGACCTGCCTGATCCATCCTGATGCCCTAGGTCTGATTGGAGTCTCATCACATCGTTCCTGTGGAGGACGGCCCCATGTGGACAGTCGAAAGTTACACTTGGAAGACGCTCTGGACTCTTACAGTAATGCTTTTGTGGCTGAGGACTACAGTTGACTTGCTAACTTTAGGACTGCAGTTGTCATGAACAGCTTTTCACTCAAGTTTTCATCAATGAAGAGTTATAACATCAACGAAACTGACTTCATGTTAAAACTGTCGCCCAAATGAGGATGGGTTCCCTTTTGAGTCTGGTTCCTCTCGAGGTTTCTTCCTCATGTCGTCTGAGCGAGTTTTTCCTTGCCACCGTCGCCACAGGCTTGCTCATTGGGGATAGATTAGGGATAAAATTAGCTCATGTTTTAAGTCGTTCAAATTCTGTTAAGCTACTTTGGGACGATGTTTATTGTTAAAGGCGCTATACAAACAAACTTGACTTGACTGTATCCTAATAAAAGTATGCCCATGTGATAACCAAAATGACATAGCCATTAATAGTTTATTTATTTAAATCATAGCTATTTTATAAAGTTTAAATACTAGGCTGATTCGACGCGCCATCACCCAAAGCGGTGCAAGTCTGCAGCTCCACGCTGAGGCCTCCTGCGAGCATGAGGAGCGGCGCATGGTCACACACTCGCCTCTCCTCCCAATGCACACCGCCTACAGCGCTTATTATTTATATCTAGTTTATCCAACACTTTAACAGAATAACAACGCTTCATAGCCACAAACTTTTTCTGCCGCAGCACTGAGATATGTAACGTTTATCTACATTAGCAGACATGGTCAACACATTTCAGCACTCACCATCTTGGAAAGGAGGCAGGAAAGAGAACCGGAAGAGGCGGACCGGAACTGGAATAACGTTCTTCCTCCGCGGAAAAAAAAAGACTCTGGGTATTTTATCATCTGAAATGTAATAATTATGAATACTAATTTATGTTAAGTGACATAGATTTGTGTTTGACATTTTTTTTGTCAATTCGAACAAACAGTGATTTAACATCATTTCTGAACTGGAACTAAGTCATGGCGGAAGGATATCGCGCTGTTGTCATGATGTGATGAGTCCAGAATGCATTGTGAATGCAGCAATTTTTTTACGTTGAATTTATACAAATGTTTGCTGGCTTACATGTATTTTATTTAATCTTGTATTTGCTAAATCCTTAAAAAAAAACTATCACCATCACTACCCTGGTTTTTCTTTTCATGATGACAATAATAATCTCATTATCTCTAGCCGCTTTATCCTGTTCTACAGGGTCGCAGGCAAGCTGGAGCCTATCCCAGCTGACTATGGGCGAAAGGCGGGGTACACCCTGGACAAGTCGCCAGGTCATCACAGGGCTGACACATAGACACAGACAACCATTCACACTCACATTCACACCTACGGTCAATTTAGTGTCACCAGTTAACCTAACCTGCATGTCTTTGGACTGTGGGGGAAACCGGAGCACCCGGAGGAAACCCACGCGGAGAACATGCAAGCTCCACACAGAAGGGCCCTCGCCGGCCCCGGGGCTCGAACCCAGGACCTTCTTGCTGTGAGGCGACAGCGCTAACCACTACACCACCGTGCCGCCCCTAATAATACTAATATTATTATTATTATTATCAGAATCAGACTACTTTACTGTCCATTGTGTAGTGGTTAGCGCTGTCGCCTCACAGCAAGAAGGTCCGGGTTCGAGCCCCGTGGCCGGCGAGGGCCTTTCTGCGCAGAGTTTGCATGTTCTCCCCGTGTCCGCGTGGGTTTCCTCCGGGTGCTCCGGTTTCCCCTACAGTCCAAAGGCATGCAGGTTAGGTTAACTGGCAGTGGCGTGCACAGATAGACACGAGGTGGTGCTCAAGCACCTGGCCCTCTGCCCTCTGTCCAAAAAAGTGCCCTTTTGAATTTTTTTTTTACAGTTTACTGAGGCCAATGTCGACATGATCTTTTAGAAAAGCCGCGGCATTAAAAGCGTGTGTGAAAATAATGTCCCGATGTGTGCCCCCTCCGCGCACACACCGGACCTCTGTCTCTCTTGCTCTGTCACGTGAACAAGCGTGCAGTGCATTCAATGTGAGGTTGCAGCAGCATAGCGTCCTGGAAGCCACGGCCTTGTCATAGCGCAGACAACACATCGGGCAGTCAGTCAGCTCTTCCCCTGCCCCACCAGCCAGGTAACACATGAATCAAGTGAAAATGTATTGTTTGCCCTCTAAGCCCAAGCTGTAATTATTTTGTCGTGAAGTAGCCCGTCTCATACAGAAACAACTGCACATGGCAGCCTTTGCCAGCTTATTTGCTCCCTTTCCATATGGAGAAACAAACTGAACAACATTTTAAATGTAGCCTAAACCATTGAGGCAACCCCACTCTCCATCAATTCCGACCTGTTTTTATAACATGATTAAGAATATCACGTTATGCTAGTATGCACGCCGTTATGCAAATAAAGGAGAGCTCCGTTGAGCCCATTGAGTGTGTATATTTCATTACAAATTTTAAGATGATCTCACGGAAATCTGTGAATAAACAGTCTTGAGACTCAAGTCAGTGACGGGAAGATCAGACTTTCAGACTTTATCAGACATTTTAAAGATGGAACTACAGAAAAATACCCAAAATTTTGATATGATTATGAACACAAGAGGAGGGTTAAATCTCAGACTTTTATAATAAGGCGTTCCACATGCGCAAAAAAGTGCCCTTTTTCCCCCCAGAGCACTTGCCCCCCAAAATGTCTGTGCACGCCACTGTTAACTGGTGACTCTAAATTGACCGTAGGTGTGAATGTGAGTGTGAATAGTTGTCTGTGTCTATGTGTCAGCCCTGTGATGACCTGGCGACTTGTCCAGGGTGTACCCCGCCTTTCACCTGTAGTCAGCTGGGATAGGCTCCAGCTTGCCTGCGACCCTGTAGAACAGGATAAAGCGGCTAGAGATAATGAGATGAGATTATTATTATTATCAGAATCAGACTACTGTCCATTGTGTAGTGGTTAGCACGGTCTCCTCACAGCAAGAAGGTTCTGGGTTCGAACCCAGTGGCCAGCGAGGGCCTTTCTGTGTGGAGTTTGCATGTTCTCCCCGTGTCTGCGTGGGTTTCCTCCGGCTGCTCCGGTTTCCTCCACAGTCCAAAGACATGCAGGTTAGGTTAACGTGGGGTGGCCTTGGGCTGAGGTGCCCTTGAGCAAGGTACCTGACCCCTGACTACTCCCCGGGCGCTCTGTTGTGGCCGCCCACTGCTCTGGGTGTTTGTGTGTGTGTTCACTGCTTCAGATGGGTTAAATGCAGAGGATGAATTTCACTGTGCTTGAAGTGTGCATCTGACAAATAAAGGTTTCTTCTTCTTCTTCTTCTTAAGCCTCACTCGCAACCCGCCATAAGTGTTTTGGACACGCATGGGTCGCGGTGAACCTGGGGGGAAGTTTGGGGGAGGAGTCCAGCCAAAGAACTTGTCAAGTACAGGTTGCACACCTGACTTCCTCGAGGCCTGGGGAAAATAGGCCATTTGCAGGAATTGGTCATGGGCCAATTTTTCCCGTAGCAACAAGCCCGTAGTGGGCAAGCTAACTTGACATTCCTTGACAACCATAAGAGTTTGACTGGCGATGCGAAGCAATCCATTTCTATAATAGCTGTTTTTATCTTTTCTACTGTCTTTTTTGACCCGAATTTTCATGTGTACTTGGAAAAAGTTTGTGGTTTTAACTTCTGTCATAAATTAAAGCGAATCATTGGGCGTGAAAGAGTTTTTTTTTTTTAATCTGCTTCTTATTGGCTAAAAACACATCTACAGATATATCTGTATTTATTTTCAAGAATCTTCACACATTAAGTGAATGATAAAGGTAGAAAAGGAGAAATTATAAAAAAGTTGTAAACATACCTGAGACAGGGGCGTAGCTGGGGGGGTCCTGGAGTGCCCATGACCCCCCCCGTCGGACCATACATTTTTTCAATAGCCACATAAGAATATTAGAAAAGCGCTCAATGTAATTTTTCTAGCATTTTTTTTTTAAACTAGATTGTCACCTCAGCCTCATTAGGGTTTCTGTAACCTTGTATGGACTTCCTGTGGTTTGGGCATGAAAACCCAGTTTGTCAGAGTGTGCGGATGTAAGTGCAGATATGTTAAATAATGCACAGTGCGATATGAGCATAAAGTGCTTGAAACGCACACAACAGGCAAACAGTCTGAAACAGCAGGCAAAGTCGTAATCGAGGAAACTGGCAGGAGGTCAATCAAGGCGTGGACAGAATATCAGAGGCAAAACTATACAAGATCAAGGGACGAGAAACAGAAGTCAAAAAACCAGGTGGTCAACAAGAACAGGGACCAAGGCTCTGTAGGACACACTAGACGTGGTGTAATACTTCGCATAGTCCTTGCATGGGTGCAGTCCTTAAATAGCCCAAACGTAGTTCATTGATTAAAGACAGGTCTTCTTTGTTAATGCCCTGTGCGCAGCCTGAGGCACACCTTCAGGTGCATGAGCCAAGGCGCACAGGACTGACATGGTTCTGTGCAAGCGCAACACGATTGCACAAGAAAGCCTGGTCAAGCTGCCAGTGTAGCTGCAGTCTTTTTAGGTGCGAATTACGAGTATTTCCTCGTGTTAATAATTTGCCATGTCAAAACAAGCGAAACTTTCCTCCTTCTTTCGACGTGAAGAGAGGTAAGCAATTTATTTTTATTTTTTTCCATCAAAGTTGCATTTTGTGGCTTCGAAGCTAAGTTTTACTGTGCCGTTTCTAGAACACATCAAGAAAACGTGGAAGAAACAGCAATAATGGAAGAACTGGTTTCTACACTACCTAAAACTAGCAGTGGTAATTATTTTTTGTTACATAATGTACTCAGGCTGCCGGTCAGTGTGTGACCCCCCCCCTGAAAAATCCTAGCTACGCCCCTGTGAGAAATCCACCATTTCGCACGTGAATTTCTTTCAGCGGGCGGCACGGTGGTGTAGTGGTTAGCACTGCCGCCTCACAGCAAGAAGGTCCGGGTTCGAGCCCCGTGGCCGGTGAGGGCCTTTCTGTGCAGAGTTTGCATGTTCTCCTCGTGTCCGTGTGGGTTTCCTCCGGGTGCTCCGGTTTCCCCCACAGTCCAAAGACATGCAGGTTAGGTTAACTGGTGACTGTAAATTGACCGTAGGTGTGAATGTGAGTGTGAATGGTTGTCTGTGTCTATGTGTCAGCCCTGTGATGACCTGGCGACTTGTCCAGGGTGTACCCCGCCTTTCGCCCGTAGTCAGCTGGGATAGGCTCCAGCTTGCCTGCGACCCTGTAGAACAGGATAAAGTGGCTAGAGATAATGAGATGAGATTTCCTTCAGCGGTGACCAACTTGAGTCCAAAAAACTCTCTTTTACGGCCAGTGATTCGCTTTAACTTACGACAGAAGTTAAAACCACAAACTTTTTCCAAGTACACACGAAAATTTGGGTAAAAAAAAGACAGTAGAAAAGGTAAAAACAGCTAATATAGAAATGGATTGCTTCGCATCGCCAGTCAAACTCTTATGGTTGTCAAGGAATGTCAAGTTAGCTTGCCCACCACGGGCTTGTTGCTATGGGGAAAATTGACACGTGACCAATTCCTGCAAATGGCCTATTGCGTCGTTAGCCCATGGAAAGTGTGTATCTGACGCACGTGATCAGTGCATGTCCAGTGAGTGTGGAGTGTGTGTGACTTGCATTTTACCAGTTTCCTGTGCTAGGAGTTCAGGCCGCACTTGTGAAGCGTGTGTGATGCATATGATTAGCATGTGACAATCACTCATAACTTGCGTGTGAAGTAAGTCAGGAGTGAGTATAAAACCAGCGTGTCTGCAGCATTCTGCATCTGTCTTTCAACTGAAGAACATTGGATATTTTGTGGGAAAATTTAAAAAAATTTCAGTTTAAAGTTTAGAAAATGGGACCCAAGAAGAAGCGAGCAAAAGTGAAGTAACCGAGCCTGAAACAGTACAGGGGGAGGAGGAGGAGGAGGAAGGATTTGATGATGATGGTAGCAGCACTGCAAGCCCTGCACGGATAGGGAGAAGTATGCCTTCAAGCCGGCAGAATGCACAGCACCCCGCCAGAGGGATTTTCACAGGTAAATACACATGCTTTAAACATTCATTTCAGTATCTACATGCTTATGTAATTAATATTATATATGCTGATTTTCATGCATGTTTCAGCTAACGATGCCCAGAAGTGAGGAAATTGCAATCCCATCATCGCTGTCAGGCCTTTGTGCCATGCTCAGTGATGAGGACAAGGACATCCCGACACCCCGTCCCACCACTCAGCAGGAGTAGGAGCAGGACAGCAGCTCGGAGTCAAAGTGTGTTTCAGTGCGCAAACTGTTGGGCTATTTAGTTGGGATTTTTTACAATGTAATAAAATGTGTTATTCCCTTATACTCATGTTTTATTATTTGACGTTTGCATGGTAAATTAAACATATACTCAAATAAAAACAGCAAATGAGATGGTGGTCTAACCTTCTACAATGCTACACGATCGGTTCCTTTGTTCCTCCCCAATATATATACCCAGAGTCTTGCCCCTCGTGCTGTGTGCAGGCCGCGTGCACTGCACGCACACCACACATAGGGGTAGAAAGTGAGATGCACTTCTGTCTTGCGTGCTGCACAAATAGCAAGTGTGGAATACTTGTGTAGTACTTCTGAGGCACGTCACTCATACAATGACCGTGCATCACTCATGCGTCTTACTGTCATCGCAAAAAGCCCCTACTAGCCATGCTGCTGACTTGGTTCAGGTGTACAAAAGGAGTACGGGTCCAGTATGTAGTGGATGTGTTCTTGATTTGTCGCAAGATCCATAGAATTTGCATGTGCAGGACCAAAAGTGTCCACGGGCAGTCTGACCTTCTACGGCGCTGAACACACGCAAGTGTCGCGCAAATCTCAAGCACGGTTTTGCCAATTTTTTTTTTTTACCATAGACCGCCCATAGCAGCCCGTATGGTGGGCTGTGAGTGAGGCTTTAAACTTACATGAAATGGAAAATTGTCTTTGGTACTGGCATGGAAAACAAAATGATAAATACATCATACAAAACAGTAGACATGAAGAACAGTACATTACACTAAAATACTGTAAAATAAACAAATGGCATAGTCAGTTCCAGGTTAGTCTAAAAAGCAATTCAAAATATAATAATAAAAGGGCGGCACGGTGGTGTAGTGGTTAGCACTGTCGCCTCACAGCAAGAAGGTCTAGGTTCGAGCCCAGCGGCCAGCGAGGGCCTTTCTGTGCGGAGTTTGCATGTTCTCCCCGTGTCCGCGTGGGTTTCCTCCGGGTGCTCCGGTTTCCCCCACAGTCCAAAGACATGCAGGTTAGGTTAACTGGTGACTCTAAATTGACCGTAGGTGTGAGTGTGAGTGTGAATGGTTGTTTGTCTCTGTGTCAGCCCTGCGATGACCTGGCAACTTGTCCAGGGTGTACCCCACCTCTCACCCATAGTCACCTGGGATAGGCTCCAGCTTGCCTGCAACCCTGTAGAACAGGATAAGCGGCTACAGATAATGGATGGATGGATGAATAATAATAATAATAATAATCCTATCAACTAATATGTATAAAGCTAAAATAGTGAAAGATGGAACAGATCCCCTCAGTTGTGTTTGTAAAAAATCAGATGAAACAACTGATCATATTATAGCATGCTGCGCTGTGCTGGCCCAGAAATAATACAAAATATGTCATGATCGTATAGGCCAGTACATACACTGGAATGTATGCAAACATAACATAAAAGTCTCGGATTAGTGGTACAAACACCAACCTGCTAATAATGCTAATAACACTACTAATAACAACATTACTCTTGTGTTTGCTGAGTAAACACTTCTTGTGTTTACTCAGTTGTGTTTGTAAAAAATCAGATGAAACAACTGATCATATTATAGCATGCTGCGCTGTGCTGGCCCAGAAATAATACAAAATATGTCATGATCGTATAGGCCAGTACATACACTGGAATGTATGCAAACATAACATAAAAGTCTCGGATTAGTGGTACAAACACCAACCTGCTAATAATGCTAATAACACTACTAATAACAACATTACTCTGGGATTTTCCAATCCACACTGAGACCATAATGCTAGGACATGCCTTATTATTGATGTAGCTGTACCAATTGATGTTAATATCTCCATTAAAGAATATGAAAAAGTTGGAAAGTATAAAGATCTTGAAGTCGAAATTGCAAGGATGCTAGTGACAGGGCAGCATGGTGGCATAGTGGTTAGCACTGTCGCCTCACAGCAAGAAGGTTCCAGGTTCAAACCTCACAGCTGATGGGGGCCTTTCTGTGTGGAGTTTGTATGTTCTCCCCATGTCTGTGTGGGTTTCCTCCGGATGCTCTGGTTTTCCCCTCACAGTTCAAAGACATGCCGATTAGGTTAAATACCCAGCTACTGGGGTTGCACAAGACAATGCATACTTAGTGCCGGTCCAAAGCCCGGAGGGTTGCGTCAGGAAGGGCATCCGGTGTAAAACCAATGCCAAATCAAATATGTGGAACAGATCCACTAAATCCCTGAATTTAAAACAGATCCCTGAATTTATGGGAGCAGCCAAAAGAAGAAGAGGTGGCATAGTGACAAAGCAGGTAGTGTTACCTCCTCTGAGCTCTAGAGTCCCATGTTCAATCCTCATGTTTGCATGGATTTGGGTTTACTCCAGGTTCTCCAGTTTCCTCCCACTGAATAAAAAACATGCAGGTAGATAGATTGGCTACACTAAATTGCCCGTGTGTGTGCACATATAGTACTCTGTGATGGATTCCTCACACCCAGTATTCCCAGAAAGCAGAGACTGAAGATGAATGAATATTGTTAAAGTGTTAATAGCATTAAATTACTTGCTCAAGATAGGGAGGCATAGTTTATTACCCTTTCTGTCTGACCATACATTTACATTTGTCGTTACAATTTTACCAGACCAGAGATGATGTCATTGTGGAATCATTATGTCATTACTGTGACATTATTGTACACACACACTTCTGTACCAGTGCATCAAACTTATATTACAATGGTCATAAGTCGTTTGTCAATTCCAGAATTTAAATATTATTCCATTCAAAGCTACAGTGCCCTTCATAATAACATTTTATAAGGTTGGAGAATACAGAGCAGTGATTCTGAAACCAGTCCTCTTTACATAATCTCTCCATATCATCCAGGGTCTTCGGCCCTCTCTTGTGTGCTGTCCTCTTCAGTTCACCCCACAGGTTTTCACTGGGGTTCAGGTCAGGAGACTGAGATGGCCATGGCAGAAGCTTGATTCTGTGGTCAGTTAACCATTTTTGTGTTGATTTGGACATGTGCTGCTGGAAGATCCAATGACAACCCAGTTTTAGTTTCCTGGCAGAGGCAGACAGATTCTGATTTAAAATGTCCTGGTATTTCATGGAGTCCATGATGCCATGTACCCTGACAAGGTTTCCAGAGCCCATCCATCCATTCATCCATCCATCCATTATCTGCAGCTGCTTATCCTATACAGGGTCGCAGGCAAGCTGGAGCCTATCCCAACTGACTATAGGCGAGAGGCGGGGTACACCCTGGACAAGTCACCAGGTCATCGCAGGGCTGGTTTCCAGTGCCTTTGGAGGAAAAACAGCCCCAAAACACCACAAAAATTCCACCATATTTTACAGCTGGAAGAGGGTTCTTCAGGGACGGATCCAGCCCAAGATTCTGACAGATGCACATTTGCAGAAATATTTTCACTAATTTTACCAGATTGCTATGGATTTTCACAGGGATGTAGAGCAAACCAAGCCCTTTCCAAAGAGGGCATCAATAGCCCACTATGACCATGCCTCGGCCCGCTATTTGCTTCCGAACCCCCCGTGCAAGCACGACTCACCAAAAACTTTAATATGAGCCCTGGCTCCAGCCAATTGCATGCACGGGGATTAAAACATTTATAACTTGGCCAACGAAAGTCCTTGCCCCACCAAACTTTACAGGCACGTCCCTTTTGAAACAGCCCAGGTATGGCCCACTATGACCACGGCTTGGCCCATTATTCATGGCGAATTTCGAATTTCGACCTCTTTCTGGAGCATTTTATTGGTTTGACCTAGATTCTTTGTCTCAGGTCACACTATACAAAGCATCATGAGAATAGAGGTAATTAGGTCAGGCAAGCATCACCACTTACTACCGCTGGTCGGATCCTGAGCTATTGGTCTGTTAGTTGAGTGTGGCTATAGCTCATGTAGCCGGCTAGCGGTAAAGTAAACAAATGCCCCATGACCAATGCCAAGTGGCGCACATATATTTCTGACCAATGCACGTGCATCGGTTGCATCGGTCTGTATCCGTCCCTGGTTCTTTTCATTATAGTCATCCTTCTATTTACATCAAACCCACCTTGTGTGCTTATTGCAAAAAAATGCTCAATTTTTGTTACATCTGATCATAGAACACGATTCCAGTCAAAGTTGTAGTAGCATTTCACAAACTTCAGGCACTTACGTGTGTGGTTAACTGACAGAAAAGGCTTTTTTCAGGCAAACCTTCCAAATAATCTGTTGGCATGGAGGTGGCATCTAATGGTGAATTTGGAGATTTGGAAACCCCAAGAGTTTACTTTTTCTTGTAATTAACCAGCAATGATCTCTCTTTTTTTCCCTCTCTTACATGGGGGCAAAATAAACTTGGATCCTCTTCCATGCAAGTTTGCAACAGTTCCAGTTGGTGTCCACTATTTTATTCTTGCCCTAACAGTAGAAATAGACATTTTCAGGTGAGTAGCTATTTTTTTATAACCATTCCCTGACCTATGAAAGTCAACACACTAGTCCCTTATTTAGTTTGTGTTCTCCTATCTTTCCTATGCTGATAGATCAGTAAGGGAATTTGGCCTCTGTGTCACCTCATATTTGTCCCCCAGTTAATCAGGAAGTCATGGATTACAGCTTGAAAGTTCCTACACACTCCAACCAACTCAAAAATACTGTACAATTTAAATGGGAAGCATGCTTCAGTTACATTGTGTTCAATATAATTTCCAGGGTTGCTAATAGTTGTGGCACATGTGTTTTTGTTGAAAATAATTATTTCTTGATGAGGGACTTGTTTTTCTCTGAAGAAATTTACTTCATTTAAAGGTTGGATTTTTCTCATTTATTCACTTTGAGATGAAGCTGCTTCAACAAAAGATGGATTTTTTTTCTAACTCTTTTAACTAATCTTTACAAGGAGGTGGGGGGCAATAATCATGGAGGGCACTCTTTGTGTGTGTGTGTGTGTGTGTGTGTGTGTGTGTGTGTGTGTGTGTGTGTGTGTGTGTATAAAGTTTTTCAACATGAGAAACCTTCAAGCCATCATGTAATTTTCTTTTTATTATATTGACACATTCACAAACAAAAAAGACCCAAATTTATTCTCAAAACAATTCATCGATATCCTCAAGAATGAAGATATTGGAAAAATATGTTACTCAACGTCCTGGATGTAGTTTGTATGAAAAATGAAAAATACAAATGGTGTATTTCTCAGTAAAACACTCATCTCATCTCATCTCATTATCTCTAGCTGCTTTATCCTGTTCTACAGGGTCGCAGGCAAGCTGGAGCCTATCCCAGCTGACTACAGGCGAAAGGCGGGGTACACCCTGGACAAGTCGCCAGGTCATCACAGGGCTGACACATAGACACAGACAACCATTCACACTCACATTCACACCTACGGTCAATTTAGAGTCACCAGTTAACCTAACCTGCATGTCTTTGGACTGTGGGGGAAACTGGAGCACCCGGAGGAAACCCACACGGACAGCATGCAAACTCCGTACAGAAAGGCCCTCGCCGGCCACGGGGCTCGAACCCGGACCTTCTTGCTGTGAGGCAACAGCGCTAACCACTACACTACCGTGCCGCCCCAGTAAAACACTCGTGTCTGTATATTAAATAATTAACAAACAAACAGACAGACAAGCACCTTTTAGGACATTAGGGGCTCCGTAGATGCTTGTAAGTTGGATGATTTGAATTTTGAAGTGTTATAATTTTGAATGGGGTGGCACAGTGGTGTTGTGGTTAGCACTGTCGTCTCACAGCAAGAAGGTCCTGGGTTCGAGCCCAGCTGCCGGCGAGGGCCTTTCTGTGCGGAGTTTGCATGTTCTCCCTGTGTCTGCGTGGGTTTCCTCCGGGTGCTCCGGTTTCCCCCACAGTCCAAAGACATGCAGGTTAGGTTAACTGGTGGCTCTAAATTGACCGTAGGTGTGAATGTGAGTGTGAATGGTTGTCTGTGTCTATGTGTCAGCCCTGTGATGACCTGGCGACTTGTCCAGGGTGTACCCCGCCTTTCGCCCGTAGTCAGCTGGGATAGGCTCCAGCTTGCCTGCGACCCTGTAGGACAAGATAAAGCGGCTACAGATAATGGATGGATGGATAATTTTGTGTATTTCAAATGATACCACAAATTCGCCAGGTTTTAGGACCCAGCACAAACAACGCCACTCCACTCTGGGCCTACAGTTGCCTAGCAACATGCAACAACTGTACAACAGAAACATTGGGTAAGGATTTCTCTGCGTGGTGAATTTAATTTAGTCATCAAATTAGGAATTAAATGTTTGTTTGTTTAATATAGACATGTTTCTATTGTAATTGATTCATTCATTAATCTTTCATTCACTAATCAGTGTGTGCATTTAAATTCATGTCGGTATATTTATTGAATTGATGTATCCTATTCATATATTATATTCTTAATTAGCAGGACTTCCGTGTTTCTATTAGGTACAGGACGATCTCAGCGAGTTGCGGATTCCACCCTGGTTCCCAGAAAAGTCAGATGGACTGGCTTAGTTTGCAGAATTCCTAGGATTGTGACTGATGACACCACCGGAAACAACATCACCACTGTCTCAAATTGTTCAGTTCCAGTTTCAACGGCTGTGATTGTGAGCTTGTTGTTTTTTTGTGGCAAAAAAAATCGTCATCGTTTTTGCTGAAGGTGACTGAAAACAGTCTTTAAACTATAATAGACTTTTAGCTTATTTTCAATGAATTTGAATTAAGACCACATGAGTTTTATTGCCCTCAAAGCTTGGTTCCATGGCCCGAGAATATAAATAATCATGACAGAGATTACAAGGAAATATGATTCCTGAATGTTTCACACCAAAACCTATCAAGAAACTTTACTTTCTTACATAAGGCAGTTTATGAGGCTAATCAGTATCTCAAAAAAAAAGTTACGACAATCCATCATCTCTAGCCGCTTTATCCTGTTCTACAGGGTCGCAGGCAAGCTGGAGCCTATCCCAGCTGACTACGGGCGAAAGGCGGGGTACACCCTGGACAAGTCGCCAGGTCATCGCAGGGCCGACACATAGACACAAACAACCATTCACACTCACATTCACACCTACGGTCAATTTAGAGCCACCAATTAACCTAACCTGCATGTCTTTGGACTGTGGGGGAAACCGGAGCACCTGGAGGAAACCCACACAGACACAGGGAGAACATGCAAACGCCACACAGAAAGGCCCTCGTCGGCTGCTGGGCTTGAACCCAGGACCTTCTTGCTGTGAGGCAACAGTGCTAACCACTGCACCACTGTGCCGCCCAAGTTACGACAAAGAAAATCTTATTTGCTCACATGACCGTGTCCGTGTGGGTTTCCTCCGGGTGCTCCGGTTTCCCCCACAGTCCAAAGGCATGCAGGTTAAGCTAATTGGTGGCTCTAAATTGACCGTAGGTGTGAATGTGAGTGTGAATGGTTGTCTGTGTCTATGTGTCAGCCCTGTGATGACCTGGCGACTTGTCCAGGATGTACCCCGCCTTTTGCCCGTAGTCATCTGGGATAGGCTCCAGCTTGCCTACGACCCTGTAGAACAGGATAAGCGGCTACAGATAATGGATGGATGTAGATGATGGGGCAAAAAGCTTGTCCTAAAATTTTCAAGTTAGTATCTCAAAAATGTAAAAAGTTATAACAAAAAAGATTTTTATTTTTATGTTTCAGGTGCCAGTTTTGGTTTCATTTAAATGGAAAACAAGGGCAAAATAAGGATAATTAATGCAGCTTTCAAATTGCCAGTGTTTTGCTATTACTCAACCTATAACCCTGAGAATTTTTTTCATTTATCAGTTTAAAGTTTTTTTGCAAGTTCTTTCTATTTGTACTACTGGTTTTACCATCTAACCTTATTGAAAATATTGCTCACATACCTATTTCGAGAGGAACAGAGCAGCCATGCCGAAGAAAGGAGGGAAGAAGGGTGGAGGGGGAAAGCAGATGACTGAGGAGGAAAGACTGGTGTTCCTGCAAAAGAAGGCTCGGGCTGAAGAAGAAAGTGCCAAAAGAAAAGAAGATGTGCTTACACAGTTCCTTAAGGTGTGTGTGTGTGTGTGTGTGTGTGTGTGTGTGTGTACTTATTTGGACAACTTCAATATTTATAGACATTCATGATTAATTCATAAATTCAAAATTTATATATTAACAGGATAAAGCAGCTAGAGATAATGAGATGAGATGAGAACTTTAAATTAGGTTATTTGTAAAAATAAATATTTTTAGGATGACTGACATAACAATTATCTATAGCTGGTGCCAGGGGCATTTCTAGGGACTCTGGGGGCCTCAGGCAAAATAGGTCACACACAATCCCCTACCACCCAGTTGTTGTTAGAACTGAATTGACAACAAACTCATTCATCTGCTAGAACAAATTACATAACACATGCTCACTTACCACTGTTTTGTTTTTTCTTTTCCTCTTCCTGTTGCCTGCACTTTTTTTTAGATTGCCTGAATGCACTAGGTTGATGCTCTTTAATTGCAAAGCTTTTGGCAGCAAGCTACTGGCATGGGAACCCTAAGGGGGTTTCCAGACATGTCACTGTACTCTGTTGTACATGGATGATTACAGGATTTATTCCCACTCATTAGTCCCCAGCAATAACAATTTCATGAAAACCCCTTTAAATTCTATTTAAGGGGGCAGTTGAATGCGTTGCCTCTCCTGTTATGGCGCCCCTGGCTGGTCCTGTGTGTTTAATGTCGGATCAGTCCTGATGCTGATTCATTGTGTTTTGGTAGGATAAACTGCAGAAGGAGGAGCAGAACAGCAAAGTTAACCTGCACAAGTTGAACCAGCAGTGGCGTTCGAACCTGCGTCAGACTAGAGCAGCAGAGCTACGTGAAGATTTCACAATACTCAGCCAAACATTTGAGAGGGTTGTGGACTGCAAGGACAATGTCATTAAGGTGGTCCAGATGTTGGAGATAAAGTAGCATATGTGTTTGAAGCATGACAATCCAAGCAACATCATGTCTAACAGGTGTGTAAATGTTGCAGTTATTGGTGTGTGATCTGAGCGAAGCAGAGCAGCAGTCAGCACTGGCTCACAGGGCTCATCGTCAGTGTATGGATCATTTGCTGGAGGTACAGAAAAGCCGACTGACAGTGCTAGAGTCACACTGGAGCACCAGTCTTAAGGAACTCAGTACTGAGTACAGCGCAAAGCGGTATACTGACACTTTTTCCATTCACACACATGCTTTTCACTTGGTCTTATGTGTAAGTTGGTATAATCACTGATATAAAACTGGAGTACTAACCTCTGACTTAAGTACAAACTCCATTTCTAGAAAAGTTGGGATATTTTCCAAAATGCAATAAAAACAAAATTATGTGATTTGTTAATTCATGTGAACCTTCGTTTAACTGACAAAAGTACAAATAAAAGATTTTCAGTAGTTTTACAGACCAACTTCATTGTCTTTTGTCAATATAAACGAAGTTAGAATTTGATGCCTTCAACACACTCAAAAAAGTTGGGACAGTAAGACTGAAAAGTTTAAGGATATTCAAGTAACACCATTTTGGAAAATTCCACAATAAGCAGGTTAATGGGTAACAGGTGAGGGTATCATGATTGAGTATAAAAGGAGCATGCACCAAAAGCTTAATCGTTGCAAGCAAGGATGGGTCATGGCTCACTCCTTTATGCCGAAATTCGTGAGAGAATTATTAGTCACTTCAAAAAGGACATTTCTCAGTGCAAGATTGCGAGAATTTAGGGATTTCAAAATCTACAATACGTAATATTGTGAATGATTCAGGAAATTTGGAGACATCTCAGTGCGTGAAGGGCAAGGTTGGAAACCACCATTGAATGTGTGTGACCTTCAAGTCCTCAGCAGCACTCCCTGAGAAACCGTCATACTAATGTGACAAATATAGCAACATAGGCTCATGAGTACTTCAGAAAACCATTGTCACTTAACACAGTCTGCCGCTGCATCCAGAAATACAACCTGAAACTGTATTACGCAGGGAGGAAGCCATTCATGAATTCTATGCAGAAACACTGCTGATTTCTCTGGACCCAAACTCATCTCAGATGGACCAAAGACAGTGGAAACGTGTGCTGTGGTCAGATGAGTCCACATTTCAGCTTGTTTTCGGGAAAACCGTATGGCGAGTTCTCAGTACCAAAGGTGAACACGACCATCCAGTTTGTTATCAGAGAAACGTACAAAAGTCAGCATCTGTGATGGTATGGAAGTGCATCAGCGTCCACGGCATGGGTGAGTTGCATGTGTGTGAAGGTACCATTAACGCAGAGGCATATATTGGGATTTTAGAGAGACATATGTTGCCATCAAGATGATGTCTCTTCCCAGGAAGTCCATGCTTATTTGAGCAGGACTATAGCAGGCCTCATTCTGCACGAGCTGCAGCAGCATGGCTTTGTAGACACAGAGTGTGTGTGCTTGACTGACCTGCTGCCAATCCAGATCTGTCTCCTGAGAATGTATGGTGCTTCATTAAGAGGAGAATCAGACAACAGCGACCACGGACTGTTGAGCAGATGAAGTCTTGTATCAGGCAAAAATGGGCAAAAATTCCAATTGCAAAACAGTAACAATTAGTATCCTCAGTTCCCGTATGATTAAAAAGTGTTATTAAAAGGAAAGATGATGTAATACAATGGTAATAATGCCTCTGTCCCAACTTTTTATCCCCCCAGCATACAGTATAATGCGGGAGGATATAGCTATCACTGTCTGTCTGTAAACATTTTAGTTTCCAGAGCATAACTCAAAAACTATTAGGAAAATTTTCACAAAACCTGACAGTTATGTTAAGTGACTAGAGGAGTTGTGCCTTTTGACATGTTGGGATTTCTGTGATCTTTATTTTTTCCATATTTCCATGGCAACCAATTCAACATAGGAAAATTTGGAGTGGGGTTTCATGTGGGGGCCAGGGGGATATGTCATCTCCTGATGACTTTTGTTGAATGTGTTGCAGGCATCAAATTCTAATTTCATTTATATGTACAAAATACAATTAAGTTGGTCAGTAAAACAACTGAAAATCTTTTCTTTGTATAGTGTGTACAGTGTGTCAGTTAAATATTCACTTGCATTAGCAAATCATATATTTTTGTTTTTATTGCATTTTGGAAAATATCCCAACTTTTCTGGAAATGGGGTTTGTACAAAGTTTACAAAAAATTTTCATGACTTGTACCTTGGACACACTAATCCATGACTTCATACTCATATTGGATTTGAACTTAGGGTACTCAGACTTTGACTTGGACTGAATTTTGTACGTTTGAATGTGCATAACAGGTTTTGTGAAAGTAATTATTTCTTCAGCATTAAATAACTGTACACAAAGTGTACTACTACATCCATCCATCCATTATCTGTAGCCGCTTATCCTGTTCTACAGGGTTGCAGGCAAGCTGGAGCCTATCCCAGCTGACTATGGGCGAGAGGCAGGGTACACTCTGGACAAGTCGCCAGGTCATCGCAGGGCTGACACAGAGACAAACAACCATTCACACTCACATTCACACCTACGGTCAATTTAGAGCCACCAATTAGCCTAACCTGCATGTCTTTGGACTGTGGGGGAAACCGGAGCACCCGGAGGAAACCCACACAGACACGGGGAGAACATACAAACTCCACACAGAAAGGCTCTCGCCGGCCACTGAGCTCAAACCCAGGACCTTCTTGCTGTGAGGCAACAGTGCTAACCACTACATCACCGTGCTGCCTTACTACTACATTTCACTGAGAAAAGTTCATACATTTCAAAGTTAATACCTTCTCAGAATACTCAAGTGGCTCAACTATAACTCCAGTGTGCAGATAGTTTTTTTAAATTATTATTTACAAGAGTACAAGATTGACATTCATTCATTCATTGATCTTCAGTGGCTTTTCAAATCAAGTAGAACTTTATTGTCATCACAGCCATGTCCAGTGTACAGTACTGAATGAAATGAAATAAGGATTTTCCCAAGGTACAAGGTAAATCTATGACATACATAGTGCTGGCAGGACATAAATAAAGTGCAACAGAAATAGCAAGCATCCTTCATCCATCCATCCAATGCTTTGAGTGAATTATGTTTTTCAGGGAACAAATTTTGAAGCTGCATCAGCAGGAGACCGAGTACCTAGAAGCAGCCACCTTTGCCTTAGAACAGCACTATGCTGGAATAGACAGTGAGGCCAGACAGGACTATCAGGGTGTACGTGACGACATCAAAAACCAGGTATTATATTGCCAGTGGCTTAATTCTTGCAAAACTACGAAATGTTCTTGTGACACTACAAAATATGACAACAGATCACAGTCTAATTACATTTAAAACATGTTTAGAATTGTTTATCTTGATCTAAGTTTGGTCTGTGTTTGTGCAGAACATTGAGGAGAAGCATGCATTGCGTATCCAGATGGAAAGCACAGTGGAAGGGTTGTGGCAGCAGTTTCAGCATGAACAAGAGAAGTACACTGAAGCCACTGAAGATCGACAAATTGCTTTTGATTCGCTCCGTGCCACAGACCAACGCAATGCTCAGGAAGCAGACCTGCATATGAGGCACATGCAGAAATTACAGGTCAGAGAATGAAAAATACCTTTCTGCAAAACATCATACAGTTAGTTTGTGTAATGCAATGAATATCTCCATCCAATGCATTTAACTGAGTCTTTATGAAGATTAGGCTACATAATTAGTTTGTGTAGCTGCTGCTTATATCTTTTGTGTCCATACAGGGCACCATCAGTGCTCTGCGTTCTCATCTGAGCTCCAATCAGAGAGAGAATGAGGCATCTGGACGCAGACTTCAAGCAGAATGTGAGGAAGTTACTCAGGAAGTTCAACAGCTCAGAGCTAAGCTCTGCTCTGCTCAGACAGCTGAAAGAGCACGGCTAGCTAATCACACTATGTACAGCGATAACACAATTAAAAAACTACAGGGCATTATAGAAGAGGTACACATGTTTATTACACACTCATACATTGCTGGACAGTTTCATGAAGTAAAGCAGTCACATTAAAAAAACAGAGCCATTTAAAAAATATAATAATCTGGATATTTGGCTGTTTTTTACATGCTGAACCCTTTCGTTTCTGTTGCTCAGGGAGAGATGTTGTTACGTCTGGCTGATGTGTGTCGCAAACTTGAAACTGAGCAAGAGAAGGTGCTTCCCTTTTACACATCATCTTTAAATGCTGAGGAACTGAGTCAGGAGAAAGCACATGCTATGGAGGCGATGTGTGAAGAGTTAGCACGGGTAAAATACACATTTTCACAAACCACCTGTGTTATTGTAGTGTTATACTTCACACACCCATTCCATCACACAGTGACTGATGTCCAAAACACAGCAAACTTATCAGTTTAAACATTGGAATATTTGAAACATTAACGCATAACAATTCTAAAATAGACTCCAGCTCTGTCTTGATGTGTTCTTTTTAAATATATATTTGTCCCTTAACCTCTCCTCTGCTGTTAGACAATGATGGACTATACAGATCTAGAAAAGTTCTGGCAACGTTACAACAAGGTTCTACTAGAACGTTTGTGTTTAGAACGGGAGAAGAAGGTCCTAGAATGGGAGAACCGGCAGCTAAGGATTCTTCTCAAACAGTACCTGGATGGAATCTCTGTTAGTGACGAGATCCTACAGCAGCGGAACTCGCTGCTCATGTTGTCCTGCCCATCAGTCCAAGCCTCTCCAGCTTCAGAAACCCAAACAAACACACGCAGGACAGTCATAGAGGCGGCTCATGTGGTGCAGCACATGCTGTAGAGAATACACATGTAAGCAGCACACATGCCTAAATGCAAATATTGTTCCAATGACATGCATCATAGATGCCAGACATGTACATCAGTTTAAAAAGAAGACAGGCACAATTCAAGCAAGTAACACACGTATATGTTTTAACACATTTTGAAAGAATATATATTTATATATCTGTATTTTTCTGACATCAACATAATTATATTTCATACTTGACTTTATAAAAAAATACTCAGGATGTAAACTTCATTTTCCAACCCTTATACCTGATTCATCTTTTGATAAAACTGTGATATAAAATACACAAGAAAAACAACAAACACCAACACAACTAGAAAGATGCCACTCCAGACAACTTTTTTCCAGCTTTTTTCTAATTTTTTTTATTTAAATAGTTTATTGTTCCTTCCATATCCTTTTTATTTCTTCTTGCTCTTCTTGTCCTTGCTCTTCTTCTTGCCTTGAGGTTGTGCACTGGCCTTCTTGTAAAGGTAGAGACCCACCAGTCCCAGTAAAGTGGGAACCAGTGCCAGGCACACAAGAGGAAAGACGTCATTCACCAGCTTCTGCCAAGGCGTCTGCTGCACCAAGGAGATCACCTCCACCTCAAACTCCAGAGCAGAGTCACCTGCAGAGAGGGAAGTGAAAGAATCTAGATGATGAACCATTTCTTAATCATGAAAACAATATTTAAAGTATTGCAATGTGAAAAATGCTAATTATCTTGATTAACATTGTTATATTAGTGCAGGTATCCTCTTTTCCAATTATTTCTTGATGAGGGATTTGTTTTTCTCTGAATAAACTTGTTTCAGTTAAAGGTTGGATTTTTCTCATTTTTTCAGTGAGATGAAGTTACTTCAACAAAAGGTGGACTTTTTTAGAACCCGTTTTACTAACCTTTACGAGTGACGCTAATAATTGTGGAGGGCATTGTATATACACATGCACACTCTGTGTGTGCGCGTGTGTGTGTTTATGGTATGATCAGTTGTGTTTTTAATTATTAATGATATTTAAGATTGAATTATATTGTTAAGGATATTTAATATAAATATAGAGGTGATTATAAGAAATCGCGTACGCTGATTGGTCGAGAGATTTGAACTATTTCTCGATAATCAATTCAAGCGACTCTGCAAAATGGCGGCCAATCGCTTCGTCACCATAAGTGAGGAAGAATTACAAATTATGAAAGAAAATGCTGTTCCTAAAAGCACTAAAGATGCTATGAAGTTTGGTCTAAAACTATTCAAAGGGAAGGTGGAATTTTGATTTATTTGATCTATTTCAAAACAAAGTATTTTATGTGAGTCGGCATAGATAAGTGACAAGTCTGCACGCATTACTTTTGCATGCCACTTTTGAAGATTGAAATAAATTTATTTTTTTTTTTAAATAATCACTGGTGTATTTATATGAAAACAATTATCCGCCTCAGGCTCAGTTAATAATAACCTTCATCTCTGTTATTATTCACCGTTATTCACCTCACCTTCCGCGAATAACTGTTAAATAAATATATGTTATTTACCAGCTGGGAGGTCCGTATCGTGAAATACCATGACTGAGGTCTTGAAAGTACTGACTGAGGCCCTCTGGGCCGAGGTCAGTATTTAAGGCAGAGGGCACGGTATTTCACCATACGGACCAACCTTAAGCTGGTAAATAATGTATTTATTTTTTTCTTTACCAAATTCTAACAGAAAACGAGAGCGCCCGAAAGGGAAAATCAAGCTGAGCCGCCATTTTGAATCCTCATTCACGGCTGTAATGCAAATTGCTTCCTCCTCGGTATACAAGTGCACTTCCATGGCAGGAAAAAAACTACATTTTGCCGCCTATGTAGTCCCCTATTTATACAAAATTGAGTCATTCAGGATTCAGCCATGTTTTTGTTCGGCGTTAGCAACAGCTAGAGGTTTTTAGCTTTCTCCTGAAATGTTTTCCTTTATTTCTTCTTCCTCAGGGTAGTAAAACTCACTTTCACTGTGAACACTGTCGTTATCGCTATCGATGCTGTAAAATTAATGCTATTTTGAATCCTCATTCACGGCTGTAATGCAAATGGCTTCCTCCTCGGTATACAAGTGCACTTCTATGGCAGGAAAAAAACTACATTTTGCCGCCTATGTAGTCCCCCATTTATACAAAATCAAGTCATTCAGGATTCAGCCAGGCGGCACGGTGGTGTAGTGGTTAGCACTGTCGCCTCACAGCAAGAAGGTCCTGGGTTCGAGCCCCGTGGCCGGCGAGGGCCTTTCTGTGTGGAGTTTGCATGTTCTCCCCGTGTCCGCATGGGTTTCCTCCGGGTGCTCCGGTTTCCCCCACAGTCCAAAGACATGCAGGTTAGATTAACTGGTGACTCTAAATTGACCGTAGGTGTGAATGTGAGTGTGAATGGTTGTCTGTGTCTATGTGTCAGCCCTGCGATGACCTGGCGACTTGTCCAGGGTGTACCCCGCCTTTCGCCCGTAGTCAGTTGGGATAGGCTCCAGCTTGCCTGCGACCCTGTAGAACAGGATAAAGCGGCTAGAGATAATGAGATGAGATGAGGATTCACCCATGTTTTTGCTCGGCGTTAGCAACAGTTAGAGGTTTTTAGCTTTCTCCTGAAATGTTTTCTTTTATTTCTTCTTCCTCAGGGTAGTAAAACTCGCTTTCGCTGTGAAGACTGTCGTTATCGCTATCCATGCTGTAAAATTAATCCTATTCTCCTGAGAAATGCTGGCAAAAATTTATAAGACTTTTGATAATCTTATAAATAAATCTTATTAAAAAAAAGATAAATGTTGACAAAAAATGCTACTATGTTTGTTGTTGTTTTGAACAAGCGATTCGCCAGAGGTCCATAACCGGGGTCTGTAACTGAGGTCCATATCGTAGGATACAGACCCGCTTGCCAGCCAATCAGAGCGCAGGATTTGATGGAAACCAGACCGCGAAAAAAATAATATCAGTTATTTTAATACATCTACGTGAATAGTTTTATTGTGTTTCCTTAATTTTTATGTGTCATTTATCAGTAAGGTAGTTTGCTTTTACTTAGTGTACTAGCCTTGTTATTGGTCTCTAAGTCAAAGTCCTAGCTACCTGTTGCTATGTAATCTATTATTGACTGAGCAGACAGCTAAACTGCTTGTCCAAGCCTTTTTTAAAAATTATTCTGACTCTCATCATATTATTTTGATTGTTATGTTTAATGCATTTATATGATGTTGTTTTTCCTGTAACATAGTCATTACACTCTCAGAAAATAAAGTACATTACTGTACCTTTAGGGGTACAACAGCTTGTCACTGGGGCCGTACCCTCTAGGTACCCTCCCAGTACCCTTTATATACTTCTTGGGAACATATATGTACCTTTTTGGCCCTAAAAAGGTATACATAGTTACCTTGAGGTCCAGTAATGAGCCCAAGGGGGTACATTAGTGTAGACTGTACCTTGGGGGACAGAAATGGACTCCTACTGTAGCGCTGTTTCTGACAGTGTACTATGCTTGTTTTTGTGTAATCTTGCTCATTTGTGCTATTTGTTCTGCTGATTGAATGATATTATAAGGTGATCTTGAGTCTTATAAACAAACTATATAAATAAAAGGGCTCTAAAATATAATTCAATTTAACAGTGGTCTTGAACACAGTAGACAACGTCTTGCTTGGACGTTTTTAGAAATCTTTAGAGACATAGCAATGGTCACTTTCTCTACAGCCATTGTTTAAACTTTATACAACACCAGTAATGAGCAAGCTTTAAAAAAAAAAAAACATGTGAGACTTAATAATAAATGAACAGTGAAATGATAATTTTAGAACAATATGTGTACACATGTCAGCACTGGATGTAAAACAATCATGCCTAACCTGCATCCTAAAGAGTGTATACCTTTGTGGAGCTTTAGGTATTTGTTCATGTGTTTTAAAAGCCAGTAAACTAGATAGAAAATCTGACAGAATTATTGGAAAATTATTGTCAGGAAAAAAAAATCATCTTGTAACGACTTGTTATGTAATGACATCAGTCTAGGAAACCAAGCGCTGCCATGTTACCTGGGATAGTTGGAGGGTATCCTCTTTTTCCATATGCTAGATGTGCAGGAATGGTGGCCTTGATTTTTTGTCTAAGGAGAAAGAAAGGACCCAATGAATGAGTTCGAGGTGAGCTAAGAAATGCATCATTAAATCACCTTGTGTCAGATTTAGCATAGACTTACAAGTACATTTTAATATGTTTTCATATGCGATGTCAGAGAGGTATGAATGATAGGAGCTTTTGAAATTCAATCTCTTTGCTCAAATGCTTGAAAGAAGCTTTCACTTAATCAGTCAATGCTTTGAAGTAATCACAAGATCTTGTGTTGGCATGCAAAGTCTAAAAATAGCTTTAGACATTCTACATTAAAGAACTTGACACGTACCCTTCACAGACACCAACCAGGGCTTGTTCTAGACCTGTGGGATATATAAGACATGTTAATGTTGCCCCAAAACTAATCTTAAGGGATTGTTTCTCATTATTGAATACTGCAAAAAATTTAAGAGAAATTAGCATTAGAACCCTCACAATCAAAACCCTTATATTCATTCATTCATTCATTCATTCATTCAGTATTAGCTTTATCCTGGCCAGGGTCGGAATGCTGGAACAATGTCCTGAAAATTTGGGCATGAATCAGGGACACACCTTGAATGTGGCACCAGTCCATTGCAGGGCACCACACACACATTCACACACTCATTCAGAGCTTGGGGCAATGTCAGTGTAGCCAACCCATCAATTAGCATGTTTTTGGGAGGTGGAAACAATGACATGGGAAGTGGGGGTGCTGAGAGTGTTGCAGCACTCCTGACTTTCAGGATTTCTTAACTTACAAATACTGTAATAATAATAATAATGTGGGAATAATAGGGGGAAGCCATGGCCTAATAGTTAGAGAAGCAGCTTTGGGATCAAACAGTTGCCAGTTTGATTCCCTGAACCAGTAGGAATGGCTGAAGTGTCCTTGAGCAAGGCACTTAAACCCGACTGCTCCCCAGGCTACTCTGGGTATGTTGTACGTCGCTCTGGATAACAGCTTCTGCTAAATGCTTGTAATGTAGTAATTATAATTTATAAATAAACATGCAATGTCATATATTAGCTTAAAAATTGAGTATTTTTAGTAGATTTTGAGTATATACAGTATGTTTGTGGAATGGTGCCATCAATTTAAGAAAATTGAAGAAGTTTCTGGTTGTTGCCGCCATGCAGCATTCTTTTGTTTTGTATAGACTACATTCTGCAAGATGTGTGGATTTGTTAATTGTTCCAAAGTTGAGTAGTACTGCATACTCATTGCACTTTTTTCTTTGTGAAATTTAGCCAGAGAAGGTTTCCGGGGTAGAGGAACAGAACATACACAGAAACTCCACACAGACCATACCAGAGCATTTTTTAAGGATTTTCCACTAGGAGACCAACTGGTCTGGGCAATACAATCACAGGCTCCAGAGTCCATGTGGCTGCACCGCTGCAGCATATTCTGTGATGCAAAATGGTTCACCAATCACCATACAGACAAACACACTACAGTGACTACACAGCTATCAAGAGCAATTACCAAGCACAAATGTTATGTCAAATCAGCCATCTCAGTAACCAAATTTTAGTTTTGTTTTTCTTAACCAACATGATCTTGTGTGTATATCTTATAGCATAGATCTACGTTTTCCTTGTTAAATGTATACTTACATGGTACTTGGTTAATTAATTGTAACTGATTGAACCAAATGATAAGACATAACTTGGTTTAAAATTTGGTCTCCCAGTGAAGCTGGTTTGGCATTGACTAGGAGACCAAATCTGGCCACTGGGAGACCAGTGGTGTGTTTGGTCTCCCAGTAACTATGTTAAAAAAATGCTCTGGACCATACCCCAAGCTTAGAATTGAAGCAGAGACCCTGGAGTTGTGAGACAGCAACACAACATTGGTGTTTTGATAATATTTTATTTTGTTATTTATCTTGCATTTGAAAAGAATGCACAAACGAAGAATTTTCCTGTACTGCAAGAAAGGTGTGCATTTGACAATGAAGTTATTGAATCTTAAAAAAAAAAAAAAAGTAGTGTGCACTCAGCACAGAACTCCTAAGGTTTCTGCGCTCTTTTCCTTCCAACAGGATTGCTCTTTGGACATACCTGAGATGACGGTTCGCTTCCCCAGTTCGACCACCAGTGGATCACGGGACAGAGAGGAGTCTATGACCTTCCCGTCCAAAAGCCGCCCCTGTACACAGTGCAGTTTTTAATTACATTTCTATAAAAGATAAATCACATCAGGATTAAATGATGTAATCCAGAGCACTGGGTGTAAGTAGTTTTGTACAGCTGTGGTGTGTTTGGACAGCTGCCAGTCTGAACTGGAGTGCTGACGTGTTGTTGCTCTTCTTGAACAAGAATCTCCAGCACAGTGCTTCTCCCCCCCAGAAAAAAAGGGATTTTTAGGCCAGATCACGTTTTCATGCTGACACATCACCATTTCCGGCTATTCTATGGATTTGTCTCTGAGCTTCTGCAAGCACACGTCACCGTTTTACAGCTCAGTATGGCAAGGGCTCAGCTACTAGGCTACTCTTTCATTCATAATCCACAGGCTACGTTCGAATCCCAGCCACATCCTCCAGACTAGAGCTAATGCTAAAATAACCACAGTGGCTTTTAGACAGAATGACTTCAACATCTGGATTCCACGATGTTCCACGTCTATGCCTTTAAACACACTGTGCAATGCAGTTTCTGCTTTTACAGAAGACTAAAGTCCACTGGGCGGTGCCTTTTATTATTTAAAAAAAAAAACACAATTACGAAAATAATATTTCCTTTTCTTTCCAAAACAGCATGCCGTCTTACCGTGTAATGTATACGAAGCGTGTCCCCCATCACTGATGTTACTGTGCATGTTTCCGGTTTTGCCTTAAAACAGAAGGTGCATAATAGTTATGTTTATGTGCATACGTGTAACTGGGAAATGCGTTTCAGTGCACGTGCTACTGGAAACCAGTCAAGCAGTACAGAACTGCACGGTTTTGGTGCATTATAGGCTGCACTGCATGCTTAAACAACGGTTCTTGATGGTGTATGAACAGAACAGGCTCTTGAAGAAATAACACACGAGTAATTGAAGGGTGTTGGGGGGGGGGGGGGGGGGGGGGGGGGGGGGGGAACTTATCAGAACTCACCAGTGTTTCCACCTCTAACTCCGCCACATTTCTCTCCGTCTCGCTGTCATCAGCTGCAGTGAACACCAAGCCGGCGAGCAATACAACAGAAAGAGCCCATCTCAATATCATTGTATCTCTTTAGATCAAAGAAATCTTCTAATAACACAAGTAAAGCTGTTTAACTTCCGTGGGAAATGTTCCTCTCTGAAGGATGTGTGGTGAAAAGCTTAAAAGACGACGGATTTGCACCGACGATGAAATAAATAGCGTGCGGCTCGATGCCAGTTAAGGCTGATGTGTTATTATAGCGGAATGATAAAAGCACAGCACAGACGCGATCTCTTTCCTAACACCTGGCTAGCCAGAGCCACGCCTCCAAGCATTCCTCCAGCATCCCAGAAGCCTCTGCACGCCGTGGTGACTGACAGTGCAGTCCCTCATGCTCACACCAGGTGGCGGTAGAGAAGCGTACCAGCTCAAGTTCCAGTCCTTAAAGGGGACATGCCGTAGAAAAGCTTCATCTCATCTCATCTCATCTCATCTCATCTCATCTCATTATCTCTAGCCGCTTTATCCTGTTCTACAGGGTCGCAGGCAAGCTGGAGCCTATCCCAGCTGACTACGGGTGAGAGGCGGGGTACACCCTGGACAAGTCGCCAGTTCATCACAGGGCTGACACAGACACAAATAACCATTCACACTCACATTCACACCTACGGTCAATTTAGAGTCACCAGTTAACCTAACCTGCATGTCTTTGGACTGTGGGGGAAACCGGAGCACCCGGAGGAAACCCACGCGGACACGGGGAGAACATGCAAACTCCACACAGAAAGGCCCTCGCCGGCCACGGGGCTCGAACCCGGACCTTCTTGCTGTGAGGCGACAGCGCTAACCACTACACCACCATGCCGCCCTTGGAAAAGCTTTCTTTTTCTTATTGTTTTTGAAATATGTCATCTGCTAGGGTGGCACGGTGGTGTAGTGATTAGCACTGTCACCTCACGGCAAGATGGTTCTGGGTTCGAGCCCAGCAGCCAGTGAGGCCTTTCTGTGTGGAGTTTGCATGTTCTTCCCGTGTCTGTGTGGGTTTTCTTCAGGTGCTCCGGGTTTCCCCCACAGTCCAAAGACATGCAGGTTAGGTTAACTGGTGACTCTAAATTTGTCTTTGTGTCAGCCCTGCGATAACCTGGTGACTTGTCCAGGGTGTACCCTGTCTCTTGGCCATAGTCTGCTGGGATAGGCTCCAGCTTGCCTGCGACCCTGTAGAACAGGCTACAGATAATGGATGGATGTCATTGACTGGGGCGGCACAGTGGTGTAGTGGTTAGCACTGTCACCTCACAGCAAGATGGTCCTGGGTTCGAGCCCAGCAGCCAGTGAGGCCTTTCTGTGTGGAGTTTGCATGTTTTCCCCGTGTCTGCGTGGGTTTCCTCTGGGTGCTCCGGTTTCCCCCACAGTCCAAAGACATGCAGGTTAGGTTAACTGGTGGCTCTAAATTGAACGTAGGTGTGAATGTGAGTGTGAATGGTTGTTTGTCTTTGTGTCAGCCCTGCGATAACCTGGCGACTTGTCCAGGGTGTACCCCGTCTCTTGGTCGTAGTCAGCTGGGATAGGCTCCAGCTTGCCTGCAACCTTGTAGAACAGGCTACAGATAATGGATAGATGGATGTCATCGACTGGGGCGGCACGGTGGTGTAGTGGTTAGCACTGTCACCTCACAGCAAGATGGTCCTGGGTTCGAGCCCAGCAGCCAGTGAGGCCTTTCTGTGTGGAGTTTGCATGTTCTTCCCGTGTCTGTGTGGGTTTTCTTCGGGTGCTCCGGTTTCCCCCACAGTCCAAAGACATGCAGGTTGGGTTAATTGGTGGCTCTAAATTGACCGTAGGTGTGAATGTGAGTGTGAATGGTTGTTTGTCTCTGTGTCAGCCCTGCGATAACCTGGCAAATTGTCCAGGGTGTACCCCGTCTCTTGCCCATAGTCAGCTGGGATAGGTTCCAGCTTGCTGGCGACCCTGTAGAACAGGATAAGTGGCTACAGATAATGGATGGATGGATGTCATCTACTGTATAAAATTGAATAGCGCATCATAACTCAAAAGTAAAGCCACCATAAGTATCCTTGCCTTGGAAGTGATGTCAAAGCAAAATAGATACCCGGATGTCGGCCATCCATCCAATTTAAATAGAACTAATGAATTTAGGGCCACGTGACCCTAAATTCTCTGCTATTTTTTTCCTGCTTCACCATAACCCAATTCAAGATACTACGTCATGCATCATGTGGTGGGCTTTCCCTGTTCGCACAAGGCATTGTGGGATACAAATTTGAAACAGGAGAGAAAAATGGAGGATGTGAGTGTGCGAATGAAACATGAAAGACCAACTACAGTAACAGAAAGCGAGAAGAAAAGATGTTATGTTGCGAAGAAAAAGAAATGCAGGACCAAACTAATAAATATTGACAGTCAGTGAGCACCTCGGTGTGATCAGCTGTTCGTTTGGCAACAGAATGATGTAACTGTCAGTGCACAGTCAAGGTAATCCTTGGCAGTAATGTAACACTGTGGATACCAGCTGCTGTAAAACCCAAAAGAAGAAGATGAAGAAGAAGGTAAACCTGTGCATGCGCACACGGACTTCCTCCATCTGCTTGACTGTGCGAAGCACCTAATTTCATGCGCGTTATTTGCTCGGGAATCCCCTCAAACTAAATAACTTCCCAGCCACAGTATGGCCTGATATTTTGTGAGATATTACAGAAATAAACATATATCACAATGACCAAATTTCAGAGGGAACTAAATTTCACCAATTTTATGAACTCAAGGCCGTTTAGCTTCAATACACTTGATTGCTTATTTACGTGTTTAAGTTGTGATTTTGTTCTTCTGCCATATTCTGGACACTATTTTTAAGTCAGAACACATTTTGTAATATTTCAATACACTCTAAAAATGCTGGGTTATTTTTGCAACTCATTTGCTGGATATAGCTCATGAGGTCAGGGGTAGCTGGGTCGATGTGACCCAAATAGGCTATTTGCATTCAGTGCTATGATGCATTTTTGTTTTAAATAGTGTTCAAATAGTCTCTTGTATTTCTGGCAACACTGTTTGCATTTATTAGTAGAGTAAGACAGCAACTTGCCCTTCAGGTTTGTCTAATTATTATTCTTATATTTATATGAAGTACTAAGCCTATTTCTAGAAAAGTTGGGATATTTTTCCAGAATACAATAAAAACAAAAATCTGTGATTTATTAATTCATGTGAACCTTCATTTAACTGACAAAAGTACAAAGAAAAGATTTTCAATCGTTTTACTGATCAACTTAATTGTATTTTTAAATGTAAATGAACTTAGAATTTGATGCCTGCAACACACTCAAAAAAGTTGGGACAGAAGCAAAATAAGACTGAAAAGTTTATAGGATATTCAAGTAACACCATTTTGGAAGATTCCACAATAAGCAGGTTAACTGCTACCATGACTGGTTATAAAAGGAGCATGCACCAAAGTCTCAGTCTTTGCAAGGAAGGATGCATTGTGGCTCACTCCTTTGTGCCAAAATTTGTGAGAGAATTGTTAATCAATTCAAAAAGAACATTTCTCCATACAAGATTTTAGGTCTTTCAAAATTGACAGGACATAAAATTGTGAAAAAATTAAGGGGATTTGGAAACATTTCAGTGTGTAAAAGGCAAGGTCAGAAAACACTGTTGAATGTGTGTGACCTTTGAGCCCTCATGCCTGAGAAATCATCATGCTAATGTGATAAATATAACCACAAGGGCTTGGGAGTACTTCGGAAAACTGTTGTCACTTAACATTTGGAGAGTCAGACAACGGTGACCACAGACTCTTCATCAAGGCAACGTCTTTTCCCAGGAGGTCCATGCTTATTTCAGCAGGACAGTATCAGGCCTCATTATGCACAGTCTACAACAGTGTGGCTTCACAGACACAGAGTGCATGTGCTTGACTGGCCTGCTGCCAATCCAGATCTGTCCCCTACTGAGAATGTATGGTGCATCATGAAGAGGAGAATCAGACAACGGCGACCACGGACTTTTGAGCAGCTGAAGTCTTGTATCAAGCAAAAATGGGCAAAAATTCCAATTGAAAAAATGAAACAACTAGTATCCTCAGTTCCCATACAATTAAAAAGTGTTATTAAAAGGAAAGGTGATGTAATACAATGGTAATAATGCCTCTGTCCCAACTTTTTTTTTTTGAGTGTGTTGCAGGCATCAAATTTTAACTTTGTTTATATTTACAAAATACAATTAAGTTGGTCAGTAAAACTATTAAAACTCTTTTCTTTGTACTTTTGTCAGTTAAATGAAGGTTCACATAAATTAACAAATCACATATTTGCATAGTCCATTTGCATGGACTATTGCATAGTCCAACTTTTCTGAAAATGGGGTTAGTATTTATACAACAGTTAGTTGTATAAATTAGTTAGTCCATTAATTTGATAGATTATATTTCCTATTACCACACTGGGACATTTCACTATGTGTATAACTCCGGTTGCTTGTGTTCACCAATTTCCACTTCCTAGTTTGAAATCTTTATTAAAATATGATGTATTATTATTACATAATCAGTAGATGTGGCAAATGATATTTTTCATGAATAAAACTGTCAACTAAAGTCAGATGAAGATGAAAAGGAAGAAGGCACACCAATGTTACTGGAAGCATGTTTAATAGGAATGTACAAATCACTGCTAGCTAGCAAACATGCTATAAATTGAGTGTGTAAGCAGAATATTTGGTCATATTTTGTCTGAAATGTCACTTACTCAATATTCATTTCTTGTTTATAGAATTCTTATATAAAAGTAGTCTTGCACTCATAATAATGTGGTTATACTGAATATAGACAAACAGCTAGGTCCATAAATATTTGGACAGAGGCAACATTTTTCTAATTTTGGTTCTGTACATTACCACAATGAATTGTGAACAAAACAATTCAGATGCAGTTGAAGTTCAGACTTTCAGCTTTAATTCAGTGGGTTGAACAAAATGATTGCATAAAAATGTGAGGAACTAAAGCATTTTTAAAAACACAATCCCTTCATTTCAGGGGCTCAAAAGTAATTGGACAAATTAAATAATTGTAAATAAAATGTTCATTTCTAATACTTGGTTGAAAACCCTTTGTTGGGAATGACTGCCTGAAGTCTTGAACTCATGGACATCACCAGACGCTGTGTTTCCTCCTTTTTAATGCTCTGCCAGGCCTTTACTGCAGCGGTTTTCAGTTACTGTTTGTTTGTGGGCCTTTCTGTCTGAAGTTTAGTCTTTAACAAGTGAAATGCATGCTCAATTGGGTTGAGATCAGGTGACTGACTTGGCCATTCAAGAATATTCCACTTCTTTGCTTTAATAAACTCCTGGGTTGCTTTGGCTTTATGTTTTGGGTCATTGTCCATCTGTATTATGAAACGCCGACCAATCAGTTTGGCTGGATTTGAGCACACAGTATGTCTCTGAATACCTCAGGATTCATCCGGCTGCTTCTGTGTCACATCATCAATAAACACTAGTGACCCAGTGCCACTGGCAGCCATGCATGCCCAAGCCATCACACTGCCTCCACCGTGTTTTACAGATGATGTGGTATGCTTTGGATCATGACCTGTACCACTCCTTCGCCATACTTTTTTCTTTCCATCATTCTGGTAGAGGTTGATCTTGGTTTCATCTGTCCAAAGAATATTCTTCCAGAACTGTGCTGGCTTTTTTAGATGTTTTTCAGCAAAGTCCAAGCTAGCCTTTTTATTCTTGAGGCTTATGAGTGGCTTGCACTGTGCAGTGAACCCTCTGTATTTACTTTCATGCAGTCTTCTCTTTATGGTAGATTTGGATATTGATAGGCCTACCTCCTGGAGAGTGTTGTTCACTTGGTTGGCTGTTGTGAAGGGGTTTCTCTTCACCATGGAAATTATTCTGTGATCAATCACTACTGTTGTCTTCTGTGAGTGTCCAGGTCTTTTTGAATTGATGAGTTCACCAGTGCTTTCTTTCTTTCTCAGGATGTACCAAACTGTAGATTTTGCCACTCCTAATATTGTAGCAATTTCTCGGATGGGTTTTTTCTGTTTTCGCAGCTTAAGGATGGCTTGTTTCACCTGCATGGAGAGCTCCTTTGACCGCATGTTTTCTTCACAGCAAAATCTTCCAAATGCAAGCACCACACCTCAAATCAACTCCAGGCCTTTTATCTGCTTAATTGAGAATGACATAACGAAGGAATTTCCCACACCTGCCCATGAAATAGCCTTTGAGTCAATTGTCCAATTACTTTTGGTCCCTTTAAAAACAGGGTGGCACATGTTAAGGAGCTGAAACTCCTAAACCCTTCATCCAATTTTAATGTGGATACCCTCAAATGAAAGCTGAAAGTCTGGACTTTATGTCCATGTCCATTATATAACTATAACTTGAATATGTTTCAGTAAACAGGTAAAAAAACAAAATTTGTGTCAGTGTCCAAATATATATGGACCTAACTGTAGCTGTAATTACTTACACCCTAAGCCTAGCTGTGCCAATATTCAGTATAACCACACTCTTGTTCGTGCAGTATTACTTAATTATGAGTTTTATATAAAATAGGAATGTTCTTACCTTAGTTGTGTATGTATGACAAAGCACACAGTTTCAAGCTTTTTTTCTTTAACTTGCTAGAAGCGGCTTTGCAAGTATTATTACATATCTGATGAATATTATTGATGTTCATCTTTGGGAGCTTTTGCAGATGCCAACTGTAAAATAACAATATGGTGACTGTAGTGAATAAACTGGAAACAATGGAGCACAAGAAGAATACAGAAGTGGTTGTGCAGTAAGCCCACTGGGTTGATAATGGTTATGCCAGTACTGTGGTTTGGCAACATGGACCTGAAGAGAATTGGCACTTTGAATTAAGTTTCTTTTTTATTCAGACAGAGAGACAATCAGAAACAGAATCTGAACAAGCTGCAACTACAAGAAATGTACGTTTAGCTTAACTGTAATTCAAATTATACAGGTGCATCAAATATCATGAAAAAGTTCAATATTTTCCATCAGTTATTTAAGAAAGTGAAAGTTTAATATATTTTAGACTCATTACACATAAATTAAAATGTTTCAAGCATTTTTTCTATTTTAATTTTGATAATTGTGACCTACAGTGCAAAAAATGTAAAAACATATCTCAAAATATTAGAATATTTCATTTACAGTTTGAGTAAAACAGTACAAATACTGTGTATCTCTCTGTCTAGTTCAGTACATGCAACCACAATCATGGGGAAGACTGCTGACTTGACAGTTGTCCAGAAGACAATCATCGACACCCTCCACAATGAGGGTCAGCCACAGAAGGTCATTGCTGAAAAGGCTGGCTGGAAGCAACAGGGATGACCACAGCCTTAAACTACTACCAGATGGTTTGCTGACCATTGTTATGTCCAGTTCAGGCCAGTTCGATTATGCTTAAAGCATTGTGTTATGTCTGAGTATGTTGTGTTCTGTTGCTTGGGTCTTGCCCGGGGTTCGGGGTTCTAGTAAGTAAACACGAGGAGTTAAACTTCACCCGCTGTGTTCCGTGTGCTTCATTTTATTCACTACACGTTTTCAAACGTAACATTGGCGACGAGGATGGCTGACATAAACCTACCACCACCCGCACCGTTCCTCGCACTGCCGGGTGAGCCACCGATTCCTTGGACCCGCTGGATTCAGTCATTTGAAACCTTCCTCCTAGCAGTGGGACTGACCGATGTGCCTGCCGCACGTAAGAAAGCGCTGCTGCAGCATTGCCTGGGAGCCGAAGGTCAGCGTGTGCTTGGAGCACTCGAGTCAGGTACCGTTAGTGATTACAAAAAAGCACTGGAACTTCTGAATGCCCACTATGCTACCCCACAGAGCGCCCTTTTGCATCGATTTCTGTTTCATCAAAGACATCAGTTGTCTGGTGAGCCTGTGCATCAGTATGTAGCAAACTTGCGTGCATTGGCCAGCTCATGCAAATTCGGTGCACTGCAGGATGAGATGATCCGCGATCAGCTAATTGAGCATACAAACAATGCAAAAGTGCGTGAAACTCTCCTGCTGGAAGCTGATGATTTAACACTTACAAAAGCCATGACTATTGCCTTACAAATAGAGAGTGCAGCCGCATACACATCAGCTTTGTCAAACCCACAAGCAATCGCAGATGCCCCCGCCCCTTCACCCATGCCCGTTCCGTCACCGGAGGCTAGCCAGGAGGCAGCCGACTCTCCTGCAATCCAAATGCTTTGACGTCAATCTCGCCCGCGGCCACGCCCACAGCCGCCTCCACAGCCTCCTCCTCCACAGCCGTGTAATAACTGTGGCTCGTCCTCTCACCAGTCTAGAGCCCAAAATTGTCCCGCTCGTGGCCAAATCTGCCGAAATTGTCTCATCTCATCTCATTCATTATCTCTAGCCGCTTTATCCTTCTACAGGGTCGCAGGCGAGCTGGAGCCTATCCCAGCTGACTACGGGCGAAAGGCGGGGTACCCTGGACAATTCGCCAGGTCATCACAGGGCTGACACATAGACACAGACAACCATTCACACTCACATTCACACCTACGGTCAATTTAGAGTCACCAGTTAACCTGCATGTCTTTGGACTGTGGGGGAAACCAGAGCACCCGGAGGAAACCCACGCGGACACAGGGAGAACATGCAAACTCCGCACAGAAAGGCCCTCGCCGGCCCCGGGGCTCGAACCCAGGACCTTCTTGCTGTGAGGCGACAGCGCTAACCACTACACCACCGTGCCGCTGCTGAAATTGTGGTAAACGTAATCACTTTGCCACTGTGTGCCGCTCTGCTCCAGTGTCAGACCAAGCCACGTCACATGCCCCCACTGTCATTCACAATGTCAACTCACAGCCAACTTCATTCAAAACATGCTCTGTGCAGTTAAATGATGTGTGTATCCCACTGCTCGTGGACACTGGTGCAAGCGTGTCTCTCCTGAACATGCACACATACAACTCTTTCTTTAGTGCACTGCCCCTGTCTGCACCAACTACCTCCCTGTCAGCTTATGGGGATGCAAAAATCGATCTAGTGGGGTCCATTAAACTGACTGTGGGGTATGGCAATAAGGTCGTATCCAGTTTCCTCTTCCAAGTTTCCCGTCGTGGAGCCAACCTGATGGGTCTGGACCTCTTCTCAGCGCTGGGATTCTCCCTGGTGGACACAAAGGGAACTGCAATTCTGGCTGTCACCACTTCATGGCAGCAAAAGTGGCCACTACTGTTCGAGGGCTTGGGCTGCCTCACCACGTTTGCCCACCAGCCTCTGTTGAACCCCGACATCAAACCAGTCATACAACCCCTCCGCTGCGTCCCTCTGGCTCTCCGTGATGATGTCACCACTGAGCTCAAGCAGATGCTGGACGATGGCATCATCGAAGCTGTGAATGCATCGCCCTGGATCTCAAACCTGGCGGTGGCAAAAAAGAAGTCTGGGGGCCTACGTGTGTGTGTCGATCTGCGTGCAGTGAACAAGGCAATTATCCCAGATAAGTTTCCCCTTCCAACTGCAGAAGAGCTCACTGCTCAGTTTCATGGCTCAACAGTTTTCTCCAAACTTGACCTCAAGCAAAGCTACCTGCAGGTGCCCCTCCACCCCAGCAGCAGGAACCTGACAACCTTTGTGTCTCATGTTGGGGTGTTCCGCTACACCTGCATGCCCTTCGGGATGAGCTCTGCCCCCAGCTGTTTCCAAAAGATCATGCCAACTGTCTTGGCTGGCATACCAGGCGTGGCCATTAACCTAGATGATGTTGTGGTTCATGGGGCCACCCCTGAGAGCCATGACGACCGCCTCCACTGAGTCTTTGCAGCCCTCAGCAAACACACACTTACCCTCAACACTGAAAAGTGCATCTTCTCTGCACCAGTTATTGAGTATGTGGGTTTTCAGGTGTCAGCAAAAGGCATCTCCCCACTTCACTCGAACGTGGAAGCGATTCTGGCCATCCCAGAGCCCACCTCAGCTGTGCAGCTTGCCTCCTTTTTGGGGATGACGGGCTACTACTTGAAGTTTCTCCCTCACTACTCTGCTATTACTGCTCCACTGCAACAACTGTTGCATAGGGAGGAGCCGTGGGTGTGGTCACTGGAGTGCTCTGATGCCGTGCACACACTCAAAACTCAGCTCACAACAACTCCAGTGCTAGCCCACTTCGACATTGCCAGCCCAACCTTTGTCACATGTGATGCGTCGGCTACAGCCATCGGAGCAGTACTGTCACAGGTGCAAGCAGGTGTGGAGAAGCCGATCGCCTTTGCCTCACGGGCACTTAGCCCTACTGAGCAGCGGTACTCCGTAGGTGAGCGCGAAGCATTAGCCTGCATCTGGGCCTGCGAGAGGTGGCACCTGTACCTCTACGGCCGTGCTTTCACCCTGAGAACGGACCATCAAGCTTTAACTGCTTTACTCTCGACGTCTGGGACAGGCCACAGACCACTAAGGCTACACCGCTGGGCCGACCGCCTGCACCAATATAACTTCGACCTGAAGTTCACTCCTGGCCGAGATAATGTGGTGGCTGACCTGCTGTCGCGCTCCGTCTCACCACACCCTGTCACACACACGCATACTGACTCAGAGCATGCTGAACAGGACATGGTCCAGATGTTACACACCCCATTACAGACCACAGTATTGCTGCAAGAGCTAAAAGAGGCATCCGAGCTTGACCCTGTCCTCTCCCAGCTTCACGACTACATCCAGAATGGCTGGCCTCACAAGGTGCCCGACGAGCTGGCTCCATTCTCCAGGGTAAAGCAGGAGCTGTCCTGTTGGAATGAGACTTGTGTGGCACGTGGCCTCTGCACCATCATCCCTACTGCCCTGCGTGCACGTGTTCTAACCATGGCTCATGAGGGCCACCTGGGCATTGTAAAGCTGAAGCAGCGCTGCAGAGATCTGGTCTGGTGGCCTGGGATAGACAAAGAAATCGAGGCCCTAGTAAAGGACTGCTCAGCCTGCCTTCTAAGTGGCAAGACAGGTCACCAGCCGCCCCCACCCCTGCAACCACTAGCCTGCACTGTAAAAAAAATCCCGTTGTTTTTACGGAAAAAAACTGGCAGCTGGAGTCACCAGAAAAAATCCGTAAAATATACAGCAAAACGGTAATTGCTTTTACAGCACAGCATGTACATTTTACAGTTTAAAGTAGCAAATATAACAGAAGTCCAGTGTTTTATATGCTGGATTTAACTGTAAAATGTACAAGCTGTACCGTAAAAGCAATTACCGTTTTGCTGTATATTTTACGGATTTTTTCTGGTGATACCAGCTGCCAGTTTTTTTCCGTAAAAACAACGGGATTTTTTTTACAGTGTGGTTTCAATGTTCTACTAGACAGATATTTTTTTGGGGGGGCTTTTTTCACCTTTATTGGATAGGACAGTGTAGAGACAGGAAACGAGCTGGAGAGAGACTGGGAAATGACCTTGGGTCAGAATCGAACCCGTGTCCCCAGATTCATGGTATGGTGCCTTAGTCAACTGAGCCACGACAGTGGCTGTTTTTGTATTTTTTTAACAGGGCAATTATGTAATTTTAACTATCACATTCTGTTTTAGTATTACAGTTTGTTTAAACTACAACAATTTGTAAATTCTACAAAAAAATATGATCAATTCAACATATTCTTACTGTTAAATTAACAGTGGTATTTGGTGAGGAGTTTTACAGTATATTGATGTAAATTACACACTGCTTCATTGCTTTTGTATTTACAGTTTTTTTATGTCATGATTTTACATAAATTCACCGTTAATTCTACGGACATTTTTTACAGTGTGGCCAACTCAGCCCTGGGACCATCTACAGCTGGACATTTGTGGAGAAATACAGGGTGTACCCCACCACCAACGCTTCCTGGTCGTTGCATATGACCTTCACTCAAAATGGCCCGAGCTCATCACCACTGGCTCAGTGACCTCGCAAGTTATAATCGACTTCCTGGACTCTCTCTTTGCCCACTGGGGTCTACCAAACACTATTACAACCGACAATGGCCCACAGTTGACCTCATCCGAGTTCACCACATACCTCAAAGCTAAGGGTATCCGCCACATCCGCACAGCGTACTACCACCCCCAAGCTAACGGGGGGGTTGAACGCTTTCACCAATCACTGAAGAACAGCATCAGGGCACACCTGGTCCAGGGCTGGGCCTTTCCACAGGCCCTACGTCACACACTACTCCATTACAGGGCCACCCAACACTCTACAACAGGGGTCTCCCCAGCACTCCTCATGCTCGGCCGTGAGCTTCGCCTCCCCCTGGACAGACTGAGCCCTGAATCGCCCCAGAGGCCGCCACCCAGGGTCAAGGCCTCTGTCACTCACCAGCAGAGGCGCATGAAGCAGGCATTTGGCCACTCAGCACGTGCCAAGGCCCCTGACATCAAGCCCATGGAGTGGGTTAGGGTCTGCAGGCCCCACAGGGGCAACAAACTGGCCTCATATTGGTCAGCCCCTCTCCAAGTTACTCGCCAGCTAGGCCCAGCCACTTTCCTGCTCAGTGATGGCAGCCGCTGGCATGCAAGTCGTCTCCGCAGAGTGGCACCTCCAAAGCTCACACCACCTGTGACACCACATGTCATTCCCCCAGCTAGCCACTATACTTCAGCCCCTGAGCAGGCACCTCAGATAGCCCCTGAGGAAATCACAGATACACCTATCAACCTGCCACCGACAATGGGTACTAGTACTAGCCCATCTGAGACCACCTACTCACAGTTTTGTGCCTCCCCGTGGCCCGTCCGCACTCGAGCCCGTCCTGCATACTTGGAGGACTTTGAACTTTGAATCTACATTTCATGCTTGAAATTCAGTAGGAGGGGGGGAAATGTTATGTCCAGTTCAGGCCAGTTCGATTATGCTTAAAGCACTGTGTTATGTCTGAGTATGTTGTGTTCTGTTGCTTGGGTCTTGCCCGGGGTTCGGGGTTCTAGTAAGTAAACACGAGGAGTTAAACTTCACCCGCTGTGTTCCATGTGCTTCATTTTATTCACTACACGTTTTCAAACGTAACAACCATGATATTACTGTGCTTGATTGTCCAGCCAACTCACCCGACCTGAATCCCATGGAGAATCTGTGGGGTTTTGTTAAGAGAAAGATGAGAAACACCCAACCCAAAAATACAGACGAGCTGAAGGCCACTATCAAAGCAACCTGGGCTTCAGTAACACCTCAGCAGTGCCACAGGCTAATCGTCTCCATGCCATGCCACATTGATGCAGTAATTAAATTTGAGACACTGGATTTCTGATTTTCATGAGCTATAAGCCATAATCATCAAAATAAAAACAAAAAAGGCTTGAAATATTTCACTTTACATGTAATGAATATAGAATATATGAAAGTTTACCTTTTTGAATTAAATTATGAAAAAAATTACTTTTTCACGATCTTCTAATATTTTTAAATACACCTGTATTTCTTTTGAAATATACATAGATATAGCCTGCTATCAAAAAGTACATTAGCTAACATTATTTGAGGTGAAAATATGACTGAAGTTGAACCCTTGTAATAAATAGCCTAAGACAAATTAGTATTTTGTAGATTGTAAATATTTTAAAGATTCTATTTAAGACTTTCATAATTAGATTTACAGTGAACATTAAGTTACCTGGGCAGTGAATCAACTGCACGTATGTCTTTTCTGCTTATTAATGCATATTAGTACCATGCAGGCACTTTGCTACACAATGTACAATGTGTGACTGTGTGAATTCATTTCTGTAGAGTTTATGCTTCACTTATATGCATGTAAAAACAGACAGTCAATCTCACATTTTACAGATCTCTAGTACCATTAACATATCTGAGGTGGATTGAAATGCTTGTTAAAATGGAAGCATACTTGTGAAATTGTGTTTTTCTTGAAGTATCAAGAATGTGTTTCAGTGCCAGTTATGATACCTATAAGCCTACATACATAAACTAAGTAACCCTGTGCGCGCGCGCGCACACACGCACGCGCACACACACACAGAGAGAGAGAGAGAGAGAGAGATATTCTGTCTCACTTGTGAGTTTATCTGTCAAATGAAAGTTTATAATGGACAAAGGACAAAGAAACCCCTAAAATGTACAGTGCATGGACTCCCCAGGACAACTAGTCAGTGTAAACAGCAGTTGTGGAAGAAGTATTCAGATCCTTTACTTAAGTAAAAGTACTAATACAACACTATGAAAATACTGCACTACAAGTAAAAGTCCTGCATTCTAAACCTTACTTAAGTAGATGTATGTATGTATTATTAGCAAAGTGTACTCAAAGTATCTAAACTAAAAGTACTCATTGTGTAGTAAAATGGTCCCTGTCAGTGTTTTACTATTATATATGGTGTTTTTTAATTAATATTCCTGCTGCATTAATGTCCATGTTGCATTTTACTCATTTTAATTACTTTATACAACCCTGATTCCAAAAAAGTTGGGACAAAGTACAAATTGTAAATAAAAACAGAATGCAAAAATTTACAAATCTCAAAAACTGATATTGTATTCAAAATAGAACATAGACAACATATCAAATGTCAAAAGTGAGACATTTTGAAATGTCATGCCATATATTGGCTCATTTGAAATTTCATGACAGCAACACATCTCAAAAAAGTTGGGACGGGGCAATAAGAGGCTGGAAAAGTTAAAGGTACAAAAAAGGAACAGCTGGAGGACCAAATTGCAACTCATTAGGTCAATTGGCAATAGGTCATTAACATGACTGGGTATAAAAAGAGCATCTTGGAGTGGCAGCGGCTCTCAGAAGTAAAGATGGGAAGAGGATTACCAATCCCCCTAATTCTGGACCGACAAATAATGGAGCAATATCAGAAAGGAGTTTGACAGTGTAAAATTGCAAAGAGTTTGAACATATCATCATCTACAGTGCATAATATCATCAAAAGATTCAGAGAATCTGGAAGAATCTCTGTGCGTAAGGGTCAAGGCCGGAAAACCATACTGGGTGCCCGTGATCTTCAGGCCCTTAGACGACACTGCATCACATACAGGCATGCTTCTGTATTGGAAATCACAAAATGGGCTCAGGAATATTCCCAGAGAACATTATCTGTGAACACAATTCACCGTGCCATCCACCATTGCCAGCTAAATCTCGATAGTTCAAAGAAGAAGCCGTATCTAAACATGATCCAGAAGCGCAGATGTCTTCTCTGGGCCAAGGCTCATTTAAAATGGACTGTAGCAAAGTGGAAAACTGTTCTGTGGTCAGACGAATCAAAATTTGAAGTTCTTTATGGAACTCAGGGACGCTGTGTCATTCGGACTAAAGAGGAGAAGGATGACCCAAGTTGTTATCAGCACTCAGTTCAGAAGCCTGCATCTCTGATGGTATGGGGTTGCATTAGTGCGTGTGGCATGGGCAGCTTACACATCTGGAAAGACACCATCAATGCTGAAAGGTATATCCAGGTTCTAGAGCAACATATGCTCCCATCCAGACGACGTCTCTTTCAGGGAAGACCTTGCATTTTCCAACATGACAATGCCAAACCACATACTGCATCAATTACAGCATCATGGCTGCGTAGAAGAAGGGTCCGGGTACTGAACTGGCCAGCCTGCAGTCCAGATCTTTCACCCATAGAAAACATTTGGCGCATCATAAAACGGAAGATACGACAAAAAAGACCTAAGACAGTTGAGCAACTAGAATCCTACATTAGACAAGAATGGGTTAACATTCCTATCCCTAAACTTGAGCAACTTGTCTCCTCAGTCCCCAGACGTTTACAGACTGCTGTAAAGAGAAAAGGGGATGTCTCACAGTGGTAAACATGGCCTTGTCCCAACTTTTTTGAGATGTGTTGTTGTCATGAAATATAAAATCACCTAATTTTTCTCTTTAAATGATAAATTTTCTCAGTTTAAACATTTGATATGTCATCTATGTTCTATTCTGAATAAAATATGGAATTTTTAAACTTCCACATCATTGCATTCCGTTTTTATTTACAATTTGTACTTTGTCCCAACTTTTTTGGAATCGGGGTTGTATACTATTGGGAATTTTAATCTACAGTAATGCATATATGCAAATATGTGTGTAACATTGCTGTCCTATGGGAACCATGTATTTCTAAAAAAGTCAGCTTTTAATGTCAGAAAAGCAGCCCAGTTTTCATCTTTGTGACAGTGCATTTTCCAGCTAATCCAAGAGGGTTTTAAAAATAGTTATTTAGCTTAAGAAGTCAGACCATTTTCTCAGCCCATAAAGGTACACTTAATCCTTCAATTTATCACAAACTTTCAAAATCACCACAGTTGTATATACACAGTTTCCACTGGAAAGGAAGGGTATGCACAATTGTAATCTGATAAGTAACTAGTCGCTAAAGCTGTCAGACAAATGTAGTGGAGTAAAAAGTACAACACTTGCCTCTGTGATAAAGCAGAGTAGAAGTATAAAGTTGCATAAAATTGAAACACTCAAGTAAAGTAAAAGTACCTCAAATTTGTACTTGAGGAAATGTACTTAATTACATTCCACCACTGGTAAACAGTGACAATGTAAAGACTCTCCCTCCTAACATTGCTAGTATGGGATAGAAGTTTAAACTGACAACGTCTTGTTTACGGGTGGCACAGTGGTGTAGTGGTTAGCACTGTTGCCTTCACAGCAAGAAGGTTCTGGGTTCAAACCTAGTGGCTGACGAGGGCCTTTCTGTGTGGAGTTTGCATGTTCTCCCCGTGTCTGCATGGGTTTCCTTCCACAGTCCAAGGATATGCAGGTTAGGTTAATTAGTGGCTCTAAATTGACCATGAGTGTGAATGGTTGTTTGCGTCTCTATGTGTCAGCCCTGCGATGAGTTGTGGACTTGTCCAGGGTGTACCCTGCCTCTCGCCCATGGTCAGCTGGGATCGGCTCCAGCTTGCCCCCCACGATCCCACACACGATAAGCAGTTATAGATAAAACAAACAAACATCTTGTTTACTAGTACATAATCTTAACCACTATGCTTTACACATTAATCTGTTCATGAACATAAATAAACACATTCTTGAATATGGTATTATTATATTTGCACAGCATTACTAGCTATATAAACGTGGTAAAAATAAATGTATGCTGTCAATACAAGGTAAGTATAAAGCCTGGTGAATATGTATCAAAGTACAGTAATAATCTAGGCCAACTTAATGCAGTCTTTCAAGGTTTCAAAAAAAGACACCAAAGTAAACAATTACAGTACCAGTCAAAAGTTTGGAAACACCTTCAAATTCAATGTTTTTTCTTTATTTTAATTAACTAAAAGACACTTTGTGTCTTAAAGTAATGACTGACTGTTATTCCTCTTTACTTAGTTGAGTGGTTCTTGACATAATATGGATTACTACAGTTGTCGAACAGGGCTATTTACTGTATGTTTATTTTATTATTTACTCTTTACTGGTTGATGGTGTCAAATGCATTAAAGGCAAGAAATTCCATTTTTGACAAGACACACCTGTTAATTGAGAAGCATTCCAGGTGACTACCTCATGAAGCTGGTTCAGATAATGCCAATAGTGTGCAAATCTGTTATCAAGGTAAATAGTGACGACTTTGAAGAATCTAAAAGATGAAACATGTTGTTTTTTTAAACACTTTTTTGTTTACCATATAATTCCATATGTTCCATATGTTATTTCATAGTTTTGATGAGTTCAGTATTGTTCCACAATGTAGGGAAAAAATAAAAACATTGAATTAGAAGGTGTTTCCAAACTTTTGACTGGTACTGTATGTGAAAGGATAAGACAAGCAAAGCATCCTCTGAATCTGAATTCAAGAGTAGAAAGCCATGTGGAGATTTCCTGTGAAACGGCGTTGCTCGACTTATCGCGAGAAAACCCGAATTCTCAGCAGGCCTACAGCGAGATTTCCTCCTACCTCTCCGTATGCGAAATCGGCTGGTGTCATCCCGAAGACAGGTAAGGGTACATATGAGAATATTTACATTCGCTGCTAATGAACACATTTCGAGGTGTTGACCGTAGAGGTTGTGTCCTGGGAAAAGCTGTTCCTGAGCTTTTTTTTTTAGGGCTGTACAGAAAGAGAAGCCGCGCGAGGGGCGTTTCAGCACCTAGAGCTCTGGATAGCGCCTCAATGTCGGCGAATGAATGAATGAATGAATGAATGAATACGCCGACCTCAGCGCTATTGCGGCTTCCTTTCCTATCTTTTTCAAAGCATCGTTTTGTATCATGGTGGCTTAACGTTGCCGTTGGGTTTGTTTCTATTCGTTTTGGCCAGATAATGTTGCGTCAAGTGAAGCATGAAGATATTTTCATGCTGTTGACGTAAAACCTGATCGCAGGCTTTTCTCTGAAGCCTATGATAAACCTACAAGCCCACACCGACATGGCATGATGCCTCATTAGCCCGGTGTTTGCATTTTGGTCATTTGGGAAAGCAGGAATTACTGCCTAAATATAGACCATATGCGTCACTCAGTTATGTTGTGTTGTGTTGTGTAGGCTTTAAATTGAAATAATATTGATGCTATATTGCTATTTGCTTGTTTGCCATAGCATTTGTGGGCTATTCAAAGCGCCTAGGACTCAAGTGACGGTTTAATTAATCCAGCTCGGCAATGGAACATCATCTTGGAGCCTAGCTATAGCCGAAGATGCTGTTTATTGTTGATCATATCATATCTTATTGCCTTAAATGTGTGGAAAAGCTTTTTGGGGGCCTGGTGGAAAGTAGGTGAAGGCAGAGGTGTAGCTCAGCACCACAGCCTGCCGTTTATGGCTACTGCGCTGTATATCGGCCATATTAATTAATCACTATCAAATATTAATCACTGATATTAATCACGACGCGAAGTATGCGAGCCATTCCACCGAATCGGTGCCATTTCCGTCCCTAGAAAATGATATGTATAAATGCACATAAAAATGTACTTTAAAATACATTTCCTTATTACGCAGAATGTCCTGCACATTGATCTGATTTCAAATTTAAGATATATAATTGTAAGGATTAATGAAAACTACCTAAAACACTGAAAAATAGCATGTGTTACCTGTCCCCGCACTCTAACTTTATACTTACCTATGAAATATTATGATTAAAATCCTTCAGAAACAGTATTTATTTTGCACTGTTGTGTGACTCCATATCCTATCCATGGTTTAAATATATTTTTTTCATAAGAAATCCACAATATCTTAGTTAAAATACACATTTTAGTCGTGTCCCTGTTACCCGAACATATTACCCCATCTGACAAATTTGGAACATTCCATAAATTACATGCTCAACAGGAATTTACATCAGTTGTGTCTTCTGAAGGCCATGGGAAGACCAAAAGTTAGTTCTCTCATTTACTTTTCTGTATACAGTGCCTTGCAAAAGTATTCATACCCCTTGAACTTTTTCACATTTTTCCACCTTACAACCACGAACTTAAAAGTTTTTTATTGAGATTTTATGTGATAGACCAACACAGAGTAGCACATAATTGCGAAGTGAAACGAAAATTATAAATGGTCTTCAAAATTTTAAACAAATAAAAATCTGAAAAATGTGATGTGCATTAGTATTCAGCCCCCCTGCATCAGTACTTTGTAGAGCCACCTTTTGCTGCAATTACAGCTGCAAGTCTTTTGTGGTATGTCTCTACCAGCTTTGCACATCTAGACACTGAAATTTTTGCCCATTCTTCTTTGCAAAATAGCTCAAGCTCAGCCAGATTGGATGGAGAGCGTCTGTGAACAGCAATTTTCAAGTCTTGCCACAGATGCTCAATGGGATTTAGGTCTGGACTTTGGGCCATTCTGACACATGAATATTCTTTGATCTAAACCATTCCATTGTATCTCTGACTGTATGTTTAGGGTCATTGTCTTGCTGGAAGGTGAATCTCCTTCCCAGTCTCAAGTCTTGCCTCCAACAGGTTTTCTTCCAGGATTGCCCTGTATTTAGCTCCATCCATCTTCCCATCAACTCTGACCAGCTTCCCTGTCCCTGCTGAAGAAAAGCATCCCCATAGCATGATGCTGCCACTACCATGTTTCACAGTGGGGATGGTGTGTGCAGGGTGATGAGCAGTGTTAGTTTTCCGCCACACATAGCGCTTTGTATTTAGGCCAGAAAGTTCAACTTTGGTCTCACCTGACCAAAGCACCTTCTTCAACATGTTTGCTGTGTCCCCTACATGGCTTCTTATGCCTGTCTTTCAACAATGGCTTTCTTCTTGCCACTCTTCCAAAAAGGCCAGATTTGTGGAGTGTACGACTTATAGTTGTCCTGTGCACAGATTCTCCCACCTGAGCTGTGGATTTCTGCAGCTCCTCCAGAGTGATCATGGGCCTCTTGGCTGCTTCTCTGACCAGTGCTCTCCTTGCTTGCTCTGTCAGTTTAGGTGGATGGACATGTCTTGGTAGGTCTGCAGTTGTGCCATACTTTTTCCATTTTTGAATGATGGATTGAACAGTGCTTCTTGAGATGTTCAGAGCTTGGGATATTTTTTTTTATAACCTAACCCTGCTTTAAACTTCTCCAGAACTTTATCCCTGACCTGTCTGGTGAGTTCTTTGGTCTTTATGATGCTGTTTGTTCTTCAGTGTTCTCTAACAAACCACTGAGGCCTTCACAGAACAAGTGTATTTATGCTGAGAGTAAATTACACACAGTAGGACTCTATTAACTAATTAGATGACTTCTGAAGGCAATTGATTTCACTGGATTGTATTTAGAGGTATCAGAGTACAGGGGGCGGAACACTAATGCACACCATATTTTTCAGATTTTTATTTGTTTAAAATTTTAAAGACCATTTATCATTTTCGTTTCACTTCACAATTATGTGCTACTCTGTGTTGGTCTATCACATAAAATCTCAATAAAAAAACTTTTAAGTTCGTGGTTGTAAGGTGGAAAAATGTGAAAAAGTTCAAGGGGTATGAATACTTTTGCAAGGCACTGTATTTGATGATTTTTTTAACTTTGACTGATAAGGTCAATATCAACATACTGTCCTGTTACTTAAATTATTTCTTAGATGATATTTGTTTATTTTAAAAATACAGATTTTTGGTAAATCACTAGAATGTGCTAAATGTGGTCATGCTATTAGCGATGACGCCATGTGGCTTAATTCCATGTATTAGCTAATCCTGGGCTAAAAACTCAGTCCTGTTACTTTCAGTCCTGTTACTCATATAAAGCGTATGCAGCCATCTTTGACTTCCAAACCTTGTAAAAAAATAAATAACGTAGTCTGAGGTTGACCAATACACATTTTGAATAGTTAAATATGTGTGTTATTATAATCAGTGTTGAAAAGATATAACAAATTAAGTTTAATTTGGGAGTGGTAAAACAAGCAAATGGCACCCATTCGGTGGAATGTCCCATATATGAGTCACATTTGTTAATCAGTAGAGCGGTTAGACTACAGGGCAATATTCACAAGTTGGATGCTTGCTTCACTGTCTGTGTGATTCACTTTGTGATATTAGTCTTATATCTTAGAGGTTACTAGCCAGGAGGAGTTTTATTATTTGCTTATTTAAAAAAAAAATTGACACGTTTTACACAGCAGAGAGTCAATGTTATATACTGAATTACTATCTATGGATGACATAAATCATGCACTTTGACACCTTACATCCAGTCTAGAAATTAATTCAATAATGTGCACAGTATAGTTGTAACCAGTAGTGTCTCTGACTAGCCATGAATTCAGACTGGATGTCTGTAAACACACTCTTAGAAAAAAATAGATTTTCAGTGGTTCTTTGGATGGTTATCAATTCTAACTTTCTGAGAAGTTCTACTTGTAACATTTCCTGAAAGGGGAACCCTTGTAGGGCAACACAGTGGTGCTTTGGTTAGCATTGTCACCTCACCGCAAACAGGTTATGGGTTTGAACCTTGTGTAATTTTCCTTTTCCTTTAAGGGTCAATTTTTCCTTGAAAGACAAACTAAAAAACCTTTTATGGTAATCAATGGAACCCTTTTTAAAAGTGTATCATGAAATACACTGTTTTCAGTACATTAGTGGAATAACATGCTTAATAACAGGGAGTAGCTTTCAATCCTGTGTTTAGTCCTGGTTCATGAGTTTGGGTTACTCTCTTTCTTACTATGTCTGTGTGAGTTGTGACCAGGTTCTATGGTTCCTTTCACCTCCCAAAATCATGTTGACTGCATTAAATTACCTCTAGTTGTGACTGAATCCGTAAAAGTATGTGTGATGCCCCACAGTGGACTCCAGATCCACCAGGATAAAGCAGTTACTGACAATGAATTAATGTATGTTTGATGGTTGTTCAGCTATTAACATGATCACGAGGTTATGAGTACACAAAGACGATTAGTACAAACTCAATATCTGGGCCTAGTGCACATAAGAAATTAAGTTCTTGAATCTTAAATCTTATGACCTGTGAGGGATTCAGTCTTTTCAAGAGATATGGATGAACAATGTAGATGAAGAGAAGATTGAACAGATTGGAAAACAGCCTGAAGGAATGGCAGAATCACAGTTTAATGTTTTCATCAAAATTGTATGTGCTGTGTTCATGGTAATTCAGTTCAAGGTAGTTTTTGGTCTGTAAAGCATTCTTTGTTTTCTTTTTCAGTGATTATAGATAATAATCTTTCAGTGTTTTACCTCACTGCACACCCACACATGTATTTCAGATTACTGGTCTGAAAAGCTTACTGCTGAATCATGGGGAATATTTTTGGTAATCTGCTGAAGAGCCTCATAGGAAAGAAGGAGATGAGGATTCTGATGGTTGGATTGGATGCTGCTGGTAAAACAACCATCCTGTACAAACTCAAGCTAGGGGAGATTGTTACTACCATCCCAACCATTGGTAAGAGCATAGCCTTACTGTATTCATTCATTACAATTTCGTGCTAGTCAGTAAACCAGCTGTTGTGGCAGTTTTATGTTTTTAAGCTCTTACTGTATCTGATACAACAGGAGTTGGCTGAATGTAATTAAACACATTTATTTTCTAAGAACAAAAATATGACAAAAAAAATTTAAAAAGAAGATTTTATTCTCTAACAACCAAAACAAGTGCATAACTCAATAAATGCCTGTAATTGAGCTTCATACAGCATTCTTTCTATAGTTTCCATGATTTGAAAAAAAAATAGTTTCCATTTCTGCTCCATCTTCTCACCTTCACTACTTATCATTAATAACAGGTTACCAGTTCACTTCACCCTTTCCCTCTCTCCACCTTCTTTTCCATAAGACAGCAAATTAATAAACAATAATATACCCTATAATGCAGCACTAAAACAGCTGAAAGTTGACACTGAACATAAAAAGACATAGATGAAAACTGAAGTAGTTGTGCCTACAGGAGGATTTGTGCAAAGTCAATCTTTTTAGACAATTTGTGTTTTTCAGCATTGCCATCTTAACTCAGCAATATATAGCCCAGTGGACCATTCTAAGATGTTAATATGATGTTTTTCATATGAAGGATACTGTAATTGATTTAAGAACCTAGGAACAGTATTGCAGCTTGTATAGTAATACAATATAGCTGACTAATTATTCTATAATATTCAAGTATTCAAAAGCTCAAATGTGGTTATAGGCCCAAAAATGTTACATTTTGTGTTTTTTCCAGGCTTTAATGTGGAAACAGTGGAGTATAAAAACATCAGTTTCACTGTGTGGGATGTTGGTGGCCAGGATAAGATCCGACCTCTCTGGAGACACTACTTCCAAAACACACAGGGTAAATCCACCAACCAGTCTTCTTTATACACACACTCTGTTGGAAAGCAGATATTTCAACAAGCCCAGCTAATTTCTGTCATTTTCAATTCCAAGCATGAAGCTAATAGTAAGCCCTACTGAGTTACTATGGCAATATATGCTTTTGGACAAACCTGCTCTGTGTCAGATTAGTTTTGAAGCTTAGTTGAGCTTGATGAACTCTATTGACCAAGCCATATGCATTCATAGTCAGGCAGAAACTATACTAAAAAATAATTGTTCTGCCATGGTACAGAAAAATGCAGTATAAAAGGCAAATATTAACCATAAGTAAAGATTAAACATTAATATTGATCAAAAAGTAATCAATCAATCAATCAAGATTAATGAATTAATGTACATTGTGGGCGGCACGGTGGTGTAGTGGTTAGCGCTGTCGCCTCACAGCAAGAAGGTCCTGGGTTCGAGCCCCGGGGCCGGCGAGGGCCTTTCTGTGTGGAGTTTGCATGTTCTCCCCGTGTCCGCATGGGTTTCCTCCGGGTGCTCCGGTTTCCCCCACAGTCCAAAGACATGCAGGTTAGGTTAACTGGTGACTCTAAATTGACCGTAGGTGTGAATGTGAGTGTGAATGGTTGTCTGTGTCTATGTGTCAGCCCTGTGATGACCTGGCGACTTGTCCAGGGTGTACCCCGCCTTTCGCCCGTAGTCAGCTGGGATAGGTTCCAGCTTGCCTGTGACCCTGTAGAAGGATAAAGCGGCTAGAGATAATGAGATGAGATTATTATTATTATTATTATTATTATTATTACTTCCGGGGTGACACTGGTCTGTGACGAATGTGTAGCTTGCTAGCTCTTCCTCAACAATCCCTTAAATTTAAATCTTATCTTGATAAATCAACCAAGCCTAGTTAAAAGTCATGGTATTATGGCACAAGGAAAGATGAGAGGAAAATGAGAGGGTGATAGCATGTCACTACTGAAGAAAAAAAACAATGGTAACCGTGCCAAAAGAGGACCTGGATGACACAATTGCCACAGCAGTGAAAATGGCTTTACTAGAACAACAGAGTGATGTCAACTTCATGATACAGACAGCAGTGAAAGAAACAATCAATAGCATCCTAATCCCACAATTATCAGAACTGAAATAAAATACACATACAGCATGTGGAGAATATTTGGGGTGCTTTAGCCAAAGACATTGACATTGACAAAAAGCTATTCAAAAGAACATAGCTAAAGTTGATACACTACAGGCTGCATTGAGAGCTAGCAAGCGCCGGGCTAATGCTCTCCACTAACAAGTAAGCAATCTCACCTCTAAGCTAATCCAGATGGAAGACCATAGCTGAATGTCTAACCTTAGACTGGTTGGGCTGAAGGAGGGTGAGGAAGGATCGGATGCCGCCAGTTTTCTGACCATAAACCTACCAAAGTGGATACCATCTTTGTAAGGCCGAGCTATCCGCATAGAGTGAGTCCATAGACTTTACAGTGCAGAGAAAGATGCTAATAACAACCATCCACGCATGCTGATCTTCAAGCTGGACTATACCGATCACCAGGTGATTCTGAAGGGAGCCAGAGCCCAACCAGTTAAGCATGCTGACCAAAACCCGCTGTTCTTTCCTGACTACAGCAAAGATACCCTGCCCAGCTTAAGGTTACTTACCAGGGATGATTCCTCCACTTTGATACCCCATCTGATGCAGAGAACTTTCTTCAAAACACTTTTCAGAGGTCTTCCATCCCACAGTGCAACAGTGCTGCACCTCTACAGGATCCAGATGAGATGGATGCATCCTCTCTGCAATGAGCTGTAGCCTCTAATCTAGCCTAGTGCTGTGTAAGATTGTACTTTATGGTATTTTTTCTTTCAATCATTGTTATTGTTTTATAATAATTGTGCTGGAAACATGCTCTTTCAGTAATCTAATTTGTGCTAACTCTGTGGGGAGTGCCAGTACTGGTTGTGTGTTAATTTTGTTTCAGACTACTTCCTCCAAAACCAGAGGTGTGTTAATTCTTGCAGAAAGAAAACTGCAATAGTGGTAGAGAGTGGCAATGATAATAATGGTAGATTTGTTTATGTTTTGCTTGCTATTAATTATGCAAAGATTTTATTAGCCAGCATTTATGCACCAAACATATTTGATGATAGTCTTCTACCCTCCATCAGTGATCCCTTGTTGAGATACCGTGACTCCCGTAGTGTTATAGCAGGTGACTATAATGCATCGGTGTGTCCAGAATGGGATAGATCCAGTGACTCACCTAAGTCAATGCCACCCGACATCACTGTCTCTAAGATCTTTCCTGACCGACCTAAACATAATGGCTCTCTGGCGTTTCTGCAATGATAAAGTCAAGGCTTACTCATTTCGCTCAGGCCACCATGGCTCCTCCTCCAGAATTGACTATATATTTGTTAGTCCATCTATCATAAATAACATTAGTGATATTACTGTAATATGCTCCATCCATCCATTATCCATAACCACTTATCCTGTGCAGGGTCGCGGGCAAGCTGGAGCCTATCCCAGCTGACTATAGGCGAGAGGCGGGGTACACCCTGGACAAGTTGCCAGATCATCGCAAGGCTGACACACAGAGACAAACAACTATTCACACTCACATTCACACCTACGGTCAATTTAGAGCCACCAATTAGCCTAACCTGCATGTCTTTGGACTGGGGGGGGGACCGGAGCACCCGGAGGAAACCCACACGGACACGGGGAGAACATGCAAACTCCACATGGAAAGGCCCTCGTCAGCCACTGTGCTCGAACCCAGAACCTTCTTGCTGTGAGGAGACAGTGCTAACTGCTACACCACAGTGCTGCCTTATTGATATGCATCCCATTTTAATTTCTGATCATGCCCCAGTAACTTGTACTCTAACACCAATTGTTAATCACCCTAAAGCACAGGTGGAGATTCAATGACTGTCTCCTAAGCAATGAGGACTTTTTATCAAATATGAAGCAACAGCTTAGCGAATTTATCAATCACAACAAAGAAAGCTGCACCAATGCTCAAACAGTGTGGGAAACAGCAAAATGCTTCATAAGAGGTACACATATTGGCTTTTCTTCTAAATTGCACTCTGAGCATAACAAATGGCTGAATGAAATTGAGAGGGAGACTGAGAGAATAGAGCAAGAGCAACTAACAACACCCTCAGGAACCAACACAAATTTACTTATTGCACTTAGACGGGAATATCAAAGTTTATCTTTAGAAAAGGCAGAGTTTATACTACATAGAACAAAGCATACAGTGCCTTGCAAAAGTATTCATCCCCCTTGGTGTTTGTCCTGTTTTGTCGCATTACAAGCTGGAATTAAAATGGATTTTTGGAGGGTTAGCACCATTTGATTTACACAACATGCCTACCACTTTAAAGGTGAAACTTGTTTTTTATTGTGGCACAAACAGTAATTAAGATGAAAAAAAAAAACAGAAATCTGGAGTGTACATAAGTATTCACCCCCAAAAGTCAATATTTTGTAGAGCCACCTTTTGCTACAATTACAGCTGCAAGTCTCTTGGGGTATGTCTCTATTAGCTTAGCACATCTAGCCACTGGGATTTTTGCCCATTCCTCAAGGCAAAACTGCTCCAACTCCTTCAAGTTAGATGGGTTGCGTTGGTGTACAGCAATCTTCAAGTTATGCCACAGATTCTCAATTGGATTGAGGTCTGGGCTTTGAATAGGCCATTCCAAAACATTTAAAATGTTTCCCTTTAAACCACTCCAGTGTAGCTTTAGCAGTATGTTTAGGGTCATTGTCCTGCTGGAATGTGAACCTTCGTCCCAGTCTGAAACCTCTGGCTGACTCAAACATGTTTTCCTCCAGAATTGCCCTGTATTTAGTACCATCCATCTTTCCTTTAGTCCTGACCAGCTTTCCTGTCCCTGCAGATGAAAATATCCCCACAGAATGATGTTGCCACCATCATGCTTCACTGTAGGGATGGTGTTCTTAGGGTGTTGGGTTTGCGCCACACATGGCACTTCCCATAATAGCCAAAAAGATCAATTTTAGTCTCATTTTATCAGAGAATGCTCTTCCATGTGTTTGGGGAGTCTGCCACATGCTGTTGGGCAAACTCCAAATGTGGTTTCTTCAGCAATGGCTTTTTTCTGGCCACTCTTCCATCAAGCCCCAGTGATCCTAAGGACAGATACTCCCATATCTGCTGTGGATCTTTGCAGCTCCTTCAGTGTTATCTTTGGTGTCTTTGTTGCATCTCTGATTAATTCCCTCCTTGCCCAGTCTGTGAGTTTTGGTGTGCAGCCTTCTCTTGTCAGGTTTGTAGTGGTGCCATGTTCTTTCCATTTTGCTATAATGGATTTAATGGCGCTCTCTGCTAACTTTGGGGTTATTTGTGGATGGTCCTTGAGAGATTTGATTTTGGACCAAAGTTGATCTCTATGACACAAGCCTTATATGGTGGTGCCACAGCCTCTGTCCTCACTGGTGCCTTTCAGTCGTCAGACTTTAATTTACACAGAGGAACAAGACAAGGCTGCCCATGCTCACCTCTGTTGTTTGCTTTAGTTTTAGAACCTCTGCCACAGGCCATTAGAGAAAGGAATGTAATTATCTCCTTTAACTGTAGGTGGCTCTAGACACTATCTTTCACTGTACACCAATGACTACCTTCTTTTTCTTTCTAATATTCAGAAATCCTTACCACACCTTTTGACTCTTTTCAATTATTTTCATAGTATGGCAGGATATAAAATAGACTGGTCTAAATTGGCTCTTCTCTCTCTGAATTCAGCAGCTAAGAAAGCCCATCTACCAGCTAGTATCCCTGTCTATACATCTTTCACCTACCTTGGTATAGAGATTTGCCCTAAAATTCATAAAAGTATTAATGAAAACTTTTATGGTGTAAAAAAGAAAACAGTACAGGATCGAAAGAGATGGGGCTGTCTTCAAGTTTCTATGCAAGGCATAATCTCAACTACCAAAATGAATGTCTTGGCCCATATTAATTTTCTGTTCTTTATGATTCCTGTTGCTCTCTCTCATATCACAATTCATTTGGAAAGGAAAACATGTGAGAATTAAACTCACAACTTTACAAAGAAGTAAGCTTACAGAAGACCTGGCAGTCTCAAATTTAAATTTTTACTACTATGCCTTACAAATTAGACCATTGCAGCTATGGAGACACCAGAATTCACAAGTCCCATGGCAGGCAAAAGAGGTGTCGTGTGTGTGAAACCGCACCACTTAGAGGACTTACCTTATAGAGGATGTGCAGTCACGTGACCCGCACGTGTGTACTCCGCCCACTCCGGCATATTGGACGGCATCAGGATAGTTTACCTTGCGCGAGCGTAATGGATCCAGGCAGTAATCCCCGAGAAAATTCGGAAAATACCCCATCTACATCGCATGATTACTTGTCTAAGTTTGTTCAGCATCTTGAAGGTGACGTGAGGCAGCGTTATGTGGAAAAGTGTTCCAGGTTGGGGATTGCAGATCCGTACAACTTGCCGCAATCCTTGTTCAGGGAAATTCGGAGCTGCGGTGCCGGCGATTTGCCCGATCTGGCCTACCATGACATTTACAATTTTCTTGTTAATCGTGAATCGTGTTACACTGGCAAAGCCCTCAAAGCTTACAAGAGCCTGGAAGCTTATAAATATTTTGTTGCGGGATGGGTATCCCAACTATACCTCTGGAAGGTCCCGAAGAAGAATGTCTACTTGATAACCTCATGGGTAAGTGGCATTAAGACGTTTATCATAAAGAGACTATGCAGGACGTTTTATCTTAAGAATGTTCGAAATTTAAACTCAGTTCCAGATAATGACAGTGTTGTAAATATGTATGTTTTTGTCTGAAAAACAGTAAATCTGCGCAGCTTCCGCGAAAACGTGGGCAGTTTTCTTCTCATACTTCCTATTTTTCATGGACTGTAAGGCATTTGCTTATTTAGTAATTTTAATACAGAATTTACTCTGATGAAATTATTCAGACACTCCAACGCCCCCCTAAAGAAAAAAATCGGATCTGCGCATTTCAGCTGTGAAAAAGGCGCATCCGCCGTTTGCATCCCTGTTTAAACTCATAGGTTAACCGACTTTAACCGACTAATGAGGCTCGGTGGTCGGTCAAGATTTTTTTTAGTTTTCGCCATCCCTACTATGGATTGGCCTTTCAAAGGCATATATGAGCCAAAAAGATAAAACATTGTCATAGACTAGGCCAGGGTAGTAGGGCTAGGCATAGCCATTTTAAACGTTAGAGACTGTCTAGTTTTTAAGTATGCAGTTATCATTCAATCCGAAAATCAACTTAACAGATGTACGAGGAGTATTGAATTAGAAGATTACACCAAATGCTGAACAAGATATAACCATTCTCGAAAGATCTACTCCCACACACTTGATAATTAGAACGGGTTCGTCTAAGTTCTATGCGCGGCCTTGCCGTCCAAAATGGCGGATAACGAATATCACGTGACCTCGTGACGTCACGTGCACGCTCTCTATACAGGCACAGATTGCAAAAATATCCAGCTACATTATGGAAATATCATAGTTAACTCTCTTAATGTCTGGAGAAAAACTGAAAAACTGCTGGGTGTAACAAGTGTATTTCGTAAAACATCTCCATTACAGAACAATTATAATTTTCAGTCAGGTGGGAAGCCATTTGTATTTCCTCCCTTGGGCTCATAAAGAATCTCTGTGTTTGGTAATTTATTTGACAATACTGCACTGCGCACATTTCTGGACATAAAAACTGATTTTGATCTGTCCAGTACTTCATATTTCCTCTATCTAAGGTTGAGATCTGCAATGAAGGCATATGGGGTGCCCTTGGAGTCAGCCGATTCCGGAGCAGCCCATGGAGAAATGGGTTGGACCAAAGCAGAGCTGAAGAGGGATTATAACAATCATTTACAATGCTTTAATTCTCCATCATTCTAGAGACCTACTGTAGCTGTAGAAAGGGTGTGGGGAAGGGACTTGAACACACTTGGTCTCAAACCATTATGGGAAAACATATGGGAAAATCTGAGTAGTGCCTCCAAAAATCTGCCACATCAACTTATACACTTCAAGCTAATACATCTGGCCTATGCTACTCCCTTTGAAATGCTTTAAAATGAAATTAGTCTCATGCCCTAGTTGCACTCACTGCCCAGATCAGGCACTTGGCACAACAATGCACGTGTTCTGGGAGTGTGTCCCAAACAGATACTTCTGGAATGAAATATTTTCTATAATGTCATCACTACTTGATATTGACATACAATCCAACCCCTGCCTCTGCCTTCTTAATGATTCACAGCTATCTCTCACTCTCAATTAGTGTAGAATGCTTCTAGCAGGGCTCACTACAGCGGGGTGGGTGGGGGGGAACATTTTAAGACTTTGGTTCCATCCTACTCTACCCTTAACACAATACTAGCTCACTACCTATAGTATATATCCTCTCTTAAGTGCACAACTGCACGCCTCAACAAGGCCAAACCCACAACTATCCAGGCATGGTTATGGATGACACTGTCCATCCAAGACCTCCTTGAGAAACAAAATATTGTGCCTTAAATGTAGGTGTCGGAAAGCCACCCCCCACCCTTTTTTTTGGAGGGGGGAATGCTTTATATGTGTATGTGATTGTAACATTGTAACTGCTATCTATTTCTTATCATTGTTATTGTCATCATCTCGTCTTTCCTCATGAGCTTTATATTGAGTTGTACTGTAGTTTGTGCTTGATGTGTGCACTCTAAACTGTAACTGTGTGTCAAATTACACATCTTTTCTCATAAAAAATGTTGATCACAATATATCTCATCTCATCTCATTATCTCTAGCCGCTTTATCCTTCTACAGGGTCGCAGGCAAGCTGGAGCCTATCCCAGCTGACTACGGGCGAAAGGCGGGGTACACCCTGGACAAGTCGCCAGGTCATCACAGGGCCGACACATAGACACAGACAACCATTCACACTCACACCTACGGTCAATTTAGAGTCACCAGTTAACCTAACCTGCATGTCTTTGGACTGTGGGGGAAACCGGAGCACCCGGAGGAAACCCACGCGGACACGGGGAGAACATGCAAACTCCACACAGAAAGGCCCTCGCCGGCCCCGGGGCTCGAACCCAGGACCTTCTTGCTGTGAGGCGACAGCGCTAACCACTGCTCCACCGTGCCGCCCCTGATCACAATATATTATTATTATTATTATTATTCATTTTTTTTATTACAACAAACCCCATTTCCAGAAAAGTTGAGATATTTTCCAAAATGCAATAAAAAACAAAAATCTGTGATTTGTTAATTCCCACAAACCTTATTTAACTGACAAAAGTACAAAGAAAAGATTTTCAATCATTTTACTGACCAAATGAATTGTATTTTGTAAATATAAATGAAGTTAAAATTTGATGCCTGCAGCATACTCAAAAAAGTTGGGACAGAAGCATTATCATTATTGTGTTGCATTACCTTTCCTTTTAATAACACTTTTTAATCGTATTAGAACTGATGAAACTAATTGTTGCAGTTGTGCAATTGGAATTTTTGTCCATTCTTGCTTGATACAAGACTTTCGCTGCTCAACAGACTTTTGCACCTTTCTCTGATAATAAACTGGATGGTTGTGTTCACCTGTAGCACTGAGAACTCGACATCCAGTTTTCCTGAAAACAAACTGAAATGTGAATTCATCTGACCACAGCACATGTTTCCACTGTCTTTTGGTCCATCGGAGATGAGTTCAGGCCCAGAGAAATCTGTAGTGTTTCTGCATACAACTGATGAATGTTTTCCTCCTTGCAATTTCTGGTTTCATTTCTGGATGCAGCGGCGGACTGTGTTAAGTGACAACGGATTTCTGAAGTACCCCTGAGCCCATGTGGCTATATTTGTCACATTAGCATGATGGTTTCTCAGGAAGTGCCACCTGAGGGCTTGAAGGTTACATACATTCAACAGTGGTTTCCAACCTTGCCCTTTACGCACTGAGATGTCTTGAAATTCCCTGAATTTTTTCACAATATTATGTATTGTAGGTTTTGAAAGACCTAAAATCTTGTGTTGAGAAATGTTATTTTTGAATTGACTAACAATTCTCTCATGAATTTTAGTACAAAGGAGTGAGCCACAACCCATCCTTGCTTGCAAAGACTGAGAATTTGGTGCATGCTCCTTTTTTACCCAATCATGTCACCAATTAACCTGCTTATTGTGGAATCTTCTTAAATGGTGCTACTTGAATATCCTATGAACTTTTCAGTCTTATTTTGCCTCTTTCCCAACTTTTTGAGTGTGTTGCAGGCATCAAATTCTAACTTTGTTTATATTTACAAAATACAATTAAATTGGTCAGTAAAACCACTGAAAATCTTTTCTTTGTACTTTTGTCAGTTAAATAAAGGTTCACATGAATTAACGAAGCACAGAATTTTGTTTTTATTGCATTTTGGAAAATATTCCAACTTTTCTGGAAATGGGGTTTGTATGAAAAGGAATGCTAATGTTCTCTGACCAGAGGTAGGCATTTTTCAAAATTATGCAGTGCGTGGAAATAGACTCAGAGCTGTTGAAGTTACACTTTAAATTGTATCTACTTATGTATTTATTCTGTCGTACATTTTCTGGCAAGCTGCTGCTGAAGCTTTGTTAACTGCCAAGGTGTTGCTTTTCTTTGCAATAATGCTTTTATATTTGCTGTATAATTTAATTATAAGTCACTGTTCAGATGGAGTGGAAAAGCAGCTCTCTCATTGCCTGCTGTATTGTTATATATTCACTCAAATGCTAGGGCTGTTTGTATATCATGTGAGCGCATGGGTCTCTTTTGGCACATTCTGGCTTGAATTAGTGCAAATAATTGGCACTTGAATTTTGTGGATGGAACATACTGAGTCTGGATTGGCTTGTTACACTAAATCAAGCAAGGCTATTTCAAATAAACTTTGCTTTTATTATCTTACTTTATGGTATACCCCCCCAGATACAAGTGCATAAATGTTTTAATAATAAACATATTTTAACAAAGAACATGAATACCACAACCCTGATTCCAAAAATGTTGGGATGCTGTGTAAAATACAATTTAATGCAAAGACAAGATATTTAAAGTTCAAACTGATAAACTTTATTGAGTTTTTTTTTTTTTGTAAATATACACTCATTCTGAATTTGATTCCTGCAACACATTCCAAGAAAGTTGGGACAGGGGTATGTTTATCACTGTGTTACATCACTGTTTCTTTTAACAACACTCAGTAACCATTTGGGAACTGAATACAGTAATTGCTGAAGTTTTGAAAGTGAAATTTTTCTCATTCTTGCTTGATATACAACTTAATTTGCTCAACATTCTGGAGTTTCTGTTGTATTTTGTGCTTCATAATGTGCCACACATTTTCAATGTGAGGCAGACAGGCCAGTTTAGCACCTGCACTCTTTTATTACGAAGTCACACTGTTGTAACACATGCAATGTAAATCATTGCAATCTATTTACATTTATGTTTTACACAATGTCCCAGCATTTTTGGAATTGGGGTTGTAGATAAATACACACAAAGTAACTAGGATGGCAAAAAACATGAAACCCAGGAACACACAAAGACCAGGAATATAAACTGGAAATATGCAGTTTGTGTAATTAACTAATTACAAGATATAACTTGACATAATAACTAATAACAAGACACAGGTGACATACCTAAAAGACTGAACTAATGGAAAGCAAGGAACTAAATGTGAAGGAGAAAACAAAACCAAAGCAATAACAACAGCACATCAGAAGAAGAAGAAGAAACCTTTATTTGTCACATGCACACTTCAAGCACAGTGAAATTCATCCTCTGCATTTAACCCATCTGAAGCAGTGAACACACGCGCACACACCCAGAGCAGTGGGCAGCCACACCAGAGCACCTGGGGAGCAGTCAGGGGTCAGGTACCTTGCTCAAGGGCACTTCAGCCCAAGGCTGCCCCACGTTAACCTAATCAAGACCTGAGAACAAAACATGACATACAAATAGCTCTCCTGACACTCAACATTATTTGCTTGCAGGTCTGATCTTTGTGGTAGACAGTAATGACCGAGAGAGAGTGAATGAAGCCAGGGAGGAGCTGATGAGGATGCTGGCAGAAGACGAGTTGCGTGATGCTGTTCTCCTCGTTTTTGCCAACAAACAGGTTCACCCTCTTTCTTTCCATCAGCCCTACTTGGAATAAATTATCTTTAAGACAAATGTATCTTATAAGCTTCTAAGATCCAAAAGTAACAGTAAATACTTTTGTTTAAACATTTAATCAGAGTAATGCATGTTCTTTTTGTAACACTGTGCTGTCTCTTCACCTTGTAACCTCAGGACCTGCCTAATGCAATGAATGCAGCTGAGATCACGGATAAGTTGGGCCTTCATTCGCTGCGTCACCGCAACTGGTACATCCAGGCCACCTGTGCAACCAGTGGTGATGGCTTGTATGAAGGCCTTGACTGGCTGGCCAATCAGCTGAAGAATAAGAAGTGAAGGGTCTCAGGCAGGTGTGGAGGGCTTATCTAGGGCAAGGGGTAGGGGTTACTTTGGGTTATCATATGATTTAGTTTGGTTTTGTTTGTTTACTTAGATTTTTTTTTTTGCAAATGTGTGGTTATTAGGGCCTTCAGATGATCTGTGTAAATGGACACATCACACATGTTCGCACATCAAAATATATATGGACACAGGGACACATGTACATGTGTGCACCTGAACAAACACATGAGCACACATTAATGTCGCTGCTCTTTGGTGGTTTCTCTGTATTCCCTGTAAAATGGACCTCAAAACGCACTATCAGTCAAGTAGACAGTATAATATAGCATCCCAGAAGAGTCATTATCTCTCCATGCATTGTATTTCTGCCCTTTGGTTTCTCTGTATTTTAATTTTTCACACAAAGATAAACATTTTTTCTAAAATATTATAGTTTCATTTATTTGATGTTTCAATTAGATTTCCTATAGAGTATGTTTAATAAGATTGTAAGGCAGTTTGTCTCATCACATGCACGTGTGCGTGCACACACACACACACACACACACACACACACACACACACACACACACACACACACACACAAACAAACATTAAAGCCAAACAAGCCCCAAAAATCAATGCCGTTTGCCAATCCCAGCAAGTGTCCTGATGTGCCCCCCCAATACGTTTAAATTAAAGATAACATTTATCCATGTAAATTTAACACTTTATCCCTTTTAAAAGTTTTGATATTGCTAAAAATAGGCTTACCTGAGTGTAGCCATTTGCACTGAAACCGGATATCTGCTTGTGATGTAACTGGCACACTAATACGCCGTTTACTTTCGCTATACAGAGCCATCAAAGAAAAGCTTCTAATTCTAATAATAATAATAATAATAATAATAATAATAATAATAAATCCCTGGGCACCACTGTTCTCCCTCTGTGTGTGTGTGTGTGTGTGTGTGTGTGTGTGTGTGTGTGTGTGTGTGCGTGCATGCAGGGGTGCCGCGAGAAATTTTGGGCCCTATGAAAGAATATAATATCCCCCCCCAAAAAAAAACAAAAACAAATAAACCTGACCCTTAGTTTATCCAGAGGAAGTGTTATTAGTGTAATTTTCTAACAAAAAACACACATGAATTCAAAAGTCTGAGTTTGTCAAACACCAGTAATGGCCCACTGGATCTGAACGCCTCTATTGAATTGATCCAAGAAGACACAGACTTTGTTTATGCCCTGATATTACTTTTCACTACTAGGTGTCAGTATTTAGTTAGAGACCTACCCAGGCTGTAGCTAGTAGGTAAGCTGCATATAAGTCGATAAGTATAAACTTACTCTGTGTCCAAAATCGCTCACTCATTCACTACTCCCTACTCCCTATATAGGGAATTACTATATAGAGGACTATATAGTGAGCTCATTGGTAAAATGAAAAAACGCTTTCAGACACTTGTCCGTCACGCTGGTATTTACGTCATTACTGTCGCACAATTAAAATGTGCCAGATCAGTCGGCTGATGGGTTTTCAAAATAATAAACATATATTATACTTAGCGCATTTCCCACATTAATCAATACAAAGTACCTGCATCTTTCAGTTCTTTTAAATCAAGGCTGAATACTTTCTTCTTTGCCGCTGCCTTTTATTAAATCAAATTTCAGACTTTTAATTTGATTTCTTTCAGCTCAACCGCAGTGCATGATGGGATATATTGCTTTGGTTAGTGACCATCATTGTACACTATTTTTCGTGATGTATTGTGGGATACTTTGAGTGCACTATATAGGGTGTAAATAATCCTCACTAAGGTTTCGGACAGCACTACAAAATGCCTTCCCCACTATATAGTGCCCTATATAGTGAGTAAGGAGCGATTTCGGACACAGGGTTAGTGTAGGCTGGCCTTGCTGTCACAAACAGACTTCCAAATTCATCCTCATGTCTCCTTCATGTACTGGCTCATTATATACAGTTAAATTTCTAGATTGATGAATAACTATTTAATTGATAGAAGATTACATGGTGTGCTGCAAGAAATCCACTGTGTGCTTTTTTCTTTTCTTTTTTTTTTTTTGGCTGTGCCAATTTAATAGAAAACACAATAAATACAGTAATCAGCAGTCCAGTGAGAAAAACTCAACTTATTAAACAAAGAATTGAACAATAACAACAAATATAAATGTGAACAATAGCAAAACATCTAAACATACAAAGAGGCCAGATGGCAGAGAATAAATCCCTCAACCTCAAATATTTAGTATATCAATGTTCAACAGCCCCAAATAAGCTAGATAACAACTGTACATACTCTACATACAATTTTAAAGTGACTTATGGGCTTTGTTGTACAACAGAGGGGAACATTTTTTTTAACACAATAATGAATTTTACATCAAGAAATTGGTCATACCATCTTCCTCTTCTTCTTTTGGCGGCTCCCGATTAGGGGTCACCACAGCGGATGTTTCGTCTCCATTGCTCCCTGTCTTCTGCATCCTTCTCTACCACACCTGCCACTTTCATGTCCTCTCTCACCACATCCATGTATCTCCTCTTTGGCCTTCCTTATTTTTGTTTGCCTAGCAGCTCCATCCTCAACATTCTCCTTCCAGCATGCTCTGCATCTCTTCTCAGGATGTGCCCATACCATCTCAGTCTCATCTCTCTTAGCTTAATTCCCAAGCTCTCCACATGTGCTGTCCCTCTGATGTGCTCGTTCCTTATCCTGTCCAACCTTGTCACTCCCATCGCAAACCTTAACATCCTCAACTCTGCCACCTCCAACTTTGCCTCCTGTCTTTTCATTAAGGGTACGGTCTCCAATCCATCCATCATAGCTAGTCTCACTACTGTCTTATACATCTTACCTTTCACTTTTGCTGGGACTTTCCTATCACAAATGACTCCCGAAATCCTTCTCCAACTGCTCCATCCTGCCTGCGCTCTCTTTCTCACCTCACTATCGCAGCCCCCATTTTCCTGCACAGTTGACCCCAGGTACTTGAATTCACCAACTTTCTTTATGTCTACTCCTTGCATCTTCACTACACTCTCATCCCCATTCTCATTGATGCACATGTATTTTGTTTTGCTACTGCTCACCTTCATTCCTCTTCGTTCCAAAGAGCAACATTAGGTGAGCATGCTGCCTGCAAATGGACGGATCAAAAACAGAAAAGGATATTTCTTTCGCATGCCTGTTAAGCTATTCTAATTTCAACAAGGTGTTATTTTATCTACAGATTTTGTTATGTTTATCACCAAGGATTCAAATGACAAAAGACAAACGCCACACCTTCTTGGAAGCAAAATTGTGGCTTGAAGAGGGCCCTGGCTCTAAAGTATCCATAACCTTAAGGTACATAATTCAGAATCTGTCATATTCATACGAACACAGTGTGTTGTGAGAACTATGTGCATGTATCACTAACATTTGGATGGAATGAGTTACATGCTTGGTGAGTAACATTAGTTGATCATAAAGGAAAACACATATCTTAAAAGGGTGATCTTAAAAGTGGCAATGGCATTATCCCCTTTACATCTTAAGTCACACTATCTAACAATCTTTTTAGCCAGTTTTTGTCCATTTCATATGCCACTTGTCCATTTTATTATTGGAATGTCTATATGAACATTATCAGCTAAAATTGTACTTGCTTGCTATAACTAGCTGCTCACATGGTTAATGCAGCATCAATACTAAAAATCAGTCTGCATGAGCCTTAATCCCAAAGCCCTTTATTCACAGATTGCTGTATAAATACATCATCAACAAAATACTGCTCACCTCCTTCTGCTTCAACTGGGAGAAGGGTTGAGGCAGGGTTTCCTAATGCTGACGCTGCATCTGTGCATGTTGAGGGCAGACCCTGTGAACAAGCTACTTATTAGCATGTGAACAAGCTGGTTATTAGCATGCATCTTAACGTAGCTGGCGCACTAGCTGTATAGTGGACCTACAAATTCACTGAGCTCTTTGCAGACCAAAATTACACTCATTGCTCATCTCATTTTCAGTGTTGATCAAAGTAATCTATGAAATATTTAAGTAAAATGACACTGCATTGTAAATTAAGTTGTTAGCTTGATCATCCACGCAGTGGTTATAAGCCACAATAATAATCTTCTGTAGCATTAACGTTAGCATGTTAGGTTAAAAGCCACCAAAGGAAAGTCAGTGAATAAATGTATAGGCTACATTTCTTCTCTCTCAACTTTCTGCTGCCTCTCTTTACGTTTCTGGTAACCCGACTTCTTCATGATGGTGTCAATCTACTGACAGTTCACCATCAATTCTGTTTCTACCGTGCGGAGCTAACTTTAGTGCTGGACTGGAAAGCAACAAACCTAACGTGGTGTCACACTCTGGCTCTGCCTATGCAAGACTGTACCCATGTAATGAATAGGGAGGGGGTGAAATATAAAGACTGTCTAGTCTAATAATTTTGTGGAAAATGAAAAACCAAACCAGAAGGTTGTTGTCTTTGCTCATTTTAAGAGACAAAATTATCAAAAATATTTTTTATTAAATTAACTTACACATGGTAATGATATTAATATTGTCCTCTGAGGGCCCTCTGTCAATGCCGGGCCCTTAGAATCATCCTAACCTCCCCCAACAATGTCCCTGTGTGTGTGTGTGTGTGTGTGTGTGTGTGTGTGTGTGTGTGTGTGTGTGTGTGTGTGTGTGTGTGTGTGTGTGTTTTCATTGCTTTAGATGGGTTGAATACAGAGAAAGAACTTCACTGTGCTGTAATCTATATGTGACAAATAAAGGCTTCTAATTCTAAAAATCTTATCAGAAATTTTCTGTAACCATGTGATTTTCACTGGCAAAAAAATATGCGAATCAACAGACTGACTAAATCTCACTTGGCTAGATAACGCATACGCAGTACTGACACAGATACTAGTAAACAATGTCCACTGACATAGCAACATGATTCTTGCCATCAAAAAAGACTACTATTCTCAGTGAATAAAAATAAACAAAAGCATGTCACATAAAAATACAAGGAGAAATTTAATATTTTGGGGAAACCCCCACTGTGAATAGCTGATGATGGAGCGTTTATAAGCAGTAAAAGGTTCCCAAAGGCTGGGTATGAGTCTGCTTTGTGTGTGTGTGTGTGTGTGTGTGTGTGTGTGTGTGTGTGTGTGTGTGTGTGTGTGTGTGTGTGTGTGTGTTCATTGCTTCAATGATAGGTCTTATTTTTACACCCAAAAGCTTGGGCATCTTCAGGGTTGTTTACAATAATTTAGAAATTATGTATCCACAAGATCTCAGCCTTGGTAAGTCATGTGGCATGGAAGTTGCATCACAATCTCGGATTCTATCACGTAATTTGTACTCAGAGCACGCTATTTGAACAACGGAGAGAGTAAGATGGCAGCGTCCAGGGACAATGTTTTTCTATTAAAATAAAATCTGTAAACAGTACAGTGGTGCTTGAAAGTTTGTGAACCCTTTAGAATTTTCGATATTATCATCTCATCTCATCTCATTTTCTTCCGCTTATCTGGGGCCGGGTCGCGGAGGCAGCAGTCTGAGTATGGAAGCCCAAGCTTCCCTCTCCCCAGACACCTCGGCCAGCTCCTCGGGAAGAACACCGAGGTGTTCCCAGGCCAGCAGAGAGACATAGTCCCTCCAGCGTGTCCTGGGGGACATGCCTGGAACACCTCCCCAGGAAGGCGTCCAGGAGGCATCTGAAAGAGATGCCCGAGCCACCTCAGCTGATTCCTCTCGATGTGGAGGAGCAGTGGCTCTACTCTGAGCTTCTCCCGAGTGACTGTGCTTCTCACCCTTTCTCTAAGGGAGCGCCCAGCCACCCTGCGAAGGAAACTCATTTCAGCCGCTTGTATCCGTGATCTTGTTCTTTTGGTCATTACCCAAAGCTCATGACCATAGGCGAGAGTCGGAACGTGTCGGAACGTGGCTCGACCAGTAAATCGAGAGCTTCGCCTTTTGGCTCAGCTCCTTCTTCACCACGACAGACCAGTAAAGCGACCGCATCACTGCGGAGGCTGCACCGATCCGCCTTTCAATCTCACGCTCCACCCTTCCCTCACTCGTGAGCAAGATCCCAAGATACTTAAACTCCTCCACTTGAGGCAGGACTTCTCCACCAACCTGAAGAGGGCAAGCCACCCTTTTCCGGTCGAGAACCATGGCCTCGGACTTGGAGGTGCTGATTCTCATCCCAGCCACTTCACACTCAACTGCAAACCGCCCCAGTGCATGCTGAAGATCCTGGTTTGAAGAAGCCAACAGGACAACATCATCCGCAAAAAGCAGAGATGAAATCCTGTGGTTCCCAAACAGGATTCCTTCCGGACCCTGGCTGCACCTAGAAATTCTGTCCATAAAAATTATGAACAGAACCGGTGACAAAGGGCAGCCCTGCCGGAGTCCAACATGCACTGGGAACAGGTCTGACTTACTGACGGCAATGCGAACCAGACTCCTGCTCCGTTCGTACAGGGACCAGACAGCCCTTAGCAAAGAGCCCCGAACTCCATACTCCCGAAGCAACCCCCACAGGATACCACGAGGGACACGGTTGAATGCCTTCTCCAGATCCACAAAGCACATGTGGACTGGTTGGGCAAACTCCCATGAACCATCGAGCACCCTATGAAGGGTATAGAGCTGGTCCAGTGTTTCACGACCAGGACGAAAACCACATTGTTCCTCCTGGATCCAAGGTTCGACTATTGGCTGAATTCTCCTCTCCTCTCCTCTCCTCTCCTCTCCTCTTCTCTCCTCTCAATATTTTTGATATTTCTGCATAAATATGACCTAAAACATCATCAGATTTTCACACAAGTCCTGAAAGTAGATAAAGAGAACCCAGTTAAAGAAATGAGACAAAAATATTATACTTGGTCATTTATTTATTGAGGAAAATTATCCAATATTATATATCTGTGAGAGGCAAAAGTATGTGAACCTTTGCTTTCAGTATCTGGTGTGACCCCCTTGTACAGTAATTACTGCAACTAAATGTTTCCAGTAACTGTTGATCAGTCCTACACACCATCTTGAAGGAATTTTAGCCCATTCCTCTGTACAGAACAGCTTCAACTCTGGGATGTTGGTAGGCTTCCTCACATGAACTGCTCGCTTCAGGTCCTTCCACAACATTTTGATTGGATTAAGGTCAGGACTTTGACTTGGCCATTCCAAAACATTAACTATATTCTTCTTTAACCATTCTTTGGTAGAACGATTTGTGTGCTTAGGGTCATTGTCTTGCTGCATGACCCACCTTCTCTTGGGAATCAGTTCATGGACAGATGTCTTGACATTTTCCTTTAGAATTCGCTGGTATAATTCAGAATTAATTGTTCCATCAATGATGGCAAGCTGTCCTGGCCTAGATGCAGCAAAACAGGCCCAAACCATGATACTACCACCACCATGTTTCACAGATGGGATAAGGTTCTTATGCTGGAAAGCAGTGTTTTCCTTTCTCCAAACATAATGCTTCTCATTTAAACCAAAAAGTTCTATTTTGGTCTCATTCATCCATAAAACATTTTTCCAATAGCCTTCTGGCTTGTCCACGTGATCTTTAGCAAACTGCAGATGAGCAGCAACATTCTTTTTGGAGAGCAGTGGCTTTCTTCTTGCAACCCTGCCATGCACACCATTGTTGTTCAGTGTTCTCCTGATGGTGGACTCATGAACATTAACATTCGCCAATGTGAGAGAGGCCTTCAGTTGCTTAGAAGTTACCCTGGGGTCCTTTGTGACCTCGCCGACTATTACATGCCTTTCTCTTGGAGTGATCTTTGTTGGTCGACCACTCCTAGGGAGGGTAACAATGGTCTTGAATTTCCTCCATTTGTACACAATCTGTCTGACTGTGGACTGATGGAGTCCAAACTCTTTAGAGATGGTTTTGTAACCTTTTCCAGCCTGATGAACATCAACAATGCTTTTTTTGAGGTCCTCAGAAATCTCCTTTGTTCTTGCCATGATACACTTCCACAAACATGTGTTGTGAAGATCAGACTTTGACAGATCCCTGTTCTTTAAATAAAACAGGGTGCCCAATCACACCTGATTGTCATCCCATTGATTGAAAACACCTGACTCTAATTTCACCTTCAAATTAACTGCTAATCCTAGAGGTTCACATACTTTTGCCACTCACAAATATGTAATATTGGATAATTTTCCTCAATAAATAAATGACCAAGTATTACAATTTTGTCTCATTTGCTTAACTGGGTTCTCTTTATCTACTTTTAGGACTTGTGTGACAATCTGATGATGTTTTAGGTCATATTTATGCAGACATATAGAAAATTCTAAAGGGTTCACAAACTTTCAAGCACCACTGTATACAGGTACAAATATGAACAAGTGAAAACTTGAATATGTCTTGTATAGATATTTTCTGTCTATATATTAAACTTCAGTATAAAGAAGTTTAATTTGGGGGTTTTGTTTGGCTTGAAACATCTCTCTTCTTCTGCTGGTTTGTAACTCTGTTAGTCAGAGTTAAGTATGCTGTGTAAACATGCTTCCCACTGTGTCCTCCTGCATGGCTTTCTCCTTCACTGTGGGTCATAGAGTCTTGTGGCTCAGTCAACAGTAGATCGCATGTATATGTGTTGTAGAGGTACAGAGCTGCTCAGTGTTGCATACTGCTTTGTTGTGATGTTATGTTAGAAGTCTGGTATCATAAATGGCTTATCATTTAGATGCACTGTAAATGATGGAATATATGGATGAGTGAAGTAGCACAAATTATGGAAGGTTTTTATCAATAGTCTGAGAACACCAATAACACCATAGATATGCTATTATTGGCTGCTCTGCAGTTAAACCAATACAGTGTTAAACAGTGCCATCAGAATCTTCAGGCTGTGTCGTTTTACCTGGGTAGGGTGTTGGAGAAAAGAAACAGGATGGAACATTGTAGTGCTATTTGTTCACGTCATGCTTTTGTCTGCATGGCATGCATGCTGCTTAGACAGACAGACAGACAGACAGACAGACAGACAGACAGACAGACAGACAGACAGATAGATAGATAGATAGATAGATAGATAGATAGATAGATAGATAGATAGATAGATAGATAGATAGATAGATAGATAGATAGATAGATAGATAGATAGATGCAGAATGTCCCTGTTGTCTCTATTGCAGGTGAGTGTTTGTCTACTGATTTACAATTTAAATGTTGATTGAATATGTATTTTTTTCTCTTTGCTATTTTTTTAACACACCAATAGACAAGCTAAGAAAATTAGTGTTTGCTTTCAGTGCTGTGAGAAGTTGGATAATGTTAGCAAGTTACAACAAACTACCAGTGTGTGCACGCACACACACACACACACACACACACACACACACACACACACACACACACGACAAACTGCATTATGTTAAGTTTCTTAAGATCTTTCCCTGTGTTATCTGTAAGTATTTCTGTTTGTAAGACGCAATGTGAGAATTTGTAACATATCGCTCCCACTGAATGTGAATTCTGTTATTATTTATTCACTCATATTGTGTCATGTGATCTTTATTTACTGTAATTTTATTTGACTATTGTCTTCAAGTAGCAACAGAATGATTATTTGAATATTTATGTGTTAGCGTTGTTTTTGCTCAATGATGGGTAAATCAATTTTCATACAGCAAATATTCATTTCATACAGTGCTCAAACCTTATGTAAAATAAAGCTATCCTGTTTACCAAGGCATTTGGCTGAAAAGTAGTGCACGGTATTTTGCTAGCAGATCTTACATTAGACTACAGATGCTGGACCAATATATATTTTGCAATACACTCTCAGTCTACATTACTGTACCATAAACACAACTGTTCTGACCTGAAAACTTTTAAGCTCTCCAACAAATAACATTCATAGCACTAATACCACTGAGTTACGTGCACACTTTCAAATCCTGTAGATTCTCAAACAGCTATCAGACCAAGAAAATCTGTTGATGCTGAGGACTCAGATTAAGCTCAACTATTATCCACTAACTGACTACAGTGCAAATCTTTCACAAGTGAAGGATTAACAAATTCTTTCACTATATTGTAACACAAATAATCTCCTCTTCCACACTCACACACTTTTTAATAGAGATGCTTATACAGCATTTCTATATCTATACATATGTTATCATGCTGGTGCTTTACAGTACTATGTAACTAAAGATGTGCCAGATCAGTGGAAATAGTCATAGTCCAAGCAAAGCATGGCTTTTCATCCACAGAGACATTACTGTCTTTGATTCTTAGTACCATTTACACAAAGCATCTAAAAGTCTGATTCTTCATTAGATCATGTGTCTGTAATATCCACACATACTATAATGTGAGATTCACATCCTACCTGTATGTGTCCAGTTATGTTTTGTGGCCATATATGCTGTATTACGAAATAAAAAATAGAAGACATACTCATATAAGTTATTGATTTAGTGAGTTACTGAAGCTTTTTTTGTGGGTGGAAAATAATTGGGAAGTAAACTAAGCTGTGGGTTTTAATAAAGTTTAATTGAAAAAAATGTTGAAAAGGTTTTTGTGTTTCTAGTTTCACCTCACATACATTTTGGAAAGTACTTTATAAATCTTTCATCTGTGTTTATACTAAGTATTTCTGTTTTTGATTACAGAAGTGTGCTTTTGCCTATCCATTAATTTTGTTTCAATTATTTTAATGTTTTATACAATGCCTCTGTAATTAAAGGGGAATTTAAAGCTTCTCTGGAAAAAAAATGCATATAAACTGTGGGTCAAATTGTCCATGCATGGTACACTGACTGTACTTTGAACGCCAACTGAACTCATAAAATGAACTTTTATCATCCGGTTGTGCCCACAATAAAGGTAAACACTTTTCCATGGCCTTCTTCTGGACAATCAGTGTTTTCCAATACCAGTACACAAGTGGGGTGTTACTCATTTATCTTATTTTGTGATTAATTGTAAAGTATTTCATGAAGAAAATCTAACAATAGTATGATCTTTTCCTTTTTTGTCCTTAATTATTCTAACCTGCTGCAATGGCAAAAGGTCTGATAGTATAAAGACTTTTTCTTCATTTAAGCCTGAGGAGGGAGCCAGATTCCCACAAGGAAATATCTGCATTACTGCAGGGTTTAACTGACATTTTATAAAACCACAAAGTCAAACAAAATAAACTGAAGATTTGGATTTGTATCCTCACTACTTTATTAACAAACCATACTGCACTTAGCATCCTGTTTTCCTTCTAGTTTCTAGTGTTTTCCACCTACTATGTGCAGAGAGTTCATGAACTTAAATGAACTTAAATCATTTGAGGCTAGGATGATATTTGTTTAACTTGCTGCTAGTTCCCTATTAAAGTCCTTCGATAAACATTAAATATAAAGAGAGAAAGAGGTGCTTGCTGAGCTTTGAGCTATTTCCTAGTGAGATATTAACTCATTGGAACATAATTTAATGTCCAAGATATTGATTCCTTACCTATCATTGAGTTTTGAATTTGTTACTGGTCTGTTTTACAGATAAAAATTAAATCATTACTTCATGACTTCTGGTATGGCGGCGCGCTGAGTGGACGTGTGCTAGCTTGCGCCGCTACCCTGTCGACTAAATCCTTCTAAAACATTGTATTTGGGCTAGTAAAATACTTCTAGTTCTCAAGATCAGCTAAAGGTAATGCCCAGGTCACAAAGGAAAGTCAGCCAAAGTCGAAACAAAACTTGCAGACTAAACTGTCAGACTTTGCAATGCCGAGCACTAGCAACAAACCCACGGCTAGCACCCACGCTATATGGACACTGAGGAGGTTAATGATAGTTTGACTCCAGAGGAAACAACATTGGATAGAAACAACGTTACAACTGCTGAAGAGTCCAGTCCTACGTTGGCTGTCATCTTGACTGCTATTAATAACATGAAAACTGAGTTTTCCACTAAGTTTGATGGCATCATGGCCGCTATTGAAAATGTGAGGAAAGACATCACTGACTGTGCTGAGCATGTCACGGAGGCAGAAACAAGGATTTTGGCAGCTGAGGACAGCCTTGCCTCACTCCAAACAAAAGTGCAAGTCTTAGAAAACAAAAACAAAGACCTGGAGGAAAAACTACTGGACCTGGAGACAAGATCAAGGCATTCTAATTTGAGGCTTGTCAATTTACCAGAGGGAGCGGAGGGTGAAGACACGTGTGCCTTTCTGGTAAGCTGGCTGCCAGACGCACTGGAGCTGGTACCGGGGCACACAAATCTAACCTTGGAGAGGGCGCACAGATTCGGGCCAAGAACACAGAACAAATCTTCACCCGGATTGCTGATAATGAAGTTTCTGAACTACAAAGATAAAGAAACAGTGGTGAGAGCCACCAAGACAAAAAGGGAAATACTCTACAAGAACCAGTCAGTGAGGTTTTACCAAGATGTGGCAACAGGTGTTCACAAGAAGCAGAAGGAGTTTGATGAGGCGAGATGGCAGCTCCGAGCTATGGGACTCCGGTATGGCATCATTCCTCCTGCCTGGCTGCTCGTGACATATAAGGAACGGTCTCACATTTAACCACAGTGAGGCAGAGGACTTCATCAGGCAGATCAGGTCAGAAAAGGGACCAGACTGAACTACCAGGAGGTGAACAAGAGCACTGTAGTTTACGAAGTAGAAGGTAACAGCTGAATAGATGAAATAAACGGTGCAAGTTTGAACTGAGCTAGCACTAATTATAACATCAAAAGTACACCCATGTTATTAATGTTTAGTAGATAATGTTCAAGGCTTATATTCATTGCTTATTTTCATAACTTTAAAATTACGTTACTCTTCACATGATAATAATCTGGAAACTATATAAAAAAGGGGTAGTGTGTGAGAAGCTGTCACGAATAAGTTCTTTAGGCAGTTGTTCTTCTAGTTTTATGATTAAGAAATAAGTGTTAAGATACAGAATCAAAGATAATTTAGGCTGCAACTGTTACTTTGTTAATTATTAAGCAATGGGGGTTACTCGAACTCATTCATACATTTTTTGTTTACGTTTTCCCAGAACAATACAGTGACACCTGAGTGTAAGGTTGCATTTAGTTCATAAACGGAGTGTGCTCACAAACAACAAATGTTTTCATATAGTAGCACAGGAGTTTAAGGTTAGTATTATAAGTAGCTTTTTTGTAGCTCCATGGTACTGTCCTCACCTTTAGGGTGGAACAGTTAACAGCTATCTGGAAGCGTTAAGAATAGAGGGGGAGAATATTCAGGCTAAGGGACCTGGATATGGGTTATGGTTTGGGTGTCTGTATAGACAGCGTGCACGTGACGTCACGAGGTCACGTGATATTTGTTTATCTGCCATTTTGGACGGCAAGGTTGCGCATAGAACTTAGACGAACCCGTTCTAATTATCAAGTGTGTGGGAGTAGGTCTTTCGAGAATGGTTATATCTTGTTCAGCATTTGGTTGTACCAATAGACAGGGCCAAAAGGAGGGCCTGTCATTTTATAGATTCCCCGCAGACGAGGAGAGACGCGCAAAATGGGTGCCCACTGTGCAAAGAGAAAACTGGAACCCCAGTTCTACCAGCCAAATTTGTAGTGAACACTTCATATCAGGTAGGTGTAATCTTCTAATTCAATACTCCTAGTACATCTGTTAAGTTGATTTTCGGATTGAATGATAACTGCATACTTAGAAACTAGACAGTCTCTAACGTTTAAAATGGCTATGCCTAGCCCTACTACCCTGGCCTAGTCTATGACAATGTTTTATCTTTTTGGCTCATATATGCCTTTGAAAGGCCAATCCATAGTAGGGATGGCGAAAACTAAAAAAAAATCTTGACCGACCACCGAGCCTCATTAGCCGGTTAAAGTCGGTTAACCTATGAGTTTAAACAGGGATGCAAATGGTGGATGCGCCTTTTTCACGGCTGAATCGCGCAGATCCGATTTTTTTTAGGGGGGGCGTTAGAGTGTCTGAATAATTTCATCAGAGTAAATTCTGTATTAAAATTACTAAATAAGCGAATGCCGTTACAGTCCATGAAAAATAGGAAGTATTAGTATGAGAAGAAGGCAGTTAATCAGAAAGCTGCGCACATTTGCGCAGCTTCCGCGCAAACATGCTCAGCTTTCTGAGTTACTGTTTTTCAGACAAAAACATACATATTTACAACCCTGTCATTATCTGGAACTGAGTTTAGATTACGAACATTCTTAAGATAAAACGTCCTGCATAGTCTCTTTATGATAAATGTCTTAATGCCACTTACCCGTGAGGTTATCAAGTAGACATTCTTCTTCGGAACCTTCCAGAGGTATAGTTGAGATACCCATCCCGCAACAAAATATTTATAAGCTTCCAGGCTCTTGTAAGCTTTGAGGGCTTTGCCAGTGTAACACGATTGATGATTAACGAAAAAATTGTAAATATCGTGGTAGGCCAGATCGGGCAAATCGCCGGCACCGCAGCTCCGAATTTCCCTGAACAAGGATTGCGGCAAGTTGTACGGATCTGCAATCCCCAACCTGGAACACTTTTCCACGTAACGCTGCCTCATGTCACCTTCAAGATGCTGAACAAACTTAGACAAGTAATCGTGGGATGTAGATGGGGTATTTTCTGAATTTTCTTGGGGATTACTGCCTGGATCCATTACGCTCGCGCAAGGTAAACTATCCTGATGCCGTCCAATATGGTGGAGTGGGCGGAGTACACACGTGCGGGGCACGTGACTGCACATCCTCTATAGTGGTTGCCAATGGCATTATTTATGTTTGTCTCATGTCAGTTTTATTTTTTCCTTTCTGCATGTGCTTTAAAATGTTGGGGAAATTTAATACCAGCTATACAAAATGTCTAAAGAAGTAAACATTAAAATCACATCATGGAACTGCAGAGGGCTACAAAAACTTAAGAAGGTCAAATAAGTCATGAATAGGATTAATTTAATGCAATCTAATATTGTGTTTCTTCAAGAAACCCACCTGATGTACAATGATGATCTGAAAAATAGGAGGAGATGGAGAGGTAATGTCTACTCTGCACCATTTAACTCTCAAGCTGTTACTATTTTGTTACTAAGTGTTACTATTTTGGTTCATGAGTCTATACCATTACAGGTGAATAAGGTTATTAAAGACAAATTTGGACAATACCTTATCATTCAGGGAAATCTGCTGAAGGAACAAGTAGTTTTGGCAAATATTTATGCATCAAATACTGATGATCCCAACTTTTTTCAAAACCTGTTTCTTATTTTATCCACTGTTCCTGGTAAGTGTGTGGTGGCAGGCGATTTTAATTGTACACTAGATCCGGTGAAGGACAGGAGTTCGGGAGTTGACCAGTCTCACATTCGTAGTAGGGCAATAATTCATCACTTCATGAAATAATTGAATCTAATTGATATCTGGAGGGAAGAAAATCCTGATGATTTAAAGTTTTCATGTTACTCCGGTGTACACAATTCCTATTCAAGAATTGACTTGTTTCTGAAATCAACAGAACTAAGGTCAAGGAATGCACTTATGATGCCATCCTAATTTCAGACCATGCCCCAAATTCATTAGTATATTGGGATTCAAAATTGGTGAGAGATGCTGAAATAAGAGATGCTGAAATACTGAGTAAGATTTTAGCTAGATGGATTGAAGAAACATCGCCAAAGATAATTGGGAGGGATCAGAATGGTTTCATCCACAGCAGACAAGGCTTCCACAACGTTAGAAGGCTTCTGAATATCCTTTATAATCAAAAGGAGGCAACAGATACTGCCCTACTGTCACTGGATGCTGAAAAGGCCTTTGACAGAGTTGAATGGTCCTATCTGTTTGAGATTATGGTATGCTTTGGCTTGGGAGAGAATTTTTCTATTTAGATAAGATTACTTTACAAGGAACCATTTGCAGAAATTTTGACTAATAATAATTGTTGGATTGATTGATTGAAGTGTTTATTTTGAATATGAAAATCAAAATAATAAAAAGAAAAATAAAATAAACATTTAAACATAATACATAGAAATACATATTCGAAAAGGAGTGAGAAGAAGTATAACTTATAATAATAATATTTCAAAAACTATCAAAATAAATCAAGGGTGTAGACAGGGGGACCCTCTGTCCCCACTGCTGTTCGTTATGGTAATTGAACCACTGGCAATTGCAGTAAGGTCACACAATAATATTTCTGGAATAACCATAGGACAGAGAGAGCACCATCTGGCTTTGTATGTGGATGATGTAATTATTTTTCTCAAAAATATCAATAAATCTATCCCTGCCTTGCTAGACTTGATTAAAGAATTTGGTAAGATCTCACGTTATAAGATCAACAAATCTAAAACAGCAATTATGCTACTAAACCAAGAAGAAAGGGAAAATCCACCTGAAGTAGCTGCACAATTTAAAGTTGTCAACTGCTTCACTTATTTAGGCATTCAAATTGTACCAATGGTGGTTTCAAGATACATCTTTATGATGCGCTGGGATGCATCCTCAGTGATGTGCCTGGGGTCATTGGGGGTTTCAGGTCTTGCAACATCAGACCCCCTCACCCAGGTAACCCAGCTGGAGATGATCAGGTCCTGGCTTGCATCCCAGCAGCAACAAGCCATGGGTCTCCCCTCTTCATCCAGAGCCACCTTGTGGCTCTTTCTGTGGCCTCAGTGATGGAGCGTATGGCTCCCCTTTTTTGTACTCCAGTCACTCCCAGCACTGTCAGGGCTTTGCAGAGAGAGTGGCCTATGAACTCTCAACAGCCCACTTCGATGGCATAACAGTGAGCTTGCCAGCTGTTGCTTCTACACTCCTCCACAAGATCCTGGTATTTGCCCAATTTCCTCTCATGGGCCTCCTCCATGTTTTCTTCCCAGGGCACTGTGAGTTCCCACATGATGACTTGTCTGGTGGAGTCTGAGAAGATGACCAGGTTTGGGTGGCGTGTGGAATGGGTGATGTGCTCTGGAAACTTTAGCTGTTTTCCAAGATCCACTTTCAGCTGCCAGTCTGGGGCTGTGGAAAGCAGGCACAGTCTTGTCCGCAGTAGTGGGGGAGCCTTGCCACCTTTTAGGAAGTTGATAGAAACCCTCCCAGGATGGAACTTGCTGGAGTTGATGGCAGTGCTTACCACTTCCGCAAGCACCTCCAGCACCTGGTCGTGGTGCCGGCAATAGTGACCATCAGCCGGGGCCTTAGGACAACTGCTAAGGAGGTGTCGCAGGGTTCTTCTCCTGCCACACTGAGAGCAGGAAGGCAACTCTGCCTTGCTCCAAATGTGGAGGTTGGTGGGGCTTGGTAAAGTGTCATACACTGCCTGGACCAGAAATGTGATGCAGTGGAAGTCAGACTGCCAGAAGTCTGACCAGGTGATCTTGTGCTGCACCACATTCTCCCACCTTGTCCAGGCTCCTTGTTGGCCAAGTCCCACCATCCTGCTGACACATACTTCCTCCACTCCTGCCCGGACCTCCTCCTGGAGGAGATGCCACCTCTCCTTTCTTGTGACTTTGCTGATGTTGTAACTAGGAGAGTATCCTAGGCCGGCTCTTCCTGTTGCCACGGTTCCAACCAGAGCCCTTTGTCTCAGCTGAGACTCTGCCACCACCAGCTCTCTGGCAGCACTCCACTTTCTGCCAGTGTGGACCTCAATTCCTGCAGCTGATATTTTTGGGTCCCTGGAATCTCTGTACTGCATGACCTCCTTTGTTCATGTCACCACAAACTCTTCAGTGAGGCCTCTTAAGGGGAGCTGTAGGGTGTTGGTTGTTCCGTACAGTGCAGCACTGCTTAAGCTCCTTGGCAAGCCCCTTTGAAGGTAGCTGCTGATCTTCTTCTCCAGGGTCTCCACAGTTGACAATGAGAACTCATACAGTAACAGGGGCCACAACACCCTGGGTAGGATGGTGTGCTGGTATATTCATGCCTTAAATTGACCAGGAAGCCCAGCTCTATCAACCTTGTTTAACCAGGTCTTGAGGTATCTGCAGGTCTTCTGAATGGCAGCTGTGCTTTTCAGGCTGAAGTCAAAGAGTTTTCCCAGGCTCTTGACTGGTTCTTCTGATAGTGTTGGGATGGTTGTCCCGGAGATGGTGAAATGGAACTTATTCATCACTTGTCCTTTCTTGATTATAAGGGATCTTGACTTTGATGGTTTGAAGCTCATTCTTGCCCACAAGATGAGCTTCTCGAGTCCTTGTAAAATCCACCTGCTGCCAGGGACTGATGTGGTGACTTGCAGGTCATCCGTAAAAGCTCTGACTGGGGGTAACCACACACCTGTTTTAGTTCAGGGTCCTTGACACTCCACCTCTGCTGCTTTGACCACCATGTTCATGACAAGGGCAAAAAGGATGACTGAGATGGTGCGGCCAGTTATGATACCCCTCTCCAGCCTATGCCAGTCTGATGTTGTGGATCCAGAGATGAATCTCATCTGGAAGTTGTCATAATAGTCCAGGAAGAGTCTGTTGATCTTGCTGGGCACATGGTGTCTCTGAAGGGCCTCCTCCACCAGCTTATGTGGTATGGAACCGTGGGCATTAGCAAGGTTCAGCCATAAGACCAGGTCCCCCTTCCCCTCCTTTGCTTCTCTTAGGAGCTGTGTAACTGTCCCTGTGTGTTCCAGGCAGCCAGGTGTTCCAGAAATCCCACCTTTTTGTACCAAGGCATCAATGTAGTTGTTCTTAAGGAGAAACTCTGCCAGCCATTGAGACAGGATGCTGAAAAATATCTTGCCTTCTGTGCTGAGCAGTGAGATGGTTCTAAACTGCCCACTGGCTTTAGAGTTCTCCTCTTTGGGGATCCAGACGCCCTCAGCACATCTCCGTTGGTTGGCAACTCTTCCTTTCCTTCAAATCACCTTCAGCATCTGCCAAAGCTGGTGGAGGAGTCTCAGGCAGGGTTTATACATGCTGTATGGTACTCCGCTCGGTCCTGGGGCAGAGGCTGATCTTGCTGCCTTAATGACCTGTTGGAGCTCTTTCCAGCTTGGTTCTTTCAGGTTGAACTCGAATGATGGAGGATCTGAGTTTATTAGGGCTCCTGCTCTCTTACAGGGTCACTGAGGGTGTTGTGCAGGTGAGTATTGATTTCATCCAGTGAACACTCAAGGTGGACGCTCTGTTTATCACCAAGCAGCTTCTTGGTAAAACTGAAGGGGTCAGTGATGAAAGATGCCCTCTTCTTGGCTCTTTCCTTTCCCTACCTCCTTCGCCACTCTGCTCTTCAAAGGGCCATGAGCTTTTTCCTGAGGATGTCTCACAGTTCTGCGAGTGGCTGATGTTCACCTGCAACCTTGTACTACTTCTTGAGGGTTCTAAGTTCAGTCCACAGCTGATGTATTTTAGCCACTCTATGGTTCTTGTTGTAACGTTTCTTGATGGATCCTGGTTCTGTGTGGCTGACAATGATGGCCGTCATCACCTGCAGCTGTCTCTCTACATCAACCTTAGCTGTTATCTGTATGATTCCACAGACATCTTCCTCAAACTGGTGCGACTTGTTCTTGTTGCTTGCAGGGGGCCATTTGATCCACTGTCGAATGACTCTACCTGGACTCTACTGTAGGCGCTTGGAGGGGCTGGGCTCTGTGGGGTGAGTCCTGGCCAGGCTCCTCCTGTGTCTCACCAGGAACTGGTCCTCAGTAATATTATAGAGACTAAATATAGACCAGTTGTGCAAGAGATATCAGACTCTTTGGACAGATGGGCATCTTTACCAATGTCATTAATGGGGAAGATAAATACCCTCAAGATGAATATACTTCCTAAGTTGCTGTACTTATTTCAGAATTTACCACTGCTACCACCAAGCAATTTATTCTCTCGTCTAAAGACACTTCTTATCAGGTTTTTATGGAATAATAGACGCCTCAGGTTGCACCTGTACTTACCTTATGATAGAGGGGGCTTAAGGTCCCAAACTTGCTATGGTACTCTTGGGCTGCGCAGTTGAGAACAATGATGTTTTACTACACAGAGGATGCTCCACTGTGGAGGAAGATGGAAGGTGATATGTTGAAGCTGCCTTTGCCCATTTACTTGCACTCAGCTAATCTTAAGAAACTAAAAAAGAACACCAACAACCCTATGGCTAGAAACATGATTAGTGTGTGGCAACAAGTTAGAAAACACCTTAAAGAAACCAACACTCTCTCACTATTTAGTCCAATATGGGGAAATGATTTTTCCCTCCAGGAGGAGGAGTGGGGGGATTTAAAATCTGGGCTGTACAGGGTCTACAAAAAATAGGAGATATTTACAGTCCCAATGGTAAATATCTGATGTCATTTGATGAAATTTTTGCCAAATATGTCATACCCCGCAACCAGTTCTTTAAATATCTACAACTGAAAGATTTCATCAGAACACAACAAAACCAGTCATTGTCTATTCCTGTCTTGTTGATAATTGAAGAAATGATGGTGAAGGATTGCCAGGGGAGGAGCTTAATCTCCAAAATGTATAATCAACTGGTTGATGAGTCCCCAGAAACATCAGTAAATAGGCTCGAGGAATGGAGAGAGGACTTATAGGAGAACATCACCACCGAGGAGTGGGAGAGGGCCTGCGCCAAAGCACAATCAAAAACAGTGAACACACGCCTTAAACTTCTGCAGTGCAACTAGTAAATGCATACGTATATGACTCCAGATAAACTTAATAAATTCAACAGTGCTATACCAGATCTCATCTCATCTCATTATCTCTAGCCGCTTTATCCTGTTCTACAGGGTCGCAGGCAAGCTGGAGCCTATCCCAGCTGACTACGGGCGAAAGGCGGGGTACACCCTGGACAAGTCGCCAGGTCATCACAGGGCTAACACAGACACAGACAACCATTCACACTCACACCTACGGTCAATTTAGAGTCACCAGTTAACCTAACCTGTGTGTCTTTGGACTGTGGGGGAAACCGGAGCACCTGGAGGAAACCCATGCGGACATGGGGAGAACATGCAAACTCCACACAGAAAGGCCTTCGCCGGCCACGGGGCTCGAACCCGGACTTTCTTGCTGTGAGGCGACAGCGCTAACCACTACACCACCATGCCACCCACTGAGGAAATATTAGACGTAAAAAATACCTTTAGAGCCCAAACTTTCTTATTAGGAATCTACCCAGCTAACAGCAACATAAGAAGGAAACAACAACTTTTTTTAGAAATAGGTCTGATATTGGCCAAAAGAGTCATTGCATTGACTTGGAAGGAAGTGGATAGGCCAAGGATAGGTAAATGGATTTCAGAATTAACAATAACTCTGCCCGTAGAAAAGATTACATATGCAATCAAGGGTAAGCGGGCAATTTTTAATGACATCTGGGGCCCCTTTATGAATTTTCTAGAAAATAAAGACTTATCCCATATAATGGAAGCACCTGGAGATTATCTATAAATAGCTCTCTGCAGTTCAATTGGACAAGATGTATGTTATTTGGTGTAAAATGATCCGATATAAAGTCAACCTAACATTGTCCCCAAGCACCATGTGTAGTGTATTCATATATATATATATACACACACACACACACACACACCCACAGTGGGGCAAAAAAGTATTTAGTCAGTCACCAATTGTGCAAGTTCTCCCACTTAAAAAGATGAGAGAGGCCTGTAATTTTCATCATAGGTATACCTCTCAACTATGAGAAACAAAATGAGAAAAAAAATCCAGAAAATCACATTGTCTGATTTTTAAAGAATTTATTTGCAAATTATGGTGGAAAGTAAGTATTTGGTCAATAACAAAAGTTCATCTCAATACTTTGTTATATACCCTTTGTTGGCAATGACAGAGGTCAAACATTTTCTGTAAGTCTTCACAAGGTTTTCACACACTGTTGCTGGTATTTTGGCCCATTCCTCCATGCAGATCTCCTCTAGAGCGGTGATGTTTTGGGGCTGTCGCTGGACAACACGGACTTTCAACTCCCTCCAAAGATTTTCTATGGGGTTGAGATCTGGAGACTGGCTAGGCCACTCCAGGACCTTGAAATGCTTCTTACGAAGCCACTCCTTCGTTGCCTGGGCGGTGTGTTTGGGATCATTGTCATGCTGAAAGATCCAGCCACGTTTCATCTTCAATGCCCTTGCTGATGGAAGGAGGTTTTCACTCAAAATCTCACGATACATGGCCCCATTCATTCTTTCCTTTACACAGATCAGTCGTCCTGGTCCCTTTGCAGAAAAACAGCCCCAAATCATGATATTTCCACCCCCATGCTTCACAGTAGGTATGGTGCTCTTTGGATGCAACTCAGCATTCTTTCTCCTCCAAACACGACAAGTTGAGTTTTTACTAAAAAGTTCTATTTTGGTTTCATCTGACCATATGACATTCTCCCAATCCTCTTCTGGATCATCCAAATGCTCTCTAGCAAACTTCAGACGGGCCTGGACATGTACTGGCTTAAGCAGGGGGACACGTCTGGCACTGCAGGATTTGAGTCCCTGGCGGCGTAGTGTGCTACTGATGGTAGCCTTTGTTACTTTGGTCCCAGCTCTCTGCAGGTCATTCACTAGGTCCCCCCGTGTGGTTCTGGGATTTTTGCTCACCGTTCTTGTGATAATTTTGACCCCACGGGGTGAGATCTTGTGTGGAGCCCCAGATCGAGGGAGATTATCAGTGGTCTTGTATGTCTTCCATTTTCTAATAATTGCTCCCACAGTTGATTTCTTCACACCAAGCTGCTTACCTATTGCAGATTCAGTCTTCCCAGCCTGGTGCAGGTCTACAATTTTGTTTCTGGTGTCCTTTGACAGCTCTTTGGTCTTGGCCATAGTGGAGTTTGGAGTGTGACTGTTTGAGGTTGTGGACAGGTGTCTTTTATACTGATAACGAGTTCAAACAGGTGCCATTAATACAGGTAACGAGTGGAGGACAGAGGAGCCTCTTAAAGAAGTTGTTACAGGTCTGTGAGAGCCAGAAATCTTGCTTGTTTGTAGGTGACCAAATATTTATTTTACCGAGGAATTTACCAATTAATTCATTAAAAATCCTACAATGTGATTTCCTGGATTCTTTCCCCCCATTCTGTCTCTCATAGTTGAAGTGTACCTATGATGAAAATTACAGACCTCTCTCATCTTCTTAAGTGGGAGAACTTGCACAATTGTTGGCTGACTAAATACTTTTTTGCCCCACTATATATATATATATATATATACATTATTTATTCTGTTATTTACTTTATTCATTTGAGGGTTGTTTGCACTTTGTTTAATCTTTTTTGTCCACTGATGGGTGGGGTGGGGACAGGCATGTTTCACATTGTTGATGTGGGATGTGGGATGGATGTGGGGCATTATATTCTGGTGGTTCTAAGTGTGCTAAACTGTTTGAAAATAAATAAATAAAGATACTGTGGGGGGAAAATCAGTACTTTGCTTAAAAAACTGGTGATGCAGGAAATGTCAGTGTTTATGAACCTGTTTATCCACTTTTGTACTCGTACAGTATGGCTTTTGTTTAAAAGGAGCTCAAGCAGCATCTGAACAAAAGGCTAATTATCACGTTGTGTGTACCCAGTTACCAAAGAAATAATAACCCCAAGTTTAAACTACAACATACTGATGAAGAATCTTCAATACTTACACCTGTGTATTTTAATAAATCGTTTTGGAAATAGCATGGAACCCATTTGAGAAAAACAGCTATATAATGCAAAGAAAGAAATTTGCTTTGTGGTTATTAAAGAAAGCTGTTTGTGATGCACATCAGAAATGTGATCAGCTTTTTTTTGTCATTTTATTTATTTTGCTAAGTGAAATGTAGCATCCTAAAATGAGTAGTCAAATTTATGTAGTAATTTCTAGCTTTTTTACACTGATGAAATCTACAATCCAGCCCAAGAAGAGTTTAATAGCTCCTTAAAGTGCATTAACATGTTTTTATTACCTAAAAAGAACAATATTAATTGAAAGGAGCTCATTTTTACAGTTTGATTAATGAGTAATGAGGTTAAAATTAAATATACTCATGGCTGTAGATTGCCAGGGATAGATTTGCATCACTGACTGTAGCACAATTTTTGCACTCTTTGTGTAAAGCAGGTCAGTATGGCATTTCCTTGGGCTAGGATGTACAATATATATGCCTATATTATGTAGTATTTTTATCCAAAAATATTGAATAACAATGAAAGTTTATGTTTTTTGCATGTGTGTAAAATAGCATTTTTACATAAGATTCCAATATGGGTTCATTTTCAGAGATGAAGGGGCCAAATGTTCATGTTTAAGTGACAAAAGATTGAGAATAAACTCACAATGGACCAAACAATCTGATTTTCATAGACCCTGGAGGAAATGTTTGGAAGAAAATTTAAGTTATTTGTACAATTACTTGATTTTTAATTTAAAAAAAAATCTCTTTTCTCCTTCAGAAAGAGACAGAATTGTATCACACATGATGTGTGGGAAGAAATTCGACATCACAAAGTTTCTCAAAGAAAAAGTCATTCACCGGAAAAGAGTCCGGAATATTAATGTCTGTGAAGTAATCATGACATTATGGGCAATATGTCCCAGCTTGCACAAGTGTGTGTGTGTGTGTGTGTGTGTGTGTGTGTGTGTGTGTGTGTGTGTGTGTACATTAAATGCTGATAAAATAGACTTATGTTTCTGTTTGTTCTTGATTATGGACCAAGTTTTTCAACAGTGTAAAACCCCAATTCCAAAAAAACTTGGGACACTGTGTAAAACATAAATAAAAACAGAATGTGAAGATTTGCAAATCATGGAAACCCTGTATTTCATTGAAAATATTACAAAGACAACATATCAAATATTGAAACTGAGAAATTTTATTGTCTTTTGAAAAATATATGCTCATTTTGAATTTGATGTCAGCAACTTGTTTCAGAAAAGTTGGGACAGGGGCAACAAAAGACTGAAAAAGTTGTGTAATGCTAAAAAAAAGATTAATTTGGTGAATTGGCAACAGGTCAGTAATATGACTGAATATAAAAACAGCATCTCAGAGTGGCTGAATCTCTCAGAAGTAAAGATGGGGAGGGGTTCACGGCTCTGTGAAAGACTGTGTGGGCAAACGGTGCAGCAATTTAAGAATAACTTTCTTCAATTTAAAATTATTAGATCATATCATCTCTTGTACATAATATTATTAAAAGATTCAGAGAATCTGGAGAAATCTCTGTATGCAAGAGACAAGGCTGAAAACTGACATTGGATGCCTGTGATCTTCAGGCCCTCAGGCGACACTGCATTAAAAGCAGACACATGTCTGTAGTGGAAATCACTGTATGGGCTCAGGAACACTTCAGAAAACCATCGTCTGTGAAAACAGTTCATTACTGCATCCACACATGCAAGTTAAAACCATATATAAACAATATCCAGAAACACCACCACTTTCTCTGTGCCTGAGCTCTTTTACAATGGACTGAGGTGAAGTGAAAAATTGTTCAGAGGTCTGACAAATCAAAAGTAGAAATTCTTTTTAGAAATAATGGACTCCACGTCCTCCAGGCTAAAGAGGAGAGGGACCATCCAGCCTGTTATCAGTGCACAGTTCAAAAGCCAGCATCTGTGATGGTATGAGGGTGCATTAGTGCACATGACATAGGTAGCTTGTACATCTGGGAAGGCATCATTAATGCTGAATGATATACACATTTCAGGGCAATATGTTGCCATCCAGACAAAATATTTTTCAGGGGAGACCTTCCTTCTTTCAGCAAGACAATGCCAAACCACTTTCTGCACATATTAAGAGTGCATGGCTTTGTAGTAAAAGACTCCAGGTGCTAAACTGGCCTGCTGCAGTCCAGACCTGTCTCCCATTTAAAACATTTGGTGCATTATGAAGTGCAAAATACGACAAAGGAGACCCCGAACTGTTGAGCAACTGAAATTGTCTATCAGGCAAGAATGGGACAATGTTTCTCTTTCAAACTACAGCAACTGGTCTACTCAGTTCCCAAAAGTTTACAGAGTGTTGTTAAAAGTAGAGATGATGCAACACAGTGGTGAACATGTCCCATCCCATCTTTTTTGAAATATGTTGCTGACATCAAATTCAAAATGAGCATATATTTTTCAAAAAACAATAAAATTTCTGTTTCAACATTTGACATGTTGTCTTTGTACTATTTTCAATGAAATATAGGGTTTCTGTGATTTGCAAATTATTGCATTCTGTTTTTATTTACAGTTTACACAGCGTCCCAACTTTTTTGGAATTGGGGTTATAATAAATCATTATTATTCCTTCATTTTTTTTTTCATCCACAGCATCCAGACAAGTAACTCCCTGAGTATGCTAAAGGTTTGGACATTATATATACTAGAGCAGCGGCTACAATTATCGACAGTCCATAATTATCGACACCAATTTTACAACATCGACAATTTTACAAAGGTGAGTTTCAGTTACAACAGCCTTTTGATCTTGTCGTCTGATGACACAGCTCGTTACCTGAGATGAAATTTTTTTAGCACAATCAGCAATTTGAGGAAAACCCTGACATTATCACTGCAGGTAAGCATGGTGGAAAGCTCATGGACATGTTTTTACTTATCAAATTCAATAATTTTTCATGATATCCTTTTCAAAACCTACTTTTTTTCTTACTCTTTCATTTAACAGTCTCCATTTTGTATCTAAATGTGCGTTTAAGAAGTCCCCTGAGGTGTCGATAATAGTGATCACTTTCACCAGTGTCCACCATTAGATTAGATTAGATTAGATTAGATAAAACTTTAGGGGGCGACACGGTGGTGTAGTGGTTAGCGCTGTCGCCTCACAGCAAGAACGTCCGGGTTCGAGCCCCGTGGCCGGCAAGGGCCCTTCTGTGTGGAGTTTGCATGTTCTCCCCGTGTCCCCGTGGGTTTCCTCCGGGTGCTCCGGTTTCCCCCACAGTCCAAAGACATGCAGGTTAGGTTAACTGGTGACTCTAAATTGACCGTAGGTGTGAATGTGAGTGTGAATGGTTGAATGGTCGACTTGTCCAGGGTGTACCCCACCTTTCGCCCATAGTCAGCTGGGATAGGCTCCAGCTTGCCTGTGACCCTGTAGGACAGGATAAAGCGGCTAGAGATAATGAGATGAGATGAGATGAGATAAAACTTTATTGATCACTTTGGGCGGGTTCCCTCAGGGAAATTAAGAACACTAACAACACCCTGTGGAATTAAGTGACATTTATAACTGTTATGTATTGATCTTTGTGCAACATTGTTGAAGTAAATTAAGTATTTTAAAAAAATAAAAGTGTTGTGATTTATAATTTTTTTCTGATTCATAACAGAATGGAATGCTTATAGAGTATTTGGAATCCTATTGCAATAAATAGAATTAGACTAGAATTAAATTCCTAGCATATAAAAAAATTACATGGTTGAAATATTCAGATTTTTCTATTCCATTCAGGGGGTTTTCCAGTTTGTTGTAAATATCTACCACATATTACGACACGAACATTTTTGCACTCAAATTTCCATCATTGAAGAGTTTATAACATCAAGGAAACTGACTTCATGTTAAAACTGTTAATGTTATAGTCATGTTGTCAGTTGTTGCCCAAATGAGGATGGGTTCCCTTTTGAGTCTGGTTCCTCTCGAGGTTTCTTCCTCATGTCATCTGAGGGAGTTTTTCCTTGCCACCGTTGCCACAGGCTTGCTCATTGGGGATAGATTAGGGATAAAATAAGTTCATGTTTTAAGTCATTCAAATTCTGTAAAGCTGCTTTGCAACAATGTTTATTGTTAAAAGTGCAATACAAATACACTTGACTTGACTTGACTTGACTATTACAATATCAGTGAACATTTTATGCTTTTAGATGTAAAAAGTTTTGGTTCGAGGCATGACATGCGACCTTTGACTTGGATTTTCATGTGGTTACAATGTCAGTTGCCTGTTGACATTTATTGGTAAAATACAAATCTAGAAATTAATACAAACAACAATGAATGATTAACAAAATGTGATCTACGAAAATACTTAGAAAGTTGGTAGAAAGTGGAACAAAAAGATTTTCAGACAGGTTAAACATTATCAGTTCATTTGTTTACAAACATTAGAACTACTTCCTCATTTATGTAAGCACTGACACCGATATATTTATATAAAAGATATTTCATACTAAATATAAGTCTATGTACAACAAATTTTAAATAAAAACAATGTTTTGTTAACTTAATACCACATACCAATTATTATTATTATGTTGTTGTTTTTTTTAAATAAATAATCATCTGGATGGGGCAGCACTGTAGTGTAGTGGTTAGCACTGTCGCCTCACAGCAAGAAGGTCCTGGGTTCGAGCCCAGCGGCTGGCGAGGGCCTTTCTGTGTGGAGTTTGCATGTTCTCCCCGTGTCTGCGTGGGTTTCCTCCGGGTGCTCCAGTTTCCCCCACAGTCCAAAGACATGCAGGTTAGGCTAATTGGTGGCTCTAAATTGACCGTAGGTGTGAATGTGAGTACGAATGGTTATTTCTCTATGTACCAGCCCTGTGATGATCTAGTGACTTGTTCAGGGTGTGCCCCGCGTCTCGCCCATAGTCAGCTGGGATAAGCTCCAGCTTGCCTGCGACCCTGTAGAACAGGATAAGTGGCTACAGATAATGGATGGATCATCTGGATGTCGATAATTGTGGAACAGTGTCTATAACTGTGGACAAAGGTGTCAATATTTGTGGAATGGTGTCACGTGATCTGATACAATAAGTAATCAGGAATCAACTTGATTTTTCCAGTGGAAGTTTGAATAATTATTCATGCACAATTTACATATTGAAAGTCTTTTCTACTTTTGCAATGGCCAAAAGATCATTAAGGTGTCAATAATTGTAGCCGCCGCTCTATTCCTTATATGGACCGTTGGTTATACTTTGACTCCAAGCTGAATGACTTTTGTGTTTGAGTGACGCACAGCAGATTTTTGACAATGTCTCTGTATAATGTGGCCTTTCTAAAAAAATCCAGAGCTTTCAGACAAACAGCAGATGATATGCGCACACAATGACGCTGTTCACTTCCAGCGTTTCCCCCTCAGCTATTACCAATGCTAATCTGAGAGAGAGAGAGATTTCTAATTTGCTCCAATATCAAGTCAAGTCAAGTTTATCTGTATAGAGCTTTTAACAATAAACTTTGTCGCAAAGCAGCTTAACAGAATTTGAACGACTTAAAACATGAGCTAATTTTATCCCTAATCTATCCCCAATGAGCAAGCCTGTGGCAACAGTGGCACGGAAAAACTCCCTCAGACGACATGAGGAAGAAACCTCAAGAGGAACCAGACTCAAAAGGGAACCCATCCTCATTTGGGCAACAACAGACAACATGACTATAAGAGTAGTATCTCACTGTGCTGCGACAGCCTGCGACTAGTTGGAGACACAACAATTGCGATAAAATATGCAAATTAGCGACAATTTTCACTTGAAATCACACTGAATTGATATTCGCATATGTTGTGTCTCCAACTAGTCGCAGGCTGTCTCGGCCCTGCTTTCCCTCAGCAGGCAGGGAAGTAGAGGAAGCCTCACGGAAACTGACTTGAGAAGGGTTTGCAACGGCTTTGCGACACCAGCGATGCATTTGCAGCTATTTTGAGAGAAATTTTGTCGCACGAATTTTTTGAACATGTTCAAAATTTCAGCGACGAAGGGGCGACACTTTGCGACTCATGCGAGGAAACTGAGAAGCCCCGCAAATGTTTCAAGACACTTTTGAAACTTTCTCGCGAATGACGTTCGCAAGCTGTCGCAGCCCAGTGAGACACTGGCTTAACATTAGCAGTTTTAACATGAAGTCAGTTTCGTTGATGTTATAAACTCTTCACTGATGGAAACTTGAGTGCAAAACTGATCATGACAACTGCAGTCCTAAAGTTAGCAAGTCAACTGTAGTCCTCAGCCATAAAAGCATTACTGTATATATTGTACTGTATGCACAAAATATATTTACATTTTCTATTTTGCTCCATAATTAATTCCTATTTTCTTGTAACCCTGATGTTTAACTACCTGTCTACCGTTTCGGCGTCACGAGGTACAGTACATAGGAAAGGAATTTAGACGCTCGTGTTTTTGATTGGTTCCTTGATCAGCCCACGAGCCAATGAGCGTCCGGAGCTTTTTACACAGAACGCTGTAAACAGGGAGGTCAGTTTCAGACCAAAGTTAACCGAGCAACAGTCTGTCTGTCTCTCTACCTGTCCTCGGTTCATTTTCCTTCTTCTTTTTTTTTTTTAGAAGTCCACTTTTTTCTCTTCTTTTGTTTTTTGTATCAAGGAGGATGAGGATGGGTGTTTGGGCAGTGCAGGTGCGCGCGCTGTGCGTGGCGCTGCTGTGGCTCCCTTCACCTGCACGCGCACAATCTCCGGACAGCAAACAAGGTGCGTGACTCCTGACACAAATATCACAAGATCACAATTTACACATACCGGTTTGTTTGTTTGTTTGTTTGTTTGTTTGTTTGTTTGTTTGTTTGTTTGTTTGTTTGTTTGTTTAGTGTGGGGGTTGCACGTGCGTAATTTTACAACTTGGTGCGGTCAAAACGTCCTAACAAGGACCGGAATTGTTTTGACCTGAATTCTATTAAGAAAACTGTCTTTTCATAATAAAAACTGCAGGTCCCATGGCATGAAATTTTCACTTTCTGAGGTTTTTTAACGTTAAAATGAGTTCCTCTGACCTTCTTAAGTCACCCCAGTGGCTAGAAATTTCATAATGTGTAAACCAAACTATGCCCACCCTTTGTTAACTGTGGCAGCGGGGGCGTGGTCAAGCGCCGGTCTGTGACAGGAGGGCGGAGCCAGGGAAGGTGAGTGGCAGAATCACTACACCTGACGGTAATTAACCTGTGTTTGTGTGTCTTCCCAGTAACCGCGCCCTATTTAAGGAGGCAGAGGGAGAGCAGAGGAGAGCTCTTCCCAGGACAGAACACAGCGTGTGTGTGTATTTACCAAATAGGAACGATCGTTATACTGAAAAGTCTGGCAATAAAAGCCTGTTGTTCCCTGAAGCTTTGTCCTGCCGTCCTCTGTGCTCCACCCACACCTCAGAGAGGTCTACAGTGGTGCCGAAACCCGGGAAAAAGGTGGAGCACCAACACAGCAGCCCCATGGAATCCTCCCCGTTCACGGACCTGGTCCACGCCCTCGGCACGGCTCAGCAAAGCCAGCACCAGGCGATCATCATGCTCCGAAAGGAACAAGAGCGGCGCTTCGAAGCCCTGGTGCTGGCCCAGCAGGAAGATCGCGAGGCGTTCCGGCATCTCCTCGCGTCGGCGGGGTCCACCAACATCCCGGCCGCGGGCCCGTCTCCCCTCACCATGACCAAGATGGGCCCGCAGGACAACCCCAAGGCGTTTCTCACATTGTTCGACCAGGTCGCCGAAGCCTTGGGGTGGCCGATGGAGCAGCGCGCGGCGTGCCTCCTCCCCCTCCTGACGGGAGAGGCGCAGCTGGCCGCGCTACAGCTCCCCGCCGACCGCCGGCTGGCCTACGCGGACCTTCGCCGGGCCGTCCTCCAGCGCGTGGGGCGCACACCAGAACAACAGCGCCAGCGCTTCCGCGCACTGCGGTTGGAGGAAGTCGGTCGGCCGTTCACATTCGGCCAGCAGCTCCGGGACGCCTGCTGGCGGTGGCTGAGGGCGAGGGAATCATCGATCAGGTTGTGCTGGAGCAGTTCATCGCCCGCTTACCAGCCGGAACCGCGGAATGGGTCCAGTGCCACCACCCGGCGTCGCTGGATCAGGCAGTAGGACTGGCGGAGGATCATTTGGTGGCTGTTCCGGCAGCAGGACAGCCGACGACATCTTCTCTTCTCTCCTCTTCTCTCTCTCTTTCTCCCCTCCCTTCTGTGTCCCGTCCTCGCCCCATTCCCCCACCACAGAGACGGGGGCCGGCTCCACCCCAGCCGGCCCGCTGCACCCGTGGTGCCCTCTCGTTTCTCCCTTCTGTGTCTGTCTCTCCCCCCCCCCAGGTGAGTGAGCCCCAGAGCACCGGTGCAGAGGGAAAGCCCGGGCCGGTTTGCTGGCGCTGCGGGGAGCCGGGCCACCTGCAACAACAGTGCGCAGCAATGGAGGTGGGCGCGGTGGTACAGATCCCCGATGCGCCAGAGGCTGCCCTCGATCGGGCCGGAGCGTATCGCATACCGGTGAGTGTCCAAGGGGCTACATATCAGGCGTTGGTGGATTCTGGTTGCAATCAGACCTCGATCCGCCAAAGCCTGGTGCAAGACGAGGCATTGGGGGGAGCACAGGGGGTGAAGGTGTTGTGTGTGTGCACGGGGATGTTCACAGCTACCCTTTGGTGTCGGTGCACATATTTTTCAGAGGGGAAAAATCTATAGTGAAGGCGGCGGTTAATCCTCGCCTTACCCACTCTTTAATTTTGGGGACTGATTGGCCGGGATTTCGGGGTTTAATGACGCGCCTAGTAAAGAGTGGGTCCTGCCATTTGACAGGGGGAGGTCCCGTTGTCGCTTTGGCTGGAGCTGCTGTCGCAGAGCCATCTACGTCATCTCCGCGACAGAGTGAGGAGCCGCCGGCTCCTCCTCTTTCTGTTGGGGAATCCCTCGCGGATTTCCCATTAGAACAATCACGAGACGAGACTCTGCGACATGCGTTTGACCAAGTGAGAGTAATCGATGGTCAAACGCTCCAGCCGAACGCCACCCCGTCCTTCCCCTATTTTTCTATTATGAAGGATAGATTATACCGAGTGACACAGGACACTCAGACGAAAGAGCGAGTCACACAGCTGTTAATTCCAAAGAGCCGCCGGGAATTGGTATTTCAGGCGGCTCACTTTAATCCCATGGCTGGACAACTAGGGCAGGATAAGACACTAGCCCGAATAATGGCCCGATTCTATTGGCCGGGGATTCGCGGCGATGTCCGTAGGTGGTGTACGGCGTGCCGCAAATGCCGGTTAGTAAATCCAGTGGCCATTCCAAAAGCGCCTTTGCGCCCCCTACCATTAATCGAGACCCCGTTCGAAAGAATTGGGATGGATCTCGTCGGGCCATTAGATCGGCCAACACGAGGGTACCGCTTTATATTAGTTCTGGTGGACTATGCAACGCGATACCCGGAAGCGGTGCCTCTTCGCAATATCTCCGCACGCAGTATTGCGGAGGCCCTCTTCTACGTCATCTCCCAAGTTGGAATCCCGAAAGAGATTCTGACTGACCAAGGCACCTCGTTTATGTCACGAACACTGAGCGAACTGTATGGGCTATTAGGTATTAAGCCGATCCGCACCAGCGTTTATCACCCACAAACGGACGGTTTAGTTGAACGGTTCAATCACACCCTCAAGAATATAATTAAAAAATTCGTAAGTGAGGACGCACGTAACTGGGATAAATGGCTCAAACCCTTGTTATTTGCAGTGCAAGAGGTCCCCCAAGCCTCCACGGGGTTCTTCCCGTTTGAATTGTTATACAGGCGTAAGCCGCGCCGCATCTTAGATGTGCTGCGAGAAAATTGGGAGGAGGGACCTTCACAGAGTAAAAATGAAATTCAGTACGTTATGGACCTGCGCGCAAAACTCCGCACGCTCACCCACCTAACTCAGGAGAATTTGCGGCAGGCCCAGGAACGGCAAGCCCGCCTGTACAACAAGGGCACGCGCCTTAGAGAGTTCACTCCGGGAGATAAGGTACTCGTACTGTTGCCCACGTCGAGCTCCAAATTAATCGCCAAGTGGCAAGGACCCTTTGAGGTCACACGGCGAGTCGAGGACGTCGACTATGAGGTGAGGCCAACGGACAGGGGAGGGGCGCTACAGATCTACCACCTCAATCTGCTTAAACTCTGGAACGAGGAGGTCCCCGTGGCGTTGGTGTTGTTAGTTCCGGAGAAGCCGGAGCTGGGGCCGGAGGTTCAAAAAGGGACATTGGCATCACGTACCTCTCCGGTCCCCTGTGGGGACCACCTCTCCCCGACCCAACTCACGGAGGTCGCCCAGTTGCAGGCCGAGTTTTCGGATGTGTTCTCGCCCCTGCCCGGTCGCACTAACCTCATAGAACACCACATAGAGACGCCCCCGGGGGTGGTAGTGCGTAGCCGCCCTTACAGGCTACCCGAACACAAAAAAAAGGTGGTTCGGGAAGAACTTCAGACCATGCTCAAAATGGGCATCGTCGAGGAGTCCCACAGTGATTGGAGCAGCCTGGTGGTCTTGGTACCCAAGCCCGACGTGTCGGTCCGGTTCTGTGTGGACTATAGAAAAGTCAATGCGGTGTCTAAATTTGACGCGTACCCAATGCCTCGTATTGACGAGCTGCTCGATCGACTAGGCACGGCTCGCTTTTACTCAACACTGGATTTGACGAAGGGATATTGGCAGATCCCCTTGACTCCATTATCCCGGGAGAAAACGGCCTTTTCCACACCGTTCGGCTTACACCAATTTGTCACACTTCCTTTTGGGCTGTTTGGGGTGCCCGCTACGTTTCAGCGGCTGATGGACAGGGTCCTCCGGCCCCACGCCACCTATGCAGCCACATATCTTGATGATATTATCATTTATAGTAACGACTGGCAGCGGCACCTGCAACACCTGAGGGCCGTCCTTAGGTCGCTGAGGCAGGCGGGTCTCACTGCCAACCCGAAGAAGTGTGCGATTGGGCGGGTGGAAGTACAGTATCTGGGCTTCCACTTGGGCAACGGGCAGGTGCGTCCCCAAATTAATAAGACAGCAGCGATTGCGGCCTGCCCGAGGCCCAAGACCAAAAAGGGGGTGAGACAGTTCCTGGGGCTGGCTGGCTACTATCGTAGGTTTATACCTGATTATTCGGACGTCACCAGCCCGCTGACTGACCTCACTAAAAAGCGGGCGCCAGATCCGGTCCAGTGGACGGAGCAGTGCCAGCGGGCGTTCTCTGAGGTAAAGGCTGCACTGTGTGGGGGGCCACTATTACACTCCCCTGACTTTTCTCTCCCTTTTGTGTTGCAGACCGACGCGTCGGACAGAGGGCTGGGGGCGGTGTTGTCCCAGGAGGTGGAGGGGGAGGACCACCCCATCCTGTACATCAGCAGGAAGCTGTCGGTGCGTGAGGGGCGCTACAGCACTATTGAGAAGGAATGCCGGCCGATCAAGTGGGCGGTCCTTGCCCTCCGTTACTACTTGCTGGGGCGCCCTTTCACCCTCTGTTCAGACCACGCGCCCCTCCAGTGGCTCCGCCACATGAAAGATGCCAACGCGCGGATCACCCGTTGGTATCTGGCACTCCAACCCTTCAATTTCAAGGTGGTCCACAGGCCGGGGGCGCAGATGGTCGTGGCGGACTTCCTCTCCCATCAAGGGGGAGGGGGGGGGAGTCGGCTGCGGGCCGGACGGGCGCCCGGCCTGAGTCGGGCGGTGGGGGTATGTGGCAGCGGGGGCGTGGTCAAGCGCCGGTCTGTGACAGGAGGGCGGAGCCAGGGAAGGTGAGTGGCAGAATCACTACACCTGACTGTAATTAACCTGTGTTTGTGTCTTCCCAGTAATCGCGCCCTATTTAAGGAGGCAGAGGGAGAGCAGAGGAGAGCTCTTCCTGGGACAGAACACAGCGTGTGTGTGTGTGTGTATTTACCAAATAGGAACGATTGTTATACTGAAAAGTCTGGCAATAAAAGCCTGTTGTTCCCTGAAGCTTTGTCCTGCCGTCCTCTGTGCTCCACCCACACCTCAGAGAGGTCTACATCAACATTTGAGAATGGCGCGTCAAAATGGCGCATTGATGGGCTCTTCCCTTTACTATGTCAGCAAGGGAGATGATCCCCACGCCCCCCCTCTGGATTCCCACCCACTGTATGGATTGCCCGCCCAGCTCAAAAGTTGCCACCAAACATGGAAGTTGCGCTGTACATGGATGTGACAACACAGAAAGGAGTCTGTTTTTACTGCCGACGGGAGAGCCCCTGAAGACGCAGTGGCTTAATTTTATTTACTCCAATAATACGCCGTCGAGCCTACCTAAGACGGTGTATGTTTGTCGGAAGCATTTTCCTGATGAATGTTTCCACAACTTGGGACAGTACAGGGCAGGTTTTGCACATCAACTGTCACTGAAGCCTGGGTCCGTACCAAGCATCCCTGCCGCATCAGCCACAAACACCGAACAAGTAAGTGTATAACTGTTAAGTCGTTTTGCCATGTTTTGAAATCGGTGCGTTAGCCTTGCAATGGCTACATTAGCTGTGCAGCTAACCGCTTCCTGCAGTTAGCCAGGTACTCTGCGCTACAAAACCAAAAAGCATGCAGCATGCTCTGTTATAATCGCCAATCAAAACAGTTTTTACAAAGACACCCACATTCTTTTTTTTTTAAGTCACTCGTTCATTTTATTTGTTTGTTTGTTCAGTAAAAACCCAAACATTTGTTGAATTTATTTTATTTCCTTGCGTCGCACCTTAATGACGTCAGTGCGCGGTATTTTTCCCTTCGCGGTTTGTTCCTTCTCTCTCGCCATAGTAAGACACCCACATCCGCTTGTTCTGACCCACTGGAGGTAGCGTCACAGTGCTGTTAGCGAATCAGAGGTAACACGTTTACATGTCATGAATATTAATGATAAGAGCTGAAATCCTGTCGCTCTCCTGCCACCCGTTCCTCCACCAAGCTAGAACAGCCTGAAACAGGAGAACCACAGCATTTTTTTCACCAAAACTGGCTCACAGGGCATTCATTCATACTAGAGACCACCACACAATTAATGAAAAAACAATGCCATGGGACCTTTAACAAAAAAGAGCCAAAAGGTTTCCTTTTATGTTGTCAGTGGAAAGAAAGAAAGCACAACTTTATTCATCACACACTTGGGAAATTCCTCTCTGCATTTAACCCATCTGAAGCAGTGAATACACACATATACATACCCAGAGCAGTGGGCAGCCATGCTAACAGCACCCGGGGAGCAGTTGGGAGTTAGGGGCCTCGCTCAAGGGCACCTCATATCAACCTAACTGCATGTCTTTGGACTGTGGGGGAAACCGGAGCAAACCCATAGAGACACGAGGAGAACATGCATACTCCACACAGAAAGGCCCTCGCCAGCCGCTGGGCTTGAACCCAGAACCTTCTTGCTGTGAAGCAACCGTGCTAACCACTTACACCACCATGCCACCCTGTCTGTGTGTGTGTGTGTATACACAGTTCTATTAAATTTTTCATCTCATCTCATTATCTCTAGTCGCTCTATCCTTCTACAGGGTCGCAGGCAAGCTGGAGCCTATCCCAGCTGACTACGGGCAAAAGGGGGGGGTACACCCTGGACAAGTCGCCAGGTCATCACAGGGCCGACACATAGACACAGACAACCACTCACATTCACACCTATGGTCAATTTAGAGTCACCAATTAGCCTAACCTGCATGTCTTTGGACTGTGGGGGAAACCGGAGCACCCACGCGGACACGGGGAGAACATGCAAACTCCACACAGAAAGGCCCTTGCTGGCCACGGAGCTCGAACCTGGACCTTCTTGCTGTGAGGCGACAGTGCTAACCACTACACCACCGTGCCGCCCTCTATGAAATTTATATGTACTAAATATTAAAATTTGTAGAATATTTTGGAGTATTCTGCTTTGTTGGTGGTGGTGGTGGTAGTCATAGTATTACACTGCAACCCCACTATAACATGCTCCTTGGGAGACGTCCAAATAGTTTGTTATACCAAATAGTTGGTAATACTGAAATAAAACCACTTGTCACAGCTAACACTCTTGTTATGTGCAAAACTTTTGGCACGTTCTCCTTATCATGAATTTCTCCTTCTGATTTCACGATCACAGTTCAATGACTAAGGATCATTAAAGAAAGGTGATGATTTCTTTGTCTGTTATGGAAATGACAGAAGTTAATGGTCTATTGTTGTGAGTGTGCACCCACTGACTTGCGATGTAATCTAAATCTTCACCATTCAGTTCATTCATGCATTGAAAATCAGCAATTATGTCATTTATGTTTCATTGGGAGGCTGGGCGGGGGGATATAAAAACGCTGCTGATACACTTTAACTAGGTGTTAAGTTCAGCAGTATCAGCAGTCATTTCATCCTTTTATCCATCCTTTGATCACCGTTCTCGATAATTGTTAGTGATCATGTCCTAAGCAAGGCTAGTTAAGCCTTTGTTTTATGGCGTTAACACGTATTGTTAACCTGACTGCAGGTTTGATTATTTATTGTTTGTCTCTGATGGAAAGAGGAACGCATGGGTCAGTCAGTGCGTTTACATGCACATCCAAATCGAGCTGCTGTCAGTAATCGAGCAAAGGGTCCCAGCAGGGGTGCCAGAGAAATCCAATCCTACATGCACACAAGGAAATCGAGCTATTGTGTGAGGTACATTGTGCACCTGAGCCACAGGTGGCGCTACACGCCTCATCGTGTTGGTACACTTCCGGTTGTCGTCATGAAGAAGAGCTACTCAAGAGTATAAACAAAGTTATCAGTTCCGTGTTCTCCATTGCGCGTTTTTCTCCCGTCCATGAATTTTAATATATTCAACTCCTTAAGCTGAATGAGCATGAACTCTGTCTCCTCATTGCTCCAGAAGTGCACATTTCTGCTCGCCATTTTCTCTTCTTCGTTTGTTCCTCCTGACCTCTTCTGCTGCTCGCTACTACTGTTGTCATGCCGACCGAGGCTGTCGTGTTTCCCGCTTGTGGTCTCGTCACTTGTCACTTCCGGAAGGGGCAGTGCTGAAGTAAGTAGCTCGACTACGTAGCTCGATAGGGTATACATGCACTAAGTAGCTCGGCAAAAATCGCATAATCTAGGTCGTGTAGCTCGATTACGAGAAATCAAGTTCGGTTCAATTTCAGCCTAGCTAAGGTGTATCCATGGCATTTAGAACTTCGATTTCAGTCGAGCAACGGCAGAAATTCGATTTTCTCTATGTGCATGTAAACGCACTCAGTGTGTCATGTAAACAGGTGAATGATCGATGTAATTGCAGGAAGAGTGTTTATTTACAAACAGGCAGGCAAACAGTTCAAAAATGTAAGACAAAGGCACCTTGACCAAAAATGTTTGGTCAAGGTGAATCTTGCGAAGAGACATTTTACCCAAATATTAGGTGTGCTTTATGTACATTTTTGACCCTGTATGCATAATTTTGATCCTGTGTTGATTTCAGAAAGCCCAAAGAAAATTAAAACTTGTGCACCAAATTCTAGTGCTTTTTTTTAATTAAAGATGTATGCTGTACATTCTGCCACATAAAAAGAACAGTTCAGAGAAATTACCAAAAGCCCAAATATTGCCATGACATTCATATCCAAGATGACATTCATGTCACTGTATGTAAACTTCTGACCACAACTGTGTGTAATATATACAGTGGTGCTTGAAAGTTTGTGAACCCTTTAGAATTTTCTATATTTCTGCATAAAAATGACCTAAAACATCATCAGATTTTCACACAAGTCCTAAAAGTAGATAAAGAGAACCCAGTTAAACAAATGAGACAAAAATATTATACTTGGTCATTTATTTATTGAGGAAAATGATCCAATATTACATGTCTGTGAGTGGCAAAAGTATGCAAACCTTTGCTTTCAGTATCTGGTGTGACCCCCTTGTGCAGCAATAACTGCAACTAAACATTTCCGGTAATTGTTGATCAGTCCTGCACACTGGCTTGGAGGAATTTTAGCCCATTCCTCAATACAGAACAGCTTCAAATCTGGGATGTTGGTGGATTTCCTCACATGAACTGCTCGCTTCAGTTCCTTCCACAACATTTCGATTGGATTAAGGTCAGGACTTTGACTTGGCCATTCCAAAACATTAACTGTATTCTTGTTTAATCATTCTTTGGTAGAACGACTTGTGTGCTTAAGTTCGTTGTCTTACTGCATGACCCACCTTCTCTTGAGATTCAGTTCATGGACAGATGTCCTGACATTTTCCTTTAGAATTCACTGGTATAATTCAGAATTCATTGTTCCATCAATGATGGCAAGCCATCCTGGCCCAGATGCAACAAAACAGGCCCAAACCATGATACTACCACCACCATGTTTCACAGATGGGATATGGTTCTTATGCTGGAATACAGTGTTTTCCTTTCTCCAAACATGAGGCTTCTCATTTCAACCAAAATGTTCTATTTTGGTCTCATCCTTCACAAAACATTTTTCCAATAGCTGTCTGGCTTGTCCACATGATATTTAGCAAACTGCAGATGAGCAGCAATGTTCTTTTTGGAGAGCAGTGACTTTCTCCTTGCAAGCCTGCCATGCACACCATTGTTGTTCAGTGTTCTCCTGATGGTGGACTCATGAACATTTAATATTAACCAATGTGAGAGAGGCCTTCAGTTGCTTAGAAGTTACCCTGGGGTCCTTTGTGACCTCGCCGACTATTACACGCCTTGCTCTTGGAGTGATCTTTGTTGGTTGACCACTCCTGGGGAGGGTAACAATGGTCTTAAATTTCCTGCATTTGTACACAATCTGTCTGACTGTGGATGGGTGGAGTCCAAACTCTTTAGAGATTGTTTTGTAACCTTTTCCATGAGCATCAACAATGCTATTTCTGAGATCCTCAGAAATCTCCTTTGTTCGTACTATTATACACTTCCACAAACATGTGTTGTGAAGATCAGACTTTGATAGATCCCTGTTCTTTAAATAAAACAGGGTGCCCACTCACACCTGATTGTCATCCTATAGATTGAAATCACCTGACTCTAATTTCACCTTCAAATTAACTATTAATCCTAGAGGTTCACATACTTTTGCCACTCACTGATATGTAATATTGGATCATTTTCCTCAATAAATAAATGACCAAGTATAATATTTTTGTCTTATTTGTTTAACTGGGTTCTCTTTACCTACTTTTAGGACTTGTGTGAAAATCTGATGATGTTTTAGGTCATATTTATGCAGAAATATAGAAAATTCTAAAGGGTTCACAAACTTTCAAGCACCACTGTATATACAGTGTGTGTATATATATATATATATCCCTCCACAATAATTGGCACCCCTGGTTAAGATGTGTTAAAAGCCTTACAATAAATTCAATTTTTATTGCAGAAGCATAATCTCACACTGAAAATTGTAGAAAAATGTAACCTTTAACTCAAGTGAATTTAAAAAAAATCCCTGACTAAGAAATAATTATTTTTCATAAATCACCTGTTCCACAATTATTGGCACCCATAACAATTCCTAGAAAATAAATGTAATTGAAGCATTTCTGACATTTCTACTGTAGTTTATAAAGTTGATCAGAGTATCTAGGAAGCTTTAATTAGTAATTCATCACATCCTGTTTCCCTGGGGTATAAATATGATGTGACACAGAGGCCTATTTCTCTTATTCACTCTTCAACATGGGAAAGACAAGAGAACACACCATTCAAGTAAGGCAGCTGTGTGTCGACCTTCATAAGTCAGGCAATGGCTGCAAGAAAATAGTCACTCGCCTACACCTGCCCATATCGACAGTCAGAGGAATCATCAAGAAGTTTAAAACAACTGGAACAATGGCAAACAAGCCTGGACGAGGATGCAAATTTATCTTGCCACCACGCACAGTGAAGAGGATGGTAAGAGAAGTAAAAAGTTCTCCAAAGCTCACTGTTAGATAATTGCATCAAAGAGTAGCATCTTGGGGGGGTCACAAAGTCTCCATAACAACCATCACATGCCAACAAGCTGTTTGGGAGGCATGCACGGAAAAAGCCTTTTCTCACTTACAAGCATAAACGTAAATGTCTGGAGTTCGCTAAGTGGTACTGGGACTTCAACTGGGACCGTGTGCTTTGGTCAGATGAGACCAAGATAGAGCTTTTTGGCAACAAACACTCTAAGTGGGTCTGGCGTAACACAAAAGATGAGTATGCGGAAAAGCACCTCATGCCCACTGTGAAGTATGGGGGAGGATCGGTGATGCTGTGGGCCTGTTTCTCTTCCAAAGGCCCCGGGAACCTTGTTAGGGTGCATGACATCATGAACTCTTTGAAATACTAGGACATTTTCAATCAAAATCTGGTGGCCTCTGCCTGAAAGCTGAAGATGGGTCGTCACTGGGTCTTTCAGCAAGATGTGCTAAAACATGTGCCCTAAACATGTGGCCAAATCTACACAAAAATGGTTCACCAGACACAAAATCAAGCTCCTCCCATGGCCATCTCAGTCCCCAGACCTCAACCCAATTGAAAACCTGTGGGGTGAGCTGAACAGGAGAGTGCATAGGAGAGGACTCTGGACGATTTAGAGAGATTGTGCAAAGAGGAATGGTCAAATATCCCTCTCTCTGTATTCTCCCATCATGTGAAATGTTATAGGAGAAGAGTAAGTGCTGTCTTGTTGGCAAAAGGGGGTTGTACAAAGTATTAACATCAGGGGTGCCAATAATTGTGGCACACATGATTTCATGTAAAATAATTATTTTTTAATGTGGGATTTTTTTCCCACTGAATAAATGCACTTGAATTAAAGGTTGGATGTGGCAGTGGGGGTGTGGTCAAGCGTCAGTCTGTGAACGGAGGGCGGAGTCAGGGAAGGTAAGTGGCAGAATCACTGCACCTGATGCCAGTTAACCTGTGTTTGTGTGTCTTCCCAGTGACCGCGCCCTATAAAAGGAGAGAGAGAGAGCAGAGGAAGGGAGCTCTCTCCCCAACCAGACGACTTATGTGTGTGTGCGCGCGTGTATGTGTGGCTGGGAGATGGTAAAGTCACTGAAAAATGCAAAAATAGAGTTTTTGGAAACTCAGTTCTGGCCTGCCGTACTTCTGTGCTCCACCCACCCGGTCGAAGTTCTACATTGAATTTTTCTCTTTTTTTGCATTGTTGTCCTATATTATTTATAAAAAAATTAATTTATTATAAGCCTAAGAACACATCTTAACGAGGGGTGCCAATAATTGTGGAGGGTGCTGTGCATGTAGCATGGGCAGCTTACACATCTGGAAAGACACCATCAGTGCTGAAAGGTATATCCAGGTTCTAGAGCAACATATGCTCCCATCCAGACGACGTCTCTTTCAGGGAAGACCTTGCATTTTCCAACATGACAATGCCAAACCACATACTGCATCAATTACAGCATCATGGCTGCGTAGAAGAAGGGTCTGGGTACTGAACTGGCCAGCCTGCAGTCCAGATCTTTCACCCATAGAAAACATTTGGCGCATCATAAAACGGAAGATACGACAAAAAAGACCTAAGACAGTTGAGCAACTAGAATCCTACATTAGACAAAAATGGGTTAACATTCCTATCCCTAAACTTGAGCAACTTGTCTCCTCAGTCCCCAGACGTTTACAGACTGTTGTAAAGAGAAAAGGGGATGTCTCACAGTGGTAAGCATGGCCTTGTCCCAACTTTTTTGAGATGTGTTGTTGTCATGAAATTTAAAATCATCTAATTTTTCTCTTTAAATGATACATTTTCTCAGTTTAAACATTTGATATGTCATCTATGTTCTATTCTGAATAAAATAACAGTCCTCTCTCTTTTTCTCTCTCCCTCTCTCTACAGCCATGTGTTCAGGCACTCAGAATGTGCTGAGTTTGTCAGTAAATTCAGATTTTCAGTACCAGCAGATGAAGAAGCTATATACTGGCTGCCAGATCGTCATGGGCAACCTTGAGATCACTCACATGGAACACAACCATGATTTGTCCTTCCTGAAGGTAGGTGAAGTGTGTGTGTGTATACCACAAACTCTGTAGTCATTCACGGTGATTCCTTCATCTTGTGTCAGTGTCAAACAGCAAGCAATGCACTCTTCTCCCCTATCTCTCTCTCTCTCTAGTCTATTCGTGAGGTTACAGGTTATGTTCTAATAGCCATAAACCAGTTCAAATACCTGCCTTTGGAGCAGTTACGTGTGATCAGAGGAACGTCACTGTACAAAGGGCGCTTTGCTCTTGCTGTCTTAGTTAACTACCAGAAGGATGGAGATGACGGAGTACAGGAGCTTGGCTTTACACATCTGACAGGTACACACATGCGCACACACACACACAGACAATTTCTATCAGTGTATTTATTCTTTTTGTGCACCAAGTGTGACACACATTTTGCAGCTACTCCCTCCATCTCTGTTTACCTGGTGACATGTGTCGCACAAAGTAGGGGTCCAGAAGCCAAGAGACAGAGGCATTTAAGTGCGTACCTTCATTAATATGTTACAGCTCTGGATAAGCAGCCCAGGAGCCTCATTAAGAGTTTCATTGCATGACCCTGAATATTTTGCTCATCTAAATTCTGTAATTGCTAACATGTCTGTGAAGATTCTTAGTTATCCAGGTCATAGTAAACTGTGGGTGGTAAAAGAGAGCAACTAGACTTGCTTGAAGATTCTTGAAGACATTTCACCTCTCATCCGAAAGGCTTCTTCAGTTCTGTCTGACTAATAGGGAGTACCAGGTATTCATCCTCTCATGTATGAAAGGCAATCCTAAGGTGTCATTGGGTCATCCTGTTGGTGTGGGTCACTGGGGGCTGGGTGTGAATGGCCTAGAGAGTCGTTGGGGTGATCAGTGGGTTGTTGGTTCTCTCTGTCCTCCTGTGAGTCACTGAAAACAGCTGGGCTTTGGTGTGCATTCAAATGTCTGGGAAGTGTGCCAAGGACTGCATTGTAGGTGGCCGATAAATGGTGTCTTAGACCACCACCTCTGTTCAGTGATGGCCGTTCCAAGTTGACAAAAATGGCTTCTTTAACTCCTCACTCATACCACCGATTCTCTCTGGCTAAAATGCGTACGTTGCAATCCTGAAATGAGTGTCCTTTGTTGTTAAGATGAAGATAGACAGCAGAGTCCTGGCCTGAGGAACTGGCTGTCCTGTATTGAGCCATGCACCTGTGAAGCGGTTGTTTTGTTTCCCCAATATACTAGTCCGTGCATTCCTTACTGCACTGAATTGCATGCACTACGTTGTCCTGTTTGTGTCTGGGTATTCTGTCCTTAAGGTGGACCAGTTTCTGCTTCAGGGTGTTACTGGGTCTGAAATGTACCAGAATGTAGTGTTTGTATCTGAGAAACTCAGGAGGATCTTCTACAACATAAGCAATTAGACCAACATTAGCTTCTTTTATCAGAGAGATAAAATTTGAATGAGAAAGAATTAGGGTTGTATCATCTGCAAACATAATTGGGGAAAGAACATTTGAAACATTTGACAAATTATTCATATAGATAAGAAATAATAATGGTCCAAGAGTGGATCTCTGTGGAACCCCACAGCGTAGTCTGGCTTTGTTTGAATCACAGCCCTTGACACAAACAAATTGTCTTCTATCAGAAATATAATTATTTAACCATTTGTGTATGATATCATGGAAGCTATATTTATACAGTTTTTTCAATAAAATATAATGGTTTACTGTATCAAAAGCTTTTGGACAGGTCTATAAAGATACTACAAGTAAATTCATTATTGTTAAGTGCAGAGGTAACTTTGTCAATCAGGTGAAGTAAAGCCATATAAATGGAATGATTTTTCTGAAACACATATTGATATTTGTAAAGAATTGAAATAGAGTCCAAATGTAAAAGAATCCTTTTATAAATAATCTTTTCCAATATTTTTGAAAAAAAACATGGCAAAATAGATATGGGTCTATAATTATTAAAACAGCATGGATCATCTGCTTTAAACAAAGGAATAATTTTAGCAACTTTTAAATCCTGAGGTACAGTGCCTGTTTTAAAAATGTGAAGAAGTGACTGCAAAATCAATTGTTTCACCTGTTTGGCAAGAAATGCTGGAATATTGTCATGACCAGCTGAAGATGTTTTTAATTCATCAATTATGTCACTTATTTCTTGAATGTCAGGAGGCTTAAAAGAAGAAATAATTGAATAATTCCTTGGAATAAAATCCAGAGGACTTCCACAACAAGAAGGAATTTTGTTTGCCAGTTCCTCCGGAGATGGGTGGGATTGCCTAGAAGTCTCGGCAATATCGCCCTCTATGGTAACACCACAAAGCTCCGGTTGCCCCTGAAGTCCTTGGAAGAGGAGTTCAAAGTTACACGGGCAAGGGAGGTGCTGATGTACAGAGACTCAAGAGACCCAAAGGTGGCCCAGGCAGGAGTTGTGGTGAGGACTGGGAGGAAGTGGAGTGCCCAGGTTGCAGTGCTGGATGCAGAGTCCCAGTTGCACCATAAAGATCTAGTGGGTGTGGTGGTGCATGGCAGAGCAGGCTTGGGATTGTTCCCAACACCTCGGCTCAAGGAGAGCAAGGGAAAGGAGAAGCGGAGGCAGATTCAGGAGGAATTGAGGGCTGCAGTGGAGGAAGGAAGATTAAGCAGAGCCTCTGGCTTAAGGCAACAGGGGGCATGGATGCAGTGGGAGCAAGCCATGGACCGGAAAGTCACCTGGTCGGACCTCTGGCAGGCTGAGCCACACCACATCACCTTCCTGATTCGGGCAGTGTATGATGCCCTGCCTAGCCTGGCAAACCTCTTCACCTGGGGTAAGGTGGAGACCCTGAACTGCTCACTGTGCTCAGGAAAAGGAACATTGGAACACATCCTGAGTTCCTGCCCGACAGCATTCAACCAGGGTCGATACACCTGGCGCCATAACCAGGTGCTGAAACCCATTGCAGAAGCCATCAGCAAGGGGATCAGCAGCTTCAGCTGGGTGTGCAACATAACACGAGCAGTTGCATTTGTCAAGGCAGGAGAGCAGCCGAAGGCTGGACACAAGAGGGCGGCAGCAGGGATCCTGGCTACAGCCCAGGACCGGCAGTTGTCAGTGGACCTGGAGAAGCAGCTGAGATTTCCGCAGCACATTGTTGGCTCCACCCTGAGGCCAGATATCCTTCTGGTCTCAGACAGCACCAAGAACATCATTATCATGGAGCTAACGGTGCCATGGGAGGACCACCTGGGGGAGGCCCATGAAAGGAAGAAGACCAAATATGAACATCTGGTGGCAGACTGTCTAGAGCAGGGCTGGAAGGCAAGGTGTATGCCCATTGAAGTAGGCTGCAGAGGATTTGTGAGCTACTCACTCCACAAAGCACTCAGTGTACTGGGCATCACAGGAGGAGCAAGGAGCAGAGCCATCAAGAACATCACCGAAACAGCTGAGAAAGCCTTGAGATGGCTCTGGATAAAGAGAGAGGGTCTATGGGGACAAGTGAATGCCACCTGAACACACACTGCGGCCTGATCAACCGTGGTGGGGTTGCCTGGGTGAGGGTGTCTGCTGTTGAAAGACCCGAAACACCCGAGGACCCCAGGTTACATCACTGATGATGTGTTCAGGTGCACCAGTAGGTGTATTTAAGAACTGCCCAATATTAAGAAACAAAATCATTACATTTTTCAGCTATATCAGGTGGCTTGTTGAAAAAATTTTCACTGTCAAGAAACTCTGTTGGTAGCTCTGAGGTAGAATTTTCTCTTTGCAGCAACTGATTTATATTTTTCCATGTGGTCATAATATCTTTTGAACACCTCTCAAAATGTTCACTAAAATATTGCTTCCCCTCCTAGAACTGCCACCTTATTGTGGTGGAGGGGTTTGTGTGCTTGAATGATCCTAGGAGCTATGTTGTCGGAGGCATTATGCCCCTGTCAAGGTTTCCCAAGGCAGACAGGTCCTAGGTGACAGGCCAGACCAAGAGCAGTTCACCAAAACCCTTATGGAGAAACCACCAAGGACCGTGACGTCGCCCCGGTATGGCGCAACTGGGGCCCCACCCTGGAGCCAAGCCCGGGGTTGGGGCTTGCATGCGAGCGCTTGGTGGCTGGGCCTTTGCCCATGGGGCCCAGCCGGGCTCAGCCCGAAGAGGTGACGTGGGCCCAACCTCCTGTGGGTTCACCATCCACAGAGATAGCAGTAGGGGGCTGGTGCAGTGTGGATTGGGTGGCAGTCGAAGGCAGGGGCCTCGACGACCTGATCCCCGGATACAGCGGCTAGCTGTTGGGACATGGAATGTCACTTCTCTGGGGGGAAAGAGCCTGAGCTTGTGCGGGAGGTTGAGAGGTACCAGCTAGAGATAGTCGGGCTCACCTACACGCACAGCTTGGGCTCTGGAACCCAGCTCCTCGAGAGGGGCTGGACTCTCCACTTCTCTGGAGTCGCCCATGGTGAGCGGCGGCGGGCTGGTGTGGGCTTGCTTATAGCTCCCCAGCTCAGCCGCCATGTGTTGGAGTTTACCCCAGTGAACGAGAGGGTCGCCTCTCTGCGCCTTCAGATTGGGGAGAGGGCTCTTGCTGCTGTTTGTGCCTACGGGCTGAATAGCAGTGTAGAGTATCCGGCCTTCTTGGAGTCCCTGGGAGAGGTACTGGGGGGTGCTCAGACTGGGGACTCCATTGTGCTACTGGGGGACTTCAATGCTCACATGGGCGACGACCGTGACACCTGGAGGGGCGTGGTTGGGAGGAATGGCCTCCCCGATCTGAACCCGAGTGGTGTTTTGTTATTGGGCTTCTGTGCTAGTCACGGTTTGTCCATAACAAACACCATGTTCGAGCATAGGGGTGTCCATAAGTCCACGTGGCACCAGGACACCTTAGGTCAGAGGTCGATGATAGACTTTGTTGTCGTTTCATCTGATCTCTGGCCCTATGTCTTGGACACTCGGGTGAAGAGAGGGGCTGAGCTGTCAACTGATCACCACCTGGTGGTGAGTTGGATCCGCTGGCATAGGAGGAAGCTGGACAGACCTGGCAGGCCCAAACGTATGGTGAGGGTCTGCTGGGAACGTCTGGCCGAACACTCTGTTGGGGAGGTCTTTAACTCCCACCTCCGGGAGAGCTTTTCCCAGCTTCCGAGGGAGATGGGGGACATTGAGTCTGAGTGGACCATGTTCTCTACCTTCATTGTGGACGCAGCTGTTCGGAGCTGTGGCCGCAAGGTCTCCGGTGCCTGTCGTGGCGGCAATCCCCGAACCCGGTGGTGGACACCGGAAGTAAGGGATGCCGTCAAGCTGAAGAAGGAGTTCTATTGGGCCTAGATAGGCAGCCGCGTAGGCAGCATGAGGGCGGAGGACCCTGTCCATAAGCCGCTGGAACATAGCGGGCACCCCAAATAACCCAAAGGGGATCGTGACGAATTGGTGTAAACCAAACGGTGTGGAAAAGGCCGTTTTCTCTCGGGATAGAGGAGTCAAGGGGATCTGCCAATATCCCTTGGTTAGATCCAGTGTCGAATAAAAGCGAGCAGCGCCTAACCGATCAAGCAACTCATCAATGCGAGGCATTGGGTACACGTCAAATTTAGACACCGCATTGACCTTTCTATAGTCCACACAGAACCGGACCGACCCATCAGTCTTGGGAACCAGGACCACTGGGCTGCTCCAGTCACTGTGGGACTCCTCAATTATGCCCATTTCGAGCATTGAGTTCATCCCGAACCACCTTTTTCTTGTGTTCGGACAAGCGGTAAGGGCGGCTACGCACTACCACCCCCGGGGGCATTTCAACGTGGTGTTCTATGAGGTGGGTACGACCCGGAAGGGGCAAGAACACGTCGGAAAATTCCTTCTGCAACCTGGCTACCTCTGTGAGTTGGGTCGGCGAGAGGTGGTCTCCACAAGGGACCGGAGTGGTCCGCAATGTTATCTTTTTTACCTCCGGCCCCAGCTCTGCCTTCTCTGGGACGACCGACGCCAACGCCATGGGGACCCCCTCATTCCAGTGTTTTAAAAGGTTGAGGTGGTATACTTGCAGTGCCCCGCCCCTATCTGTTCGCTTTACCTCATAGTCGACGTCCCCGACTCGCCGTGTGACCTCGAAGGGCCCTTGCCACTTGGCGACTAATTTAGAACTCGACGTGGGCAATAATACGAGTACTTTTTCTCCCGGCGTGAATTCTCTAAGGCGCGTGCCCCTGTCGTACAGCCGGCTTTGACGTTCTTGTGCCTGCCGTAAATTCTCCTGTGTTAATTGCGTGAGAGTGTGGAGTTTTGCGCGCAGGTCAAGAACATACTGGATTTCATTTTTACTCTGTGAAGGTCCTTCCTCCCAATTTTCCCGCAGCACATCCAGAATGCCACGCAGCTTATGCCCATATAATAATTCGAAGGGAGAAAACCCTGTGGAGGCTTGCGGGACCTCTCGTACTGCGAACAACAGGGGTTCGAGCCACTTATCCCAATTACACACATCTTCACTAATGAATTTCCGGATTATGTTTTTGAGTGTCTGGTTGAATGGCTCTAATAATCCATCCGTTTGTGGGTGATATACACTGGTGCGGATGGACTTAATCCCCAGTAACCCATACAGCTCGCGCAGTGTGCGTGACATAAACAAGGTGCCTTGGTCTGTCAGGATTTCTTTCGGAATCCCAACCCGGGAGATAACGCGGAAGAGCACTTCCGCAATACTGCGTGCTGAGATATTGCGGAGAGGCACTGCCTTCGGATATCGCGTTGCATAGTCCACCAGAACTAAAATAAAGCGATATCCCAGTGCTGACCGATCTAATGGCCCGACGAGATCCATCCCAATTCGCTCAAACGGGGTCTCGATTAGAGGAAGAGGGCGCAACGGCGCTTTTGGAGTGGCCATGGGATTTACTAATTGGCATTCACGGCACGCCGCACACCACCAACGGACATTCCCGCGAATCCCAGGCCAATAGAACCGGGCCATTATTCGGGCTAGTGTTTTGTCTTGCCCCAAGTGTCCAGCCATGGGATTAAAGTGAGCCACATGGAATACGAGTTCCCTACGGCTCTTTGGGATTAACAACTGGGTTACTCATTCCTTGGTTTGAGTGTCCTGCGTCACTCAGTACAATCTATCTTTCATAATAGCAAAATAGGGGAAGGTTGGCGCCGCGCTCGGCTGAAGAGTTTGACCATCGATTACTCTCACTTGGTCAAACGCATGCCGCAGAGTCTTGTCTCGCGACTGCTCTAACGGGAAATCCCCAAGGGAATCCCTGAGAGAGGGAGGAGGAGCGGAGTGCTCCTCACTCCGATGCGGTGTTGACACAGACGGCTCTGTGACAGCTTCTCCAGCCAATGCCACACCAGGATCTTCCCGTGACCTACTAGGGCAGGACCCACTGTGTGTTAAATTTTCCATTAATTCTTTAAATCCCAGCCAATCAGTACCCAAGATCAACGAGTGGGTAAGACAAGGATTAACTGCCGCCTCCATTTTATGCGTTTGGCCCCAGAATAGAATATGGACAGACACTAGAGGGTAATGGTGAACAGCCCCGTGCACACACAGCACTTTCACCGCTTGTGCTCCCCCCAATGCCTCACCTTGCACCAGGCGTTGGTGAATTGAGGTCTGATTGCAACCGGAATCCACCAAAGCGTGATATGTATCCCCTTGAATACTCACCAGTACGCAATATGCTCCGGCCCGATCAGGGGCGGTTTCTGGCACGTCGGGGATCCGGATGACAGCCCCCACCTCCCTTGCGGGGCTCTGATTCGGGAGACGCTCCGATTCCCCGCCGCGCCAGCACACCGGCCCAGGCTTTCCCTCTGCACTGGTGTTATGGGTGTCACTCACCTGAGGGGGAGACAACACAGACACAGAAAAGGGAGATAGGAGGACACCACGGGTGCGATGGGCCGGCTGGGGAGGAGCCAGCCGCCACCTTCGTGGCAGGGGAACGGGGTGGGGAGGGGGACAAGGGACAGGAGAGAGAGAGGGAGAGAGAGAGGGGGAAGAGAAGCGAGGGGAGACGCCTCGTCTGCCTGCCATCAGTGCCGCCTCCAGATGGTCCTCCGCCAGCTCGATGGCTCGTTCCAGCGACGCCGGGCGGTGACACTGGACCCATTCCACTGTTCCTTCCGGAAGTTGAGAGATAAACTGCTCCAGTGTCACCAGATCGATGATCTCCTCAGCATCGTGGTCTTCCGCCCTCAGCCACTGCCAGCAGGCATCCCGGAGTTGCTGGTCGAATGCAAACGGCCAGCCGACCTCCTCCAGTGTCAGCGTCCGGAAGCACTGACGGTGTTGCTCCGGGGAGCGGCCGAGCCGCTGCAGGATGGCTTTCCTCAGGTCGGCAAAGACCAGCTGGCTGTCAGCAGGGAGCTGCTGCGCTGCGAGCTGCGCCTCGCCAGTTAGGAGCGGGAGGAGGTGCGCCGCGCGCTGCTCCAGCGGCCACCCCCACGCCTTGGCTGTTTTCTCAAAGAGAGCGAGGAACGCTTCCGGATCGTCCTGCAGTCCCATCTTCGTGAGGGTAGCGGCGGCTGGCGGCCCTGCTGACATGAGCCGGTGCCGGAACGCCTGGCGATCTTCCCGCTGGGCCAGCATCAAGGCTTCGAAGCGCTGCTGCTGCTCCTTCCAGAGGGTGATCAGCTCTTGATGCTGGTTTTGCTGGGCGGTAGCGAGGGCAAGGATGAGCTCCTTGAACGGGGAGGACTCCATGGGGCGGTTCCCTTCTGTGCGTCCTGGGTTTCGGCACCACTGTAGTATATTGAGCGGGTGGGTAGAGCACAGAAGTACGGCAGGCCAGAACTGAGTTTCACAAAACTCTTTATTTGCAGCTTTTCAGCTTTTTTAACAAACTCCCAGTCACACAGACACGCACACATCAGTCGTCTGGTTGGGGAGCGAGCCTCTTCTCTCCTCTCCCCCTCCCTTTATACTCCATCCCTGCAACACACACACACACACACACACACACACACACACACACACACACACACACACACAAATTAACATCAGGTGTAATGACCTAGCCACTTACCTTCCCCGACCCCGCCCTCCATTCACAGACTGCTGCTTGGCCACGCCCCCGCTGCCACTATGGCCAATGCTCCCAGAGTGGTAGACAGTAAGCAGCGATGGTAATAATTAAGGTGACTGTTAAGACCCAGATAAGATCGGAAGAGTCAAGGACAATGTGGACAAGGAATCTGTGCAGGCTGCAGATTCTGAAGGTGCACCTTCTTTCGTTGCTGTCTCTCCTCGTTGTTTTGTCGTCAGTCTTCCTCCAGCTTATCGACTCCATCACTGATGATCTTTTTCCAGGTTGGGTGGTGTGAAGCTGAATGTTCCCAGGTCTTATGGCTGATGCTGCAGAGGCCCATGGTCTTCTTCATTTGGTCATGGTAGTGACATTTTGGTGCTCCTCTAGGCCTTGTTTCATGTTCCAATTCATGAAAAAGAACGATCTTGAAGTCAGATGTCCTCCATATGGCAGACATGACCTGCCCATCGCAGCTGATGCTTGGCAACAGTGGCTTCGATGTTGGTGAGTCCAGTTCTTCGTAACACCTCGTCGTTGGTAACTTAATCCTCCCACTTGACTTTCAGGATGCTTCTCAACATTCTTTGCCAGAATTGTTCAAGCTTCAAGTCTTGTCAGTACAGGATCCACGTTTTGCAAGTGTAGAGAAGGGTAGACATCATAACAGCTCGGAAGACCATGATCTTTGTTTGCAAGGTGAGCTTGTGATTGCTAAACATGCAGGAAACATGCAGGAAAATTAGCTTTTGCTGTTAGTCCTGTAAGAAGTTGGATAATCTTTGCAAATAACAACAAACTACCAGTGCATGCATGCGCGCACACACGCATGCACACACGTCTGTGCTTTGAGACAAACTGCATTATGTTAAGTTTCTTAAGATCTTTCCCTGTGTTGTCTGTAAGTATTTCTGTTTGTAAGACTCAATGTGAGGATTTGTAACATATCGCTCCCACTGAATATGAATTGTTATTATTTATTCACTCATATTGTGTCACATGGTCTTTATTTACAGTATTTTATTTGACTATTGTCTTCAAGTAGCAACAGAATAATTATTTGAATATTTATGTGTCAGCGTTGTTTTTGCTCAATGATGGGTAAATCAGTTTTCATAGAGCAAATATTCATTTCATACAGTGCTCAAACCTTATGTACAATAAAGCCATCCTGTTTACCAAGGCATTTGGCTGAAAAGTAATGCACAGTATTTTGCTAGCAGATCTTACATTTGACTACAGATGCTGGACCAATATATATTTTGCGATAAACTCTCAGTCTACATTACTGTACCATAAACACAACTGTTCTGACCTGAAAACTTTTAAGCTCTCCAACAAATAACATTCATAGCACTAATACCACTGAGTTACGTGCACACCTTCAAATCCTGTAGATTCTCAAACAGCTATCAGACCAAGAAAATCTGTTGATGCTGAGGACTCAGATTAAGCTCAACTATTATCCACTGACTACAGTGCAAATCTTTCACAAGTGAAGGATTAACAAATTCTTTCACTATATTGTAACAAATAATCTCCTCTTCCACACTCACACAATTTTTAATAGAGATGCTTTTACAGCATTTCTATATCTATACATATGTTATCATGCGGCGGCACGGTGGTGTAGTGGTTAGCACTGTCGCCTCACAATAAGAAGGTCCGGGTTCGAGCCCCATGGCCAGCGAGGGCCTTTCTGTGCGGAGTTTGCATGTTCTCCCCGTGTCCGCGTGGGTTTCCTCCGGGTGCTCCGGTTTCCCCCACAGTCCAAAGACATGCAGGTTATATTAACTGGTGACTCTAAATTGACCGTAGGTGTGAATGTGAGTGTGAATGGTTGTCTGTGTCTATGTGTCAGCCCTGTGATGACCTGGCGACTTGTCCAGGGTGTACCCCGCCTTTCGCCCGTAGTCAGCTGGGATAGGCTCCAGCTTGCCTGCGACCTTGTAGAAGGATAAAGCGGCTAGAGCAGGGGCGATTTCTCAGAGACAACAAGGGAAGCCGAGCTTCCCCTAAAATTCTCTCCCCAAACTGCGGCATCTACGACGTTGAATTCTCATTAAAACAATAACTTGCATAACATAATATATGCCAAAGATTGTATTTACATTCATAACTATCCTGTAACTTATTTGAGTGATGTCTGATGAACTTGCAGTTCGCTACGAGAATCACCTTTGCTGCCAGGCTGTAACCAGCGGTGCCAGATACTGCTGACGTTTTCCAGCCAAAATATGTTCAAAACCCGCCAAATGCACTTAAAACCGCCCAATCTGGCAACACTGGCTGTAACCTTTCTTATTTCAATGGGCTCTATGGCTGGCAGCCGGGTTTCCGTTGCAGTCTATGAGAGGGCTCTGAACAGCCAATTTCGGCTAGTTGTTATTGGTTAAAATCGACAAAATCGTTACTTCCAGGGAAGCCGGGCTTCTCTGGGACTAAATGAGACAGTGGGAGGGACAAGAAGCCGGGCTGATGAAGGATTATTGGAGGTAGTGTTTGAAAGACATGAGGAGGGCGGGCTCTGTACTTCGGCGTCGGCGAGGAATACGGAAGCATGATCAGTCAGTCCCCAGCGGATGTCGAGAAAGTGTAGTCGTGTGCCAAAGTGCTGTCCGAATTTCTTTTCATATAAACGTTTCTTCTCATTGATGTCTCTGTACATCTCATCTCATCTCATCTCATTATCTCTAGCCGCTTTATCCTTCTACAGGGTCGCAGGCAAGCTGGAGCCTATCCCAGCTGACTACGGGCGAAAGGCGGGGTACACCCTGGACAAGTCGCCAGGTGTCTCTGTACATTACTCTGTAAATAAATGTAAATATTACTCATTGTGCTCCGTTAACTTTCATCCATTCTATCCGTTTGATCATTCGTGAATTCACTCGTTTATTTCATTTGTAGTTCAATCTGGTTGTAGGCTAGCTTGAGCCTTATTGGGATCTGCAGTGCTAGCTGCTAACAGAAATTGGTGAAGTCTCTGGAAAGCACAACCAGCTAGTATGACAGGGTCACAGACCATTTTCTGGAAAAGGAGCGGAGGGCAGAATTTGTGTATAAATAGTGTTCATGTTCATGAATCTGAAGTGTGTATATTGTTCAGTAATGTTAAGAGAATGGTGGGCTCTGTGTTATAGGTTATACCTGGGTATAATATTCAAGGTCCTGTGTGTTGCATAGCCTACCTGGTTATGAATTTCCAGACTGTGTTGCAGAAGATGTTCAAGGATGTGTTGCACAGCTGGGTGTTGTGTTAAAGACTCTGTGTTGCATATCAGGGTATGATGTTCAAGGCTCTTCGTTGAATAGCCAGTGATTTTTGGATGTTTGATATTTTTGATTAAGGATATGAGGCACTAGCCTGGCAAGCCAGACTATAACATGAAATGTACAAGCAAAAATACTTTCTGCCACTAGGTAGGGTTGTCTAGTTCACTATGCTAATGGGGCACACCTTTCTATGCTTTGATATCCGGCCTACAGGTTTTACGATGAATGCGTAAAATGGGCTTCCCCTGTTTTAAAAACCAGCAGCCGCCACTGGGCTAGAGATAATGAGATGAGATGTTATCATGCTGGTGCTTTACAGTACTATGTAACTAAAGATGTGCCAGATCAGTGGAAATAGTCATAGTCCAAGCAAAGCGTGGCTTTTCATCCACAGAGACATTACTGTCTTTGATTCTTAGTACCATTTACACAAAGCATCTAAAAGTCTGATTCTTCATTAGATCATGTGTCTGTGATATCCACACATACTATAATGTGAGATTCACATCCTATGTGTCCAGTTATGTTTAGTGGCCATATATGCTGTATTACGAAATAAAAAAAAAGAAGAAATACTCATATAAGTTATTGATTTAGTGAGTTACTGAAGTTTTTTGTGGGTGGAAAATAATTGGGAAGTAAATTAAGCTGTGGGTTTTAATAAAGTTTCATTGAAAAAATTAATGTTGAAAAGGTTTTTGTGTTTCTAGTTTCACCTCATAAACATTTTGGAAAGTACTTTATAAATCTTTCATCTGTGTTTTTATACTAAGCATTTCTGTTTTTGATTACAGAAGTGTGCTTTTGCCTATCCATTAATTTTGTTTCAATTATTTTAATGTTTTATACAATGCCTCTGTAATTAAAGGGGAATTTAAAGCTTCTCTGGAAAAAAAAAATGCATATAAACTGTGGGTCAAATTGTCCATGCATGGTACACTGACTGTACTTTGAACACCAACTGAACTCATAAAATGAACTTTTATCATCCGGTTGTGCCCACAATAAAGGTAAACACTTTTCTATGGCCTTCTTCTGGACAATCAGTGTTTTCCAATACCAGTACACAAGTGGGGTGTTACTCATTTATCTTATTTTGTGATTAATTGTAAAGTATTTCATGAAGAAAATCTAACAATAGTATGATCTTTTCCTTTTTTGTCCTTAATTATTCTAACCTGCTGCAATGGCAAAAGGTCTGATAGTGTAAAGACTTTTTCTTCATTTAAGCCTGAGGAGGGAGCCAGATTCCCACAAGGAAATATTTGCATTACTGCAGGGTTTAACTGACATTTTATAAAACCACAAAGTCAAACAAAATAAACTGAAGATTTGGATTTGTATCCTCACTACTTTATTAACAAACCATACTGCACTTAGCATCCTGTTTTCCTCTCAGTTTCTAGTGTTTTCCACCCACTATGTGCAGAGAGTTCATGAACTTAAATGAACTTAAATCATTTGAGGCTAGGATGATATTTGTGTTTAACTTGCTGCTAGTTCTCTAGAAAAGTCCTTCAATAAACATTAAATATAAAGAGAGAAAGAGGTGCTTGCTGAGCTTTGAGCTATTTCCTGGTGATATATTAACTCATTGGAACATGATTTAATCTCCAAGTATTGATTCCTTACCTGTAATTAAGTTTTGAATTCGTCACTGGTCTTCTTTTCCAGGTAGAAAATAACTCAGACAAATTACTGCAAATTTTCAAAATAGTTTTCTAAAATATTTTTACTCTTCACTGTTGTTGGATAAAAGTGATTTAATTATTCATGACTGGTTTATAATGTATAGTTTGTCACTTTTTCACTACAGTAGTAATACTTCCATCAGTGAGGTGTTTTCAAGGCTAAACTACTCATCATGCATGAAATGAAATGTTGACACTTCTAGAGATGGTAACTGATTTCTGGTTGTTTTTAAAAAGTGAGTCATCTTACACATCAGTAGGAAGTCTGTGATGGCAGTGTGTGTGTGTGTGTGTGTGTGTGTGTGTGTGTGTGTGTGTGTGTGTGTGTGTGTGTGTGTGTGTGTTGTTTTCAATCAGTGCTTAGCTTAAAAAACTGGTGATGCAGGAAATGTCAGTGTTTATGAACCTGTTTATCCACTTTTGTACTCGTACAGTATGGCTTCTGTTTAAAAGGAGCTCAAGCAGCGTCTGAACAAAAGGCCAATTATCGTGTTGTGTGTACCCAGTTACCAAAAAAAAACCAACCCAAGTTTAAACTACAACATACTGATGAAGAGTCGTCAATGCTTACACCTTTGTATTTTAATAAATAGTTTTGGAAATAGCATGGAACCCATTTGAGATATAATGCAAAGAAAGAAATGTGCTTTGTGGTTATTAAAGAAATCTGTTTGTGATGCACATCAGAAATGTGCTGAGCTTTTTTTTGTCATTTTATTTATTTTGCTAAGTGAAATGTAGCATCCTCAAATGAGTAGTTAAATTTATGTAGTAATTTCTAGCTTTTTACTCTGATGAAATCTGTAGTCCAACCCAGGAAGCATTAACATGTTTTTATTACCTAAAAAGTACTATATTAATTGAAAGGCGCTCACTTTTACAGCCTCATTAATGAATAATGAGGTTAAAATTAAATATACTCATGGCTGTAGATTGCCAGGGATAGATTTGCATCACTGACTGCAGCACAATTTTGCACTCTTTGTGTAAAGCAGGTCAGTATGGCATTTCCTTGGGCTAGGGTTTGCAATATGCCTATATTATATAGTATTTTTATACAAAATTATTGAATAACAATGAAAGTTTATGTTTTTTGTATGTGTGTAAAATAGCATTTTTACATAAGATTACAATATGGGTATGAGGATGAAGAGGCCAAATGTTCATGCTTAAGTGAAAAAAGACTGAGAATAAACTCACAGTCTGATTTTCATAGACCCTGGAGGAAATGTTTTGAAGAAAATTTGAATTATATGTACAATTACTTGATTTTTAAATTAAAAAAAAAAAACATTTTCTCCTTCAGAAAGAGACAGAATTGTATCACACATGATGTGTGGGAAGAAATTCGACATCAAGTTTCTCAAAGAAAAAGTCATTCACTGGAAAAGAGTCCGGAATATTAATGTCTGTGAAGTAATCGTGACATTATGGGCAAAATGTCCCAGCTTGAACAAGTGTGTGTGTGTGTGTGTGTGTGTGTGTGTGTGTGTGTGTGTGTGTGTGTGTGTGTGTGTGTGTGTGTACAATTGCAAATATTAAATGCTGACAAAATAAAATAGACCATGTCTCTGTTTGCTGTTTATTATGGACCAATGTTTTCAACAATGTACTAATTCATTATTATTCATTCATATTTTTTTCATCCACAGCATCCAGACTCCCTCTAACTCCCTGAGTATGTTAAAGTTTTGGACATTATATATACTATTCCTTATGAACTCTTGGTTATACTTTGACTCCAAGCTGAATGACTTTTGTGTTTGAGTGACGCACAGCAGATTTTTGACAATGTCTCTGTATAATGTGGCCTTTCTAAAAAATCCAGAGCTTTCAGACAAACAGTGGATGATACACGCAGACAATGACGCTGTTCACTTCCAGCGTTTCCCCCTCAGCTATTACCGAGAGAGAGAGAGAGAGAGAGAGAGAGAGATTTCTAATTTGCTACAAAATATATTTACATTTTCTATTTTGCTCCATAATTAATTCCTATTTCCTTGTAACCCTGATGTTTAACTACCTGTTTACCGTTTCGGCGTCACGAGGTACAGTACATAGGAAAGGAATTTAGACGCTCGTGTTTTTGATTGGTTCCTTGATCAGCCCACGAGCCAATGAGCGTCCGGAGCTTTTTACACAGAGCGCTGTAAACAGGGAGGTCAGTTTCAGACCAAAGGTAACCGAGCAACAGTCTGTCTGTCTCTCTACCTGTCCTCGGTTCATTTTCATTCTTTTTTTTTAGAAGTCCACTTTTTTTCTCTTCTTTTGTTTTTTGTATCAAGGAGGAGAGAAACTCAGCGTCAGCGCCTGGTTTTAGCGCCACAAGCGCGCCGCTTCAGTCACTGACTCGAGTCAGGGCAGAGGAGCGGAAAGGCGCGCGTGCGCGAGGCGGCCGCAGAAAGTGCAGGTTAGAATAGAATTGAGCCCCGAGGTTATGCTGCTGCTGCTCAGAGACTGCTGTAGATGTGAGACACTAGAGCTGTACAGAGACTCTCTCTCTCTCTCTCTCTCGGACATGAGTAAGTGATGTTTTTGGAGTGAGGATGAGGATGAGGAGGATGAGGATGGGTGTTTGGGCAGTGCAGGTGCGCGCGCTGTGCGTGGCGCTGCTGTGGCTCCCTTCACCTGCACGCGCACAATCTCCGGACAGCAAACAAGGTGCGTGACTCCTGACACAAATATCACAAGATCACAATTTACACATACCGGGTTGTTTAGTGTGGGGGTTGCACGTGCGTAATTTTACAACTTGGTGCGGTTTTGACCTGAATTCTATTAAGAAAACTCATCTCATTATCTCTAGCCGCTTTATCCTGTTCTACAGGGTCGCGGGCAAGCTGGAGCCTATCCCAGCTGACTACGGGCGAAAGGCGGGGTACACCCTGGACAAGTCGCCAGGTCATCACAGGGCTGACACACAGACACAGACAACCATTCACACTCACATTCACACCTATGGTCAATTTAGAGTCACCAGTTAACCTAACCTGCATGTCTTTGGACTGTGGGGGAAACCGGAGCACCCGGAGGAAACCCACGCGGACACAGGGAGAACATGCAAACTCCACACAGAAAGGCCCCCGTCGGCCGCTGGGCTTGAACCCAGACCTTCTTGCTGTGAGGCGACAGCGCTAACCACTACACCACCGTGCCGCCCATTAAGAAAACTGTCTTTTCATAATAAAAACTGCAGCTTTTATTTAACAGAAAAGAGCCAAAAGGTTTCCTTTTATGTTGTCAGTGGAAAGAAAGAAAAAAGAGCACAATTTTATTCATCACACACTTGGGAAATTCCTCTCTGCATTTAACCCATCTGAAGCAGTGAACACACACACACAGACACACACATATACACTACCGTTCAAAAGTTTGGGGTCACTTTGAAATGTCCTTATTTTTGAAAGAAAAGCACTGTTCTTTTCAATGCAGATCACTTTAAACTAATCAGAAATCCACTCTATACATTGCTAATGTGGTAAATGACTATTCTAGCTGCAAATGTCTGGTTTTTGGTGCAATATCTCCATAGGTGTATAGAGGCCCATTTCCAGCAACTCTCACTCCAGTGTTCTAATGGTACAGTGTGTTTGCTCATTGCCTCAGAAGGCTAATGGATGATTAGAAAACCCTTGTACAATCATGTTAGCACAGCTGAAAACAGTTGAGCTCTTTAGAGAAGCTATAAAACTGACCTTCCTTTGAGCAGATTGAGTTTCTGGAGCATCACATTTGTGGGGTCGATTAAATGCTCAAAATGGTCAGAAAAATGTCTTGACTATATTTTCTATTCATTTTACAACTTATGGTGGTAAATAAAAGTGTGACTTTTCATGGAAAACACAAAATTGTCTGGGTGACCCCAAACTTTTGAACGGTAGTGTACATACCCAAAGCAGTGGGCAGCCATGCTAACAGCACCCGGGGAGCAGTTGGGAGTTAGGGGCCTCGCTCAAGGGCACCTCATATCAACCTAACTGCATGCATTGTATTGCTTGTGAACAGGCAAGGCAGGCAACTGCTTGGGGCCCCCCGAGAGTCAGGGCCCGAGGGCTTATTTATTTTGTTTTTTATTGATTGATTGATTGATTGATTGATTGCTTTATTCCAAACAGTAAAGAAGGTATAAAAACAAACAAACAACAAAAATGCAATCATCAAAACATCATCATAAACAGAATAGCGTAGCCACAAGGCAATAACATAATAATGTTCAGAAAGGATTAGGAAGAAGTAAATAACTTATCAAATCCTAAGCCTCTATACCACCGTTAATCAAACGTCACTTTCCACCATAATAAACTATATATACAAAAGAAAGCAAAATCAACAAAAAAAAAACATACCAACATACCAGGACATACCAACATGGTATAATATCGCCCAAATCAAATCATATATATACAAATACTTATACTATGCATATATACACATATACAATACATATATACAGTACATACATATACACATACCTATAACTATACACATCCATACGTACACAGACACCCATATCATAATTATGCATATTATGCTTATATATTATTTACAATTATGCACCATACATACATTTTATAGATAGATAGATAGATAGATAGATAGATAGATAGATAGATAGATAGATACACACACACACACACACACACACACACACACAAATACTCACTTTTTAGATAATAAAAATTATATAATAATTTTATTGTTCTTTACCATTGTATTTTCACATTTGGAATTTAAAAAACTTTGGTTTCATACATTTTTTGTCGGTGTCAGATTATTTATAACATATTGGTGATGAACACTGGTCAGAAGGGCCCCCTGGAAATTTTTGCTTGGGGCCACAACAGACTCTAGAATCGCCTCTGACTGCATGTCTTTGGGGGAAACCAGAGCACCCAGAGGAAACCCACACAGACAACATGCAAACTCCACACAGAAAGGCCCTCGCCAGCCTTGAACCCAGAACCTTCTTGCTGTGAGGCGACCGTGCTAACCACTTACACCACCGTGCCACCTTGTCTGTGTGTGTGTGTGTGTGTGTGTGTGTGTGTGTGTGACACAAATATCACAAGATCACAATGTTTTATCAGACACATTTACACATACTGTTTGTTTGTTTGTTTGTTTGTTTGTTTGTTTGTTTGTTTGTTTGTTTGTTTGTTTAAGTGAGTGAGTGAGCAGGGGCGTAGCTAGGATTTTTCACAGGGGGGCGGGGGGGGAGGTCACACACTGACTGGCAGCCTGAGTACATTAGAACTGAGTACTAGAAACGGCACACTAAAACTTAGCTTCGAAGCCACAAAATGCAACTTTCATGGAAAAAAAATATGCAATAAATTGCTTACCTCACTTCATGTCAGACTAAGGAGGAAAGTTTTGCTTGTTTTGACATTAACACAAGAGGAAATACTCGTAATTCGCAACTAAAAAGATTGCAGCTACACTGGTAGCTTGACCAGGCTTTCTAGTGCGATCGCATTGCACTTGCGCACATACCACAGGAAGTCCATATAAGGTTATAGAAACCCTAATGAGGTTGAGGTGACAATCTAGTTTTAAAAAAAATTGTTAGGAAAATTACAGTCGGTGCTTTTCTAATATTCTTATGCGGCTATTGAAAAAAAAAAGTATGGTCAGGCACCCCAGGACCCCGTCCTAGCTATGCCCCTGGTGAGGGTGAGAGAGTGCGAACAGATTTAGCTGTTTTCAGTTTGACTAAATCAGTGCTCGCCTCTGGCAAACCAGTTAAACCTGTCTTCTGATTGCGCGAGCTCAATAACTAATGGCAGTCTGTCAAGTGTGTGTGCACATGTGTGTGTTTGTGCATGATTTTACAACTTGGTGTGGATAAAATGTCCCCACAAGGACAGGAATTGTTTTGACCTGAATTCTTTGAGAAAAACTGTATTTTCACAAGAAAAACTACAGGTTTTATTTCATTAAAAAAAGAGCCAAAAGGTTACCTTTTATTTTGTCAATGTATAGTAAAACAAACTGAACTCTGTGTGTGTGTGTGTGTGTGTGTGTGTGTGTGTGTGTGTGTGTGTGTGTGTGTACACAGTATTAGCAGAAGCAAGAAGGGCAAATAATTCATATGGGGGGGAAACAAATCTGCGTGTATCAACTGTAATGTCTGTGAAGATTCTCAGTCATCCAGGTCATAGTAAACACCTGTTGTTGTTGTTGTTGTACCTGTACTGCTCCACCTTGCTTAATTAACACCCTCCATGTTCCAAAGATCAAGCGCCACTTCTCTGGCACAAATCCCGACACTTCATTTTTGTACATATTCTCTCTGTTCCTCAGTAAGCAGATTGAAAAACAAACATTTTTCTATCCATCATTTTAATTAATGTTTAATAACAAAAAAAATGCCATTAAACCACAGTGCTTTGCATTACAGTTGATTGTGGGTGGTAAAAGAGAGCAACTGGACTTGCTTGAAGATTCTTGAAGACGTTTCACCTCTCATCCGAAAGGCTTCTTCAGTTCTGTCTGAGTAATAGGGAGTACCAGGTCTCATGGATGAAAAGCAATCAATCAGGATAAATACCTGGTACTCCCTATTACTCAGACAGAACTGAAGAAGCCTTTCAGATGAGAGGTGAAACGTCTTCAAGAATCTTCAAGCAAGTCCAGTTGCTCTCTTTTACCACCCACAATCAACTGTAATGCAAAGCACTGTGGTTTAATGGCATTTTTTTTGTTATTAAACATTAATTAAAATGATGGATAGAAAAATGTTTGTTTTTCAATCTGCTTACTGAGGAACAGAGAGAATATGTACAAAAATGAAGTGTCAGGATTTGTGCCAGAGAAGTGGCGCTTGATCTTTGGAACATAGAGGGTGTTAATTAAGCAAGGTGGAGCAGTACAGGTACAACAACGACAACAACAGGTGTGTAATCCTACTGAAGTCACACACGGCAGGCAGCACCAGGACAGGACAGGTAACAGTGTGGAATTCACAGAATACTTCAGGTTCACAACTACCAAATATTAAAATGTGTAGAATATTTTGGAGTGTTCTGCTTTATTGTTGTTGGTAGTAGTAGTAGTAGTAGTAGTAGTATTACACTGCAACCCCACTATAACAAACTCCTTGGGAGACATCCAAATAGGTCGTTATACCGAAAAGTTGGTAATACTGAAACGGACCCACTTGTCACACTAAACACTCATGTTATATGCAAAACTTTTGGCACATTCTCCTTATCATGAATTTCTCCTTCTGACTCACTATCGCAGTTAAAGGACTGAGTTAATGGATCACAAACAGAGGCGATGATTTTTTCATCTGTTATGGAAATGACGGAGGTTACCAATGTATCTTTGTCAGTGTCCACCCACTGACTCACAATGTTTTCTAAATCTTCAGTTCATTCATGTGTTCAATCACTAATGATGTCATTTATGTCGCACCGCAGCACTGGGCAGGGGGTATAAAAATGTTGCCAGTATGCTTTAACTAGGTGTTAAGTTCAGTGCAGTCATTTCATCCTTTCATTGATCCTTTGATCACCATTCTCAGTAATCGTTAGTGATCGACACCTAAGCTAGGCTTGTTAAGCCTTTGTTTTATGGCGTTAAGAAGAAGAACAACAGCGACTTTATTCATCAATTCCTCTCTGCATTTAACCCATCTGAAGCAGTGAACACACACATATACATACCCAGAGCAGTAGGCAGCCATGCTAACAGCACCCGGGGAGCAGTTGGGAGTTAGGGGCCTCGCTCAAGGGCACCTCAGCCCAAGGCCATCCCCTATTAACCTAACTGCATGTCTTTTGAACTGTGGGGGAACCCAGAGCATCCAGAGGAAACCCATGCAGACACAGGAAGAACATGCAAACTCCACACAGAAAGGCCTCCGCCAGCCGCTGGGCTCGAACCCAGAACCTTCTTGCCGTGAGGTAACCGTGCTAACCACTTACACCACCGTGCCACACACATATTGTTAACTTGACTGTGGACTTGATTACTTATTGTCTCTGGTGGAAAGAGGAACGCATGGCTCAGTGTATCATGTAAGCAGGCGAATGATGGATGTAATTGCAGAAAGAGTGTTGCAAAACTTATATGCAAAAGTTCATAGTAAAAGAGTTTGTTATAGCAGACTTGCAGTGTATTTTTATTTATTTATTGGATATATTTGCCTGTTTGAAAGTGTGTGTGTGTGTGTGTGTGTGTGTGTGTGTGTGTGTGTGTGTGTGTGTGTGTGTGTAAGTAAGTAAGTAAGTAAGTATAGCATTCTAGGGCCAATCTGATTGCAAGTTCAAATCCAAGAGAGCAAAATTGGCCGTGCTCTCGTGAAAGAGTGGTGGCATACCCTCTCTCCCTTGTCAATTACAGGGATACTAGCCAATCATGGGCACCTGTGAGCTCAGTGAGCGGAGATGGGTGGATAGCACTGATATTCCACCCCTGACACATAAATAGCAGCTTGAAAAGATGTGTTAGTTAGCATCATGGAGGAAGCATGCAATAGCCTTCACCCTCCCTGGTTGATAGCTCACATGTGATAGGGGATAGGGTCTGTATTGAATTTAAATGATATTCATGAAATGCATTTGTACTGGGAGGAGTATGTTTACTGTTAAAGGAGTCACTGGCTGCAAAAGGTTTGAGACTCTATTGCTTGTACATACTCAAATTTTTGCTCAAGATATTTTGTGATGGAATATGACCAGTATAAATGGGCAAGACACAGTATACACTAGAGCAGCCTTTCTCAACCGGGGTGCCGCGGCACCCTGGGGTGCCGTCTGGCTTCATTAGGGGTGCCGTCAAAAAATTATATATTCTAACATTGAAATAAATAAAATGAATTAAAATTCCAAAAAACGATAGTTGCACTAATGCAGATCATCGTCGCCTCATGCATCATCAAAATTTGTCTCACGGCCCCTTTTCCCATGTCACAACGTCACTGTCGGGGTCAGCGTATGGTCAGCGTGACTGCATATATTTTATATGGGGGTGCCTTGAGAATTTGCGTACTTCTGAAGGGTGCCGTGACTGAAAAAAGGTTGAGAAACGCTGCACTAGACCAAGGGTATTTTTCAAAAGCAAAGATGCTTCATTGGTAGCAGGGGTCCTTCCATGTTGGGTCTTTCAGAGGCTAGGCAGGTGTGTGCCATTGAAAAGGTCCTACCTTGTACATGCGCAGAGGATTGTGGGTACTCACATGCATCCTTGAAAAATCTCTGAATGAAGGTCTCAGTCTTTGATTAGTCTCAAACCTTTTGTAGTCAGTGACTCCAGACATCAGAACAGTGCTTCAGCAGGATTTGATGACATGGCATCCTTGAAATGCAGCCATTAAGGAACCTTCCTTGACATTGGGAAACACCCCTAGATTATGTTACATGACTTCTAAACAGTATTTTGGTGCAAGTCACCAAATGTTGTGCTTATTGATTTATTTTTCCTCTGTGAAGTGAAGCAAGGAAACGTTCAAACAGTAGGACACTCGCGAATGAAATCCGCTGATGCGCCTCTGAAAAACATAAACGTACAAGAACTGAGTCTGTATTGCCAAGAGCTAGATGACAAGAACAGTGCAAGAAGTGTATTGGAACAAAGTTAGTATCCCCAGTATGGCAGTAAAAATAAAGACATTTGGTTAATGTCATATGAGACGTAACATGTAAATACTGAAGACAGGAGGGCCGAGTACTAGTATGGCTTTGTGTTTGTGTTTGTCAGTGGCAACAAAAGTGTGTATACAAATGAGATAAGGTCTAAAAGTGGTAAGAGCTGAATCTATTGCCAAAAGTTACGGGGCAGGAAATGTTTTACTTTAAAGAGTAATCTCAATGCTGTGTAGTATATTAAAATCAACTATGAATGTTGCAAAACAATAGGTGTTTACTACGTTGTGAGGTTGTGACGGTACAACACTTTGGGCAGGGAAGGATTCGAGATGGGTTGATAATTTTCCAGTAAAACAGGATCGTGGTCAGGTTTTCTAAGACTGGTGTTTACAACAGAAGTTGCAGTAGCAGTAAGAACAGTGTCAGAGCCAGAGATGAATAAGAGAAGGAATTGACAGATGGAGCAGAGATGTCAGAAAGACATTTCATGAGAAGTTGTCTGGGGGGCAAAGAGCTGATGATGAATAGGATTTAGAGCTTAGTTCAGAGAAAGAAAGAAAAAAGTGTTCCAGCAGCAGTTTCAAAGACTTGTCTAGGGCATATAATATGAAAGTATTAGTGCAGTGGAGTAAAAGAGTAAAGGAGAGAGTGAAATGAAACCTTCAATAATCCTGATCTTTAAGTAAACATTGCTTTTTTTCAGCAGAACTTTTGAGACTCATGGAAAGCTGAATAAGTTTTGAGCTTATGACCAGGTCCCTTGATTAGTGTGATCAGAACAGTAAGATCTGTCTTTTTAGCAAGGCGCTTAAAATCCCAGACGTTGCTCTCAATGTACGGAGATCATGAGTAAACAAAGGAAAAAGAAGGGTAATATGCAAATAGTAATTATAGATCCAGAAGCAGATACCTGTGGAGGGGATCAAGTCCCACACATGACTGTGAGAATATATATATAGTTACGTATAGACATGAACTTAGGTGAGAGAACAGGTCACATGGATAAACAACAAGCCAGACAATAGCTGGTTACAGAGTTGGCTGATGTGAGTGGTTCATTCCAGACAAAGAGTTTAGAGTTGGTTTAAGAAAACAATACGATCTTGCTTTGTATTCAAAGTATATTTCATCATGGAAATCAGAGGCTTGTTCTTTTCCTTTACTAGCAAATGATGATGAGTACAGTCTCACAATCAAACATCTTATTGGTAAAACCATTTTTATAGCCCGTAAATAATCACGAAGATGTACTTGTGACTGGTACTAAAGGGTTTCTGAAGTCTTAACCCCAAAGGGTGAACATTAGGATGGTATTAGATGCATCTTAAACACATGTAATATAAAATGTTTTCATGCTTAAATGCTGACGTCCTTTGAAAGATTCCCCCAGGACAAACTGGTGACAGACTGTATTGTAAGCAAATATTCCTACGCTGTTTCTCCTTAAGTGGACAATGAAGACATGAGTGAACTTTTGTGCTGTAGCTGTTATATAAACAGATATATTCAGTTGCTAGTAGTCATTGTGAACATGGCACGGAGTCAATGCATTGTGTGTCAGAAACTCCCACTGGATTTTAATGCCACTGCATTAATCATGTAAGGGAAGACAGTATGTACTGTGTAAGCCTCCTCGTTTGCTTGTGGACTAAACGACCATTGTTTAAAAAAAAAAAAAAGCCTTTACACACAACCACCTTCAACACTAACAGAGTTTTTACTTTCATTTTCTATTTGTTGTAGGATCCTTGTGCTTGTTTATCTCAATTCATCTTGATGTTTGCTGTTTTCTTAATTTGGAGCATTTCCTCACCTGTTTTGCATTAATTCCACAGCTACTTGGCTGAATTAGAATAATGTGCTGGTATATAGTAAAGTAAGTGTGTGTGTGTGTGTGTGTGTGTGTGTGTGTGTGTGTGTGTGTGCGCGCGCGTGCGTGCGGGCTCGCGGAAATCAGTGCAAGAATCTTTAGTGTTGTTCATCAAAATAAGTTTTGATTTACAGCAGTTATAGCTGACCCAGGCGAACTGAGATAAGCAGATTTTACTGCACCTGCAGTGCAGCTTAAACACTTTACAAGCACACAGAATGCAATTCAAAGTAAATCTGAGTGAAATCAGCTAAAATAAATTCGGTTGAATTTTTTAAACTAATACAAAAGGTACACAGCTGTAAGACAGATGTGTGGAACTGCCTGCATCTCTTGGGAGTTTAAGGGGTTAAATCTGATGGTGTAGCTCTTGTGCATTTTTTTCCCTGTCAGCAGCAATATACCCAGTCAGAAACAGACAGTGTCAGCTCTTAAAAGTACATGTATTTGCACTCAGTTACCCAGTACAACAAAGACACACACACGCCCAAGCATGAATACATGCATGCACGCACGCACTCACACACACACACACACACACACACACTTGATAAATCAGGAGGTATTTGACCACACCTATCCTTGCCCAAGGAACAGAGTGACCTGTGAACTGTGTCTCGAGTGCAAAACAAAGTTATCAAGCGAAGTGTCTGTGCTTGTGTGTGTTTGTGTGAGTTAATCTTTTTTGGACTGAAGCCAAGTTTCTGTTTACTACTGTCATTATTCCTGTTTTATTCCACTTGTTTGTTCCATGTGCCATTTTTCTCTGTTACTTTTATTCTTCCACTTCATCTCTCTCTCTCTCTCTCTCTCTCTCTCTCTCTCTCTCTCTCTCTCTTTTCTTTGTGTTTGGTTATTTTGTTCTGTTTTAAAGAAAGAGAGAGAGAGAGATTAGGAGTGCGAGATGTGGAGGACATTTGGGCGGGTTTCTATACTTGTTTTCGCGCTCTTTTCGAATGGATGCATTGTGTTTTCCACTTCAGCACACACACACACACACACACACACACACACACACACACACACACACACACACACACACACACACACACAGACCTCTGTATGCAAGCCTTACAGATAAGATTGTCATGGATTAGTGAGCAATTGAGTTGCCAGTGTGTTTGTTTAGCCCCCATACAAAACCTATATAATGCTTTAGGTTCATATTTATCTTTATCTGTGAAAGATAATATTTTAAAGATTGCAAACTTAGTATTACAATGTAGTCAAGACCGCTATTTTTGATCTGACTAATCCATATCTACAGTGACAGTTTGCTATGTTTAACAGTTACCCTGTACATATAATATGTCGATATCTTTAGTATGAATATTTTATGAATATGAAATAAGTGTTCAAGTTGGGATGAAATGTACAAATAAACCCTAGAAATTTATATTTTGCAGTGTGATAAGGAAGGATTGATTGATTGATTGATTGATTGATTGATTGATTGATTGATTGATTGATTGATTGATTGATTGATTGATTGATTGAATCCTAATTATCTTGGGCTTTTTTCGTAAACTACCCAAGGACTGTTAAACGGCTTCATTTTATATTAAATAAATGAAATAAATCAATATATCTGGAAAGAAGATGTATAGTACAATAACACTAAAAAGTGTCTGCATCTGTGTATTTCTTAAAACTAGTTTATTTTATTCATAAAGAGACAGAGGCACACATCGTTCTGTAACCCATCTCACATCCAGAGTAAAAAAGTCTCTTTTCCAGAGCTGAATGTGTTTGAATTTGTTCACATGTCACTGGTAACTGATGAAATACAGATTAATGGTGCTTTATGGTTTGGGAGCAGAGTGTGAGGTTCCTTCTCATGCCATGCAGCCCAAGTTAGATTATGCATAAGCTCAAGTCAGTCTACTGTTTAAGCAGTTTTTTAATCATCTGATCATAAATTGAGTTTGTTCTTGGAAAACTGCTGCTTGTAAAATCTGTAAAGGCAGTGAAGCTCAACAAGCAAGACCAGCAGCACCATGTGCCGTTCAGTGATCCCCACTGAACTTCTACGAAAATGAATAGCATTTGAATAGCAAAGTAGAATTGCCTACCTCTTCAGTTTCTCTCTCTCTCTCTCTCTCTCTCTCTCTCTCTCTCTCTCTCTCTCTCACAGAGACATCAAATAAAGGTTCCTAATTCTTAAAAAAAATCCTCAGGTGCTACTGTTTGCTCTCTCTCTCTCTCTCTAGCGTTATCCCTTTAGATGTGTATGCTAATACAGTCCTCTCTCCTTCTCTTTCTCCTTCTCTCTGCAGCCATGTGTTCAGGCACTCAGAACATGTTGAGTGTGACAGGAAATTCAGATTTACAGTACCAGCGGATGAAGGAGATGTACACCGGCTGCCAAATTGTCATGGGCAACCTTGAGGTCACTCACATGGAACACAATCGTGATTTCTCCTTCCTGAAGGTAGGTAGTGTGTGTGTGTGTGTGTGTGTGTGTGTGTGTGTGTGTGTGTGTGAGAGAGAGTGAGTGTGAGAGAGAGCAAGAGAGAGAGAGAGTGTGTGTGTGTGTGTGTGTGTGTGTGTGTGTACCACAAACTCAGTAGTCATTCACAGTGATTTCTTCATCTTGTCTCAGTATCATACTGCAAACAATGTGCTCTCTCTCTCTCTCTCTCTCTCTCTAGTCTATTCGTGAGGTTACAGGTTATGTTCTGATAGCCATAAACCAGTTCAAATACCTGCCTTTGGAGCAGTTACGTGTGATCAGAGGAACGTCACTGTATGAAGGACGCTTTGCTCTTGCTGTCTTAGTTAACTACCAGAAGGATGGAGATTATGGAATACAGGAGCTTGGCTTTACACATCTGACAGGTACACACACGCACACATACACAATTTCTATCAGTGTATTTATTCTTTTTGTGCACCAAGTATGACACACTTTGCAGCTGCTCCCTACATCTCTGTTTACCTGGCGACATGTGTCGCACAAAGTAGGGGTCCAGAAGTCAAGAGACAGAGGCATTTAAGTGTGTACTTTCATTAATGTGTTACAGCGCTGGATAAGCCTAATTAAGAGTTTCATTACATGACCCTGAATATTTTGCTCGTCTGAATTCTGTAATTGCTAACAGTTGCGCTGTCTTAAAGACAACCAAGGTGATAAATATGGAACATTTTCACTTTGTTTTGTATCTGGTGATACTGTGAACAATTACATTTCGAGACAAAAAATTTCAAAAGACTATTTTTTGTTTGTTTTTCTGCAGTGTTTGTCATTACATAATTCAACACAAAAACTTTAAGCTGCGTCTCAGAATAAAAAGTACTCAACGGGCCGGTACCCTCAAGGGAACATCTTTTACCCCTTTAATATATATCTTTCACCTAGACAGTTGGAGTTTGTGTGCTTACATGGTGTTCTGGTGTCCCATGCAGGCTGTGTACGCAGATCTATAGTAACCCTTACCAGTATAAAGTGGTTACTGATGATGAATCAGTACATTTCCACTGACTAAAATGTTACAGAAGAGCACATAAATAAAATCTAAACATAAATATGTGGTGTGCTACAAGTATCCAATTACAGTGATAATGATTTTGGCCTTCTCCATTTAGATAAGTTTTTTTCAGTTTAGATTAGGTCTAGAATGTTCCAGTCATTTTTTTTTACCTTTCTAAATTCACTAAACATTCAATAATAAACATTTCTCAGTTCACTTAAAACCACTGTTTGTTTAGATTTTCTGATTTTAGAGTATTTAAAAAACTTTTGACTTGCATGGTATAATGGAATCAAAGGACAGCTCATTTATCATTGGCCAGGGTTGTGCTGGATCTGGAGCCTATCCTGGGAATACCAAATGCCTTAAATGAACATCACAGGGCAGCGTGCACAATTTAGCATAGCCAATCCACCTACCAACATGTTTTGGGAAGTGGGAAGCAACCAGAGAACCCAGAAGAAATCCATAGCTACAGTATGTGGAAAGAACATGCAAAACACTCAGACAGTAACCTGAGCACAGCATCAAGCCAGGCACCTGGGAGCTGTAAGGTGGCAACACTGCCCACTTCAGCACAATGCCATCCAAAAAGAACACTGAGAGCAAAGGGAAAAGAGCAATAACACAGGAAAGAGGGAGAAATGTGGAGAAAAAAGGACACTAGAGAGTATAATTTGAATAAAAGACACACTAAATACTTAGTGTGGATTAAATCTGGGCTATTCGTAAATGCTGAATGAATAAGTGCAATAGTAACTATACTGTACAAAATGTATACAGGCTCTCAGTTTTGAAATTAGTGCAACAGAAATATTCCAGGACTCATCGGGATGCCCCTGCATTGCTCTGGGTTGGACCCTGAATGCCTTCACATGACCCAAACACCTCTGAACCAAACTACATATGACAAGAAATTCCTGTTTTTCTGTTTATACTGAAATCTGACCTAAACTGCAATGTATAACTCATTTTAAGTTCTACAGTAGGTGTGTGTTTTCAGTGCAACGGTTAACGGTCACAAAAATAGTTTCAGGGACAAGCCTAAGCCTGCTCCAGTCATCATCTACTGCTACTAGGAAGATTTCTATTACATAAGTGAGTGTGGATGCATAAGTGTATCTGGAGGAGTAGTGTGTGTACGTATGTGTGTGTGTGGGGGGGGGGGGGGGGGGAATGAATTGATGTACTGTATTTATCAGGTCATTAGGTCACATACGGGTGATAGATTACATAATATTTTTTCCTTCCCTCTGCATTGCATCAACTTGTCATTGCAACACAATGTTGTTTTGTTCTGCAAAAATAATCCTATTTCCTTTTGAGTAATGCTTCGCCTTTTCATCTTTCAAGTCAACTGTATTGCAGTTGTATCATGCAGTGCAGATTTGGATAAAAGTACATTTGTAGTTTCTTTGTTTTAATTTAGATTTTTGTTGTTGTTGTTGTTGTTGTTGTTGTAAATTTTACAATTTGAGAATTGTTACAAAATTCCAGTTGTGTGACCATGTTGCGCTTACACAACCTGCAACAGATAATAGATCTGGTCGTTAAGCAACACAAGATTGCACAATATTCCATTGCTATATTTACGGACTAAAATGCCATTGAGCTTTGTTTCCAGGAGCGTAGTGTCGAGATTGTTTTGTGATGTGTCTTCTGAGAAAAAAAAGTTGTCACCTGATTTTGCAATTGGAGTAGATACATTTTCTCTTTTACTGAAAGGATATCAGGTCAGTGCTTTGGCAGATGTGAAGGATCAGGTTATTCTGAGCACTGTGCTGTTCACTTGTTGACCTCCTCCCTGAATAATGACATCACTATCTGTGATTATGCAAAAAAAAAATTTATTTAATACAGGTATATAGTGTTTAATACAGGGAAGTGTGTTGGACATGTTTTTCACATTACTATTGTGTGTGTGTGTGTGTGTGTGTGTGTGTGTGTGTGTGTGTGTGTGTGTGTGTGTGTGTGTGTGCACGCATGTAGAAATTTTGGAAGGGGGCGTACAGATCATCCAGAATGAGTTTCTGAGCTACGCACCACAGATCAACTGGCTGGATATTGTAAAGGACAGTGGAGCTGAGGTCATCATTCAGGACAATGGACCAGAGCGTAAGCCACATTTAAAGCTGTATTCAGCACAATAATGTCATAGCCACATAACAGTGTTATAACTAGTCTCACTAGAATGATAACATGACCTTCATGCCAGTGCAAATATGACATTTTGCTATATTGCTAATTTGGTTAGGCGCTAACCATTTTTTGCCCATAAGCACTCAGTTACCTGTTTCAAGGTCAGAAATAATTGTGTCTGCTCTGTCTGACAGTCATGATTTGCTGATACAGCAGTGTTTTCAACTTACTTTAGTCCAAAATTTCTTGTACATTCTCATTCTTGAGCTTTTCCTCACTTCAAATGAAAGCTTAAAAGTTCAGTCCCATTTCCTACTCCATTGTGTCGATGTGCACTCTGTCACTTCACTTCAATATAAATAGGCTACTTCCTCCAAATACGAACTACATACAATTGACCAAATTTTATTATCTGTTAGGTTTTGATCTGTCTGTACTGAAGGGGGTCAAATTGACAAAGTATATTCTACGAATGTTGGCCTCTGCCACCTAAGAGATTCTGCCTCACCAAAACTACCATCTTATCAGCCCTGCAACTGGGATAACCAAAAACTACCCTCCAATTGGGCCTAGAAAACACCATAGGACTATTTATACAATGTACATATGTGTGCAATTGGGATAACCAGATTTCAGTCTCCAGATGGAAGAAGAGAACCCAATGTACTTAATGAAAAAAATTATCTTACCTGGAGATCCCAGACAAACCCCCAAAAACTATTAGGTTTTGATCTGTCTGTACCAAAGGTGGTCTAATTGACAAAGTATAATCTAGGAATGTAGACCTTTGCCATCTAAGAGATTCTGCCTCACAGCTGTCTGGGAGATTCTGCCTCACGGACATTTGGGAGCAAACAGTCACTGACACAAATACAGCTGGTGAAAGATGTTTCTTAGTTTATTGTAGGACAAACATGAGTATATATTTACATTCAAGAGTGTGTTGTAGCTGTGTGATTGTATAATGATGGTTTAAGAAGCTGAGTTGGCTGTGTGTAACAGAGTAACATACGGGTAAATGGGTGATGAAGCATTACATCACTTGTTTAGACTACACTACTTTTGAAAGAAGAGAGACATTATGTACTGTACCATTATATCACCCATGAGGATTATATTCTGGTGAAAGAAGAAAGACATTACTGGTCAATATAACCTTCATTAACCCCTTTGAAGAATCACCACCTTAATGTGGTGGAGGGGTTTGGGTGTCCCGGTGATCTTGGGAGCTGTGTTGTCAGGGGCATTAGCCCCTGGTAGGGTCTCCCAAGGCAAATTGGTTCCAGGGGAGGGGCCAGACTAAGAGCGATTCAAGACCCCAATGAAACAGCAAAGAAAGAGCTGTAGTACCTCACCCGGGAGCAGGAAACCGGGGCCTCCTCCTGGAGCCAGATCTGGGATGGAAGCTCGCTGGCAAGCATCAGGTGGCCGGGCCTTGACCCATGGGGCCCGGCCAGGCACAGCCCAAAGAAATTATGTGGAGCCACCATGTGGGCTCACCACCCGCAAGGACAGGGACCGGGGTCGGGTGCATTGTGAGCTGGATGGCAGGCAAAGGCAGTCATCAGCAGTGCAGACTAGTGATTGGGATGTGGAACATCACCTCTCTGGCGGGGAAGGAACCAGAGCTGGTGCGGGAGGCGGAGCAGTACCAACTAGATATAGTTGGTCCGGTAATGATTACTGGCCAACATAACCTTCATTAGCCTCTCTGAAGAATTGCCACCTTAATGTGGTGGAGGGGTTTGGGTGTCCCAGTGATCCTGGGAGCTGTGTTGTCAGGGGTATTAGCCCCTGGTAGGGTCTCCCAAAGCAAATTGGTTCCAGCAGAGGAACCAATCATTAACTGAAGCAAAACCCAGGTGTGGGAGGAATTCGAGGAGGCCATGGAGAAGGATTTTCGGTTGGCCTCAAGGAAGTTCTGGCAAACAGTTCAGCGACTCAGGAAAGGGAAGCAGGGCTTGCCTCAGGCTGTGCGCAGCCAGGGAGGAGAACTGCTGACCCGAACTGGGGATATTGTCGGGCGGTGGAAGGAGCACTTTGAGGAACTTCCGAACCCATCCTACACGTCCTCCATGGAGGAGGTGGAGTCTGAGGACTTGGGGGAAGCTTCACCCATATCTCTGACAGAGGTTGCTGAGGCAGCCAAGAAGTTCCATGGTGGCAAGGCACCAGGGATGGATGAGATTCGCCCTGAGATGCTGAAGCCTCTGGACATCGTTGGGCTGTCTTGGCTGACATGCCTCTTCAGTATCATGTGGAGGTCAGGCACAGTGCCAGTGGAGTGGCAGACCGGGGTGGTAGTTCTTCTTTTCAAAAAGGGGGACTGGAGAGTGTACTGCAATTATAGGAGTATCACACTGCTCAGCCTCCCAGGGAAAGTTTATTCCAGGGTGCTGGAAAGGAGGCTCCGACCAATTGTCGAGCCTTAGATTCAGGAGGAGCAATGCAGATTCTGTCCTGGCCATGGAACGGTGGACCAGCTCTTTACCCTGGCAGGGTTATTGGGGGGGTTCATGGGAGTATGACCAGCCAGCTTGTATGCGTGTCCCCCGGAGGCTCTTGTGGGGGGCACTGCAGGAGTATGGGGTATCAGGGCCATTGCCATGAGCCATCTGGTCTTTGTACAACCAAAGTGTGAGCTGTGTCCGAATTCTTGGAACAAAGTTAAACATGTTCCCAGTGGGTGTTGAACTCCACCAAGCTGTCCCTTGTCGCTGATCCTGTTTGTGATATTCATGGATGGGATCTCAAGGCGCAGCCAGGGTGAGGAGGGTTTCCAGTTTGGGAACCTCAAAATTGCATCTCTGCTCTTTGCAGATGATATGGTTCTGTTGGCTTCTTCAGAACATGACCTTCAGCAAGCACTGGGATGGTTTGCAACTGAGAGTGAAGCAGCTGGGATGAGAGTCAGCACCTCCAAGTCTGAGGCCATGGTTCTCTGCCGGAAAATGGTGGAGTGCTCCCTCCAGGTTGGGAGTGAGTTGCTGCCCCAAGTGAAAGAGTTCAAGTATCTTGGGGTCTTGTTCATGAGTGATGATAAAATGGAGTGTGAGATGGACAGGCGGATTGGAGCAGCGTCAGCAGTAATGTGGGCATTGTACCGGTCCGTCATGGTGAAGAAGGATCTGAGCCGGAAGGCAAAGCTTTCAATTTATCAGTCTACATTCCAACACTCACCTATGGTCATGAGCTTTGGGTAGTGACAGAAAGGATGAGCTCGTGGATACAAGTGGCTGAAATGAGCTTTCTCCGTAGGGTGGCTGGGCTCACCCTTAGTGATAGGGTGAGGAGCTCAGACATCCGGAGGGATCTTGGAGTAGAAGTGCTGCTCATTCATGTTGAAAGGAGTCAGCTGAAGTGGTTCAGACATCTGAATAGGATGCCTCCTTTGGAGGTTTTCCAGGCACATCCAACTGGGATGAGACCTCAGGGTAGACCCAGAACACACTGGAGAGATTATATATCTCATCTGGCCTGGGAGTGCCTTGGGATCCCCAGGAGGAACTGGAAAGTGTTGCTGGGGAGAGGGACACCTGGAATACCCTGCTTAGCTCTTTTTTTTTTTTTAAAGACTAGGGGAAAAAAAACAAGATTGTATATTGCTGCAATTTTATGTGGGTTTTTTTTTTCTGCTTGCGCCATGATCAGGAAAATGGAGGCTAACATACAGCATCATATTCATATCCAGCCCATTGAATTTTATAGTTTGTTCTGATAATTCTGTTTTTGTTTATTCTGTTTCCCTGTTTAGTTCCATGTCATGAATCTTGTGATGGACATTGCTGGGGACCGAGCAGAGACAGCTGTCAGACTTGTGGGTTTCTCCACTTCCATTTACTTGCGCGCACACACACACACACACACACACACACACACACACACACACACACACACACACACACACACAAAAGCTATCTATCCCTGTTCTGTCATCTTTCAGTAAGTGTGTCTTTTTGTCTTTCTGTATAACACACACTTACATTCAGCCAGTCTCTTTATCTCTTTCAGTGACTAAACTAGTGTGTGCACCCCAGTGTAATGGCCGCTGTTTTGGCCGAAGCCCTAGTGAATGTTGCCACATTGAGTGTGCAGGAGGCTGCACAGGGTCAGAGGACACTCACTGCTTTGTAAGTTAAAACACATTCAACATGTTCCTAACTATGGTATTGAAATAACCAATTGTTTATAAAAAAGTGCTTTTCAAATGGGAGACAACAGCATTATTTTCAGTGCCCCACACCTCAGCTGGCTAATGAAGCATCTATAAATAGAAAATAATCCTAATAAAGGGCTGAATCAAGTACAAGGTTTATGAATCACCAGTGAAAAATATTAAGTTGTGTGTGTGTGTGTGTGTGTGTGTGTGTGTGTGTGTGTGTGTGTGTGTGTGTGTGTGCAGGCCTGCAGGAATTTCAATGATTCTGGCTCCTGCGTGCCTCAGTGTCCTCAGGGCGTGATATACAATAAAGCGACGTTTAAACTGGAGCCAAACCCAAATGAGAAATATCAGTATGGCTCGGTCTGTATCACCCAGTGCCCCCGTAAGTACTGTTACACTCCTCTTCATTTGATTATTTCAGCTATCTGAATATTTCAACCTTTTTAAAAGGAACCTTTTCATTGTCCAAATGTTTTTTGACACATAAGCCCTCAGAGTTATCAGGTGTGATGATATTTGTGCCACTGAATAAATGTAACCACCAATTAATTCCATGATGAATTAATAAATTATTTGTCAAATCAGCAAATAAAACAAAAAAGAGATGTACAAATTGATGGAGGGTTAGCTAAAATGCGTGGAATTAATCCATAATTTGATCATTTCAAAAGGAGTTAAAAGCAAATGTAATAAATTAATTTTGAAAAAGAATGAATAAATTGATATTTTTTCATCATATGATAAACATGTCTACACTTTTAGATCCATTAGTAGTAGTAGTAGTAGTAGTAGTAGTAGTCAGGGATCAGAGAAAAGTGTACAAACTATTAAATATGATGACCTGAAGGTACCTGTTCTGTCTTTCTCAATCTCTTTTAGCTAACTTTGTGGTAGATGGAAGTTCATGTGTGAGCAGCTGCCCTTCAAATAAAATGGAGGTGGATAAGAAAGGAGTAAAAAGGTGTGAACCATGTGGTGGCCTTTGTCCGAAAGGTAACACACACACACACACACACACACACACACACACACACACACACACACACACACACGCACAGACACACACTCATAGAGAGAGAGAGAGAGCAAACAGTGAATCAATTCATAACACAGAGGCAGCTTAATGCAATCTCAGAGGCTTTCAAGTTCATGAACTTGAATATAAGTTCATGCTCATGCAATTCAGTTCAATGAGTTCTCTCTCTTGTGCTCTCTCTTTCTCTCTCTCTCTCTCTCTCTCTCTCTCTCTCTTTCTCTCTCTAGTGTGTGAAGGTACTGGCTCAGCCACCAGGCAGACAGTTGACTCTCGGAACATAGACAGTTTCATAAACTGCACTAAAATTCAGGGCAGCCTCCATTTCCTCATCACAGGCATTCATGGGTGAGTGATGCTAAAGCTTGGCAGGCCAAATTCAGATAAACACTGTCATGATTTAAAGTGTACGTACATAAATGATGTATGATGAGAATGCAGGCATGTGTGTCTGTAACCTGCTTCTGACTCACAGTGATCCATATAACAACATCTCAGCTCTTGACCCCAAGAAGCTCGAAATCTTCAGCACTGTTAGAGAAATCACAGGTTTGTGTGTGCATCTATCTGATAAGTGCATGCAGTTCTTGCACTGTTGCTAGTCTACGATGCATGACATTCATTTGTTCACTTGCCAGATTTTCTGAGTATACAGTCATGGCCTGAAGAGATGGATGATCTGTCAGTGTTCTCCAATCTGGCAACGATACAAGGCCGAAATCAGTACAAGTAAGAGATGGCCTTCATGTGTTCATGCCTGTGTACATCTTAGCTCTGTGTTTGTATGGCAAAACTTTTGGAAGCAACATTAACAGTAACAGTAAACAAAACAGTAAATATTTTTTCAAGTGATAATAGACAGTGATTATATTTATTACCATCGGTTTTGTATTTCTTTGCTACCTGATTATCATCAAGGTTTTATTAGCAGAATCAGTTGTTTTAAATTAGGAGTTTGTAAAATATTAACCACTGATCAATGTAACAAACTGTTTTCACTAAATGCTTTTCAAATATAATACTTTAATCTAAGTGTGTATCACTACAAAGAAGTCAGTTTGGAAATAATATGGTTAATGTGTGTAAAATGACTGGATTGATTTTTCGTAGTGCTGACCTCTGATAAACTAGATACAGTATAGTATTTTAGAGGTATATTTCTTCATGTGTTTCACATCCTGAATGTCTACCCTGTCTACATCTCTCCTTCTTCATCATCTCTATCTAATCCATGTTTTATTTGTCACTACTTCCCCTGTCAGAGGAGTGAGGATTAAAAGGTAGGATTCCTTCACCTGACTAACATATTTCACCTCCTGCCTGATCAAACAGAAACCTTAGAACTGTATGTTTCCATGGGTGAAAAAATAGCTGGATTATATTCTGTTTGTCACTACGTGACTCCTGTGTTAATTATAGTGCATGGTTTTCACCTGGGTATTTCATTGCTTTCACTGGATTTGGGTGTGTGTTAGATTGCAGCGGAAACGTTTCAGTTTGATCAACTTCAATACAAATACCATTTACACTTTAAATACAATTCTCTTGTGAGGTAAATTGGGCATTTCCATACTTGGTATGTATCTTCTCTATCTCACTGATGGGCTTATACTGCTTTCATGCTTGCTTTTTGATGATGGTGCAAGGCCAGTGGGTGGTGGACAACTAAGGAGTCTTTATCTGTGATTTGTGAATCATAAACACCTACTTAGATAAACAGTACTCTCCTGAAAAAAACTTGTTTCTGTCACTAGGGGCTACTCTCTGCTGGTGATGAGAATCCCTACACTAAAATCATTGGGGCTGCGATCTCTGAAGAGGATCAATGATGGTGGCATCTATATCGCACAGAACCAACAGCTGTGCTACCACCATACTGTCAACTGGACATGCCTGTTTGGCCAACGTCCCCAGCGCCAGCAGAAAGGCCTTGACATCAGAGATAACCGCTCTCAAGATAAATGTAGTAAGTGTGTGTGCATTGATCTACTTTTTAATATATCCAAGCCTAGGCAACACAAAAATAGTATTCTGTTGGAGTGTATTTTATCCCGCAGTCCCCAGAATGGCAAAAAAAAAATCTAATAATGACCTGACATTCTCAGTTTCATTTAGATAAAATTAAATCCACTGTATAATGTCTATAATATAATAGGAAAAAGCTACTCACATACTGTGATGCATACCAGTCTCAAAGGTGTGTGTGAACTGTGATGAGACAGTGATAGTAGCACCTGTATGTGTGTGTTGCTGATAAACAGTCAGTGAGGGCCATGTGTGTGATCCACTGTGTTCGTCCAATGGCTGTTGGGGTCCAGGACCAGACGAGTGTCTCTCATGTAAGAACTACAGCAGAGGAGGAACTTGTGTGCCACACTGCAGCTTCTTAGAAGGGTTAGTTTTTGTTTGTTTGTGTGTGTGTGTGTGTGTGTGTGTGTGTGGGGGGGGGGGGGGGGGGGGGGGTGTATTTGAACTTCTCTCTTTATAGGAGGTAAACTATGACTGGAAACATCCAAAAAGAGGTATCTTATTAACATCTGTCTTATTATGGGCTAGTTTTGTTCATTATCTCTAGCCGCTTTATCCTGTTCTACAGGGTCGCAGGCAAGCTGGAGCCTATCCCAGCTGACTACGGGCGAAAGGCGGGGTACACCCTGGACAAGTCGCCAGGTCATCACAGGGCTGACACATAGACACAGACAACCATTCACACCTACGGTCAATTTAGAGTCACCAGTTAACCTAACCTGCATGTCTTTGGACTGTGGGGGAAACCGGAGCACCCGGAGGAAACCCACACGGACACGGGGAGAACATGCAAACTCCACACAGAAAGGCCCTCGCCGGCCACGGGGCTCGAACCCGGACCTTCTTGCTGTGAGGCGACAGCGCTAACCACTACACCACCATGTCGCCGGGCTAGTTTTGTATTTTCTCCAAACGCACACAAGAACCAAATTAAAACCTAATTAATGAAGTTAAAATTATAGTTTAATGCAGTTATAGTTATTGCCAAAGCAATTCATTCTCCAGTGTCAAACCACTGTAAATATATTGTCACTACAGTGCTTTGCTGACTGTGCTACATATGGAGACATTTTTGCATTTCTCATGACAGGGAAAAGAGGGAGTTTGCCGGGCCAAATGGAGAATGTCTGCCATGTCACTCTGAGTGTGCAGTGCAGGAGAACAGACACACCTGCAGTGGACCGGTACTGTGACCTCAATATCCATACCATGTTTTCCTGCATTTCTCACTTATCTCCTATGCACACTGCACTGTAAAAACATTTACACACTGTTCAGTATGTCCTGTAGGACTGTGATGTGAGTTGATTTGAAGAAGTTTTAAAATTAGCATAAAGTTAATTTTGAAGTGCTTAGTTGTTCCTTAAATATTACATGTGAAGTTGCTCATTTATATTGGTATATGTTCAAAGTAATCTCTCTTTCTCTGGTACTCTAGGGGGCAGATCAGTGTGCAGTGTGTGCGAGTCTGCAAGATGGGCCCAACTGTGTCTCTTCATGCCCACAAGGAGTTATGGGAGAAAAACGAGTTTTTGTTTATAAATTCCACGACACCCAAAATAAATGCCAGCTCTGTCATGCCAACTGCACCCGCGGGTGAGACTACAGTGTGAATTATACTGAGATATGGGGGGGTGAATAACACAGATGCATGTTTTTGTGTCACAATTTTAGACACTTAGTCTGCATATATTAGATTATAGAGGGGGGTTTTTTTTGGTACGTCAAGGTAAATTTCAGGCATTTTTAAGCAGTTAGGCGGAAACTCTGTCAGCATAAACACAAATCAATGACAGCTATCAAAGGAAATTACAGATCTAGAGCTTAATTTACAAATGCCTTTGACTGGAGACTTCTACAGAAATGTGTTTTGTGTAAATATTCACTGATTTTTCTCTTAAATATAACATTATATAAGCGTTATAACTGATCAAACTGGTTTTCTGTTCTTTTCTCCGTTCCTCAAAACTATTAGGTTGAAAGCACTGGAGTACACTTGCTTTAATATATAATACACAGAATACTTAACATTACATCCAATACATAGTAATTACTTTGAAACATTTATCTTTTCAGCACAGATAATGTCATGTTTGTGTTTGCTGTATTTTTTTTTAAATTATTATTCACATCAGGACGTCACATAGGTGCTACCTGTGATTCATGCTGCGTTGCCTTTGGGCTCAATCCTTAATTGCTGCCAGACCTGCTGCCACGTAGTCATAATTAAACCAAGTAACGTTTAAAACTAAATAGGACAGGATTACTTCAATACAGCAGATTCATTTTTATTTCTGTGTGTTTCAGGTGCACTGGCCCAAGTTTGAGGGACTGTTTGGAGTCCCCCAAGAGAGTGTCGTCTGGGTGTGTGTCCCCCTCTGCTGGTCAAAAGCACCCTTACATTATGTTTTTGTAAAGTACAATTAGTTAGGACTAATAATCTTTAGTGTGTGTGTGTGTGTGTGTGTGTGTGTGTGTGTGTGTGTGTGTGTAAACACAGGTTGCCAGTGACTGCCATTGTTCTGGGTGCCATAGCTTGTGTGCTGCTGGGATTCTTTGTGTTTGTGATGACTGCTCTATATCGCCGCAGTCTGGCCATCCGACGCAAACGTGCCATGAGGAGATATCTTGAGAGTGGAGAGGTTTGTATGCTTTCTTGTTAGCGTTTGTCTAAGAGACATATAAAAATGCTGTGGAAGGGAGGCAAAAAGTGCAAAAGTATTCTTCTAATAGTGCGTTGAAACTTAGAGAAACCTTTCCATAATATCTCTCATGAAATCACACAAGGCACATTTTCAATGAGTTTTTCAGAACCATGAACTTTTTCAGGAACTCGGTTATTTTGGCACATTTTTAAAAATGTAATTTTAGTTCCTGAATTTTAATTCCAGTTAATGATATAGTTCGGCGGCACAGTGGTGTAGTGGTTAGCACTGTCGCCTAACAGCAAGAAGGTCCTGGGTTCGAGCCCAGCAGCCGACAAGGGCCTTTCTGTGTGGAGTTTGCATGTTCTCCCCGTGTCTGCGTGGGTTTCCTCCAGGTGCTCCGGTTTCCCCCACAGTCCAAAGACATGCAGGTTAGGTTAACTGGTGGCTCTAAATTGACCATAGGTGTGAATCTATGTGTTGGCCCTGCGATGACCTGGTGACTTGTCCAGGATGTACCCCGCCTCTCACCCATAGTCAGCTGGGATAGGCTCCAGCTTGCTTGCAACCCTGTAGGACAGGATAAGCAGCTACAGATAATGGATGGATGGATGGATGGATGGATATACTGTAGGTCGGCAGCAGGGTGGTATAGTGGTTAGCACTGTTGCCTAACAGCAAGAAGGTTCTGGGTTCAAGCCCAGCGGCCGACAAAGGCCTTTCTGTGTGGAGTTTGCATGTTCTCCCCGTGTCTGTGTGGGTTTCCTCCAGGTGCTCTGGTTTCCCCCACAGTCCAAAGACATGCAGATTAGGCTAGTTGGTGGCTCTAAATTGACCGTAGGTGTGAAGGTGAGTGTGAATGGTTGTTTGTCTCTATGTGTCAGCCCTGTGATGACCTGGTGACTTGTCCAGGGTGTGCCCCGTCTCTCGCCCATTGTCAGCTGGGACAGGCTCCAGCTTGCCTGCAACCCTGTACAGGATAAGCAGCTACAGATGATGGATGGATGATATAGATCTTGTTCGAGAGTAGTAGCAGATTTCACAGAATGATTAACTTTCTTAACCTGCGTTTACATCAAGTAAAACAGCATGACTGGTAAAACAACATTGTAGACTCAACGATATTGAGTAATTTTTTACACATTTTTGGGAATACCTATACAATGAGGTGGGTATGACTAAATTTGCTGAAAATGGAGTTAATACCTGCAGAATGAAAGAAAAAACAATTCTGAAAACACATCTTTGTTCTCAGCATTTTCCACTGCTTTTGTTTTGTTGTACTTTCGTTGTTTCCTAAAATAACAGATCCTTTATGCTGTTTGCATCACATTGTCTATTTTACATAATGGTCATGTTGTATAGATCTTGTTGAGGAGAGTTGTACATTTAAATACTTAAGTACACTGATGTGTTCATGGGTTCACTTATTTGTCATTTTCATTTCTGCAGAGTTTTGAGCCATTGGATCCTGGGGAGAAAGGGACAAAAGTTCACACTCGCATTCTGAGACCATCTGAACTACGGAAGCTCAAACCTCTGGGTACAGGAGTGTTTGGTACTGTCCACAAGGTATTTATACCAAAATAAAGGAGTCTAATACCCTTCGGTCTTTAAACACTAATATCACACAACCTTATTTCTGTTTATTTCACAAATATTTCTCTCTGCTTTTCAGGGTCTGTGGATTCCAGAAGGAGACACAGTAAAAATTCCTGTAGCCATAAAGACTATTCAGGATCGGACTGGTCGGCAGGCTTTCCAGGAAGTTACAGATGTAAGACACACACACAGAATCCCCTTCGAAAGTTTTGGAACGGCAAGGCCACTTCTTTTGTTTTTGCTATACATTGGAGAATTTGGATTTGAGATTAAAGCATGAACATGAGACAATAGAATTTCAGCTTTCATTTCCTGATACTGTATTTACATCTGGATGTGTTACACAACCTAAAACTTGGCACCTTTTGAACCCACCAATATTTTTGAGTAGTCAAAAGTATTGGAACATGGAACTGACAGATATTTCTTAGTACACAGGTGCGCCCTGTTAGACTGATTGTTTAAACATTTAATAGCTTGAATATCTACTCTTGGTTTGAGCCCTTGGTTTCACCTGTGAAGATTGCATTTAATATTCAAAAAGATAAACCAACATGATGACCAGAGAGCTGTCTATGGGAGAAAAGCAAGCCATTTTAAAGTTGGACATTCTAGAATGTCCTGAAATTGGAAAGTTTTAGACTAGCCAAGTCATTCTGTGGGTCTCTGGCTTGATGCAGTTATTGCAAGCAAGGGATATGTAACCAAATATTAAGTGTTATTTACTTTAATTAACTTTAAGTCTATCTGTTCCTATACTTTTGCTCACTTAAAAATTGGGTGGTCTGCCTCCAAAGTTGTCGTGTTGTTTAACACATCTAGACATAAATATCAGAAAATTAAAGTATAAATTCTGATCTATCTTTTGATCTCAAACCCAAATGTCTTGAGTGTATAACAAAATAATTGGCCTTGCCTTTCCAATACTTTCAAAGGGGACTGTCTATCCTGAAATATTCTGAAATAATCATTAAGCTACATACAGATATGGTATAGACTCTTCAGATCCTTCGAAATCAGTCAGTCAAACAGCCATTTCTTGTGTCTCGTAGCACATGTTGGCAATGGGCAGTTTGGACCACCCCTACATTGTAAGGCTCTTAGGCATCTGTCCAGGTTCCTCTTTGGAGCTGGTCACTCAGTACATGCCACAGGGATCTTTACTGGGACATATCAGGCAGCGGAAGGACAATCTGAACCCACAGAGGCTGCTCAATTGGTGTGTGCAGATTGCCAAGGTGAGCTATCTGTGTGTTTGCATTTCTGTATGGGTATATATTTAATGCATGTAGTAAAGTATTATTTAATGAATAAGGAATGTGCTGTAATAGGAACTCAATCAAAAGTCAAACTCACACCAGAGTCTGGTCTTCCCAGGCAGTCTCCTGTCCCAGTACTAATTAACTCTTTAAGGCATATGGGTACAGCGCCAATCTCTGTTTCGATAGTCTTCAGCCTCTCACCTATACAGCTGGGGTTACAGTGGAGGGCTAGTCCTCTGGTAATGGCGAAAGTTTGACTTCCCCACTCACATCTGTATTGCAGCATGCCTTGCCAGACAGTAGTAGGTACCATTTTTATGATGGTCTTTGGTATGACCCGACCATGAGTAGGACTCGCGATCTCCCACTCGAGAGGCGGACACACTAACCATTAGGCCAACTCGCGGTCGTAATAGGAACTGACATTATATGAATTATTTTCCTATAATATCACTTCCTAAAATGGTTTATTCTTCTTATCCCCTTCAGACACAAGGAAAAATGCTATGGGACTTCATGTGTGCAATTATACACAGTATGTCCAAAAGGGATTTATACCACAGCAGTTTACCAAGAGATTTGTACTCATTTAAGACCAATATGTCTGGTTTATCAGGTTATAAGTTAAATTCAGTGTTGTGGAACATCCAGAAAAAATGTCAGCACCTGTTATCTTTTTTTGTTGTTGCAGTTGTAAACATTCATTCCCTTCCCAGCCTCCCTTCTTCTCTCTCCCTGGAAGTTAATCAGGGAAAAAAAAATCCACCCCAGAAAACCTACTGAGCATTATAAAGTGCTGACAATGGAGACGCTTTCATAAAGGTTGAATAAATGTATCCTCGCAGAAAGCTACACCATGTCAAAGATTGTACTTTTTTTTTAAAAATCAGTTTATTATTATAGTTAGATGAAGCGCAACAGGTGCAATAATATAAACCTGTGATATAAATTGCAGCCAGCACTATTGCCGGGTTCCTACAGAAAATTAATCAAAACCTTCTGACTGATCAGATTTGAAAATTCAAAATGGCTGTGGTATAATAATAATAATAATAATAATAATAATAGTTGTTGGCTCCTTCGATCTCAAAAGATCATGGTGATCTGCGCCAGGGGTCATCCATCAATTGTCGAGTTGCAGCACCTAGACTGTATAGGCCGATGCGTGAGCCGCACGGTCTGCTACAGTTGCTGCAGGTGAAGTTGCTTAGTCGGGTGTCTGTTAATGCCGTCAGCAGTCTCCGCTGTCGTCGGAGCCTCCTCTCCCCCCATCGGGTCCCTCTCCTTTCCTCGGCTTCACCACCGACGGCCTTGGTGGTGGACCGCCAGCCGGCGCGGTCTGAGGCCACCGTCTACAGGGTTGAAGCCGCCTGCCCTCAGGCCGCGCTTGCACAAGTCCTTATAGCGTAGTGCAGGTCGTCCTGTGGGTCTGGAGCCTGTGGCCAGCTCACCATACAGCACGTCCTTTGGGATGCGGTCGTCGTCCATGCGGCTGACGTGGCCTAGCCAGCGCAGGCATCTCTGGATCAATAATAATAATAATAATAATAATAAGTACATCATTCATTAAAATATTTTAAATCTCATCATCTCTTGCCACTTTATCCTGTTCTACAGGGTCGCAGGCAAGCTGGAGCCTATCCCAGCTGACTACAGGCGAAAGGCGGGGTACACCCTGGACAAGTTGCCAGGTCATCACAGGGCTGACAGACACAGACAACCATTCACACTCACACCTACGGTCAATTTAGAGTCACCAGTTAACCTAACCTGCATGTCTTTGGACTGTGGGGGAAACCGGAGCACCCGGAGGAAACCCACGCGGAGAACATGCAAACTCCACACAGAAAGGCCCTCGCCGGCCACGGGGCTCGAACCCAGGACCTTCTTGCTGTGAGGCAACAGCGCTAACCACTACACCACCATGCCGCCCTAGTTTAAGTCATAAATAAATATATTCAACAATATATGTATATTTTAACTTAATTGTGGACAACCTAGTAGTTTTTTTTATGTCTTTGTATCCAAATAGACTTAACTGACAGTTCTGTCTTTCCCCTCACTGCCTCTTTTCCTCTGGATCTTTTTGTCTCTCATCTGCTTCTTCTCTATCTCAGGGTATGTATTATCTTGAAGAGCAGAGGATTGTCCACAGGAACCTAGCTGCCCGGAACATCCTTCTCAAGAGTGACTTTGTGGTCCAAATTGCCGACTATGGCATTGCTGACCTGTTTTACCCAGACAACAAGAAAAGTTTCTATGATGTGAAGGCAAACCAGACACCAATCAAATGGATGGCCCTTGAGAGTATTTTGTTCTGCAGATATACACATCAGAGTGATGTATGGAGCTATGGTGAGTACGTGCGTTTGTGTTCAAAAGAGTTCAGTTCAAGAGAGACATTCAGGCCCTGTCCACACGGCAACGGATTCAGGTGAATCTGATAAAATTGTTTATCGTTTCGGCCTGGCATCCACACGGCACCGGCGTTTTGGGTGCCCCAAAACGAAATCTTTTGAGAACGGGTTCCAGAGTGGAAAAATCTGGCAACGGCGCCGTTGCGAAGTCGTCTGGATGAGTCGAACGGATTTGTTTACGATGACGTCACAACCACATGACTGTCAGTGCTTCACGCCGGGTAGAAGTGTAACGAACTCGATGCGAGTTGTCAACAAATCCTATAACTTGGTTCATGAAACGCGCTTACAAAATATTTTCACTGCTTTCCAAAAACAAAAACAATCCCGCCAGCAAAAATAGGGGAAAAAAAGGAGCAATCTCACCTCTTCAGATGTTGGTTTAAGTCCGACAATACATTCCTCAAAAAGGGCGTAGAAGAACAAAGTAATCCATCAACGTGTAGCATTCAATTTATTCCAGACCATTAAAGAATTCTGGAGGATATCAGAATGTTGGCGTACCGGCTTCCATCTACCCCCATTCATTCCTCTTTCCGCGTCTTTCGTTTTACGCTACTGATTAATAATCAAAACTTTATGTGTCTGATGCTACAGAAGAAGGGGTTTATGCGCATGCGTCTACTTCTTCTATTGTTCTGGTGTCTCCAATGGGACCATCTTACAGCGCACGTAGAGGTGTGGCATGTGTATTGCATCGTTTTCAGCAAGCGTTGCGTTGCCATATGTACCTGATATTTTACTGATCCATTGCCCATGGTCAAATCTCGTTGCCGTTGTCGTGTGGATGTAGCCTCAGAAAGCAACTCTAATGTGTGTTTAATGGGCCATTTATTGCCATCTTCCCCCATGTGTAGGTGTAACTGTCTGGGAGATGATGTCATATGGGGCAGAGCCTTATGCTGCAATGAAACCACAGGAAGTTCCAGATCTGCTGCAGAAGGGCGAGCGTCTGTCTCAGCCTCAGATCTGCACAATTGAGGTCTACATGGTTATGGTAAAATGTACGTTGCTTCAATCACTTAAATTCTGGGACTATAAGAGAGAGGAGTGCTTAAAAGTGAACTCATCTCATTATCTGTAGCCGCTTTATCCTGTCCTACAGGGTCGCAGGCAAGCTGGAGCCTATCCCAGCTGACTACGGGCGAAAGGCGGGGTACACCCTGGATAAGTCGCCAGGTCATCACAGGGCTGACACATAGACACAGACAACCATTCACACTCACATTCACACCTACGGTCAATTTAGAGTCACCAGTTAACCTAACCTGCATGTCTTTGGACTGTGGGGGAAACCGGAGCACCCGGAGGAAACCCACGCGGACACGGGGAAAACACGCAAACTCCACACAGAAAGGCCCTCGCCGGCCACGGGGCTCGAACCCGGACCTTCTTGCTGTGAGGCGACAGCGCTAACCACTACACCACTGTGCCGCCCCTGCTTAAAGTGATATTATAGCGTAATATATAAAACATTACACACAGTAACAAAAGCCAAACATATAGACCAGGTTCATGATTTCCTTGACCAGGTTTCTTCTTGTCTCGCTTATGTTACAGACCTGACAATATTACGACCTCAAGTCATAAGACAGATTTTTGAAAATCTATACCATGAGGCCATGTAAATCATGAACTAGAAAACAGTGCATACTAAGCAAGAAACCCAGATACAAATCAGATGGTTCAAAATTGGTACAGTTTATAAAATAAATAATTTTATTAATGAGTGAACATCTTAAAAATAATTTTTAACATAATGCCAAGATGACATTCAAGATAATGACATTTTATTTAGACTGTATTTTAAGAAAATTGTGTGTCTGCATTTTCAGGAGTGGTTGTGTTAAAACTCCAATACGGTATAACTGTAAACACCGTCACAATGATTTTAATAAAACGCAACTTCTGTGAATTAAATGAAAATATAATAAAGACATTATTTTAAACTGTATTATATTTTATATTTTAACTGCTTTTTCTTTTAACTACTGTAGTGGTGGGACGTTTACCTGCAGTTGATAAATGAGAAACCAGAGAAAACTATGAGGATCTTTAAATTTTTTGTGGTAGTTATGAACTATAAACACAGCTGTTGTATTTGTCTTAATGCATAACATCTTGGCAAACCAATGCACAATGGTTTCTGAACAGCATAAAGCTGTTTTTATTTCTTTTTCATAGATTAGTCAGGGATATTCCCATTATTTACAGAAAGTTTTTGTGTGGAGCTTTATTTACTGACTCTAATGTTCATTATGAAACATCACTGTAAAACTTAATGTATTTGATTCTCCTGGCAGGCTGGATGATTGATGAGAACGTTCGACCAAGTTTCAAAGAGTTAGCGAATGAGTTCAGTCGTATGGCTCGAGACCCTCCCCGGTACCTTGTCATCAAAGTAAGGCATCAAATTAATCTAACAGAATACTTTAAATGAATGATTTCAGTCAGTGCGTTTACATGCACATAGAGAAAATCGAATTTCTGCCATAGCTCAACTGAAATCGAAATTCTAAATGCCATGGAAACACCTTAGCTCGGCTGAAATCGAACCAAACTGGATTTCTCGTAATCGAGTTTCGCGACCTAGATTATGCGATTGTAGCCGAGCTACTTAGTGCATGTAAACCCTATCGAGCTACGTAGTCGAGCTACTTACTTCAGCACTGCCTCTTCCGGAAGTGACGAGTGACGAGACCACAAGCGGGAAACACAACAGCCTCGGTCGGCATGACAACAGTAGTAGAAACGTGCACTTCTGGAGCAATGAGGAGATAGAGTTCATGCTCATTCAGCTTAAGGAGTTGAAAATATATATCTCATCTCATCATCTCTAGCCGCTTTATCCTTCTACAGGGTCGCAGGCAAGCTGGAGCCTATCCCAGCTGACTACGGGCGAAAGGCGGGGTACACCCTGGACAAGTCGCCAGGTCATCACAGGGCTGACACATAGACACAGACAACCATTCACACTCACATTCACACCTACGCTCAATTTAGAGCCACCAGTTAACCTAACCTGCATGTCTTTGGACTGTGGGGGAAACCGGAGCACCCGGAGGAAACCCACGCGGACACGGGGAGAACATGCAAACTCCACACAGAAAGGCCCTCGCCGGCCCCGGGGCTCGAACCCAGGACCTTCTTGCTGTGAGGCGACAGCGCTAACCACTACACCACCGTGCCGCCCGAAAATATATATATATATATATATATATATATATCGATGTTGCTGTCCTCGTCATCGTTCTTCTTGTGAACACGGAACTGATAACTTTGTTTATACTCTTGAATAGCTCTTCTTCATGACGACAACCGGAAGTGTACCAACAGGATGGGGCGTGTAGCGCCACCTGTGGCTCGGGTGCACAATGTACCTCACACAATAGCTCGATTTCCTTGTGTGCATGCAGGATTGGATTTCTCTGGCACCCCTGCTGGGACCCTTAGCTCGATTACCGACAGTAGCTCGATTTGGATGTGCATGTAAACGCACTGATAGTATAGACATTTAAATGTTTATGCATATGTAACTACAGCAATGACAGCAGGCTTATTACATTTTTAAATTCTACTTTAACAGGGAGGGTGCACTGCTCCTGATCCTGCCTCTGACGAGCCACACTATCGTAACACTCAAGTGGACATTCTGGGTGTGGGGCTGGAGGACCAAGAGGATGAGGCACTGGAAGATGGCATGACCACGCCTCCAGTGTACCTTACGCCATCAAGAAGTCTTTCTAGATTGCGGGTGGATACCAACAGGGTGAGAAACCCATTTGTTAAATATAAAAAAACAAAATTAAACAGCCAGCAAGGTGGAAGAATGAACAGACATATTCTGACCTGAGTGATGTTTCAATACATGCGAGTTACTGTGACCAAAATCAGTTTGCTTCTGTCCTTTTAACATTTCCTAATATGACCATGTTTTATTTTACGTAGGCCAGTCTCACCCCTGCTGGTTACCTCCCAATGACCCCAAGTGTAGAGGGCTCTATGCAGGTACGTCTCAATGTGGAATAGTGTCTACCGTGAATGAAATGAATGCGTTCTTTGCATGATGTTGTCTTCACGTTAGTGTATATGACACACAGTGTTCCTTGTTTTGCTGCAGACCGTGTGGCCACCACGTTCACGCCTCAACTCTACACGCACTATTTCTGAGAGTTCTGAGGGGCATGGCACCCTGGTAGAACTGGAAATGAATGAAGACGCACCGTTGGCTGGCACCCTAAGAGGTGGGCAACGTCGGGAGGACAGTGCCTATATGTCTCAGAGGGACAGCCTATCAGGCCCTCCCGACACACCCATTCCTGACACGCCGTCTCCATGTACTGAGGGAGAGGAAGACCAAAATGGATATGTATTGCCAGGACTAAGTGACAGTTCAGATAAAGGTGAGTGAAAATAATTGTGTCTTGCATTTGTGTTTTTGCGTCTCACCATTCATTTCAATTATTTAATAACCACAGTTAGGGATAATAATAATAATAATAATAATAATAATAATAATAATAATAAGTCTTACAACATCTTCCATCCTTTTCTCTTTAGACACTATGTGTTCCGTGCCTTCCCGTGTGACATTGTCTAATGGGAGGTTATCGATGGGTCATTCATGTGAACTTTTAGAGGAGCCTGACTGTGGTGAGGAAGAATATGAATACATGAACAATCAAAACATCCCCCTCAAACACACCACAGGCCAGAGCCAAAACTGCTGTCAGCTATCAAACCGCAATTTCAGTATACACAAACCTCCAGCTGCCAATCACAGGTTTTCTATGGAAGGCACCGAAAGCAGCGGAGGCCTCTCTCAGTCCTCCTTGGATGAAAGAAGTCGTAGCAATGCTGACCTTCCATTCAGCGAAGCAGAGTATGCAGAAACCAACCTGAACCAGGAACTTCAGTATGAATATATGGATATTCGTAGTGGTGCAGGGGTCACGGCACCAAACACTAATCCCAGAACGGACCTCCCAAGACAAGGAAGCCATATTTCTTCTAAGAAATCTCTTGAGAAAGACGAGTGGGAAGAGGAAGAGTATCAGTATACAAACCGCCAGCCAAGGTTGAGGCGCTCGCTCATGGTTCACGGCTCGATGGAGGGGGGGGCAGAGGTGTATGAATATGAAGAAATGGACTCTCAGGTTGCAGGGGGAAACTCTGGAGCTGAATACCAGAACCTCCAGGAAGCAGGAGAAGAAGAGGAGACCCAGGGGCAGCCCCGTCATGGAGTCAGGCCATACGTTAAAGCGCATGCAGGAATGGGAAAGGGCAAGGACGGAGCAGACAGGTGTTTCGACAATCCTGACTACTGGCACAGTCGACTGTTTTCTAAAGCAAAGGCAGTGCGAACATAAATAAAATGGGAGGAAGTTGATAAAATTTGATAGGATACAAGAGTGAAATTAGGATGGAACCAAGCAGAAACATTCCATATAAAGAACAAAAAAAGAAATAAAAGCGATCAGCAAAAGTTATGAAAAAGTACTAATTTGTAAAGCACTAAGAATATTCTTGTCGAAAACAAACTTGGCAATAAATAATAGTGTATATGTATAGTAGCATATGAGAGAGCCTCTGAAATTACTATCACGCATTCCTATACTTTTGAATTATTTTTATATTTTGTTGAAATGTAGCAAAGAACTCCAGTACCAGTAAAAGAAATTTTACAGCTAGTATACTGACCATTCGCCCATAGTCAGCTGGGATAGGCTCCAGCTTGCCTGCGACCCTGTAGGACAGGATAAAGCGGCTACAGATAATGGATGGATGGATGTACTGACCATATACGTGTGTGTGTATGTATGTGTGTGTGTGTATGTGTGTGTGTATGAACCTCAGTGAATATTAAAACAGCCAACCGACCTCAGGATGCAAAGCAGTCTTTATTTTTTGCTTTCAACCGTCTTTATTTTTAACTGAAGGCAACTATTGATTCTGTGTATATAGTTTCTTTCTTTCTTTGTTTCTTCTTTTTTTTTTTAAATGATTATGTCTGTTACAGGTGCTTAGTCAGTCTCCTTCAGTTTCACCATGGCAGCTCATATTGCATCACATGACAAACTTAACAGTGAGTCAGGGATGAATGCTTTTTGATACTAATTTTCTTTCTGTAATTGTGTTTTTATTACAATATGCTTTGTGGTGATGTCATTTTATACATACTGTACAGTCTGTCAGAAATCAGTTTTTACTTCATCATATATGAAATAAATGTTATATTGTTGAATAATGTGTTGTATTTATTTGTAACATCTTCTTCTGGCTGCTCCCAATTAGGGGCCACCACAGCGGATCTTTCGTCTCCGTCGCTCCCTGTCTTCTGCATCTTTCTCTACCACACCAACCACTTTCATGTCCTCTCTCACCACATCCATGTATCTCCTCTTTGGCCTTCCTCATTTTTGTTTGCCTGGCAGCTCCATCCTCAACATTCTCCTTCCAACATGCTCTGCATCTCTTCTCAGGATGTGCCCATACCATCTCAGTCTCATCTCTCTTAGCTTAATTCCCAAGCTCTCCACATGTGCTGTCCCTCTGATGTGCTCGTTCCTTATCCTGTCCAACCTCCCATCGCAAACCTTAACATCCTCAACTCCGCCACCTCCAACTTTGCCTCCTGTCTCTTCGTTAAGGATACGGTCTCCAATCCATCCATCACAGCTGATCTCACTACGGTCTTATACATATCACCTTTCACTTTTGCTGGGACTTTCCTATCACAAATGACTCCCGAAATCCTTCTCCAACTGCTCCACCCTGCCTGCACTCTCTTTCTCACCTCACTATCGCAGCCCCCATTTTCCTGCACAGTTGACCCCAGGTACTTGAATTCACCAACTTTCTTTACGTCTACTTGCATCTTCACTACACTCTCATCCCCATTCTCATTGATGCACATGTATTCTGTTTTGCTCCTGCTCACCTTCATTCCTTTTCGTTCCAATGCATCCCTCCATCTCTCCAAACCCAACTCAACCTCCTTTCTACTTTCACCACATATCACAATATCATCCGCAAACATCATGTTCCATGGTGACCCTTGCCTCGCTTCGTCCGTCAAGCTATCCATCACTATGGCAAACAAGAAAGGACTCAAAGCAGATCCTTGATGGATTCCCACTTTCACCTTGAACCATTCAGTCATTCCAACTGCACACCTCACTGCTGTTTCACTGTTCTCATACATGTCTTGCACCACTCTGATATACTTCTCATTCACTCCACACTTCCTCATACAATACCATAACTCATCTCTTGGCACTCTATCGTATGCCTTCTCCAGGTCTACAAACACACAATGTAGCTTTCTCTGGCCTTCTCCATTAACATTCTTAAAGCAAAAATTGCATCCGATGTGCTCTTCCTTGGCATAAACCCATACTGCTGTTCACAGATTGAGAAGAGAGGTAGCAATCTCGCCTCCAATACCCTCTCCCATAGCTTCATGGTGTGGCTCATCAATTTTATCCCTCTGTAATTACTGCAGCTCTGTACATCTCTCTTATTCTTGTATATTGGGACTAGCACACTCTTTCTACATTTTCTCATTCTCTAGGATCTTATTAAACAATCTCGTTAGGAAATCCACAGCCATCTGCAGGGGCATAGCTAGGATTTTCGGGGGGCAGCACACTGACTGGCAGCCTGAGTACATACCCACAGGTTTGTAAATTAAAAAATACATTGAATACATTTGAGAAAATAATGCAGTCTTTGCATCATTCTTTCATCTCATGTTGCAAGCTGTTGAGATGTCAGACAATGATTAGGCCAAATCAGCTTTATCTGGCAGTATATGGATAGCGGCTCGACATCTTACCCTAGTCAACCAATGCAGATCACTCTATTCTTGTTGTCTTACTGCTCATCAGCCAAGATGTTTCTAAGTAAAAGGCGTCATGGATAACGAATGACAAAGATGTCAATGATCTTGTCAATGTCGATTGCTCTGCCATCGTGTATTCTTCCATTGCTTATCTCTCTTCACGTCGAAAGAAGGAGGAAAGTTTCGCTTGTTTTGACATGGCAAATTATTAACACGAGGAAATACTCATAATTCGCAACTAAAAAGACTGCAGCTACACTGGCAGCTTGACCAGGCTTTCTAGTGCGATCGTGTTGCGCTTGCGCAACTCTGGGTTTTTGTGCCCAAACCACAGAAAATCCATACAAAGTTATAGAAACCCTAATGAGGCTGAGGTGACAATCTAGTTTAAAAAAAAAATTAGAAAAATTACACTGGCCGCTTTTCTAATATTCTTATGCAGCTATTGAAAAAATGTATGGTCTGACAAAGGGGGGGGGGGGGGGGGGGGGGGGGGGGTCACGGGCACTCCAGGACCCCCAGCTACGCCCCTGATCTGACCCAAACATCCAAAAAAAATGTTAGAAAAATTACAGTGGGCGCTTTTCTAATATTCTTAGGTGGCTATTGAAAAAATGTATGGTCTGACAAAGGGGGGAGTGGGGTCACGGGTACCCCAGGACCCCCCGCTATGCCCCTGATCGGACCCAAACATCCAAAAAAAGTTAGAAAAATTACAGTAGGCGCTTTTCTAATATTCTTATGCGGCTATTAAAAAAATGTATGGTCTGACAAAGGGGGGAGTGGGGTCACGGGTACCCCAGGACCCCCCCCCCGGCTACGCCCCTGATCGGACCCAAACATCCAAAAAAATGTTAGAAAAATTACAGTGGCCGCCCCTGATCTGACCCAAACACCTCCAAACCTCAGTTGGGATACCATCTGATCTGACTGCTTTCCCGGTAACAGAGTATTTTATATTAATGACATGTATTATTAAATGTAATTTTATTGATACCAAATATGTATAAAAAAGTATAGAAAAAAATATAACCTGAATGAAAATCGAAAAAGAATCGATTCGATTAAAACGTGTATCTGCAACTTGTATTTTGGCGGTGGGTGGGGCTGTTGTTGGGTGACGCAGGAAGACAGGGGGCGTGGTCTGGGCGGGGCTAGCAGAACGAAGCTCGGTGGCGGTGAGCAGCTTGGTGCTCTGGCTGATCTTGCTGCTCCACGCATCGGATTGGGATTCGCTGTTGCAAAGATGTCCGACGACGAACAGCAAGAGCAGACCATAGCAGAGGACTTGGTTGTGACCAAGTATAAGATGGGCGGTGATATTGCGAACCGTAAGTTGATTAGAGGAGGCTGGTGATGGAGCGGAGTGTGTGAGTGACCTGCTGCTGCTGCTGGCCTGCGTGTACAGTCTCATATCAGCCATGTGCCGAGCAGGAACACTCAGCTTAGCATCACCGGAAATGATGGCCGATCAATGGCGATGTAGACATTACCAATGTGATTTTATATATATATATATATATATATATATATATATATATATATATGCACATCTTAGTTTTGTTTCTTCCTGAGAACATATCTGGTCTGTAATGAGTTCTCGGCTCTCCTCTACCAGTTAGCTAGCATGCTAACTTAGCCACAGCTAAAGCGATCTAGTTTATGAGTCCCTTCTACAGTAGATGTTTGAGTTGCTCGCCCGGATAGAGTCAGGATTCTTTTACTGATCCTGCAGCATGTAATTATCCAGCATTACCCGCGTGTGCTCCTCCCAACACGAACAATTAACGACGCTAATGCTGCATGACTAGCTAACTTGAAGGCACTCGTTTTTATTCCTGTACTCACGTTCAGAAAAGTCCCGCCTCCTGCGCTGTGATTGGCTACTAGTTCACACTTCCTAGCTTTTCATTGGCGCTCTGTGATACGAAAATGAGTACAGGTTTGTACATAGGAGGCGGGGCTTACGGATATGAAAATAAGTTTTTAAGTGCTTTCTTGTCCCACTCCAGGATGGAGGGGAATTCTTGGAGTAGTGTGTAGGTTAGATTAGAACTTTATTGATCCCTTTGGGAGGGTTCCCTCAGGGAAATTAAAATTCCAGTAGCATCATTATAGGATAAACAGAGAATAGAAAAAAAGAGAACTTCTAGATAAATTAAGTATTTACATCTCATCTCATTATCTGTAGCTGCTTTATCCTGTTCTACAGGGTCGCAGGCAAGCTGGAGCCTATCCCAGCTGACTACGGGCGAAAGGCGGGGTACACCCTGGACAAGTCGCCAGGTCATCACAGGGCTGACACATAGACACAGACAACCATTCACACTCACATTCACACCTACGGTCAATTTAGAGTCACCAGTTAACCTAACCTGCATGTCTTTGGACTGTGGGGGAAACCGGAGCACCCGGAGGAAACCCACGCAGACACGGGGAGAACATGCAAACTCCACACAGAAAGGCCCTCGCCGGCCACGGGGCTCGAACCCGGACCTTCTTGCTGTGAGGTGACAGCGCTAATCACTACACCACCGTGCCGCCCAAGTATTTACATATGCAAACATATTAAAAAAGATGTGAAAAAAGCCCAGCAGGAGAGGTATTGCACATTTATATTGCATATTGTCCAGGAGTGCAAAAAAAAAAAAGGAGTACAACATACAGACTTGATAATTCACACAGCATGGGGAGGAAAAAAGAATGAACCAGAACATCCTGCATTGTGATGTGTTAACCATGAGAATCTTCTGCAGTGTGAACATCAGAGTGATGGATTAGTTTTATGAATGTGGACGGGAAAAGACTAGCGAGTTTAACGTGTGCAGTTAGTTGACTACTTTTCAGTGGTTAGAGGAATAGTGATGATAATGCAATATACATTGTATTAGGAGCTTGACTCATCGATCAGTGATGCATTTTGTAAAGAAGTGGAATAAATATATATATATTAGTGCTGTCAAGCGATTAAAATATTTAATCGCGATTAATGTTGGGACTGTCATAGTTAACTCGCGATTAATCGCAATTTAATCGCACATTTTTGTCACATGAAAAACCATTGTAATTCTCTTATCAGCATAAAAAAGTGAATGGGCTTGCTTTGTACCAATGTGGTTTTTTTTTTTTTTTATTGCAGAGCATAACACGTCTTGTCACAGCCACTGACATCCATAACTTCCATATTAGATGAGAAAACCAAGGGATGAAAAATAAAGTGCATATCACTGTGAAAATAAAAAAAAGTTTTATTTTACTCTTCATTAGTTTCTTTTGAAGAGAAGTATTTGCCATAAAAGAAGAAAAAAACATAACAAAAATAAAAAGATTCATCATATGTTCAAAAACGTTCATCATAGTGTGGCACTGTATTATCTAATTCTCACTGCTTATAACTATACACCTACCCGGTGGAGATGAGCTGGGAAACTGAAGACTGAAGGAACAGTATTGAAAAGTATTTTTCCAGTCTCACCTGTGAAAGGTAATCCCATGTGATTTTGTTTGGACGGTAAACCTGTTGGTACAGTTAAACGCAGCACATGAATGAGGCATCTTTATTCTCGGCTACTGTCTAGACGCTATACCGGAGACGGCTGAAGAATCTCCACTTTGCTCCATCCAATATGGCGGCGAGGATGTTTATATGTCTGTGCCTTTCTCCATCACTCACACGTACTCTTATTGAAGCAGCGCGCGACAAGCCTCAACAGGAACTACGGGTGACTCACAGGGCCAAATTAGAATTTGCGTTAACGGCACTATTTTTTTCAATCGCGATAAATTGAGATCGCGTTAACGCATTATTATCGCGTTAACTTTGACAGCACTAATATATATATATACACACAAACAATAGCTACTTGAAACAAGAAATGCTACTGGCTTAGTGGATTAAAGTGCATATCCTGGACCAATTTTGATTTGTTTTTTATATGAAAGTATGTCCCTTTACACACTCCTCCAGAAGGGTAATTTTGCACAAGGCCAATCTGTCTACAGCAGAAAAAAATAAAATAACAAAACGCATCTGGAAAAATCCCAAGGAAGTCTGGAGCCAGATTCGTGACGTGTGGAAGCGCCAGCAGGCTGCGTGAGCTTGCACAGTTTCAGTGTGCAGCCTGTGTAGACCAAGTTTAGCAGCGAGTGATTTTGCATTGAAATATGGAATTGTCACTTGAGCGCAATGTTACTTCACCTTTGGATGAAGAATATAATGAGATGTCAGAATTATTTCTTACCCTGGCAACAGTCAACTTGTGAATTGCCGATTTTCTTGGTCTTTTTCTCGGCTCTGCTTTGGTCCTCGGCTTCTGGGTGCCTCGCATGAAGCGCTCCCATTTCTCTCTCGTTGTCCGGTCTTTTGGGAAATGATGAGTACTAATCCCATCAAGATTGGTGTTGCTACACCCTCCTACAATACATCTGTTAACCATTTTAATAATTACGTGATAACGTTGAAGAAATTTGCAGAAATCCACCAGGTCATTTTCTCATAAACAAACCAGCGCTGATGTAGGATTCCGAAGGAGATGTGACGTCACGAAAATCAATGTTTCCCGGGAAATCCAAGTGCCAAGTTTTTTCAGAGGCCGACCAATTCGCCTCAAATGGCTTGATTTCAACTGAATTTTTCTGGTATTGCGCAAGGTAAAAAAATTGCACAAAATGCAAAATGTGACAGATATTTGACCAAAGTTTAATATAAAATAGGAGAATTGCATTGATCTTGCTCATGAATTTACCTGTGATATGCACTTTAAAGCTCTTAAGTTTCTGATCAGTAGGTTTTGGGTTCAAGCCCCAGCACTGTCAAGCTGCTACTATTAGGCCCTTGGGCAAGGCCCTTAATCACCTCAAAAAAAAAAAACTTGTGGGAGGGGGGAGATTAGCTATTCAACTCAGCTGGATTTTTAAAAAGTAGGTAAATGCTTATTTATTAACTTGTCAGTGAGTCTCAAAGAGCTTTTCTGTTGAAAGAAGTGGGTGCGTCTGTGTGACCCGGACATTTTCATTTGAAAGCTGAACTCCATCTGTTCAGCATTAGACTGCACTGTCTACTCCAATTACCACAACTTTCCCCTTTCAGAAACATATCATTAAACGTTTTAACATTAAAACACTCCATCTATCCATTATCTGTAGCCGCTTATCCTGTTCTACAGGGTCGCAGGCAAGCTGGAGCCTATCCCAGCTGACTATGGGCGAGAGGCAGGGTACACCCTGGACAAGTCGCCAGGTCCTCGCAGGGCTGATAAAACACTCCATAGCTTCCTAATTTATATCATCTGTGGCAGATGGATGTTGCAGTGCGCTACATCTCAGTACGATAACTTGTCGTGTCTCTATCCATGATGACTAGGCTCATGTTCTCTTTTCCGTATTTTTATTCTTCATTCTTCTCTTTTTGTCATCCTCCTAAAGAGGCACTGCGTGTGGTCCTTGAAGCAGCCAAGCCCGGCGTGTCTGTCCTCAGTCTGTGTGAGAAAGGAGACGCTTACATTATGGCAGAGACCGGGAAGGTCTTCAAGAAGGAGAAGGACATGAAGAAAGGTAATAGGGAGAAGGTGAACATCTTATTACTTGTGTATGATACCAGGTATGAATGGGATGGTGGATTAAATTGACCTCTTGGCACTGTTTTCGTTTAGTGTGTTATGTACAGGGGTGGACAAATCATAAATTTATTAACTAGCCCACTGGACAAGTAAAAGCTCCAACGTGTTGCCCAGAAACCAAAGTGGTAGCTACCGTAATGTAATCAGGCATTGCAAGCTAGTTTGCTAGCTAAGTGCATTAATACAGAGCAAGGGAAACAAATGACGATATGATCATTTGTCCTTTTCTAACGAAGTTTCTAATTTGTCGTCACGTTTGCACCCTCAAAAAGTTATTGGTGAACTTCCTCGTTCTCACATTTCACCACCTGTAAAATATATTTGTCTGGCACATGTCTTTATTTCTCTTCATACGTTTAACTTTAAGGTGACTGTTGTTTCGAGCAGTAGACTTATACGTGCTGGACGTTTTCCCCCCATATACATACCTACCTGCTCCTGATTCGGAAAAGCTCGTCTATCATTTGAGCACGCTAATAAAAGCCATTCTATTGATGGCAGATTCTCCAGGGTGCTTGGTTTACTGATTTATTCACCCCTATTATGGTCATCAGGTGACTATTAGAGATACATTGGTTGTATTAATCCTTTTAGGAACTGATTTGTCTTTGCAAGCTTCATTTGTTAATTGTGCCAAACGTCGGAGAAGGACTTGTTTTGAGGACTGGTGGTTGTTTTCTTGCAGGCATTGCGTTCCCCACCAGCGTGTCAGTCAATAACTGTGTATGCCACTTCTCTCCCTTGAAGAGCGACCCTGACTACACGCTTAAAGACGGAGACTTGGTCAAAATGTAGGCAACTCACCCTCTGACAAGTTGCAAGCCTGTGTCTAGTCGTCTTCCTTCCCTGCCTTTTCCCTTCCCCTCCCCTCCTCTCCTCTCCCCTGCACTAGTTTGTCTTGTTTGCAGCCTCCCCCACTGTTTTTGTCTCCGTGATGATGTAATTTTGCCTCCTCTGATTGTCTTTTCCTCCTTGCTGATCCCTCGCTGTTTGTCTATCACCTTTTCCTGCCATCTATATAGATTGTAAAACAATTTTCTATTAATTATGTGTCAGATGAAATCGAGTGGTTGTCAGTATTTGGATAAACGTTCAATCTGCTCATCATCCGTGATTATAATATTTATGCAGTGGTATTCAGACTCTTGTTAGGGAGAACAACCCGCATCACATGTAATATCTGGTATATTTCCATACAAACCCATAAATTATACTGAGGGCTGAAATATAACAGTTATGCAGGTGCTCTTCTTTTTATAGCCAAATGTGTGTGGTCGGCAGGTACAGCGCTGTACAAAAAGTCTTAGACACCGTATTTATTTTTTTCATAGCTCTTTGTTATAGATTTCTATTTTATGACTTCTACATTATCGAGTCACTGCAAAAACATTTTAGACTTCCAAACGTTCGTTTTCCAGCACAAAATTAAATGTTACAGGGGGAAAAAAATGTTTGGGCGGCATATTACATAAGAGACTAGTTTTTAGGTAAAAAAAAAAAACGAAACATGATGAAGGCTACTGGGTTTTGCTGCAAGATGAAGAAGCAAGTGTGACAAAGTGTCCAGAAGAACTGTGGCTGGTTCTGTAAGATACTCAGTAAAACCTACAGCTCATTTCTTTATAAAACTGCACTCACTGTACCTGAGACTTTTTTTTTAAATAAAGCAAAGGGTCGTCCCACACCAAATATTGATTTTGTTTCATTTATTATAACTTACTGCTGTTTATAGTATTTTAAACATTTCGAAATAACCTTTCATTTCGTTATTTTTAAGCCGTTTTTAGTCTACTGCATTTCTTTACACGTGCCTAAGACTTTTGCACAGTACTGTGGATCAGTGCGCCTGCCCAGTTTATATATTTAAAAGCATCCATGAGTAATAAGGATATGTATACTTTATTTTGAAAAATACACTACCGTTCAAAAGTTTGGGGTCACCCAGACAATTTTGTGTTTTCCATGAAAAGTCACACTTCTATTTCCCACCATAAGTTGTAAAATGAATAGAAAATATAGTCGAGACATTTTTCTGGCCATTTTGAGCATTTAATCGACCCCACAAATGTGATGCTCCAGAAACTCAATCTGCTCAAAGGAAGGTCAGTTTTATAGCTTCTCTAAAGAGCTCAACTGTTTTCAGCTGTGCTAACATGATTGTACAAGGGTTTTCTAATCATCCATTAGCCTTCTGAGGCAATGAGCAAACACATTGTACCATTAGAACACTGGAGTGAGAGTTGCTGGAAATGGGCCTCTATACACCTATGGAGATATTGCACCAAAAACCAGCAGCTAGAATAGTCATTTACCACATTAGCAATGTATAGAGTGGATTTCTGATTAGTTTAAAGTGATCTTCATTGAAAAGAACAGTGCTTTTCTTTCAAAAATAAGGACATTTCAAAGTGACCCCAAACTTTTGAACGGTAGTGTACATTTTTGAAAGATCATCTAAAAAGCTATTCCTTTTTTCCCCCCAGCAGTTTCCCTGCAGCAGTTTGAATACCACTGTTCTAATGGGATGGAGCCTTTTGTTCAGTTTAAAGGAAGTGTTTTAACCTGTTGATTGTCAGATGACAGAACATTGGTGGTTTTGGTAACCTGGGTCTTGTATGCTGTTTTTTGTTGTTGTTTTTTTAATCTCTGGCTCTTTTTCCCTCCCCTTTCCTCTCTGTACAGTGACCTGGGAGTACATGTTGATGGCTTTATCTCCAATGTGGCGCATAGCTTTGTTGTTGGAGCCAGTAAGGTGTGTATAAAATTAGGTCTATTATTATTATACTTGGGTGGCACGGTGGTGTAGTGGTTAGCGCTGTCGCCTCACAGCAAGAAGGTCCGGGTTCGAGCCCCGTGGCCGGCAAGGGCCTTTCTGTGTGGAATTTGCATGTTCTCCCCGTGTCCGCGTGGGTTTCCTCCGGGTGCTCTGGTTTCCCCCACAGTCCAAAGACATGCAGGTTAGGTTAACTGGTGACTCTAAATTGACCGTAGGTGTGAATGAGAGTGTGAATGGTTGTCTGCGTCTTTCGCTACGTTCACACTGCAAGGCTTAATGCTCAATTCCGATTTTTTTGTGAAATCCGATTTTTTTGTGAGGTCGTTCACATTAACAAATATATGCGACTTGTATGTGATCCTCGGTATGAACGAAAAGCGACCTAAAAGTGTTCCGCACGCGCATTGCAGGATACGACGACGTCACACGCAGTGAGCATGGCCAGTGTTTATGGAAGTAAAACCGCCCGGTTGCGGTATGACCCATCCAATCTAGCTTGAATAGCTGCATCCCCCCAAATGGAAATCAGCTCCCTAACCTCTGCGTCCTTCCATTGAGAAGATTCAGAACCTTCACAGCCCGAAGCGTCCCTCGCATTGATGTCATGCACAGGGGCGCAGATACGTTTTTTGAACTGGGGGGGCCAAAAAACTGGGGAGGACAAAGCTGCTAGCAAACCAACCCCAACCCCGATATGCCTGTCAAACTTGTTGTGGGTTATCATAGCAACCAAGCTCGAGCTCGCAACCTGTGCAGTCTGCGCAGCTCAACCAACCGAATATCAGTCTTTGTTTTGTTTTATGTGAATTGTTGCAACTATGTATACACTGCCGTGCACCTCAATAAACCGAATGGTAATTAGTCTTTTGATTTTTCCGTGAGGTTTGCCTTATGCAAAGAAAGACAGCATAGACGTTTTTTCCTCCCTATAAGTGGGGGGGACCGAGCGAGGTGAATTGAAATCTGGGTGGGACGAGTCCCACCCTCTATCTGCGCCCGTGATTATGCGCCATGTTGTTGTAACTTTTTTTGAGAGACCCGCCGCCTACTTCAGCGCAGAATAGTGACGTTCGTGGCTTGTTGATGACGTGTAAGTCGGATGAATGCGACCTGGCGGTTCAGACTGAAGTCGCATATGAAAAGAGCGGATAGGAATCGGAATTAGGACCACATATCCAAACGGCCTGGGTCGGATTTGAAAAAATCGGATCTGTGTCGTTCATATTGTCAATAAAAGATCGGATACAGGTCACATATGGGCGAAAAGATCGGATTTGAGTCACTTCAGCCTGCAGTGTGAACGTAGCCTTCGTGTCAGCCCTGTGATGACCTGGCGACTTGTCCAGGGTGTACCCCGCCTTTCGCCCGTAGTCAGCTGGGATAGGCTCCAGCTTGCCTGCGACCCTGTAGAACAGGATAAAGCGGCTACAGATAATGAGATGAGATTATTATTATTATTATTATACTTGTTCTTATTAATGTCCTCGTGTGAATTTCTTTAACTTGTTCCAGGAAGCACCTGTGACGGGCAGGAAAGCTGATGTCATCAAAGCTGCCTACTTGTGTGCAGAAGCAGCATTGCGTCTTGTAAAACCTGGCAACCAAGTGAGTGCAAGTGCTTTACAGGCCAGTTAGACCAGCCAGTCATTCATATATCGAGGACAACCAGTGCTGAAACTGTATACTGAATAAAGAGACAACTGGCGTGAATAAGGTACAGGGTTGGAAATAAGTCTCGGCTGTATACAGAGAATGGAGTCGTACTTATATAGCTCTTCTTGTTTGTCTCTGTCCTCTCATCACCACCACCACCTCTTCCCCAAAGAACACACAGGTGACTGAGGCGTGGAACAAGATCGCCCACTCTTTCAAATGCAATCCAATCGAAGGTGAGCATGTTTCCTGAATCACTGTATCCTACGAATCATGCATTGAAAGCACTGTGTGAGAAAATCGGACCTCGTGTTTGACAGAATCTTACTTTGCCAGCGAGACTGGATACCCAACCAGGTTTTGACTGGCGTGTAAATAATACAGATGACTTTGGATTTACTGGTTTATAAAACATACAGCTTGCTTATGTAATGCTTATTTGAGGCTATTACTGCGTTCTGTTTACCTCAAAAGTCAGAGCTGGGCATGATGTCACACCAGAGTTCCAGTACAAGTTAGAAATCCAAGATGGACACTATTATCAATACCAGTAGATAGCAATGCATTCTACTGTATTTTGCCCATATAAACACTGTAGCAACATGTCCACAGATAGGAGATAGACAGTACTGTGTGTATAACTGAGTTAATGATATATACAGTAAGAGTAAAAAGTATTTGATCCCTTGCTGATTTTGTTGGTTTGCCTACTAATAAAGACATGATCATTCTATACTTTTAATAGTAAATGTATTCTAACATGGAGAGACAGAATATCAAAAAGAAAATCCAGAAAATAACTTTAAAGAATATATTTTAATTGATTTGTATTTCATTGAGGGAAATAAGTATTTGATCCCCTAGTATGCATTAGGAGTTCTGGCTTTCACAGACCAGTTAGACACTCCCAATCAACTTGTTACCTGAATTGAAGGCACCTGTTCTAACTAATCACCTGTATGAAAGACACCTGTTCACAGAATCAGACAGATTCCAAACTCTCCAACATGGGTAAGACCAAAGAACTCTCTCAGGACCTCAGAGACAGGATTGTTGACCTGCACAAATCTGGAATGGGCTACAAAAACATTAGCAAGATGCTGGGTATTAAAGTAACAACCATTGGTGCAATTGTGAGAAAATTTAAGAAGTATAACATGACCATCAATAGACCTTGGTCTGGTGCTCCACAGAAGATTTCACCTCGTGGGGTGGCAATGATCATGAGAACTGTGAGAAATCGGCCTGCAACCACATAGCGGGAGTTAGTGAATGACCTCAAGGCAGCTGGGACCACAGTCACCAGGAAAACAATTGGCAACACTTTGCGCCGCAATGGATTAAAATCCTGCAGTGCCCGAAAGGTACCCCTGCTTAAGAAGGCACATGTGGAGGCCCTCCTAAAGTATGCCAATGATCACCTCAAAGATGTACAAAGTGATTGGGAGAAGGTTCTGTGGTCAGACGAGACCAAAATTGAACTATTTGGCCTAAACTCTACTCGTCATGTGTGGAGGAAGAAAAATGCTGCCTATGACCTCAGGAACACTGTGCCCACCGTCAAGCATGGAGGTGGAAGCATTATGTTTTGGGGGTGTTTCTCTGCCAAGGGCACAGGGCTACTTCACCGCATCAGTGGGAAGATGGATGAAGCCATGTACCGTGCAGTCCTGAGGGACAACCTCCTCCCCTCTGCCAGGAAGTTGAAAATGGGCCGTGGTTGGGTCTTCCAACATGACAACGACCCGAAGCATACAGCAAAGGCAACAAAGGAGTGGCTCAAGAAGAACCACATTAAGGTCATGGAGTGGCCCAGCCAGTCTCCGGACCTCAATCCAATCGAAAATCTATGGAGGGAGCTGAAGGTCCGAGTTGCCAAGCGACAGCCCACCAACCTTAATGATTTAGAGAGGATCTGCAAAGAAGAGTGGGCCAAAATTCCCCCTGATATGTGTGCTAACCTTGTGGTTAACTACAACAAACGTCTGTCCGCTGTGCTTGCAAACAAAGGCTTTGCCACCAAGTATTAAGTGCTTTTGGCTAGAGGGATCAAATACTTATTTCCCTCAATTAAATACAAATCAATTAATATATATTCTTTAAAGTTATTTTCTGGGTTTTCGTTTTGATATTCTGTCTCTCCATGTTAGAATACATCTACCATTAAAAGTATAGAATGATCATGTCTTTATTAGTGGGCAAACCAACAAAATCAGCAAGGGATCAAATACTTTTTACTCTCACTGTAAATAAGACAGAAGTGCTAATAAACAAACAAACAGTCTATTAGTACAGCTTTTTAGTGATGTGCAAAGCAGCCATCTTGGATTTTGAGGTCGGATTTGGTGAGGTTCAGTCAACTTTCCGATTTGGAAGTCCGACTTCAGGGGGCATTCCAGTTGAAGTTTCTGACTGGGAGCTCGGAAATTCCAACTTCCCAGTTCAAATGGAATGCACTAAGTCCCAGCAGTGATATGGGAAAGCTGTGTTATCTGATGTGTTTTTTTACTGGTTCCTCTTTGTAGGTATGCTGTCCCACCAGTTAAAGCAACACATTATTGATGGGGAAAAGACAATCATCCAAAACCCCACAGACCAGCAAAGGTAAGACACACACTTGCCTTCAGATATTAAAGTGTCACAAACCTTGTTCATCGTTTGTTTCTTTTTTTTTTTCGAAAAGTGGAAATAAGACTGTGACAAAGAACGTGTGTGTTTTCCTTAAAGGAAGGACCATGAGAAAGTGGAGTTTGAGGTCCATGAGGTGTATGCTGTAGATGTACTGATCAGTACAGGGGAAGGAAAGGTAATAATCCCTTTGATTCGACTGATCACATCATGCACTAATAAACTATAAATGTTAAGTAGAGCTGGAGAAGAAAATGCTGCTCCCGATAAACCCGGGTTGCCTTGTCTTCAGGCCACGTGGGCTGATAACATGATGTTTCACCTCTTTGGTTCTGATGTCCTGAACAGATTCTGAGCTAAATCCAGTCAGTGGGGGTTTTCCACTGAAGATTTATTTTTGACACCACTGTGTCAAAAATAAATTCTGACACCAGTTAATTATTCTTCAGCCCTGACAGAGAAAAGGGATTCACAGAAGGAGTAAATTTGCTTGCCTCTCTGTAGACAGCCAAAAACTGAGCTTGTGGATTGGAATAATAGTTATGAACCATCTAATAATCTACCTCCTTTTGTTCTCTCAGACAAGAGACGGAGGACAGAGGACCACCATCTACAAGCGGGACCCCAGTAAGCAATACGGCCTGAAAATGAAGACCTCTCGAATGTTCTTCAGTGAGGTGGATAGACGCTTTGATGCCATGCCCTTCACTCTCAGGTACCAAATATCACTTGGCCACCTGAGGGACTCAACAAATATTAACTGAATAAAAAAATGCAAATGAATCCACTCACCAGCCACTTTCATAGGAAAACCACATTAATAACAATAAGTTCAATTTATATAGTGCATTTCTCAAAACCCAAGGTTGCTTTACAATTATAGAGAGAGAAAAAAAAGTCCACCAAATAAAGGTCAGGATGTCATTCCAATGGTGTAGCAGCCACAGTCCCACCAAAAGGCGCATGAAAACAAGTCCCACACCGTCAGCACAGCCACCGCGACGGCATCGGGCAACATCACTCGGAACACCACGCCATGGCTCCACGAAGCAAGCACAGACGCACCGCCACGCAGAGCGCTGGTATGTCCCAAACCGCCTGCACAGCTGCTGCGATGCCACCGAGCAACATCGCTCAGAGCATCATGGCAAGCACTAAAGCACTGCTGCACAGAGTGCTGGACAACCACGATGCTAAAATGAACAACAAGCTCACTGCAGTCCATAGCTAGGAGCACAGGCATCACCCACGGCGAACCGACGCCCAAAACTGGGTCCGGAGCTACACCACAACCGGCGGACAAAAACACTCAAACATCAAACTACACAAAAAAGAAAAACAAAAGGGAAAATAAAATAAAAATAAGCTCCATTAGCTTTTTATTAGCACATTTGTGCTATTATCAAATGAAGTGGCAGCAGCACAGTGCACAAAATCATGCTTCACAAAAGCAAATGCTTCAGTTAATGTTCACATCAGACATCAAGAGAGTGTGGGGGGGATGTAATCTCACTGACTGTGGCAAAGTTTTTGGTGCCATATTGGCTAGTTTGAATTTTTCAGAAAACGCTGATCTCTTGAGATTTTCATGCACAGCGATCTCTCTCTAGAGTTTACACAGAATGGCTTACACGGAGTCTGAGGCGACACTGGGTCCCAGCTCATCAAAACTATCCCATTTCTGTCCAGTTTCAGTGTAGCCTTAAGCCTAGGTCACAACCGGACGTACGATTTTTTGGCTGTGCGATTTTTGGCGTTTCCCAAATCGCTGCGTTTATTTTGTTCATGGAGAAAGACGCACGTTGGCCGTAAGTTTGTCTTGCAGCCTGAAAAAACGTAAGCGCCCGTAGAGTTTGTTTGACATGACAAAGAACCTCTGCGGCCAGTAGGGTTGTGCCAATGGACGATATCATCGTCCATCGTCATTTATGACCCACCATCGCGATGCCACGCCCCTTTTTTGTCAGAAACATGCACTGACCTTCTTTAGGCCTGTTGACCTAAAAATTTAGCAGGATTGCACGGTAAATGATCAAATCACGAATATAACTAATATGCATTAGAGTTTAAGTAGTCAGACATGACAATTAAAATACTGTGTGGCTACAAATAGGACTAATTAGCCTATTATATTATTTATTATTATTATTCTATTATTAATAGGCTATTATTATTTATATCTTGAGGCTATAGCTTGCCTTCGTTTTTTTTTCTACATGTCTGTATTAATGTTAAATATTTGAGCAAATAGAATAAGCCTGGTCGTAGTGCGTCGGGAAACATGCTCATTGTCAACTGTATGACGTTCAACTTCAGCGAAAGCATTAACTTTGCAGTACAAAGGCTATAAAATGAATAGGCACGAAGGTGTTTCTGTAAACACGTTTATTAAAAGTTGAACAACAAATCAAGATCAAGATAACGGAAGGTATACTGCACGAAATGCTGCCACAAAGACAGAACTTTTAAATGTCTATGCCATTTTTACTGCAAAAGCTTTAAAAGAAATCGTCATGCAGTTCACTATGATATCACAGCAGAACAATAAAGAACCAGAGAACATGGGTATAAGAGCAAGCAAAATAATAAAACAAACAGAAAACATGGCTTCCCGAAACGCGCAAAAAATGTAATAACTTAAAAGGTTAAGAGGGCCGTGTATTCCAACATGTTTAAATTTCAATGTTTCTGGCCAAGAAAACTAACATGTTAACCTTCTCTGGCTTTAATAAGCTGCGGATTGAGGTGACTACACTACCCGCGGTGCTGAAAACTCTTTCTGACGGCGTGCTGGTAGCGCATATGCACAGATATTTTCTTGAGATGTTTGCCATTAACGGAAACCTGCACTAATTATTTTTCCACCATATCAGTGGATCCTCTTCCCCATCGATTGCACTTTCCTGCAGGTAGATGGCCATTTCTGCTTCAGCTCTTTGCTCGTCAGTGAGCGTGGATTCTCTGGCTCCCCTCTTCCCTAAAAGGCTCCCCAAAGACGCCTTCTTGTTTTTGGGCACTGCCGCGGCGCTTTCTCCCGTTTCCTCTTCTCCGCCTTGTGCCGGGCCGGGTGTTGCACTTGAATGAATGATTTCTGCCACGACCTCTTCAATCAGCTCACATTTTGTACAGCGAAGTGCTTGGGGGCTCATGTGGTCGCCTCTGTACCTGGGGTCAAGCAGTGTGGCTTTACGCAGCATCCTCTGAATGGTGTCATCATATCTGCGTTCCATCTGCTCCAGGACAACACGCTTCAGGTTGGCTGTCAATTCGGAATCATCATCACATTTCTCCAGCACACTTTCTAAATGGCCCAGCATGGGTACCAGGGAGGACACCGTTATGTAGTTTTCCCCAGAAAGAATATCTGTGAAATCCGCCACTGGCTTCAGCGCCTTGTTCACCGATTCTAGAACACTTATGTCCTGCCATGTCAGCTGGGGCAGTGGGCGGCGGCTTTTGTCTTCAGCAAGCACACGTTTGATGGCTTGTGCTTGCTCCAGTATTCTTTCCACCATTTGCTGTTTTGAGCCCCATCGCGTGGCACAATCCTGTCAGTAAAGACACAGGCCTAGTTATCCACTTTAAGTTAGCCTAATGTCAATAAGCTGCACATTAAATGATAAAATAATCTAGCCTATATTTGGCCCTGAATATGCTAATGATTTAAAAAGCTATATAATAATTTAAATACTATTTAGTTGTTAGAACTGTTTAAAATATTACCGTGATCAATGAATGCTCAGGGAGGTTCATTTCCACCTGCGCTTTCCGAAGCTCATTTCGCCGTAGCCAGCTGTGGGAAAAGGCAGCGTTGACAGCTCGGCAAACTCCAAAAGCACGGTCTGTGCTCGCTTTCTGTTGCGCCAGGGAGTTGTTAATGGCCAGGTTCAGGTTGTGGCCAAAGCAACTCAGCCATTGCCATTTCAACTGCCGGATGGCAGCGACGATATTCGCCCCATTGTCAGTGGTTATGCAGGCGATCCTTTTCTCCTGTATGTTCCACTCCATGATCGTGCTGCGCAGAGCATCCTCCAAATTGTCCGCCGAATGCGTCTCTGGCATGAAGCTGGTCTGTAGACATTTGGACTGCATTCTCCACTCTTGGTTGACATAATGTGCGGTCACTGACATGTATGGCATCATGTTGCAGCTGGACCACATGTCAGTTGTCAAGGCCAAATATTCCACCTGGCCCAGCTCGGTTGCAATGCCACTTCTTATCTCATTGAAAAGATTGGGTACAGCCGTATTAGAAAAATATTTGCGACCTGGCAACTCGTACTGCCTGTCAAACGTGTGTAGCATGGCCCTGAAAGTGGGCTTCTCCACCGTGTTGAACGATACCATTTCTTTGGCCAGGTAGCGAGTCACAACACCTGTCAGCTCCCTCCACCTGTCACTGTCAGTTTTATATTTAGTGCTTTTCGCAAACATCCCAGATATGGTCGGTTGCGCTTTTTTGCAAGGCCCTGTACGCACGGACACGTTGAGGGTCGCATATTGTTCAGGATGGTGAACACGCAGGTGATCGCGCAAATTTGTTGTCTGTCCATCTTTGACACGGACCACAGATGCGCAAATCTTGCAGATACATTTGTTTATGTCCTTTGGTTGCCCACGCTCATCTGGTTCAAAACCAAAGAAATTCCAAATAGGCGAAGTCGTGCCCTTCTTTCCAACCAATTTCTGCGTCATAGTAGGCTGCCAGCTGTTCAAATGAAATGAAACGAGCCTTTCTAATGAAATTGGAAGCTTTTAATCGTTAACATTAAAATTTCAAGCAGAATGGAACGACAGCTTTTTATCACGCGCAGCGCGCCAAAGCCCAGGAAGAGTATGGATTATGTAAAGTATATACCGTATTTTTCGGACTATAAGTCGCACTTTTTTTCATGGTTCGGCTGGCCATGCGACTTATACTCCGGTGCGATGTATATATGTTTTTTTCGTCTTCATAATGCATTTTTTGGCTGATGCAAACTCCGGAGCGATGTGTAGTCCGGAAATACGGTAGTTTTTAAAATGTATTACCATTAAATTATCGTTATTAGTAGATTATTATTTTTATGTAGGCCTAATTATTTATTTAGTGTTACAATTAAGTAAATAAATATATAGTATGGGATAGTGACATTCTCAGCGCACGGGCCATTCAAATGCAATGGAAGTTTTTTTTTTCCCTTACACGTTAAAGCCCAGGAAGTCCGTAGTATCAATACCAAGTAGCTTATATACTACTGTTATTTTATAATTATTAATTATGTTTTTATATAGTATTAAATTTGGTCATGAATTCCGCAAATCACTCAACCCCCCCCATCCTCTGACGATATCATCGTCCATCGCATCGTTTCACTGTAAACATCGTCATCTGCCAATTAAGGAGACATCGCCCAACCCTAGCGGCCAGTCTACGGCTCGAAAGTCAGCACGTCACATGCGTGCCCTCCGTGCGTTTCTTGCATTTTTTGCACGTAGACCGGCCGTAGGAGCACGTACGGCCGGTTGTGACCGAGGCTTTAGATTCCTGCTCTTGGCTGACAGGAGTGGAAGCTGATGTGGTCTTCTCCTATTGTAGCCTCTCTGTCTCAAGGTTTGATGTGTTGTGCCTTCTGAGATCCTTTTCTGCTCACCATGGTTGTAAAGATTGTTAGATGAGTTACCATAGCCTTCCTGTCAGTTTGAACCAAGATGGCCATTCTCCCGTGACATCTCTCAACAGCAGTGTGTTTCTGCCTGCTAAACTGCTGCTCACGTGATATTTTTTTAAATTAAATTATTATTTTTTAAAAAATTTGTTTTGCACCGCTCTATGTAAATTCTAAAAACTGCTATGTGTGAAAATCCCAGGCTAACAAGATTTTATAAAATAGTCAAATCAGCTAATCTGGCACCAAAAACATGCAACGGTCAAAGTCACTGAGATGATCTTTTTCCCCCCATTCTGCTGCTTGATATGAGGGTTAACTGAAGTTCTTGACTTGTCAGTACATGACTGTGTACATTGCTCTGCTGCTGCTGCTGCCATCTGATTGGATAATTGCATGAATCAGCGGATGTTCAGGTGCTCCTAATAAAGTGGCAAGTGAGTGTATAAGCCATGTTCATTTATTACCATCTTCAGCATTTATACCACACAATTTTATATATCACAGTCTAAAGTCCTTCCCACACCGTATGGCGCATTAGGCGGTACCGATCTCCGTTTCTGTAGCTCTCAGCCTCTCGCCTATTACCTAGCTAGGGTTACAGTGGGGGGGCTGTTCCTCTGGTAACCACGAGAGTTTGACTCCCCACTCGCATCTGTATTGCAGTGTGCCTTGCCAGACGGCAGTAGGTACCATTTTTATGACGGTCTTTGGTATGACCCGACCGTGAGTAGAACTCGCGATCTACCGGCAGACACGCTAACCACTAGGCCAACTCGCGGTGTGTTATATATCACAATACTGTACAAAAGTCTTAGGCACATGCAATGACATGCTATAGAGAAAAGATGTCTTCAGAAATAATGAAATTAAACGTTTCTACATTTAAAAAAATTCCATAAAGATCACTAAAGGCCTCTGCATGCTCTTGTGACAAGGCTTTCGCAGATAGCTTTTCACAGACAGTTGTAATTTATTGTTGAGCGGCGTGCGCGATGTTATTCACCGCCACAACGCAAGGGGGCGCGAAGTTGCTAGGAGTAGTTGGTGGGTGTGGTTAGGAGTGTTTATCCTCCGGTTACTTATAATGACTAGAACTTTTTTTTTTTTTTTTATAATGACTAGAACTGGAGTCGTATAGATGTACGTACTTCCTCAATCAACCGCTCTTCGTGCTGCTCCATCTTCGCTCGTGTTTTTAAAAATGCCGGTCGTGAAAACAAACCAAACCGGGAAAGTAGGGAAGCGGAAGTGCGTGTACAGCGGATGTAGAGTGGACCAATCAGAGCCCTCTTGTCTGCGACGCTGTCTGCGAGGCTTCTGCGGTGGTCACAATTTTTGGGAGGTGCGCGCAGAGCGTCTGCGAAGGTGGGGGGGCTACGCAGATGCTATCTGCAACACCGTCTGCGAGGACTGGGTTGTCAGCATAAATTGGCCTTAAGCAGTAATAGATAGTTTTCACTGACGTCACGGCATTCCGGGGAACGCCCCCCAGCCGCCATCTTGCGGGGCAAACAAAACGGACCATCGCCACTACCGGCTACGTTATCTCGGACGAATTTATGAAGTTATATAGTCAGTTTTCTAAAATAAAGATCAATGTCGGCAAAATCAAGCAAACAGAAGTATATAGATACATTAGACGACATCTCACGACAACGGTATGCAGCCAAACTGGCCTTGATTGGGGGAACTGACCCCTACGAAGTGGACAAAGATGCATTTTCAAGTGACTATGCAGGGCTGCCAAAGCCTGAAACTGCCAAAGCCTGCTCCAAAGCCTGAAACTGACTTCATCAAACTTTAAAGGCTGTCTGATATATACAACTTTATTCACAGCGTGCCTTTTGGCGGATGCCGCCTGAATCGCGCAGATCCGATTTTTTTTTTAGGGGGGGCATTGGAGTGTCTGATTATAATTTCAAAGTAAATTCTGTATTAAAATTACTAAATAAGCAAATCCGTTACAGACCATGAAACAGGAAGTATAAGGATGAGAAAAAAACAGTTTAAATCGGGAAGCTGCGCACATTTGCGCAGCCCGAGCGGTGTGCATCCGCCAAAAGGCGCACTGTTTGCATCCCAAACACAAATCAAATCATACAGAATAGACCTAAAATGTTTTTCAAAAATGACCCTTACGTGAGTGAAGTGACAAGTTTCAAATAGAAACGTGACAAACGAGCGATATTAAGTGTACATTACAATGTAAACGTACACTCAGCGGTTCCAGTTAGGCATTCTCCAGAGATTGTTCACATGATGTTTTGGTTTCCAAAAACAAACTTAAACACAATTGATTGTTTATTTAAACAACTTACCACTTATAAAATGATCGGAGCAGACTTTGCTGTGTTTGGAAGGCTGATAATCCTTGCGGTTGATTCTCGCAAGCCATAGATTTCTCCTTTGTATGCTGAGTTTGTTTGCTCGCCTTTGTGCTCCCGTACAGTGGGAATTCCATAAAAGCTCCGCTTGACTTCATCATCTGACCTATTATGACAGCTGTGAACACAACAGGTGTGCACCATTGCTAGCTTTAAATAGCCTGCTTGGGTTCTTTTGAAGACTTTGTACTCGCGCGTTACAATGCGTGCTCAGTCACCCGTACGGTAAGCTTGACCCGCAAGATGGCCGCCACTAGGGAATCCCCGACTCTGTGACGTCATGTGAAAACTATCTATATATGAAAAAAGTCAACATTTGGTGTGAGACGAACCTTTGCTTTAAACCAGGGCTTTTCAAAGTGTGGGGCGCGCCCCCCCGGGGGGCGCCAGAGTTCTTCAGGGGGGGCGCAACGTGAGAGACAAAATGGATCGGTTTTTAGTACCTAAAGCTACAGTGAGTGAGGAGACAAAGTCTGGGCCAAGCAAAAAAACAGAGCCTCCAGGATGTTGCGATTTGCAACTTCAGCGCAAATTCAACCAATCCCCGCGAATTCAGGGCGGTGTTGCAATTATATCTAATCACCGCAACTTTCCCGCAAATTTGACCAATCGTTGGTGTCGTCTTGAGGTGACGTCGACAAACTACCTTCCGCCTTACTTCCGTGTGTTCAAGAGAAGCAGCATGCGCGTCGTGTTGCCAGATTGGACGATTTCAAGTGCATTTTGACGGGTTTTGAACATATTTTGGACTGGAAAACGTCAGCAGTATCTGGCAACACTGAAAGTGTGTTATGTTTACAGTGAAGGACTGTGTGCACTTTATTTTTTTTTACTTAATACAAGAAGTTAATGGATGCCAACATTTTTGCCAAAATGGTATTTTATTTTCCATTGTTTAGGTAGCTTCAGCATCATACTGTGAGATTCTGTTCAAATTGTTTTTTTCTTCTATGAAGCCTGAGCCATTTATTTTATTAGTTTATAATTATTGTTTAATTTAGTCTTCAGGAGAGACTGCCTGCACACAGCTGAGGCATTTATCTCATCTCATCTCATTATCTCTAGCCGCTTTATCCTTCTACAGGGTCGCAGGCAAGCTGGAGCCTATCCCAGCTGACTATGGGCGAAAGGCGGGGTACACCCTGGACAAGCCGCCAGGTCATCACAGGGCTGACACATAGACACAGACAACCATTCACACTCACATTCACACCTACGGTCAATTTAGAGTCACCAGTTAACCTAACCTGCATGTCTTTGGACTGTGGGGGAAACCGGAGCACCCGGAGGAAACCCACGCGGACACGGGGAGAACATGCAAACTCCACACAGAAAGGCCCTCGCCGGCCCCGGGGCTCGAACCCAGGACCTTCTTGCTGTGAGGCGACAGCGCTAACCACTACACCACCGTGCCGCCCTGAGGCATTTATATTATATTTTAAGGTAACTTCATGTTGTGCTGTGAGGTTCTCTGCACTTTAACTTTTGAACCAACAGGTGAATTTGGATAAGTAAAGACTATTTTTCTGCATTTTTGTGGTCCTGGTAATCTTTTTTATTGGTAAAGATGTTTATAGGACCATTTCTCTTTGTTTTTTTTAATCAATAGTTTTTCAGTAATAACTTAATATTTAACATATCACTCAATTTTAATCACAAAAAGAGAAAATTGCAACAATTTCTCGCAACTTTCACTTCCTCCCGCAATGTAATCGCAACAAAAACCTAAAAAACACCGCAACTTTCATCGCAATTTTTTTGGAAAACCCCCACAACATCAGACATTTTAGCCTGCAACAATAACAAAAAAGGCCCGCGGAATCCTGGGGGACTGGAAAAAGAAGGAAGTATGACCACGATTATTTAAAGTTTGGATTTTCATGGACTGGATCTGAAGATGCTCCACTGGCACAGTGTGTTGTCTGCCAAGAGGTGCTAGCTAACGATGCTATGGGATGTTTAAAGTGTGTAAAACAAGATGTTTTAAAAAGCACAGATGTTTAAAATGTGAAAAAGAAAAAAATAATGTGTACAACAACCATTTTTTTAAAAATACAAATGGAACATTAAGTATAACAACAACAAAAATTGTAAGGGGGGGGCGCTGTTGTTTATTTGCTCTCCGAGGGGGGGCTGACTCTCCCACACTTTGAAAACCCCTGCTTTAAACAATAGTAGTCTCAGGTACAGTGAGTGCAGTTTTACTATAAGGAAATGAGCTGTAGGTTTTAGTGAGCATCTTACAGAACCAGCCACAGTTCTTCTGGACGCTTTGACTGTCACACTCGCTTCTTAATTTTGCAGCAAAACCCAGCAGCCTTCATTATGTTTTTGGCTGAAAAGTGGTCCGTTATGTAATGTGCTGCTTTCTTTTACTGTCAAACATTTTTCTGTAACATTTACTTTTGTGCTGGAAAACTCATGTTTGGAAATCTAAAGTGTTTTTGTACTGGTTCCATAATGTAAAAGTCATCATAAAATAAGTCTATAGCAAAGTTTGTATGAAAAAAGGTGCCTAAGACTTTTGCACAGTATTGTGTGTGTGTGTGTGTGTGTGTGTGTGTCAGGGGCGTAGCTAGGATATTTCAAAGGGGGGGGGTCACACACTGACTGGCAGCCTGAGTTCATTATGTAACAAAAAATAATTACCATTGCTAGTTTTAGGTAGCTTAGAAACCGGCTCTTCCATTATTGCTGTTTCTTCGACGTTTTCTTGATGTCGTGTTCTAGAAACGGCACTTAAACTTAACTTCGAAGCCACAAAATGCAACTTTGATGGAAAAAAAATATAATAAATTGCTTACCTCACTTCACGTCGAAAGAAGGAGGAAAGTTTCGCTTGTTTTGACATGGCGAATTATTAACGCAAGAGGAAATACTTGTAATTCGCAACTAAAAAGACTGCAGCTACACTGGCAGCTTGACCAGGCTTTCTAGTGCGATCGTGTTGCGCTTGCACAGAACTGTATCAGTCCTGCGCGCCTTGACTCATGCACCTGAAGGCACGCCTCGGGCTACGCGCGCGCCTAATGAGCTCCAGCACACATGCCGTTAACAAAGAACACCCGTCTTTAATCCAGTGCTTCTCAATTATTTTCTGTTACGCACCCCCCCAGGAAGAAGAAAACATTTTGCGCCCCTCCACTCTCCGCCGTGACTATAAATAGTATAATTTGTCTATAAAATTGTTAAGACTTATAACAATGGTGTTAGGTGTACTTATAATATAAGTACACCTCTGCATAACATTGTATCCTTATTAACATTAAAGAAAACGAAAAAATAAAGAAATATAGATCACTTTACAGCAAAAAATTATTGTTTTTTAGTCTGTAACAGAAAAGATTTAAAGTCCATCAAAGTGCTTGCAATTTGCAAAATTAAAAAATATATATATTTAAACTATAAACATTTTTTAACCGACTAATTCGGTCATTTTCAAATTTGATACAGAAAAATAAAATTAAATAAAATCAATAAATAATAATAAATTCAAATTGATCAGCAACATTTAACTCAGGAGCGCAATATATAAAACTAAATAAAATCAGTGTGTTCACTGCACTTCATATCTCCTGCTGTGTGTAGGCAAAAAAAAAACCTACCCCATAGCGCTAATACTCCCCGCGCACACCCTGACAATGAGAGCGCCGCTGCCACCTACTGTAGTGGATGTGCAATTACACTTTATTCTAGTACGGCAAAAGCATGTTCCCCGGGGTCACCCCGGCATGGTACCGTGCCCCCCCAGGGGGCACGCCCCACTATTTGAGAAGGACTGCTTTAATCAATGAACTACGTTTGGGCTATTTAAGGACTGCGCCCATGCAAGGACGATACGAAGTATTACACCACGTCTAGTGTGCCTTACTGAGTCTTGGTTCCTGTTCTTGTTGACCACCTGGTTTTTCGACTCCTGTTTCTCGTCCCTTGATCTTGTATTGTTTTGCCTCTGATATTCTGTCCACGCCTCGATTGACCTCCTGCCTGTTTCCTCGATTACGACTTTGCCTGCTGTTTCAGACTGTTTGCCTGTTGTGTGCGTTTCACGCAGTTTATGCTCATATCGCACTGTGTATTATTTAACATATCTGCACTTACATCCGCACACTCTGACAAACTGGGTTTTCGCGCCCATACCACAAGAAGTCCATACAAGGTTATAGAAACCCTAATGAGGCTGTGGTGACCATCTCATCTCATTATCTCTAGCCGCTTTATCCTTCTACAGGGTCGCAGGCAAGCTGGAGCCTATCCCAGCTGACTACGGGTGAAAGGCGGGGTACACCCTGGACAAGTCGCCAGGTCATCACAGGGCTGACACATAGACACAGACAACCATTCACACTCACATTCACACCTACGGTCAATTTAGAGTCACCAGTTAACCTAACCTGCATGTCTTTGGACTGTGGGGGAAACCGGAGCACCCGGAGGAAACCCACGTGGACACGGGGAGAACGTGCAAACTCCACACAGAAAGGCCCTCGCCGGCCACGGGGCTCGAACCCGGACCTTCTTGCTGTGAGGCGACAGCGCTAACCACTACACCACTGTGCCGCCCAGGTGACAATCTAGTTTAAAAAAAAAAAAGTTAGAAAAATTACAGTGGGCGCTTTTTTAATATTCTTATGTGGCTATTGAAAAAAAAATGTATGGTCCAACAAAGGGGGGGTGTCACGGGCACCCCAGGATGATGTATATCAAAATCATTCTTAGTGCTCCGTGAGGCATATGGCTCTGAATTTTACACACAGTAAAAGTAGTTGTAGAGATTACAAGTATCCTTCCTTCCATCCTTTGTGCAGGGCATTTGAAGATGAAGGGAAGGCCCGTTTGGGAGTGGTCGAATGTGCCAAACATGAGCTACTGCAGCCCTTCAGCGTCCTCAGTGAAAAAGAGGGTGAGGATCTACACTGACTTTTTGATTCATTCTCATTCTTTTATGTTTTTAGTTTTCTCTCTCCAAGAGCCATAATAAAATCAACTGAAAACGGAATCCGTCTTTTTTCTTCTCTCTCTTTAGGAGAGTTCGTAGCCCAGTTTAAGTTCACAGTATTGCTGATGGCTAATGGGCCTTTGAGAATCACCAGTGGACCATTTGAGCCTGAGCTCTACAAATCCGAGTTTGACGTTCAGGATCCTGAGCTGAAGGTATGGAACATGGTTTTACAGCAAAGTATTCCGTTTACAACTGGGTGAAATGTTGTAGCATTGAAAATCTCTTGAATGATGTTTTTTCAGCTTCTAAAAAACAAATGAAGAATTGCTATTGCTAATTTTTCATGGTGTTCATTTCACGTTCTCTTCCAGTCTCTGATACAGAGCTCTGCAAGTCGCAAAGCACAGAAGAAGAAGAAAAAGAAGGTGAGGCCTTCAGTTAGTGACTGACACGTTATAACTGCTTTATGTGATGCCACTTAAGACAAGTCATAAGCTTTCCAGTAAGCCTTTGCAATTGTTTTCTTTTCTCTTTATTCTGTTCTGTATCTTTTCTTTTGTCTATAGGCTTCCAAGAATGCAGAAAATGCTACAGGGCAGCAAGCAGAGAATGAAGTTGCAGCTAAATAGTTACCTTACACTCCTAAAAACAATACATATTCTCTGACACACAAATTTCTGCCCTAGAAATTTGAAAACCTAAATTTTCTCTTAAACTGTTGTCCATTGAAACCTGTGACAAAAGCCATCCATTATAGTGTGATTTGGAAATAGAAGAAACTGAAATTGGTCTGACAGACAATGACTTTGTACTGATTTGTACTGATCTATTAGAATTTATCTTTTTGAAGCACTCGGTTTACACTGAACTGAAACATGACACCTTTTGGAAATGAAATTGATTGATTAAAAATAGCAGTTCTTTTGTAGTATTAAGGTTTCCACTGTGTTGATCTTCATAATCTAATAAAAATGTTAAGGTTTAGTAGCTGAATTGAAACTGTACTAGGTTAATATAGAGAGATGGCTGTTTCAGCAGTTTAAGCAATTTCAGAAAGTTTCCAAAAGCTTGTCATTCCTCAGGGCTGAGATGTGATTTCTAAGCAAAGCCTCCCACTTTTAAGGACTAATGGTACTCTAAATTGGATCTAGAACCCTTCCAGAGAGTATTGAAATGCTGTTTTGGATGAACAGGGTTATTATACAGTCACATTCTTTTTTGAAATGGGGACGTTTTTGGAATTATGGTACACTTGTCTATTATTATTATTAACTGCCATCCCTGTTTCTCCTCTAGTCTAACAGTGAGGGATTGAAATCAGAAGATAGATTTGTCTAATAATACAGAACTTAATCATTAACACAATCTTTGCCTTCGCCTTACATGAAACATTGTCTTTGTCTTGTTTAAAGCTTTTACTGCATCATGAAATTAGTCCCAGTCAATTTTTGAAACTGTGCATACATTATTTTGTCAGATCAACTGGTCTAATTTGCTGCTAAGCCACTTTCATAGGCCCTGTTTTGCATGCACATTATATACTATACCATACCTACCCCTACCCCCAAATAATGCCGAGTGGGTAAAAGCATGGAAATGTGGTCCAGAGTCAGGCGAGAGCAGTGAGGAGACTCTAAAGATTGATCTGCCTCAGTTAACATGTTTTTTGTGAAATTGTAGGATCGTACTTCTCAGACAGTATGTTGGTCAAGGACCAGTTTTGTCCAGTCACAAATGCAATCTGATATTTAGTACATATTATTATTAATTATAAACAGAACCTGTATTCAGCGCCATTGCTGGTTGAGTCACAACATTCAGATGCCTTCCCCCCCAAAAAAAGGTGCATCAGTGAAGTGTCTGTGCTGTGGTTCAGGATTGGGCAGGATGATGTGGGACTGAACTGAAATGACTGGGCAAAACAGGTTAAATCTGGTGTCGTGTGACTGTGCTGAGCTTCTCTTTAGTTCGATTCCCAGACCTCACTCTTCAGCAGCGCTGTGTACCTGAGATCAGTGCACACTGACACTATCCTGTGTTTCTAGGAGAAACTAGTATATGGGACTATTTTACATCTAATTAAATAAAACAAGACTGATTTTTTTTTTTAAATCTGCCTCATCATTTTAAATGTAAAGGCTGGTGTAGGAGCTGCACATTCATGCTCAAAATCACAGTATGTCAATAATAATAATAATGCATTTCATAACAGTCATAATAATGAGAAAATTTTCTCAAAATTATGGTTTACTATTACATCATAATGAGATATTAAGTCATTATTATGAGAACTTGAGTCACTTCATTATGGGACCGGAAACAAAGTTTTTTTAGCTTATCTGTCTAGATTTTATTATTATTATTATTATTATTCGAATAACTCATTAAGTTGACAAATTACAATAAAAGAAAGTATAAAATGTGACAGGATTGTATTGCACCTTTGTGGTCACATGCTAACAGGAAGACAGTTTGTTTTACTGGCTTACATTATGTCGTCACTTCCGGCTGCCGCTCGGCGGTGAGGTGAATCCGGGCGCTGGGTGTTTGTAATGAGCAGCAGCAGCCCGTGTACGGATCATGGAGTGTGTGAGTATCTTCGGCTGGGGATTCTTTCTCAGGCAGGAGAACCAAATCAGCTTGGTGAATCCACCATAATCCGAGACAAACTGGCTTCTCTAGAGTGCTAACAAGTTGACGAGCTAGCTGTGTATTATTATTAGCCTGAATTAAAAAGTAGATAGCAAAGACTGAAGTCAGCTAGCATGCTGCTTTAGTTTAGCGCTCACTCTGAAACGGTTTGACACCAGGTGCGGTTCATATGTCTATATTGCGAGCTAGAAAAGTAAAATTAGCATAGTGTCGATACCGATAAATAAATAAATCCAGCTAGCTGCTGTGCTCAGGCGCTGACTGGCTAACTGGTGTTTTCTCGCTTCAGTTCGTAGGAACACGTAACGTTTGTCTGGAAGCTAAATGCTAAGCTGTGTTGTATATTAATATAATTTAGTATCAAATTATTAGAGATCCGATTTTCTCTATTGTTTAGCTCTGTGGTTCCTGTAAAGACAGACCTTACACTGAAGGTTTGGCTGATTTGTTGCTAACTGCTAGTTTGCTTTGAGTACTAAGAGGAGCCTAGACGGCATTTTACTGACTGGACCGGTGCAGTGACCAGTTTTAACTTCCTGCCGTGAAATAAAGCCTCCTTCCGGTCCTTCTCGGAAGTCCGTGTGTAACTTCGGAGGTCGTGATTACTTCATGGTGTGTGTTCATGTAGTTTTGTTTTAAACTAATAATAAACTTGGTTTGTTTGTATCATCAGTGACGAGAAGTTTATTTTTGCCTGGTTGCAAACGAAATGAAGACTTGAACAGCTAACGTGTAAAATGACCATGACATTTTTCCCACGATGGCACAAGAGTTAGCGAGGTGTAATTACAACACTGTGTTTGCGGTCAGATTTCCGGTATGACTTGTTTTTTTTTGTTTGTTTGTTTTTGTTTATTTGGCCATAAACGTACAATAAAAACGGTACAGGTGTGGCAGGGATGACACAAAAGCATAACTTGTTTCCATTGTGGTCCCTTATCACAGCCAAAAAATAGCTACACACAATTAAAAATAACAAAATAAAAATAATTTGACAATACTGTATAACTGAATATCATGGGGAAGCATTAACTCGTTCCGGTTTTCTTCTTTTTTTTTTTTTTAAATCAATAATTTGTTTTTGTCGATATCAAAGATTCCCAACCCTGGTTCTGGAATACCCCCTGCTCCACCCTTTGGATTTAAGAGATTACAACCCCTGGCAAAAAGTATGGAATCACCAGTCTTGGATGAGCGCTCATTCAGGCGTTTTATTCTATAGAACAAACTGAGATCACAAACATGATACAATAATAAAGTCATTCCAAAGTGCAACTTCTTGGCCTTCAGAAACACTAAAATAGGCAAGGCAAGTTTATTTATATAGCACATTTCATACACAGTGGCAGTTCAATGTGCCAGAAGTAAAAGCAAAACAGTAAGCAATAGACAATAAAGTTACATAAAATAAATGGGGAAGAAAAATAATAAGAATTAAACAATAGTAGAAATAAAATGAAATAAAAGTTCAATAAAAAAAACAGCAGAATAAAATAGAATAAAAGTTAAGTAAAATTTAAAACATGCAGAGACTAAAAGTAAAGAGTTTAAAACATGTAGAGATGGCAATATTAATAATTTAGCAGAAAGCATCTGAAAACAGCTTGGTCTTTAGTCTAGATTTGAAGCTGCCAACAGCAGGAGCATTTTTGATGTCCTCTGGCAGTTGGTTCCATAGCTGTACTGCACAGTAGCTAAAAGCTGCTTCACCACACTTTGTTTTAACAACCGGTTTTAACAGTAAATTTTTCTGCTGCGATCTGGTAGATCTGATCGGGTTAGGCCGCTGCAACATATCAGAGAGGTAATTGGGCCCTGTACCATTTAGAGATTTGTACACCAGCAGCAATGCTTTAAAGTCAATTCTGTAGCTTACTGGAAGCCAGTGAAGGGACCTTAGAATTGGGGTAATGTGTTCTGTTCTTTTTGTTCGTGTGAGAACCCTAGCTGCTGCATTTTGAACCAGCTGAAGTCATTTGATGGGTTTTTTTTGGCAGGCCTGTGAAAAGGCCATTGCAGTAATCAACCCTACTAGAGATGAAGGCATGTATCAGTTTTTCCAGATCATTTTTTGACACAAGTCCTCTTAGTTTGGAAATGTTTTTTAGGTGATAAAATGCCGTTTTAGTGATTGCCTTCATGTGCCTGTCAAAGTTTAGCTCGCTGTCAATGAAAACACCAAGATTTTTAGCCATTTCTTTTGTTTTAATCCCCTTTGTGTCAAGAATAGTGGTAATCCTGAGTTTTTTATCTTTTTTTCCCAAATAGAATTACTTCTGTTTTATCTGTGTTCAGCTGAAGAAAATTTTGTGACATCCAGTTGTTTATTTGACAAAATAAACGAAGAAAATACATTGTGATAGTCAGCAAATGTTACTTTTATAGACCAAGCACAGGGAAAAAATATGGAATCACTCAATTTTCAGGTAGAAAATAAGGGCTCACCCAGTCAATTTCCTTTCCCTAAATTGACACCTGCCTCAGATTAGATCTGCTCGTTAGTCTGCAGTTAGAAACAGCGCAGTTATCACACCTTGGAGGGCTGCTGGACCAAACGGATTGGCAAGAATCATGGCTCCAACAAGAGAGATGTCTCTTGAAACAAAAGAGAGGATTGTCAAACTTCTTAAAGAAGGTAACTCTTCACGCATGGTTGCCAAAGATGTGGGCTGTTCAGTCAGCTGTATCTAAGATATGGACCAAGTACAAACAGCATGGGAAGGTTTTTAAAGCCAAGCGTACCAGTAGACCAAGGAAGACATCAAAGCGTCAAGACAAAAAACTTAAGGCCATGTGTCTTGAAAACCGAAAAAGTGCAACAAAACAAATGAAGCATAAATGGGAGGAAGCTGGAGTCAATGTACAAGTATGTGACCGAACTGTGAGAAATCGCCTAAAGGAAATGGGATTTTCATATAGGAAAGCTAAAAGAAAACCATCATTGACACCTAAACAGAAAAGAACAAGACTACAATGGGCTAAGGAGAAGCAATCAAGGACTGTGGATGACTGGATGAAAGTTATCTTCAGTGATGAATCACGAATCTGCATTGGACAAGGTGGTGATGCTGGAACTTTTGTTCGGTGCCGTTCCAGTGAGATTTATGAAGAGGACTGCCTGAAGAAAACGTCCAAATTTCCACAATCCTTGATGATATGGGGCTGCATGTCAGGCAAAGGCACTGGGGAGATGGCTGTGGTTACTTCTTCAATAAATGCACAGGTTTACATTGACATTTTGGACAGTTTTCTTATCCCTTCAATTGAAAAGATGTTTGGGGATGATGAAATAATTTTCCAAGATGACAATGCATCGTGCCATAGAGCAAAAACTGTGAAAGCATTCCTTGGTGAAAGACACATCCAGTCAATGTCATGGCCTGCAAATAGTCCAGATCTCAACCCAATAGAAAACTTGTGGTGGAAATTGAAAAAAATGGTCCACGACAAGGCTCCGGCCTGCAAAGCTGATCTGGCAACTGCAATCTAAGAGAGTTGGCACCAGATTGATAAAGAATACTGTTTGTCACTCAAGTCCATGCCTAAGAGACTGCAAGCCGTTATAAAAGCCAGAGGTGGTGCAACTAAGCACTAGTGATGTGTTTTGAATGTTCTTTTGTTTGTCTGTTTTTCATGATTCCATATTTTTTCCCCTGTGCTTGGTCTATAAAAGTAACATTTACTGACTTCCACAATGCTTTTTCTTCATTTCTTTTAGTGTTTCTGAAGGCCAAGAAGGTGCACTTTGGAATGACTTTATTATTGTATCATGTTTGTGATCTGAGTTTGTTCTACAGAATAAAACGTGTGAATGAGTGCTCATCCAAGACTGATGATTCCATACTTTTTGCCAGGGGTTGTAGCTAATTAACAACCTTTCCTATGTTTGGGGGGGGGGGATTGCTGTGGGTTGTTTTTCAGATAGTGGAATTGACTACTTTCACATACCCATAATGCATTGGGGGGTAACTGGACACTATATGTGTTTACTAAGTCAGATATCCATCCATCCATTATCTGTAGCTGCTTATCCTGTTCTACAGGGTCACAGGCGAGCTGGAGCCTATCCCAGCTGACTATGAGCGAGAGGCGGGGTACACCCTGGACAAGTCGCCAGGTCATCACAGGGCCTGAGTCAGATACCCTCAGTCATTTCTTCGAATTCGCATGGGGGAAAACACCTTTTCCTGATTTAAAGCATTTTGTATTTAGAAAGCAAGCACAACTTTATTCATCACACACTTGGGGAAATTCCTCTCTGCATTTAACCCATCTGAAGCAGTGAATACACACACATACCCCGGGCAGCCATGCTAACAGCATCTGGGCAGGAGTGGGGTGCCCAAGGCTGTCCCATATTAACCTAACCGCGTGTCTTTGAACTGTGAGGGGAAACCCACGCAGACACGGGGAGAACATGCAAACTCCACACAGAAAGGCCCCTGCCGGCTGCTGGGCTCGAACCCAGACCTTCTTGCTGTGAGGCGACCGTGCTAACCACTTGTTTCTTATGGCTTATCTCATTTTAACCAGCACCCAGCAAAAACGATTTCATTGTAGATTTTTCTATGATCAGTGTCAATCTTTTGAAGCTCCTCTGCCGATCTTTTAACTTCTGCAGGTCAGTAATTGTTGGAACACCCGTGCTGACAGATGAAGAAGGCTGCTGACTGTCACCCGAAGTCAAGATGTTCAAAGCGTTCCATATGATATTTACAAGCGCTTTTTTACTGACTGATTTCTCGAACTCCACAGAAAAGGCTTTGCACATTTCTTGAAGCTTCGGTTTAGTTAGTTTTGACCCTTCTTTGAAGGTTTTAGGGAGATTTAAATTTGAACCGATGCAGTGTTTGTTTATATTTTGGTTAGCCCCCAAGGCCCAAAGCATTATGGGGTAACGTGAAAGTAGTTAATATCCATGAACATGAAAATGGTGACTTACTACTTGGCACGGAGGTTTCTGAGCTGCCCACTTTAAACTGTAAAATAAATTCCGTGGACCCATACAGTATAGATATGTTTCATGAAAGTTATTAACTTTTTTTTTTTTATATGCCTCCGCCACCTTAAGGTGCAGGAGGCATTATGTTTTCGGGTTGTCTGTCTGTGCGTGTCCGTCCCGAAACCTTGTGAACACAATATCTCAAAGGTTAATGAAAGGAATTTCACCAAACTTTCACCATTTGTGCGCTTTGGGACAAACATGAACTGATTAGATTTTGAGGTTAAAAGGTCACAGGTCAAGATTACTGTGAGGTCAAATGTCCATCCCCAAATCACAACTTAATAAGGCGTGTAGTCTACCAGGCGGAGGCATCGTCGAGTTCTATCTAGTTTAAATGATATTTTTGGAGCCATAACTTTCTACTCCTGGAATCTCGAAATGCAGAATGCATTAGGTCGGAGTTGACTTTGGTTCTTAGACCCCTGAATATAGTGCCTTTTGATAATGGCATTGTAATTTCCACCAATATAATAAAATAAAATAAAAAGTCATGGTCTCCTGGTGTAGATTAGAGGTTCTCAAACTTTTGGCAACTAAAGTAAAAGAATTTCCAAGGACCTGTCTGATCACAACACAGATTTAATTGTCAGAACAACAGGTTAAATATGTACCATGTGAGTTTATTCAGGCCGTGAGAGCGTTCCAGTCATGTAGCTTTGAAATATATTGAGACACTTTTTCTGAAATAAGTTACTTTTTAAGTTATTTTTGTTTTAGGTTACTGCTTTTCATGTGAAGTGACGAGACAATTAGGGTCACAACTTGGATAAATAAATAATGACCTAAACAACCTTGGTATTAATTGACAGGAACAGCCAGGTCAAGCTTAATCCAGACTTGGTCATGTTGCAGGTTTTAGGCTGACTGAGCTCTAGGTTGGCTGTCGCATGAAGCAGTTTGTTTAATATTAAATTTAAAAAAAGGATGCATACAGTTTGAGTTAATAACCCACATACCAAGTCAGCGGGTCAAGAACTGGGGCAAAAGTGTCTAACAAACCAGTTAGTTTATTTACATACTGCGAGATTGTCTGTGTGTGTGTTGAACAAAGTTGTGATTTAATTGCTTGCTTACATCCTTTATGTGCATAAGACTTGGGTCTCTGTTTCTCAGGTTCCTGCTGCTATTGATGAATTTGAGTGTAAAAAGGAGGCGCACACAGATGGTAAGAAGCTGTACACTACATTGTGAAATTTTATCCATGCTGAAATTTGCTGCTTGTTGTAAGAGGTTCAATGTATGATTAATAGGGCTGTAACGATACACCCAACTCGCGATTGAATTCGTATCACGATTTTTGACCCACGATTTTTTTTAAATGTTTTTTTAAAGTAGTAAATTTGACTTATTAACATTTACTTACTTACATTAACTATTTAATAACAAATAATTCAGACCACTGCAGAGAATGAGTAATATGTATGCAAAAATGAACAAATGTATATCCAAAGACGGTTTTATTTCTCAAAATAATACTGTTGAGCCGGAAGCTCTGCTTTTTTTCGGTTCTGAAAGTCATTTTTCCAAATCGTGTAAATCCGTTAAGATTTTTTTTTGGGGGGGTGGCTCTCTTACTGTCTCACACTCATAGGGCCAATGATTTTCTGTGATCGCGGAAAACGGATGGAAATTACGGAATTTTTATGGTGAAACATTGCTCGCGTGTCAAAATGTAACTGCCGCAGAAGGCTTCCGCCCAAGCAGACATGCCTTCAGTGTTGCCAGATATTGCTAACGTTTTCCACCCCAAAATATGTTCAAAACCAGCCAAAATGCACCTAAACCCGCCCAATCTGGCAACACTGCATGCCTTTCCGGTCAAGTGATTGGCTTGTGGCACACCTAGCCAGCCAATGAGCTGCTTGTTTACAGATTTGCTCCCCGCGTCGCAACCAGAATGGCGACCGCTTAAAAGAAATGAATGCTCTGCCAGTGGCGAGTGTGGACGTTGCGTGACTCGCAGAAGATTGTCGCAGGTCAAAATGTAATTTAAATAAAAAGTAAAGTATTCATAAATTGAAGTTTGGAAGCGCCTCTGTTTTTGGGCTGAGAAGTTTGAAAGGGTGTACCGCAATTCTGCCTTCTTGTATCGCGATACGGATCGTGGCTCTGCGTATCGCGATTTCGATTCGCATATCGTTACAGCCCTAATGATTAACAGCCCTTGATTTCTTTTCTGATCTAGATCCTGAACACAATGTGTACACTCGCTTTATGAAGTCCCACCACTGCTATGACCTGGTGCCAACTAGCTCCAAATTGGTGGTGTTTGACACCTCTCTGCAGGTCAGTGGCTGTTGTCTCGCCATGAATGAGGGTTGGTAGAGATCCTTCTGCCGTTCCTGCTGCCTTAAGTTCCACACCAAAAACATGCACAATAAGACACGCATACAGTGGTGCTTGAATGTTTGTGAACCCTTTAGAATTTTCTATATTTCTGCATAAATATGACCTAAAACATCATCAGATTTTCACACAAGTCCTAAAAGTAGATAAAGAGAACCCAGTTAAACAAATGAGACAAAAATATTATACTTGGCCATTTATTTATTGAGGAAAATGAGCCAATATTACATATCGGTGAGTGGCAAAAGTATGTGAACCACTAGGATTAGCAGTTAATTTGAAGGTGAAATTAGTCAGGTGTTTTCAATAAATGGGATGACAATCAGGTGTGAGTGGGCACCCTGTTTTTTTTTTTTTTTTTTAAATATATTTTTTTGGGCTTTTTTTTTTTTTTCACCTTTATTGGCATACCTGCAAACTAGTCACCTTTCGGCGAAATTCACCGTTTTGATCCCAAAATAGGTCACTTGTGTGAATCGTGTAGATCCGAAGAGTTTTTTGTTTTTTTTGGGGGGGGGGTGCGCGAAGCTACGTTGCCGAACATTTGGTTTCAATGTACTACTACTTCAAAGTACTACTACTACTTTTCTCCTCACACCCACATTCAGACCATTTCCGCCTTCTTCATACTTCAAACGTCTCTCTGATTGGATGACATTCCAACGAGCCAATAGTCTTACAGAACGCCGGACAGTATCCGCGAATTATAACTGAATAGAGGCGGGGTTTTCTTGAATACGGGTGTGTATAGGAGGATGGCAGAGATCATCCAAACGCAATGCAGAACGGGACACTGAGTCTTGAAAACAGCCCACGGAATCATATTTTCTGATTTTTTCTGGAACTCTATATTACATCTGGAGACGGAAAAGCATTTTTAGTATGCGGAGAAAGCTGTGTTACAATGAGTGTGATTTAAAGAGGCTTTAGGGTGGTTTTTTTGGTACCTGTGAGTCGCGTTTTTATGACGTAAGACACAAGGGGCGGGGCTGTTACGTTTGAACCGAACGCGCGACACAGAAGATGTTTCTGTGGGCTGAAACAAAACAGAAAAAAATGTCATCAGTTTGAATAAAGTCATTTTTTGTTGAACATAAGGATCTATAAACGCGTGTTTTGGGTAAGAGAAATCATTTTTATGTGAAACTATTGGTGGGATTGTCAAAATTATAACGTAATATGTGTTGATCTCAGTTGTATTCAGAGAACCAGTTAGTTGTGCGTGAGAGTGTGTGTGTGTGTGTGAGTGAGAGAGAGAGATTCTCTCTCTCTCACTCACACACACAGACTCTCGCACCATGAATTTGGCAGCACTGAAGGAAAGGAGGGCTGAATTTGGTGTGCTGCTGGTAATAGGGCAGAGGTGGTGAAGGATAGCATGGCGCGAAAGAGGCACATGGCAGAGCAGCATAAACGTGCCCTTGAACTGCTTGTTCGGGCCAAAAGGTCTAAAAAATGATAAACTGGTCTGCTGAAGAAAGTTTCCAGTGTCACACTTCAAAAATTTGAATTTAAAAAAGTAATTTTACTTTTTATACTTTTCCTTCCTTAATGGTAATGTAATGAGGTGTCAGATGCAAAACTGAAAATTGCAAAGCTAAAAATGAATAAATCTTGTCTTTGTTTTAAATGTTGTCTTTTCCCTTTATTTTCCTTGATCGCACGCTGTTTAAGGGGGCCGGGGGGTTACCGGTAGTTTGTCACCTTTTTCAACCCTCATGAGTTTGCAGGTATGTATTGGATAGGACAGTGTAGATACAGGGCAGGAAATGAGCAGGAGAGAGATGGGGAGGGATCGGAAATGACCTCAGGTCAGAATCGAACCCCGGTTCCTGGATTTATGGTATGGCGCCTGAGCCACGACGCCCCCGGGCACTCTGTTTTATTTAAAGGGGTACCAAATATAATATATACAGTTGCTGATGTGACAAAGTAACGTATTCTTAAGTATTCTATCAAATTTGTATACTAGAAAACAACGAAATATCTTGGTAATTGTAAATAGGATAGTCGGTACGCTAAACGGCACAAGAGTCGCCATTTTTAAAAGACCGTGACGTCAGCCCTACCCACTGCACTAGGAGAGAAGTGTGTAATCATGGCGTCGGGCGCATCAAGTGAAAGCGACAGCTCTGTCGAATCATACGAAGAGATCCCGCAAGACACACTGCAAGCAGGCTATGGCTTAGAAGGGTACCAGTTTGAACCAGTTTGTGTAGCCGATCACTTAGAATTCATCCTACTTTCCGATTCACACGTGCTAGTCCCAACCTCAATGAGCCAACACAACTGGGCACATGCATACGTCATGAGTGTTACGCAGAGGAAATGAACGTGCATTCTGATTGGATAAAATTAATATCATGGCGGGCTGTTCAAACTGCGGAAATAGTTTGCTCGAGCTACTTTCAAAACACTATAACTTTCCAACCTTAGAACGAAAAACTTTTGTAAGTCTTGAATAAGGTTCATTAATGTGTTTTATTGTTATATTTACTCTCTATATATTGCCCTCTGTTCCCCTTTAAAGAACAGGGATCTATCAAAGTCTGATCTTCACAACACATGTTTGTGGAAGTGTATCATGGCATGAACAAAGGAGATTTCTGAGGACCTCAGAAAAAGCGTTGTTGATGCTCATCAGGCTGGAAAAGGTTACAAAACCATCTCTAAAGAGTTTGGACTCCACCAATCCACAGTCAGACAGATTGTGTACAAATGGAGGAAATTCAAGACCATTGTTACCCTCCCCAGGAGTGGTCGACCAACAAAGATCACTCCAAGAGCAAGGCGTGTAATAGTTGGCGAGGTCACAAAGGACCCCAGGGTAACTTCTAAGCAACTGAAGGCCTCTCTCACATTGGCTAATGTTAAATGTTCACGAGTCCACCATCAGGAGAACACTGAACAACAATGGTGTGCATGGCAGGGTTGCAAGGAGAAAGCCACTGCTCTCCAAAAAGAACATTGCTGCTCATCTGCAGTTTGCTAAAGATCACGTGGACAAGCCAGAAGGCTACTGGAAAAATGTTTTGTGGACGGATGAGACCAAAATAGAACTTTTTGGTTTAAATGAGAAGCGTTATGTTTGGAGAAAGGAAAACACTGCATTCCAGCATAAGAACCTTATCCCATCTGTGAAACACGGTGGTGGTAGTATCATGGTTTGGGCCTGTTTTGCTGCATCTGGGCCAGGACGGCTTGCCATCATTGATGGAACAATGAATTCTGAATTATACCAGCGAATTCTAAAGGAAAATGTCAGGACATCTGTCCATGAACTGAATCTCAAGAGAAGGTGGGTCATGCAGCAAGACAACGACCCTAAGCACACAAGTCGTTCTACCAAAGAATGGTTAAAGAAGAATAAAGTTAATGTTTTGGAATGGCCAAGTCAAAGTCCTGACCTTAATCCAATGGAAATGTTGTGGAAGGACCTGAAGCGAGCAGTTCATGTGAGGAAACCCACCAACATCCCAGAGTTGAAGCTGTTCTGTACGGAGGAATGGGCTAAAATTCCTCCAAGCCGGTGTGCAGGACTGATCAACAGTTACCGGAAACGTTTAGTTGCAGTTATTGCTGCACAAGGGGGTCACGCCAGATACTGAAAGCAAAGGTTCACATACTTTTGCCACTCACCGATATGTAATATTGGATCATTTTCCTCAATAAATAAATGACCAAGTATAATATTTTTGTCTCATTTGTTTAACTGGGTTCTCTTTATCTACTTTTAGGACTTGTGTGAAAATCTGATGATGTTTTAGGTCACATTTATGCAGAAATATAGAGAATTCTAAAAGGTTCACAAACTTTCAAGCACCACTGTAGAAATATCCAGGTTCCCTGTACAGTATGGAATGAGTGGGTTTAGCCAAGTAGATGTGGTCTGTTTGAAGGGGAAGACTTTTTTCATTCATCACAACCAAATCCACAGAAACACCCACCGGTTACAGACGACAACATGGACGTGCACAGTGACCCCAAACTGCACGATTATGAAGGAAATATTTAACAGCTAGCACGGCTATTATTGTTTATAGGTATATAAAATGTCTCCAGCTAGGTAGCTAGCCAACGTAAATAAAACTATATATTATTTATTAGAAATCCACACTTGATTGGGAAATTTGCACGCTTCTTTGGAGACCTTGCTCTTCAGTAGAGGGAGAAAAACAGTTACAGTCTAGAAATGCTGTATGTTGGGAAAGTTATTGCTGAGGGTGTAGATGTTTTTGTATCACAGTGGGATATGTGAGAAACGGAGACTTGTGTTTGCTTGTGTGAATGATTTGTTTCCACTCCTTTACCAGGTGAAAAAGGCTTTCTTTGCTCTCGTCTCCAATGGAGTGAGAGCTGCTCCACTCTGGGATAGCAAGAAGCAGTGCTTTGTTGGTAAGTGGGTTATACAGTCAGTGCAATTAGTCATCATGTATTGATTTCCCTTTCTGCTACAGTCTAACCATACATTTATTATAGGTATGTTGACCATAACCGATTTTATCAACATACTTCATCGCTACTACAAGTCCCCGATGGTAAATACTCTCCAATAAAGAGAAAAAAACTACAGGGTGTTTCAAAAAATTTGATATTATTTACGATGCAAATATCCCAGAAACTCTGTAGTCTAGGCAAATGAAATTGAACAGGTTTAATGTTGACCAATATAAGATTTATTCCTCAAAGTTTGAATGAGAAATTATAAGGTATGTGGATTCCATGAACAATTTTGCAAATTTTCAACATGCGCACCGCCTGAGACACAAACGCACACAGATGCCTTCCTCGTTGAACTTTTTGTTCCAGGTCCAAATCTGCATTGCAGTTTTTACGTTTTTAAACTCTGATAAATGCACGCTGCACAGTCTTGTTCGACTGTGTTCGAGCGTACTCTAACACACAAAACGCCTTTTCTTTTCCAGTGAATGGCATTTCTATACCTAAAAAGATAAAAACAAAAAACATACAATTTTGACCTGCTTCCATAGCCTGGCAAGCCAGACTAAATGTGAATATTTAGTCTGGCCTCGATCCGTAGACATTTCCGACGGGGGTGGGAGGAACAAACCGCTGTCTTTCAAACTGTCTCTGTGCGTATAGGCCAACGCTCTGACCAATCAGCGCAACAGTGACTGTGACGTAGTCAGAGCGACAGAAAGCAGTGGGGGAGACCTTGAAATAAATAATTTTTCAAAATGCATATTAATTAATAAACAGGTTCTAGATATTAAGAAGTTTGGAGATAATGACCACAAGTTTGGAGTCTGTACCACATACTTAACATACACTTATTTTTTTCAAGTGTTTTTCAAGGGTTTGCTTAAACTGTTTTTGAGAGTTTTTATTTAGTGGTGTTTGGTGAAATAATTTCCCTTAAATTTAAAATAACGGGAAAATAAATAATCAAAAAGTAATATTTCAAAGCTGTTTATTAATTCTTCGTACTGCACAAACTAGCCCCATCCTTTTGGCTACGAGCGGAGCCAGCTGGTAGATCAGACTTTTGCCATAGCCGGTCAGCAAAACAGCGAAAACGTCCTTCTTGAAAAGGAATGAGCGGAGAGCCTCTTCCTGCTCATGTTTCAACGAAAACTCCAAGTCTAATTCTTCTAAAACTGATTCCAAAGCGGAGTCAAACGCGCGCTGTTCACTAGCCGTAGCCATCTTTCCTGCTGTGCTTTCTCCAGCGTCGCGCAGCTTTGTCGTCACTCCTGCAAAAGCCCGCCCAAAGAATCCAAACAAAACCTTGCGTTGTGATTGGTGGGCACGATTTGAAGCCCGGGGTGTTTTTGTTTATATGGTGCGAGGCTAGACCTACTCGCTAGGCAAAAATGTTTTTGGCCGCTAGGCGGGTGGGTCTAGTTTACTAGGCTACTGCTTCCACACATGCTGTTAAAATTTGAGGTCAATTGAACGAGACTTGGCAAAGTTATTAGATTGTGAAATGATATCAAGTTTTTTGAAACGCCCAGTATTTTCTTTTTTTATACCGTGCCTCCTCTGTGTGTTGCATTGATTGTCCGTCATCAAGTGACTTTTTTTTTTTTTTTTTTTTTTTTAAATTAAGCGCAAATCAAATGTTATAAATGAATTTATGTAGATCATATTAATGTAATGAATGTAAATATGAACATGAAATGTACCAGATGAACTGCAAACCTCAGTAAGGTAGTCATGATCTAAATTGTTTGAAATGATTTGTCTCTGATTTCATATTTTAGGTTCAGATATATGAATTGGAAGAACACAAAATAGAGACATGGAGAGGTAAGAAACATTTTTCAGTTTAAAAAATAAAACAACCAAGCTGTGTGCAGTCACTGTAATGTTAATTAATATTTTATTTGTCTGCATGTTACTTGATAGAGGTCTATCTACAGGATTCCTTCAAACCTCTCGTTAGCATATCACCTAATGCCAGGTAATGTAAGACGTTCTATTACTTGACTACATTTGTGTGGACACGCGTGAAAAGATGTTTATTCTGTCACTCTGTTCTCCCCATCGCTCCAGTCTGTATGACGCCGTGTCGTCGCTGCTAAAGCACAAGATCCACAGGTTGCCGGTAATCGATCCTCTGACAGGGAACACGCTGTATATCCTTACTCACAAGAGGATTCTCAAGTTCCTCAAACTCTTCGTAAGTATGGACTTCTGTCCTCGCTTGCGTCTCCGTACCATCCAGACACACGCAGTACGAGGAAGCATAGCTCTGTCACTGAGACTTCAAAAGCTTATGTCCAGGTTCAGTACATGTGAAAAGATTCAGTGCTCGTGGTTTGTATGGTAACATGCGTTTGGTTGGAAGTGGAAGGTGCAGTACTGCTGTTAGAATAATGGGCTGAAGTTACAGCGTTACTGGAGCTGTTTTACAGTAAATCAATTGTCTACTGCCCTCTTCTGGTCACTGTTACTCCTGGACTTAAAGTGCATATTCTGGACCAATTTTTTTTTTTTATATGAAAGTATGTCCCTTTACACACTCCTCCAGAAGGGTAATTTTGCACAAGGCCATCTGTCTACAGCAGAAAAAAATAAAATGCGTCTGGAAAAATCCCAAGGAAGTCTGGAGCCAGATTCGTGACGTCACGTGTGGAAGCGCCAGCAGGCTGCGCGAGCTTGCACAGTTTCAGTGCGCAGCCTGTGTAGACCAAGTTTAGCAGCGAGCGATTTTGCATTGAAATATGGAATTGTCACCTGAGTGCAATGTTACTTCACCTTTGGATGAAGAATATAATGAGATGTCAGAATTATTTCTTACCCTGGCAACAGTCAACTTGTGAATTGCCGATTTTCTTGGTCTTTTTCTCGGCTCTGCTTTGGTCCTCGGCTTCGAGGGCCTCAGTGGATGCGGCACTTCGCCTTCTGTCAGGGGAGACGGACACGGCTGGCTCCTTTGGTGACGCTGACACAGATGGAGACGGCGTTGCTTTGGGCATTCTGACAGATGGAACTGTTTTTTTTTTTTTTTTTTTTCAGATCAAGTTGCCTCGCGAAGCCCGTTTCCCACTGCAAATAGTTCTCAAAGTCGTCGGGCCTTGTGAAGTGAGCACCGCAAATGATGCTGTAGTCTGTAGCATGTAGCCAGTTTTTCCGGGTGCCTCACATGAAGCGCTCCCATTTCTCTCTCATTGTCCGGTCTTTTGGGAAACGATGAGTACTAATCCCGGCGGCACGGTGGTGTAGTGGTTAGCGCTGTCGCCTCACAGCAAGAAGGTCCCGGGTTCGAGCCCCGGGGCTGGCGAGGGCCTTTCTGTGTGGAGTTTGCATGTTCTCCCCGTGTCCGCGTGGGTTTCCTCCGGGTGCTCCGGTTTCCCCCACAGTCCAAAGACATGCAGGTTAGGTTAACTGGTGACTCTAAATTGACCGTAGGTGTGAATGTGAGTGTGAATGGTTGTCTGTGTCTATGTGTCAGCCCTGTGATGACCTGGCGACTTGTCCAGGGTGTACCCCGCCTTTCGCCCGTAGTCAGCTGGGATAGGCTCCAGCTTGCCTGCGACCCTGTAGAAGGATAAAGCGGCTAGAGATAATGAGAGAGTACTAATCCCATCAAGATTGGTGTTGCTACACCCTGCTACGATACATCTGTTAACCATTTTAATAATTACGTGATAACGTTGAAGAAATTTGCAGAAAACCACCAGGTCATTTTCTCATAAACCGGCGCTGATGTAGGATTCAGAAGGAGGCGTCCCGCACGCGACGTCACAAAAATCAATGTTTGCCGGGAAATCCAAATGGCGAGTTTTTTCAGAGGCGGACCAATTCACCTCAAATGGCTTTGATTTCAGCTGAATTTTTCTGGTATTGCGCAAGGTAAAAAAATTGCAGAGAATGCAGAATGTGACAGATATTTGACCAAAGTTTAATATAAAATAGGAGAATTACATTGATCTTGCTCCTGAATTTACCCGTGATATGCACTTTAAAACTGAGGTGCCTCTAATGCCATTAACCTGATACAGTATGACAGCTGTGTATAAATAGCATATCCTTTAAACTGGTTGTATTAGACTCCAGTCCTGGAGGTTCACAGCACTGCGGAGATTGTCATTTTACCCCTGCATTTCTATGGGCATGGAGTGGTTTTGAGGGGCTGCAGGCAGAGTTGACTACATTTTAGTGTTTTCATGTTTTGAGGTTTTGACTTCACTTCTGTGTGGTTTTTGCAGGATGGGTGTGATATGTGCCCATCGTATTCTCAGTATTGGCTGTGTATGTTACTGGAAGGAAAATATGATGTTTTTATCAGTGAATTGATCTACTTATGCTCATAGCTCTTCATTCTGATAATTAAGCAATATCACATGAGGGAGTGCTGTTTATGGCGGCACGGTGGTGTAGTGGTTAGCACTGTCGCCTCACAGCAAGAAGGTCCTGGGTTCGAGCCCCGTGGCTGGCGAGGGCCTTTCTGTGTGGAGTTTGCATGTTCTCCCCGTGTCCGCGTGGGTTTCCTCCGGGTGCTCCGGTTTCCCCCACAGTCCAAAGACATGCAGGTTAGGTTAACTGGTGACTCTAAATTGACCGTAGGTGTGAATGTGAGTGTGAATGGTTGTCTATGTGTCAGCCCTGTGATGACCTGGCGACTTGTCCAGGGTGTACCCCGCCTTTCGCCCGTAGTCAGCTGGGATAGGCTCCAGCTTGCCTGCGACCCTGTACAGGATAAGCGGCTACAGATAATGGACGGATGGAGTGCTGTTTATACCTGAATATCAGCACAGCTGTGACTCGATCAGAGCTAATCACAACCAAGCTGATGTTCAGGACAACAGCACGTCCTCGAATGTCATATTGCTATTATATAGCAGTTCTGTAAACTAGAAATTAATATTGTGGAAGTGACATTTTGGACACAATATGGCCAAATAATATGGCTGTTTACTTTTGCTCCGCAAACAAACATGGATCCCAAAGAAGCCACGCTCACTTTATAGCACGTCAGCTAGCTACCTCACGTCGATTTATGCGCTCCCGTTAAAAGCGGTGTCCGTTCTATCTTTTCATCTTCATCTGACGAGCTTTCATATTTTAAGTCAAAAGTTATATTCCTGAAAAGTATCATTTGTCATGTTCGCTGATGATATCGCTAACACTACCATAGTAACCAGTTCGAACTAGGAAGTGGAGTTTTACCTGCCAAGTGGAGTGAAATGTCCCAGTGCTGTTCTCGTGAAATATCAGCACTCTTGGAACACCGCTTGACCAGTCAAATCAGTGGACCAGAACTAACTGTTGCATAATTTTAAAAAACAATTTTAGGACCTTTGTGAAAGAACAACGCATGGAATCTGCATATTTCTAACACTTCTTTGTTAACGTGTGTAATATTCTGCATCATTAGATCAGATTCAACTTTGTGGTTGTGCAGAGTACAGGTACAAAGCCAATGAAATGATTATGATGCCTTAAGATTAGTCATAGTATTTGAAAAGCATGTTTAAACGATTTCAAGGTGCTGTGCAAGATTTTGAAGGGGAATGTTTTATATCTTGAGCTCTTTTTTTTTTTTTTTTAAGACTGCTTTTGTGACAACCCTATGAACAGAACAAATATACAAAAACTGCTGGTGGCATATGGTACAAATTTGCAGAGAGAAAAGTACGAGACTATAACGATGGTAATATATGAAGTATTTCCTCAAACTAGTTCCACCGGGGGGGAAAAAAATCTAGCTTTTGGTGAAGTAGCTTCATGTCACACTGAAAATTTTTTTACAGAAAGTCAACCTTTTTTAATTGAAATAAATTTATTCAGAGAAAAATCCTTCATCAAAAATGTATTTTCAACAAAAACACATGCCACTATTATTGGCACCCCTGCATTTAATACTCCTGTCCACCCTCCCTTTTCCAGTAAAACAGCACTGAGTCTCTCCTATAGCACTTTATAAGGTTGGAGATACAGAGCAGGACATTTGAGACCGTTCCTCTCTACAGAGACCCTGTCCACACTAGGGATTTTGTACCGATACGATACTACTTTCGTACCGCAACACTTGTCCACACTAGCAACTATACCGGTACTGTAGCGGTATAACTGTATCGTTACGAAACCCACAAATGTATGGGTTTCGTACCGGTACAGTATCGGTACTGTATCGCTTCGCTGTAGTGTGGACAGATGAAGCGGTTCTGTATCGATACAAATATAATGCGCAAAGTCACACACCTCAATCGATGTCTTCGCTGAATAAAATAGTGAAGAACGGAGATTCGTTTTCTTTGTTTCTTTCTCAACTGCCTCGCGCGTTTTATACGATTCGACTGAATAAATGACCACCAGAAATACAGACTGTACACTGACAACAAAAAGCGCACACACGTTGTTTCATCCGCCATATTCTCGGAAGGAAGTTACTCAGTAACCACGGAAACATTTCGCGTACGTGCATTTCAACTACCGTGAAAGAAAACCGCAAACATTTCTCGCTAGTGTGGACAGATGCACTAAACTGCACCGGTATACTTTGTATCGATACAGTTATACCACTATCGTACCGGTATATATGTGAACACAGCAAGAGTCTCTCCAGATCATCCAGGGTCCTTGGCCCTCTCTAGTACTCTCTCCTCTTCAGCTCCCCCCGCAGGTTTTCACTGGGGTTCAGGTCAGGGGACTGAGATGGGCACGGCAGAGGCTTGATTCTGTGGTCAGCGAAACCTTTTTGTGTTGATTTGGACGCACGCTTTGGATCATTGTCCTGCTGGAAGATCCAGTAACGACCCAGTTTTAGTTTCCTGGCAAAAGCAGCCAGATTCTGACGTAAAATGTCCTGCTGTTTCATGGAGTCCATGATGCAATGTACTGTAACAAGGTCTCCAGGGCCTTTGGAGTCAAAACGGCTCCAAAACATCACAGAACTTCCACCATATTTTACAGCTGCGATCGGGTTCTTTTCATTTTAGCCGTCCTTCTTTTTACACCAAACCCACCTTGAGTGTTTATTGCCAAAAAGCTCCATTTTTGTTCCCTCAGACCAGAGAACACGGTTCCAGCCAAAGTTGTGGTAATGTTTCGCAAACTTCAGGCGCTTACGTTTGTTAACTGACAGAAAAGGCTTTTTTCTGGTAAACCTAAATAATCTGTTGGCATGGAGGCGGCGTCTGATGGTGGTTTTGGAGACTTCGTGAATTACAAGACTTGACTTTTTCTTGTAATTCATCAACAGTGACCTTTGGGGATTTTTTTGCCTCTCTTAACATCCTCCTCACTGTATATGGGGGCAAAATAAACTTGGATCCTCTTCCATGCAAGTTAGTAACCGTTCCAGTTGGTGTCCACTTTATTATTATTATTATTATTATTATTATTAGGGCCCGAGCCCGAATGGGCGAAGGCCCTATTGATCTTGTAAGAGTTCACTATTCTTCTTCTTCTTTATTTTTCTCCGCTGTTGGGCCATTTTCGGGGCGCTTGCCATGGGCGAAAACGCACGAAATTTGGCACCAGTTCCGAGAATTGCCACCACCACTCAGAACCAGAAGCCCAAACTTGGCCGGGGCTCAGGGCCTCTATAGCGCCCCCTAAGTCGTTGTGATTTTGGCCTCCCGCATTAAGGTGCCTGGTTGCCATGTAGTTTGTAGTAGTGGCATGCCATTTGGTACGCATATGTATCTCACTAAGCCGGACAAGAATGTAATGCCAATGCATTAGCCACGACCAACAGGAAGTGAGGTAATTTCACTTTTGTGCGAAATGCATGGCCACGAAGAGGGCGCAACTCCTCCTAGACCGTTCATGGGAATGTCACCAAAATTGATACACATCATCTACAGACATGGCTGACAAAAGTTACTAAATACGTTTCACGTAGCATAAACCGTTCAGAAGTTACACGTCAATCAATTTTCAATGCTCAATTTTACATGCTTAAAAATTCATAACAAATCTTCTAATTGCTCAAAACTGCTCATACTTCACACGCACATCACTCATTGGGCTTCTGACATGTTACCCAATTTCTGTGATATTTCGCCACTGGGGGCGCTATTTTTGGGCAAAAAATCCAATCTTTCCTCAAATTTGGTCAAACTTCACGGCCACCCTCTTACTACCTCCCATGTCATGTATACCACATTTTGGGGATTTTCGTCCATGGGGGGGGCGCTGTTTTTGGCCGACGCAATTGCTCCAAAACGGGTTTTTGGTAAATTATTCCATAATGCTTTTCCTTCACACCACTACCTTGTGATAGTACATTGCTGTTGTAGACACTTATTTTTCCAACTCATAATCGCTCATGTACAGCATAGCGCCACCTACTGACATGGGAAAAACCAAAAAATTTATTCTTCACAAATCTATATCTCATCTTCTATTTACTCAATTGTCATCAAACTTCATACGCAAACTCTTCATTGCTCACCTGACATATACGCCAAATTTTGTGCACTTTCGCCCCTGGGGGTGCTGGTTATGGCAAAAATGATATTGCAGCTTCTGATTTGTCAAACTTGGCAAGCAAACTCTTTACAGGACCCTTATTGGGGCGCTTGCCATGGTCGACAACGCACGAAATTTGGCTCCTTTTTCTTAGACTGCCACCGCAGGCGGGCCTCAGGGCCTCTATAGCGCCCCCTAACGTGTTGTGATTTTTGCCTCTCGCATTAAGGTGCCTGCTTGGCATATAGTTTCTAGTTATTATTATTATTATTCTTAGGGCCCGAGCACCGTACAGTGCGAGACCCTATTGTTTTTGAAGGATTATTATTATTATTATTATTAGGCCCCGAGCACCGTACAGTGCGAGACCCTATTGTTGCCATGTGTCCAATTCTGTGCTTTGTCGCCATTGTGGGAGTAATGTCTCTTGCCGAAGAAGCTGTGGAAGGTATTTCGCGGGGACGCATGCCCCCGCCCCCCTTGGCCGCTGGCGCGAGGGCCCGTCAAGGCCGCTTGCGGCTTTAATTATTATTATTATTATTATTATTATTATTGCCCCAACAGTAAAAAATTAACATTTTCAAGAGAGTAGCCATTTTTAATAACCATTCCCTGACTTATGAAGGTTGACACACTTCTCCCTCATTTGGTTTGTGTTCTCTTATCTTTCCCATGTTGACGAATGACTACGGGAATTTGGCCTCTGCGTCACCTCATATTTGTTCCTCGGTTAATCAGGAAGTCATGGATTACAGCTTGAAAGTTCCTACACACTCCAATCAACTCAAAAATACTGTACGATTTAAATGAGAAACATGCTTCAGTGGGGCGGGACGGTGGTGTAGTGGTTAGCGCTGTCGCCTCACAGCAAGAAGGTCCTGGGTTCGATCCCCGTGGCCGGCGAGGGCCTTTCTGTGCGGAGTTTGCATGTTCTCCCCGTGCTCGCGTGGGTTTCCTCCGGGTGCTCCGGTTTCCCCCACAGTCCAAAGACGTGCAGGTTAGGTTAACTGGTGACTCTAAATTGACCGTAGGTGTGAATGTGAGTGTGAATGGTTGTCTGTGTCTATGTGTCAGCCCTGTGATGACCTGGCGACTTGTCCAGGGTGTACCCCGCCTTTCGCCCGTAGTCAGCTGGGATAGGCTCCAGCTTGCCTGCGACCCTGTAGAAGGATAAAGCGGCTAGAGATGATGAGACATGCTTCAGTTACAGTGTCGTCACTATAATTTCCAGGGGTGCCAATAATAGTGGCACATGTTGTGTGTTTGTGTTTTTTTGTTTTTTTTTTTGAAAATGGTTATTTCTTGGCAAAGGATTTGGTTTTTCTCTGAGTAAATTTATTTCAATTAAATGAAACCCTTTTTACTCATCTTTACAAGGGGGGGGCCAATCATCATGGAGGGTGCTGTATGACCTTTTGGACCAATTACAGACACCGGGAGGCCTCAGAAGGAAATATGCGTTGGATGTGTGCACAAACCTCTTCACCTTTCTTGCTCAAAAGTTCTCTCTCTTCCCTTTGGAAGTATACAGCCAGCTTGATTCAGCTGTACCAAGGCCACCAATGTGTGAATTATTTTTTGAGTAGGAAGAGCTGCAGGTGCTTGGAAACAACCCATGCGCACCATGTTTAATATCGTACGGTAGATCAGTAATTAAAGAGAAGTTCACTCTAAATATTTAGACTGTTTTACAATACAAAATAAACATTTAAGGTGTACGCCATAGTCTAGTGTCCTCTATTACCCCTTTTCCACCAAATCGGTTCCAGGGCTGGTTCGGGGCTGGTGCTGGTTCACAGCTCGTTCAACTTGCCAGCCAGCTGAGAACCAGTTTGCTTTTCCATAGCTCGTGGAGCCACGTCATTACGTCGCTGTACATGTCAGTTACGTCGCTACGTTTGCATAAACCTTGGCGCGAATATCAAAGCAAAAACAACACGGGAGAAGCAGCAACAACAACAATAATAATAATAATGGATGACTTCGCGTTTGTACAGCTGCTGCTCCTCGTCGCTTAAAAATGGCGATCTTTCGCGGTCTTGTTGTTGGTCTTAACAACTCCTCCCCCCTGCTGACGTAAGCGGTTCTTTCCTCTGGCCCAGCAGAGAGTTGGTGCTAGCCTGGAACCGGTTTTTCTGGCCCCAGAGCCAGTTCTTTGTCAGTGGAAACAGAAAACCCGGTTCCAAACTAAGCACTGGCCCCGAACCAGCCCTGGAACTGCTTTGGTGGAAAAGGGGCATCTGTGCCTTGTGGGTGGATGATGTTTTATGCTTCAGAGTGATTGTGCCGGCTCAATCATTTCACACTGTTCTTTAATCCCTTCGTGGCTGTTTTCAGATTTCAGACATGCCCAAACCAGCATTCCTATCAAAGTCTCTCGAAGAACTCAACATCGGAACATTCCAGAACATTGCAATGGTCCATACGGACACACCGCTCTACACGGCGTTGGGAATCTTCGTTGACCAGAGGGTGTCTGCCCTGCCTGTAGTCGACGATAATGGTGAGGCTCGGAGATGATTGCGTGAGAGCAGAGTCGGGGTAAAAAGTTTTCGCTTGATGTTCGATGGCAGTTAATTGCAGATTGTCTTTTTCCCTTCGCCCACTTTTCTCCACACAGGAAGGGTGGTTGACATCTACTCCAAGTTTGACGTCATAGTAAGTTTCTAAATGTTATTTGTGTGTGGGGTTCTTAAAGGTTATTAATTTGTGTAATTCCGTTTTTACCAGTGAGACGCTATCTTCAGGCAAACTAAACTCCTTTATACTGACACAAAATATCCGTACAAGACGTGTTCTCTTTTTCATAATTGTCCCTGTATAGTGTGTACATATTTAATTTTAAAATAAAAAGGACGTCCCTGGGCGCTGACCTCTTACTCTGTCCGAGGTTCAGATATCACGCCCGGAGTACAAATTCCGCGACAGAATCCGAGATTGTGACGTCACTTACTCGCCACATAACTTACTGAGGCTGAGCTCTCGCGGATACGTCATTTCTAAATTCCTGTAAACAATCCTGAAGACCCCTGAGCATCAAGCGTTTGGGTGTAAAAATAAGACCGATCATCAAAGCGGTGAACACCTTTCACACAGACACAAGTAAACAGTGAGTGCACCGGAAAGTACACAGCTGCCATCTTGTCGGTAAAAAACACCGCTGAATACTGCTGCGCTCGTGTACAAAATGGATCAATTTCAACTGACGGACTACACGGCTCATTTTTCTAATGAACAGATAACTAGATACATGTCTAAAATAAACGATCTACAGATTAGTGACCCTTATGGCTTACCGGATGGAGTTTTCACGACCGTGTCAGTGGATATTGAACTGCCAGAGGTGGAATACCCAGACGTGTATAATTATCTCATTAACTTTCCCTCGCTGTTCAGTGGTGAAGCACTGCGTGCTTATAAATCTCTGGACCGTTATCTTTACAGAAATTCAGGATTTGTCAGCCACCCTCAGATGTGGCATCTTGCAAACAAGAAAATAACAATCCTCATTAGACGGGTAAGTCACTTAAGTATTACTAGTACTGATATCAGTAGTATCTAGTATAGCACTGACCAGCCGATAATAGAATAAGGTAATTCCAGCTGTAATTCCAAATCGTCCGTCTTGTTTACCATGGATCTGGCGTTGGAGAGGTAGAGGTTTAGCAGTGGAGATTTGAGTGGCTGTTTTCTGAGCTTAGTCAACAGGCCGGCTCTGCCTGTAGCCTCGCTTTTGCTTCCTCTCCCGACGCCGCCTCCTTCGCCTGCAAGACCCGATAACAATCCACGGAGACCCCGCTGGTCTCGCTATCTCGTCCGGAATGCTGTGCATGCGATGGAAATCGCTACAAACCGTCATTTTCTGCTGGAAGCCAATGTCCAGTAAGTCCATACGGTTGTAGTGGATATTGAAGTCCGGTACAGACGAACAACACGTAAAAATACACACAAAAAACATAACCGTGCACAGCACAGGTAGGGAGAGCTTGTAGCCGCAGCCGTTGTAGTAGAATTGTATATAGTAGGGTTTTCCAGAAGAAAAGGTAGAAGCAGAAGTAGAACCAGAAGTAGAAGTAGAAGGCGGAAATGGCGTTTAACCGACAAGATGGCGTCTGTTACAATCTGGATCGGCTGTGACGTCACATGCAAGATCTCTATAAACGCTCCACTGCCAGCTATTCGGTGTTGTGGGTTCCTCCCCCCCCAAAAAAAAAAAAATTAAAAATTTTCATTGCATTTGTAGCATGTTTTTGTTTGTTCATTGAGCGAAGCGGTTTTTGGCAAGAATCGTGTTGCTATGACAACAACCATTGTTTACTAGTATCCGTGTCAGTACTGCGCATGCTATCTAGCCGAGTAAGATTTACACTTCATAAAAGTGAAGTCTGTTGGTTCTTGTATTATGTTGCCAGTAAAAATCACACGGTTACAGAAATTTTAGAATTGGAAGCCTTTATTTGTCACATGCACATTACAGCACAGTGAAGTTTGTTTTTTTTCCTCTGCATTTAACTCTGCTGAAGCAGTGAACACGCGCAGACAGACATGAGCGCAGTGTGTGCCAGTGCCCGGAGATTGATTTATTTTTATTTTTTTAAGAATTAAAAGCCTTTATTTGATGGCTCTGTGTCACAAAGGTAAATGGAGTTCTAGGGTGACATTAATGTCCCAAGCGGATATCTGATTTCAGTGCTAATGGCTGCGTCCTGGTGAGCCTATTTTAATCAATATCATAACTTTTAAAATGGATAAATTATGAAGTTTTAATTTAAACATGCAGAGGGCACAGCAGGACACTTGTGATTGGCAAACGGCGTTCATTTTGGGGATTTGTTTGACTTTAAATGACAATTTAACTGCTATTAGACTGGACTTTTTGTGGGTGGGTTGTTTTTTTTTTAAATCTGGTGTTTTCTAGCATATTTGACCTCACCTCACACACTGAATAATACAAGATCACTTGGACTTGTGCAGCGAATCTCGTGTTCACGATTTGCTTTTGAGCGAGTATACAGAGAGACATCTGATTTGGGTAAATTAAATGGTGTGTGTGTGTGAGAAGAACAGTAAATCATCTCACACTTGTCACTGTGCTGTAAACTGTACACACTTTGATGGTGTGACTTCTATGTAAGATTTATTCCTCGCTGCAGAATATCCAAAAATAGCCAGTTTTCCATTTTCCTTGCCTGTGTGTGGCGTCAGCGAGTCGTGTAGGTGTCAGTCAGGACAGATGAACTGACACTGAATTGACATTGCTAAAGTGTGTGTGGTGACTGTGTGCTGGGTCGATGTAGGTTACTGGTGTCTATTTAAAGCCTCGGGCTTGATTATTGATCAGTCAGGCAGAGTTCATGATCCTCCACCTCTATCTTCAGTCCCCGTTCACAGATCTGTTTGTCTCTTACTCTTTTTACTCGAAAAGAACCTGGCTGCGGAAAAGACGTATAACAACCTGGATATTACTGTCACCAAGGCCCTTCAGCACCGCTCTCAGTACTTTGAGGGAGTTCTGACCTGTCAAGCACACGAGACACTGGAGGCCATCATCAGCAGACTGGTGGAGGCGGAGGTGAACCGCACAAACGAGCGCACACTTCTGCTGAGAATTGTTTTAATATGATGGTATAGATAGTGTGTTTTAAAGAAATGTAAACTAATGGTGTCGTTACACCACGCTCTACCAGTCAGGATGATTTATATAAAAGGATTACCTGCTTTTTAATAAGAGAAAATTGTATTTCTACATTTCACTTCACTACTCAAGTTACTGCAAAGTACTTTTCAAAAGATGTTCCTAAACCGGTTTCAAGCATAACCGATTTTTGCCGTTCTTTCAGGTGCACAGATTAGTGATGATCGACGATCACGAGGTGGTGAAAGGCATCGTTTCTCTCTCGGATATTCTTCAAGCTCTGGTGCTCACCAACGGAGACAACGGTAAGACTGCTTAAAGGTCCCATGGCATGGTGGTTTGTTGATGCTTTAAACGGGCTCGTGGAGGTTTCCGGGTGTTATATCCGCAGCCTTTCTCGAAATGAACCCTCGGCACGTAGATATAGCCTCCTGGGAGAAAGCCCCATTTCAGCGCTTTTCCCAGTGCGTTGTTTTGCTAATGAGAAGCAGGAGGTGGGGAAGGGTAGAGGGTGGGGGTGGGTCTTATCATTAATATTCATGACATGTAAACGTGTTACCTCTGATTGGCTAACAGCACTGTGACGCTGCCTCCAGTGGGTCAGAACAAGCGGATGTGGGTGTCTTACTATGGCGAGAGAGAAAGAACAAACCGCGAAGGGAAAAATACCGCGCGCTGACATCATTAAGGTGCGACGCGAGGAAATAAAATAAATTCAACAAATGTTTGGGTTTTTACTGAACAAACAAACAAATAAAATGAACGAGTGACTTAAAAAAACAGAATGTGGGTGTCTTTGTAAAAACTGTTTTGATTGGCTATTATAACAGAGCATGCTGCATGCTTTTTGGTTTTGTAGCGCAGATTACCTGGCTAACTGCAGGAAGCGGTTAGCTGCACAGCTAATGTAGCCATTGCAAGGCTAACGCACCGATTTTAAAACACGGCAAAACGACTTAAGTTATACACTTACTTGTTCACTATTTGTGGCTGATGCGGCAGGGATGCTTGGCACAGACCCAGGCTTCAGTGACAGTTGATGTGCAAAACCTGCCCTGTACTGTCCCAAGTTGTGGAAACATTATCTCTAGCCGCTTTATCCTTCTACAGGGTCGCAGGCGAGCTGGAGCCTATCCCAGCTGACTACGGGCGAAAGGCGGGGTACACCCTGGACAAGTCGCCAGGTCATCACAGGGCTGACACATAGACACAGACAACCATTCACACTCGCACCTACGGTCAATTTAGAGTCACCAGTTAACCTAACCTGCATGTCTTTGGACTGTGGGGGAAACCGGAGCACCCGGAGGAAACCCACGGGGAGAACATGCAAACTCCGCACAGAAAGGCCCTCGCCGGCCACGGGGCTCGAACCCGGACCTTCTTGCTGTGAGGTGACAGCGCTAACCACTACACCACCGTGCTGCCCGTTGTGGAAACATTCATCAGGAAAATGCTTCCGACAAACATACACCGTCTTAGGTAGACTCGACGGCGTATTATTGGAATAAATAAAATTAAGCCACTGCGTCTTCAGGGGCTCTCCCGTCGGCAGTAAAGACAGACTCCTTTCTGTGTTGTCACATCCATGTACAGCGCAACTTCCATGTTTCGCTCGCTTAGGTGATGCCATGTTGTGTCCTCTATGGTCTCCTCACTACAACTGGGCGGGGCAATCCATACGGTGGGTGGGAATCCAGAAGGGGGGGCGTGGGGATCATCTCCCTTGCTGACGTCGGCAAGGGAAGAGCTTATCAACGCGCCATTTTGACGCGCCATTCTCAAATATTGGGCATAGTTTGGTTTACACATTATGAAATTTCTAGCCACTGGGGTGACTTAAGAAGGTCAGAGGAACTCATTTTAACGTTTAAAAAACCTCAGAAAGTGACAATTTCATGCCATGGGACCTTTAAAATACAGTGCGCTTTAAAGTGCATCGTACTCCTCTCCTATCCGCCCCGATCATTTCTGGAATGTTCATTATTGATTTTAAAAACGTTTCCTTGATTGAGTGCAGTTGGAAATGTTAAGTGACAAACCTCAACCTTTTATTTAGACTCCGCTTGAGAGGTGACGAGAGGAAGAGCGGAGACGAGCGAGAGAGGTGGTTGCTGAGAAATTGGAGCTGACGAAGCAAAGAGAAGTAAACCAGTCAATGGTCCTGCAAAGACCAGTCACCAAAAAAAAAAAAGGGCAACAGCAAGCTGTCATCTGATCTTAGCTTACGGAGTGAAAAGCAAAATCTCCCACAAGCCTCTGTTTTTATGATAAAATCCACGTTTTCGAATTTAACGTCAACAACCCGTTTTATGGCGAGAGAGAAAGACGAGCTCGCCCGTCTTCTCTTCCTCTTTCTCTCAAAAGAGAGAATAGCTGTGAAAAACAAAGCAATATACAGATGTTTAAGGAGTGAAGCACATTTGCAATCTTAGCAACGCGCACACCAAAATCCTCTCCCCGTAAAAGCTGAAGTAGCTGTAAAGCCCACTGAAAGATGCAGCTTTTCATGACAGAACGAAGTATAGCAGTTATTTGTTTTTATTTATTTACACACACAGTGTAGCGATGGAAGGGATGTGGGAGTGCCACTCCCCAGACATCTGGCACATCATGGCATATCAGGTAGTATGTATATAAATAGGCTTCCACTTTACTTCTAGTTCATGTCATTACGATCCATTTCATCCAAAATCTGGTGTGGTGTGGTGTGTGTATAAACCGAGACAGAGGGTTTTATATTCTGAAGGAAGACGCCTCTGTACAGAGTACAGATGTTTGAAGCATATGTGCCCTTGTAAACGTTCTTGAATTCTAGCTACGTGACCTTTGCTGTAGTATCTGGTCCACTCAGTCTTTTTTTCTTTTCTTTTTTTTAAACCTCAGTCCAGAAAATCTGGAACTTTTACTATTCAACATGACTTTTTTTTTTTTAGCAGTTAATGAAATCATAACATTGTGGTGTGTGTTTGTTTTGGAGGTGAGTTTTTAATATTGCATATCGTGTGTCATCTTTCACAGTATGGTTGAAGTGAATGCGTGTATTGTAAAATACAGTGCAACAAATTAATACTTTCAGTGTTTTGGAATGAGCATGAAGGCAAACTTGAACTGTTTGAATGGAGGAACAGTGGAGTGTCGTAGTTTTCCATATATGATATTTAACCAGTGCTTTAAAGCTGTAACTGTTCTCATTATGGCCTCAACATAAATTATTCTAAACCAAATTCTTGATAAATGCCCGTTTATTTGCATTATTGGATTCGGACACCTTGAAAGCCCGGTATCTTTAATGGTGAGTGTGGATGACGGATGTGTTTAGTAAATATTGACAGCTTTTCCTCTAGTTTTTGTGTCATGGAGGGCTGCTGCCCAAATCATAGGAAAAGGAAATGACCATTCCACTGTATTAGCAGTTGTTTTTATTCATCATTGTGTGTGTAAATATTTACATTTTATATTTCACGTCAATTTGTAATGCATGACTGAAATAAACATTTTCTCTTAAACATGCTGGGGTTTTGTATATTTTTGGATGACGGACCGTTCCAACAAGATACTGGGACTCGGGAGTTTTAACTTAAATTTGAGTTACATTTATGCCTGAAGACTTTGGAGAAATTTTTTTTTAAATGTGTAACGTCAAATATTGCATCATTTCATTAATTACTTGATTTTGAACATTTTGTGGAAAGATGACACTGATCTACAGCAAGTCTGAACACACTTGGCACTTGCATCTGGTCTCCCACTGTTCAGCAAAAACATCTCAAACCAGAGGTCATCGGAAATCCTAGTTTTTGGGGGGGTTTGGAGCACATGTAAATCTTTTTTCTTTTGTAAAAAAGTGTCAGTGTATTACAGGAGTGATTTTATGAAAATATTTCAAATCTTGATCCATTTTAATACACGTGAAGTACTGTTGAGGCAAGATACTAGCTTTAAAAGTGTTAGATTCTTCTGTCCTGCATCGATTAAATTTTAAATGGCTGCTGTATCTCTCAGGACACTGACCTGATGAGGACCCCATAATCATAACTACAACCCCTGGCAAAAAGTATGGAATCACCAGTCTTGGATGAGCACTCATTCAGACATTTTATTCTGTAGAACAAACTGAGATCACAAACATGATACAATAATAGTCATTCCAAAGTGCAACTTCTTGGCCTTCAGAAACACTAAAATAAACGAAGAAAATACATTTTGATAGTCAGCAAATGTTACTTTTATAGACCAAGCACAGGGAAAAAAATATGGAATCACTCAATTTTCAGGTAGAAAATAAGGACTCACCCAGTCAATTTCCTTTCCCTAAATTGACACATGCCTCAGATTAGATCTGCTCGTTAGTCTGCAGTTAGAAACAGCGCAGTTATCGCACCTTGGAGGGCTGCTGGACCAAGTGGATTGGCAAGAATCATGGCTCCAACAAGAGAGATGTCTCTTGAAACAAAAGAGAGGATTGTCAAACTTCTTAAAGAAGGTAACTCTTCACGCATGGTTGCCAAAGATGTGGGCTGTTCAGTCAGCTGTATCTAAGATATGGACCAAGTACAAACAGCATGGGAAGGTTTTTAAAGCCAAGCGTACCAGTAGACCAAGGAAGACATCAAAGCGTCAAGACAAAAAACTTAAGGCCATATGTCTTGAAAACCGAAAAAGTGCAACAAAACAAATGAAGCATAAATGGGAGGAAGCTGGAGTCAATGTACAAGTATGTGACCGAACCGTGAGAAATCGCCGAAAGGAAATGGGATTTTCATATAGGAAAGCTAAAAGAAAACCATCATTGACACCTAAACAGAAAAGAACAAGACTACAATGGGCTAAGGAGAAGCAATCAAGGACTGCGGATGACTGGATGAAAGTTATCTTCAGTGATGAATCACGAATCTGCATTGGACAAGGTGATGATGCTGGAACTTTTGTTTGGTGCCGTTCCAGTGAGATTTATGAAGAGGACTGCCTGAAGAAAACGTCCAAACTTCCACAATCCTTGATGATATGGGGCTGCATGTCAGGCAAAGGCACTGGGGAGATGGCTGTGGTTACTTCTTCAATAAATGCACAGGTTTATATTGACATTTTGGACAGTTTTCTTATCCCTTCAATTGAAAAGATGTTTGGGGATGATGAAATAATTTTCCAAGATGACAATGCATCGTGCCATAGAGCAAAAACTGTGAAAGCATTCCTTGGTGAAAGACACATCCAGTCAATGTCATGGCCTGCAAATAGTCCAGATCTCAACCCAATAGAAAACTTGTGGTGGAAATTGAAAAAAATGGTCCACGACAAGGCTCCGGCCTGCAAAGCTGATCTGGCAACTGCAATCTAAGAGAGTTGGCACCAGATTGATGAATACTGTTTGTCACTCAAGTCCATGCCTAAGAGACTGCAAGTCGTTATAAAAGCCAGAGGTGGTGCAACTGAGCACTAGTGATGTGTTTTGAATGTTCTTTTGTTTGTCTGTTTTTCATGATTCCATATTTTTTCCCCTGTGCTTGGTCTATAAAAGTAACATTTACTGACTTCCACAATGCTTTTTCTTCATTTCTTTTAGTGTTTCTGAAGGCCAAGAAGGTGCACTTTGGAATGACTTTATTATTGTATCATGTTTGTGATCTGAGTTTGTTCTACAGAATAAAACGTGTGAATGAGTGCTCATCCAAGACTGAGGATTCCATACTTTTTGCCAGGGGTTGGACACCCACTGTGTAAAGTAACCATGTGTGCTACTTAACGAGTGATCAGACATTTCAAATCCACTAAAAGACAAATGGAGACTTGAAATGTAGGAAAATGTCTTTATTACTGTATAATATTACTTATGTACAAGATTGGAAATGATTCCTGAAAACACCGATTTGGGTTTAGGAGCTCACTGAGATTACTCAGCAGACAGGTTGTAGGGTCAAAGGTCAATCTGTCACAATATACACCTTTCCTTATAGTAATACATAGGAACGAAGGCTCATATCCAGCCTGTGTATTAGAATAACAACGAGGCATTTCAGGCATCATAGCTACACAGGTCTCTTCTGAATTAGAAGCACAACAGGAGCCGACCTATATTCATAAATATAACCCTGACTATGCTCATGCCTCCAAAACACAGCAGCAGCAGAAACTTTGTCAGGAAGCTATAAATATATGTACATACACTTTCAGCTGGAGAGGTGAAACTAAAAGTTTGGGAGGAAGGAAAAAAAAAACCCTGCACAATAGGAAAGACGACATAAAATAAATATTAAAAATCTTAGCTGTACCCAAAATAAAATATTCCACAACTGGCTGATGCTGCACCAGAAGGGCAGTTTCAGGATCAGCAGACAGTAGTACGAATTTTGTTTCATTTTAAGAGTACTGTAGTGTATTCAGTAGTGTATAATCCAGTGTAATAAAACACATACAGGTTTTCCCAAGTTATTAAAAAAATCCTAATAAAAACAAATGAGTCCTAATAAGAAAACCACATTTAAAAAAAAAAACTCTCCATAAATATTATTTTTGGCTTTCACATGCTAGAGAGGTTTCGATTAACAATTTCATGCCAAGTTGGCATTGAATCCTAAGAACTCTTCATCCTTTAACACGACTACGCGTCCTATTTATACAGTATCTGTATACTGATCATTAAGACTGAAGATTCTACAGACAGAGAAAGAATTATCAGATCAGTAGTACCTGTGAGTGCGCGCACTCAAAAAAAAAAAAAAAGTCACAAAAATACAGCAAGCTTCAAGAATCGTCTATAGGATTAAAAAAAAAAAAAAAACATCCAAAGGGAGAAGAAAAAAAAAAATTCATACATACAAACTATTTACAACTTGCATATCAAGAAGAGGAAGGAGAGTGAGTAGGAGCAGGGCAGTAGTACTGATTATAGAAAAGGTTCTTGTGTGGTACAGTAGTCAAAAATACAGTGTCAAAGAGCTGAGGCCACTCCTTAAGGTCAGGTTTAACAGCTCGTCCTGTCTCCACATACACTGGTACGTACTTCTTTTAAAAAAGTACTAATGCACCGTCAAGGTATAGTAAATTCTACCTAACCGGCACACTCCTCCTGAATATTGCATAAACCTTTCATCTACTCAACATTCCCAGTGCTTTCTTGGTTAAAAGGCATATTGCCGAATAGATACTGTTAAATTGGTCATACTGTTGCTACGGGATGCTACAGTGAGGGGTGAAAATGGAGAACCGAACGTGAAAATTCACCAGCGTGCTGGGTTAACGTTCAGACGGCTTCATCACGTGCGAGAGGAACTACAAAAATCACCAACACTTTCACTTAGTATCTCATCAATCAATCAATCAAAAACCGAAAGGGAATGAGATATACGCTGCTGCACCTTTCCAAAAATACATTCTATGTACATTTAGCTTATAGAGGAAAGGAGAAATCTGAGGACACTAAAGCAAGAAAAAGAGCAAATGGAGAGCGTCAAATCAAAAATAAATACACAATGTACCATTCACCGAGTGTGTGGATGAGTCATAGAAAGAGAGGGATGCCAATGATCCAGTTCTCTTTCTCTCTCACACAAAATATGCAGGTCATCCTTGAATGAATGCAGTAATAAATGCAGTATTAACAGATTAATTCATGTCTCAAGAACCAAAAAAAATAAAAGTTATTATATATATAGGCACTGTCCAGCTTTCCTGAAGTCACTCCACTGAATACATACATCAGTAGTGCCAGAATATAACCCAACTTTTTTTCTTTTTTTTTAAATATATTTATCCAGACAGGGGTCAGCTTTCCCTGGACTGACCTACCTAATCTGTGTATTGAACCCTCGCTTTAAATCTGAGGTTTGGGTAAAATTATATGCACCCCAATTATACCTAAAGCTCAAAATAGCACCTGCATTCAAGTAAGATACTCTGCTCACGGTGAACACGTACAACCCACGTTCCTACAAGAGCGAGACACACGGAGTGCAACAGGATCTGTACAAACCCATATTCAAATTTCACTTCTCGACAAGACAGCAGCCCAGAACTGGATTCAGTGACATGTTAGGAGGAGTTCACACTATATGCTAGTTAAAAGTGCTCTCTGCTGCGAGTTGCTGATATGGGGCTGATTGGGAAATTAAACTGCGATACCACGAGACGAGAGAGTTTTGCTATCAGCTATTACAGCGGCAGCAGTGCTCGCTGTACATCAGTAGGATCAGAACTTGCACTCTGGAGCCTTACGTTAAAAAGGGATGGAGGAGCAGTTGAGTTCAAGAATATGATGCAATACAATTTTGTTAGTAGTTTTGGCTTTGTGGGTGAGGTAGGCCGCGTCACAACTCGACTGACAGCGTTACGTTTTCTCAAACTGGCAGGATAGTTTGGAGTAGTAGTAATTTTATACACTTTTTTTTTTTGTTAGGTGTTCTCTGACTGTCACTCTGCTTGGGCTTCTTTCACATCTTGACATCCTCATCCACGCTGAGCTGAGACAGGGTCTTTTTGATGCGCAGAGCAGTCAGTCGAGCGGCACCATTGGCATACCAGCACTCCCTCATAATCTTCCCCATCACACGCAGGGCCTGAGAGACAGGAAGAGGGCAGTGAGAGGGGTCATATTTGCATCCATCTGGTGGGCAATATGCTTTGGTGTTTTGGTGTGTGTGCACATGCATACCTCATAGCTCTGCCACCAGTTGGGCACATTGGGTCGTAACCTCTGGTCACACACCACCTTTCTCATCTCCTCAATGGACGGGTCAGAGGGGACAAGGTCATAGTAGGGGAGCTGGTATTCCTCATGGATACCTGACACACACACACACACACACACACACACACACTACTGAAAGACATTTCTGCAAAACATAACATACATCACAATATGCAGGTTGGCCAACAATACATACATACAAACTGAAAAATCAGAACATAATTTAGAATATCTAAAGATTACAAGAGTGCTCAGAGAGCACAATATCCCCCGCTGGCAACTATGCCGTAACTCTGGTAAAATGTGCCCGAATTGAACGAAATTGGAGTATGCATATTACCGATATATAACAAAGAATCCTGCAAAGTTTCATGAAATTCCTCCAAAAATTGTGAGAGGAGTTGATTTCAGAAGGTGTGCACCCTTCCTGGGACAGACGGATGGACATAATCCCCCTTCGGGCCTTTCGGCCAGCGGGGGGATAAAAACTTTTTGCCAAATTACATGAAATTCCTCCAAAAATTGTGAGGGAAGTTCTCATCTCATTATCTCTAGCCGCTTTATCCTGTTCTACAGGGTCGCAGGCAAGCTGGAGCCTATCCCAGCTGACTATGGGCGAGAGGCGGGGTACACCCTGGACAAGTTGCCAGGTCATTACAGGGCTGACAAACAACCACTCATTCACACCTACGGTCAATTTAGAGTCACCAGTTAACCTAACCTGCATGTCTTTGGACTGTGGGGGAAACCGGAGCACCCGGAGGAAACCCACGCAGACACGGGGAGAACATGCAAACTCCACACAGAAAGGCCCTCGCCAGCCACGGGGCTCGAACCCGGACCTTCTTGCTGTGAGGTGACAGCGCTAACCACTACACCACCGTGCCGCCCTAACGTCCATCTCAAAATGGGTGGGGTGGGGGGGGGGGGGGGGGGTAGTGCATTCCACCTGTCTGCATGTTTCCTTGGCTGTCTGCCTTTTCTTGGCATCAAGCAGTACAAATTTCTATTTTCACCTAGGTGCAAACCACCTCAGCCTTTTGTTTCTCTTTCCAAGCTGTTCTCTGATGAACTACTCCAGGCCATCTGATTGCAAGCTCTCACAAGAGAAAGAACAAAATCAACCTTAAAACCACAGCAGTGGCTTCTAAGTAGCTCACAGATTCCTGTCGCGTAGCTCCGCTTTTTGGCTTGTGATCAGAAAACGTCAATTCTTGTAGCCCACTCTTTAGCTTTGTTGCACGTACTGCTAACATAACTGTGCCGGTGTCTTATTAGGAGAGCTAATGCCCTTCTTCCTCAGGCGGGGCTCACCTCCGGCATTGCAGCGGCGAGCGATCTCCCAGTACACCAGCCCCAGCGCATAGATGTCAGCACATTTAAAGGAGTCAAAATGGCACATGTTGATACTCTCATCCAACACCTCTGGAGCCATGTACCTGAAAAACACACACACACACACACACACCCTCAAACTGTTCAGACACAAACGAGCAGTGTACAATCTGGTGCTATTTGGCTCACTTTTGTGATAGACTGTTAATACGTGGTCTACCTCTTGGTGCCCACGCGCTGGTTCGGGGCGATGTCGATGGTATCTGTGACGGACTCGTGGCGTACTGCGAGGCCCAGATCAGCGATGGCACACGTGAGATTCTTCTTTACCAGAATGTTCTTTGATTTCAGGTCACGGTGCGCGATACCAGGTTTACCTGATTGATAAGAGAAAAGATCCCATTAAATTACGGAAATCAAAAGCACTCTTACTTGACCTATACCCAATCATCCAACTGGACTTAATAAACAGACGTGCCATGAGACAGACAAAAGCCTTCAGCAGTCCTACTTCTAAATCAAACAGCAAACTGTTTATGAACATAGGATAAGCAGCTTCAAATCATTACAGTACCAACAGACGTCCGACTGGCAAATTCGCAACAAAATCTGGCGATTCGACCGTCTTGCATTTTCCAAATCTCTCACACATACCCTGAGTGCCCAGGATCTCCATATGCAGGTGTGCCAGGCCACTGGCAGCAGAAAGCGCCAGTTTGATCATGATCTCGATGGTGACAGAATATCGGTTCAGATAGTCAAACAGAGAGCCATGCTCGTGATAGTCGGACACCAGCCACAACTGAGTCCATGTCCCGTTATCTGAAAGACACAAACAGAGTGACTGTTGAACTGAATTGCAAGTTCTTTTGCAAATAAAAGATGCAGCAAATGTGCATTCTAGTACCACAGTCTATAGTTAACACAGTGCACCATCTTAGTAAAATACACTCCCCAGATACTTTATTAGGAACACCCGTACACCTACTCGTTCACGCAATTATTTCATCAGTCAATCATGTGGCAGCAGTGCACTGCATAAAAATCATGCAGATACAGACCAGCAGCTTCAGGTAATGTTCATATCAACCATCAGAATGGGGAAAAATTATAACGTCAATGATTTGGACCATGGCATGACAGAGTTTTTCCTATAACTGCTGATCTCCTGGGATTTTCACATACACAACAGTCTCTACAGTTTACTCAGAATGGTACAACAAAGAAAAACCCATCCAGTGAGAGGCAGTTCCGCACACAGAAACGCTTTGTTAATGAGAAAGGTCAATGGAGAATGGCCAGTCTGATTCAGGCGGACAGAAAGGCTACAGTACCTCAGATAACCACTCTGTACAATTGTAGGGAGCAGAAAAGCATCTCAGAATACACTACAGGGCTCGAAATTCTTTTTTTTTTTTCCCCCCCACCAGCCAGCCGGACTAGTTACCTTCCAAAGTAACTAGCCAAACAGAAAATCAACTCGCCAAAATTTGTTCATGTATGAATTTTACTTCTGTCAAAAATAACGCAAAAGAGAGTAGTTACCATTGTTCATGACTAATGTGCATTTATTTCAAGACCCGAGTATTTTGATACTGTTGTTAAATACATAAATGAGAACACCACAGAGCACCATAATATAATATCAACAAATAATATATTGGAAAACTTGGCAACTTGGTGTATGAGTATTGAAAGCAAATATACTTACTATCATGACTATAGCACCCAAAATATGTTCAAGCATTAGGAGCTTCATATTGACTAGGAATCAACTTGAAAAAAATTAATTATTCCATAAAAATCGTATCGCAGCCAAGGCCTACCCTGCTCCCGCGTTTGCTTATAAGTCCTTTGTCGTTTCTCCTCTTCAGACCGAGGTCGCTTTGTCCCAGTCTCTGGCGGTTTCTGTACACCTTTCAGAAAATTCCACATTGCAACGTAGCTTTGGCAGATGTAGATGTAAACAACAAAAACACGTGTTTAAATGGGCGATAATGTGGCCACATCTATTGAATTTGATAACGTGATGTGGCAGCGGGGACGTGGCCAAGCGGCGGTCTGTGAATGGAGGGCGGAGTCAGGGAAGGTAAGTGGTGGAATCCTTGCACCTGATGGGGATTAACCTGTGTTTATCTTCCCCAGTGACCGCGCCCTTTAAAAGGAGAGGAGAGCAGAGAAAGGGAGCTCTCTCTCCCCAACCAGAATGCATGCCCGTGCCTGGGAAGTGATAAAAGGCTGAAAAGCTAGCAATAAATAATTCATTGAGAACTCAGTTCTGGCCTGCTGTGCTTCTGTGCTCCACCCACCTGGTCCAATACTACACGTGATTACCGCGATATTCAACGAGATGCGTTATATGCATGCGCAGTAGTGAAAAAACCGACAGCCTGACTCGTACACGCTATGATTCAGAATTCTTCGGTATTTTCCGTCCTGCCGATAAACACATCGATTAACACAGACACGGCACGCACTTAATATGTGGCGGCTTTAGTTGACGGTGTGTCTGAATCTTCGCTTCATATATATTTTTTAATTTTCAACTAGCCAGCCGGGCTGCCTAGTGACAGGAATTACCCGCCAAATTAAGTCGCCTCGGGCGACCGGACCACCGCGAATTTCGAGCCCTGCACTACATGTTAAACCTTGAGGCTATAACAGCAGAAGACCATGTCGAGTTCTACTTCTGTCAGTCAAGAACAAAGCCGAGCCTGCAGTGGGAACAGACTCACCGAAACTGGACAGTTGAAGACTGGAAAAACAGTCTGGTCTGACCAATCTCCATTTCTGCTGAGGCACACAGAATTTGGCACAAACACTGAATCCATAGACCCAAACTGCCTTTTGTCAACAGTCCAGGTTGTTGGTGGTGGTGTAATGGTGTGGGGAAAGTTTTCTTGGCACACTTTGGGATCGTTAATACCAATCATCTCGTATCAGAGTATTGTTGCTGACCATGTGCATCCCTTCAGGCCAAGTTTACATTAGACCATATCTGTCTCGTTTTCTTCGCGGATGCACTGTCCGTTTACATTAAAACGCCTGGAAACGCCGGGAAACGGGAATCCGCCAGGGTCCACGTATTCAATCCAGATCGTGTCTGGTCCGGTGCTGTGTAAACATTGAGATACGCGGATACGCTGTGCTGAGCTCTAGCTGGCGTCGTCATTGGACAACGTCACTGTGACCTCCACCTTCCTGATTCGCTGGCGTTGGTCATGTGACGCGACTGCTGAAAAACGGCGCGGACTTCCGCCTTGTATCACCTTTCATTAAAGAGTATAAAAGTATGAAAATACTGCAAATACTGATGCAAATACTGCCCATTGTGTAGTTATGATTGTCTTTAGGCTTGCCATCCTTCCACTTGCAAGTGGTAAGTGATATGCGCTGGGATCTCACACACAGCGGCTCAGTCCCGAATCACAGCTTGTTCACTTCACTCGCGCGCTCTGTGAGCTGCGCAAGGCCGGAGTGCGCACCCTCCAGAGGGCACTCACTGTTCAGGGCGGAGTGATTTGGAGCGCAGGATGCCTGCGGAGCCGAGCGTATCCGTGTATTGGTGTTGCTGTGTGCACGCAAATCGTGTATTGGTGTTGCTGTGTGCACACTAATCGTTTTAAAAACGTTAATCTGATGATCCGCTGATACGGTCTAATGTAAACATGGGCTCAGGGCCACAATTTACAATCTTCTAATGATAAAGTTAACTTTATTATCCCACAAGGGGAAATTCAAGTGGTCAGTGCATACACAGAGGTAGACAAGATTTAAAAATACCCCACCCCACCCATCCAATTGATACATGCTGGTCTTTCTCACACACACACACACACACACACACAGTACTGTCAAGTTCTTTGTCCTTCATTTAAAATCCTGACTGCAGTGGGGACAAATGACTTACTGAACCTGGTAGTTCTCATTTTCCTTTGCAGCAGTCTCCCCTTGCCACGTTGGCTTGGCTGGAATCTATTGTATAGGGGATGGGTTGGATCCCTGAGAATACTCTCAGCTTTATGTAGTATAATGTCGTTGTATAGCTGGACAGTTGATACTTGATTACACCCAGTTATCCCACTGGCATTCTTAATAATGCATTGTAATTTATCCTGATCCATGTTTACGCATATTGCCAAAGACACAGATCAGTCCAAAGGACAAGACACTCTGAAGCACAGACCTATAAAACAACTGTAAAATACATCTATCAACATTAAAACTTCGTAACTTCCTTAAAGTGCCATTCCACCATTGGATGTATTCTTTGGCATAAAATACAATATATTTTGACAACATATATAAACGGTATCACTAGATAGAGAAATCTTTTAGCTTCAAAATGATACATCAAACATAATTTTTTGACAACGACAAGTATATTAATTTTGCGACCAAATCACCTACCCTTTTAATTTCCGCGCGTGATGTCATCGGCAGGTTCCCCTTCTTGTGTACCACGTGACGTGGCACATATCAGCAATGGCGGATAGAACGCGATAAAAATAATACCAATAAATCTAGCTAATACCAATATATCTAGCTAACTGAAAGATTAACTCAATTTTTCGCAATTTTTTTGGCCCCCATATACGAGGAGAAATGACTCTCTCACTTTGGGGGTTTCCTGGTCTAAAAATAGACCGACACGTGGTACACAAGAAGGGGAACCTGCCGATGACATCACGTTTCACTACCGCGCGGAAATTAAAAGGGTAGGTGACTTTGGTCGCAAAATTAATATACTTGTCGTTGTCACAAAATTATGTTTGATATATCATTTTGAAGCCAAAAGATTTCTCCGTCTAGTCATGTTGTCATAAAATATATTGTATTTTATGCCAAAGAATACATCCAATGGTGGAACGGCACTTTAAGAAAAACATTCTCTGTTGGAGCTTTTTTACCTTAGAAGTGGCACATTTGTCAAACATCAACTGATCAAGTTCAATCCCTAAATATCTGTAGGTGTTAACTCTTTCAATGGATGTGTTATTGATGACTGTGTGGGGTGGTACTTCTGTATTACGTCTAAAATCAATAACCATTTCTTTAGTTTTGGTTGCATTTACAGTAAGATGGTTTTCAAAGCACCAGCTTATGAAGCTCCCCACTTCCTCCTCAAAGCTGGCCATTGATGCACTCCCTGTTGTTAAAAATCCTACCAGGGCAGTGTCATCCGCATACTTAAAATAAGTGTCTGGTGTCAAAAGCGCGGCACTCATTGGTGTAAAGTGTATAAAGTATAGGAGACAACACACAGCCCTGCGGTGCACCAGTATTGATGTACCTCATGGAAGAGATAGTCTGATTAAACCTGACCTGTTGGGTTCGCTTTAGAAGAAAATTGTTGATCCACATGATGAGCCTTGGATTAACGCCTAGATCTACCAGCTTGCGTACCAGCAGGTGGGGTTGTATGGTATTGAATGCACTGCTGAAGTCAATAAACACAATCTTTACAAAACTCTGAGGTGCTTCAAGATGCTCGTATATACTGGTTGTCATTGTCAGCAGTGCATCCTCCACACCACACTTTGGTTGGTACACAAACTGGTATGGATCCAGTGATGGTGCTACATCAGTAAGCAGATGTAGCAACACAATCTTCTCCAGGCATTTCATGGGAGCTGATGTTAATGCAACAGGTCTTAAATCATTCATCTCTTTGGGCCTGTTGTTTTTAGGCACTGGTACGATCAGAGACTGCTTCCACTGGTCAGGTATTAAACCAGTGTCTACAGAACGCTGAAACACTTGAAAGGGAGGGGCAAGTGAGTCGGCACACATACGCAAAACTTTACAGCGAATGCCATCTGGACCTTGAGCTTTATTGGCTACTTTATTTATTTATTGAGATTTATTTAATGGCTACTTCCAGCATGATAATGCTCCAGGTCACAAAGCAAGTAGTCTCAAACTGGTTTCATGAACGTGACAAGGAGTTCTATGTTCTTCAGTGACCTTTCTAGTCACCGGACATGAACCTAGTAGAACAATTTGGGATGTAGAACAGGAGATTCACAGCATGAAGGTGCACCGGAAAAATCTGGAGGAATTGAGAGATGCGGTCATCACAACAGGACCCAGAATCTCAAAGGAATGTTTCTAACATCTTGTGGAATCCATGCCATAAAGAACTGGGAGCGTTTTGAGAGCAAAAGGAGGCCCTACCCAGTATTAGTATAGTGTTCCTATTAAAGTGTTTAGTGAGTGTGTGATCGTGTCCCAGATTGATGCAAAATGTTTAGAACAGTAATAGTTGCTAAACAGGAAGTGCTGCTATCAACCACCCCTAAGCCCTTCCTGAGTAATCAACACTCTGCTGATGACATAACCTCGTCACACTAGGACTGCATGATGAGGAGGACCAAAAAAAAAAAAAAAAAAAAGTTATCAAGCTGCCGAATAACACTAATGATGAACCTAAATAGTTTTGATGTGTCCAACATCATGTGGGACACAACCTAAAAAATGAACATCTACTGATTTTCAGGTTTATTCAGCAGTAATGGGAACATATACATGAGGCATAGTGACGCAACAGATGAGCACTAATCCCATCATCAGATCAGACGGAACTCGCAAATTTAAATTCATGGTTCATCCATGGCTGAGAGCCAAGAAAGCAAAATTGTCTGCTGTCTGGATGGGAGGGACGGCATTCTGTCTCTTCCCTTTCAACCACAGCAACACTAACCAATTATGATTGTTTACAAGTTCATGTACAGTGGTGCTTGAAAAAGTTTGTGAACCCTTTAGAATTTTCTATATTTCTGCATAATTATGACCTAAAACATCATCAGATTTTCACGCAAGTCCTAAAAGTAGATAAAGAGAACCCAGTTAAACAAATGAGACAAAAATATTATACTTGGTCATTTATTTATTGAGGAAAATGATCCAATATTACACATCTGTGAGTGGCAAAAGTATGTGAACCTCTAGGATTAGCAGTTAATTTGAAGGTGAAATTAGAGTCAGGTGTTTTCAATCAATGGGATGACAATCAGGTGTGAGTGGGCACCCTGTTTTATTTAAAGAACAGGGATCTATCAAAGTCTGATCTTCACAACACATGTTTGTGGAAGTGCATCATGGCACGAACAAAGGAGATTTCTGAGGAGCTCAGAAAAAGCGTTGTTGATACTCATCAGGCTGGAAAAGGTTACAAAACCATCTCTAAAGAGTTTGGACTCCACCAATCCACAGTCAGACAGATTGTGTACAAATGGAGGAAATTCAAGACCATTGTTACCCTCCCCAGGAGTGGTCGACCAGCAAAGATCACTCCAAGAGCAAGGTGTGTAATAGTCGGCGAGGTCACAAAGGACCCCAGGGTATCTTCTAAGCAACTGAAGGCCTCTCTCACATTGGCTAATGTTACAGTTTTTCTCAAATGCTAAAACACAAAAGCCAATCCTCTAAACCAAATGACCAGTTGTCTAAACACATTTACTAAATCTAGCCATCATTTGCCAAGATCATAAACACATTTCACATGAAGACAATTCACAAAACACAATCCTCCGTTCTCATAAATCTAAACACATTTTTCCTTGCTAAAACACAAGTTGCAAAAGAACTCTGCTCATATTCTCAAATGAAAGCTCATGTGATGCAAAATGCTTGCCACAGTCAGCAATATTTGAACACAATGAACACACCTGGTGTCATTAATTACACACAACGGCTCAAAATTGAAGACACTTGTTGCTAATGCTGTGACCACATGTATAAAAGCAAGTTCAGAGTGCACAGTTTGCTGAAGATTCCAGACAAACACAATGGATGAAGGCAGAGTCAGGGGAAGAGGAATTCGAGTCAGAGGAGGGAGAGGAGCTGACCATGGAGGGAGAAGAGCTGGCCATGGAAGAAGAGGAGCAGGCCAATGAGGAAGTGGAGTTCAAATCAGAGGAGGAAGAGGTGCAGGCCAACGAGGAAGAGGAGGAGGCCAACAAGGGAGAGGACAAGGTCCAGGAGGGAGAGCAAGACAACCTCGCACCATCATTATGGACGAGATGCGAGCAACAGTCATTGACCATGTCACTGTCCATGGCATGACAATGGCTGAAGCAGGACTAAGAGTCCGTCCAAACCTGAGTAGGTTCACTGTGGCCACCATTATCAGGGCATTCAGACAACACAACAGGTATTGTACTCTATTGCTTTCTTTATCACAATACAGTTTTACAAGCCTGTGAAAGTAGTCTATTGGTTTCAAATCAATTGTTATTGTAAAACATGTCAATTGACAACACGTTTCTTTCTTTAGAGTTGAAAGAATGCCACATAGAGGTGGGAGGGTTGCCATATTTACAGTGGCACAAGAAACCCTCATTGTGGATATGGTTCGTGAGAACAACCTCATCAGACTTCGGGAGATCAGAGACAAAGTCATTGCTGATAATGTCAACTTTGAGAGCATTGATGATGTCAGCTTGGCCACAATAGACCGAGTTCTCCGGCACCAAAAGATGCGGATGAAACAGGTCTGTAGGGTTCCCTTTGAGCGCAACTCTGCGCGACACAAAGACCTACGTTACGAGTATGTGCAAGTAAGTATACATCCATCTTCACAGTACAGTTAGTGGACATACTGTGTTGCTCAGTGGCCTACATTACTTCTGGACAATACTGTGCTACCTGATTGACTGTTGTTCTGAACACCTGTGCACTTTCACATTTTCACAGAGGATATTACAGTTGGACGCGATGGCCAGACCTCATGAGTACCTCTTCCTGGATGAGGCTGGCTTCAACCTGCAGAAACGAAGGCAAAGAGGCCGTAACATCATTGGCCAAAGAGCAAATCACTGAGGTTCCTGGCCAACGGGGGGGTAATACTACTCTTTGTGCGGCCATGGGTTCGGAGGGGCATGCTGTCCTTGGGTCTTACAACACCCAACGTCTCCTCACCTTCCTAGAGGAGCTAAGAGACATCCTCCTGGACCGCCAACAACACCATCCTGGGCCCGCACATCCCATTTAGGACAATGTCCGCTTCCACAGAACAAACCAAATCAGAGAGTGGTTCACCACCAACAGTAACCAGTTTTTAAACGTCTGTCTGCCACCCTACTCCCCTTTCCTGAACCCTATAGAGGAGTTCTTCTCATCGTGGAGATGGAAGGTTTATGACAGACAACCATACACTAGAGAGAACCTCCTAAGGGCAATGGAGCTGGCCTGTGGTGACATCCCAGTGGAGGCCTTCCAAGGATGGATGCGCCATTCCAGGGCGTTTTTCCCGCGGTGCCTGGCAAGAGAGAATATAGCCTGCGATGTGGATGAGGTGATGTGGCCCGATGCAGCTCAGCGACATGATGCCGCACAGTGATTGTGGTGTGTGTGTGTGTGGTGTGAATAAAGTAAATTAAAAAAAACTTCACACCCTGAACATGTTTTCAAGAGTACTGTTGTGTGCAATAGATTCTGTTTTTGCATTGAGTTGTTACAGTAGTGTACATGCTGTATTTTCTATAGATTTATACTCTTCATATGAAACTCACAAATCTAAATGCCTAATCCTCTACAGAGATCTAAGATCCGTTACTGTAAAGTTTCAAAAAATATGCATTGGCAGTTATGAAACAAAGAACCTTCTCACAAATTGAGCATTGTGTTTTCAATTGTTTTGCTGTAGTGTGTAATGATGTGTATAGTGTTTACATTTTTGAAAGCTTCGAGCTGCTCTTTTGGTGTGAAAGTTTTAGTTTTGAAGTGAGAAGGTGTGGTTGTGTTTATGTAGCTTTAGAAAAGGGTGTTGTGTTTAGACATTGGGGAACATAGAGGAAACGTTTGTGAAATGTGTTTTAGCATTTGAGAAAAACTGTAATGTTCATGAGTCCACCATCAGGAGAAGACTGAACAACAATGGTGTGCATGGCAGGGTTGCAAGGAGAAAGCCACTGCTCTCCAAAAAGAACATTGGTGCTCGTCTGCAGTTTGCTAAAGATCACATGGACAAGCCAGAAGGCTATTGGAAAAATGTTTTGTGGACGGATGAGACCAAAATAGAACTTTTTGGTTTAAATGAGAAGCGTTATGTTTGGAGAAAGGAAAACACTGCATTCCAGCATAAGAACCTTATCCCCATCTGTGAAACATGGTGGTGGTACTATCATGGTTTGGGCCTGTTTTGCTGCATCTGCACCAGGACGGCTTGCCATCATTGATGGAACAATGAATTCTGAATTATACCAGCGAATTCTAAAGGAAAATGTCAGGACATCTGTCCATGAACTGAATCTCAAGAGAAGGTGGGTCATGCAGCAAGACAACGACCCTAAGCACACAAGTCGTTCTACCAAAGAATGGTTAAAGAAGAATAAAGTGAATGTTTTGGAATGGCCAAGTCAAAGTCCTGACCTTAATCCAATCAAAATGTTGTCGAAGGACCTGAAGTGAACAGTTCATGTGAGGAAACCCACCAACACCCCAGAGTTGAAGCTGTTCTGTACGGATGAATGGGCTAAAATTCCTCCAAGTCGGTGTGCAGGACTGATCAACAGTTACCAGAAACGTTTAATTGCAGTTATTGCTGCACAAGGGGGTCACACCAGATACTGAAAGCAAAGGTTCACATACTTTTGCCACTCACAGATATGTAATATTGGATCATTTTCCTCAATAAATAAATGACCAAGTATAATATTTTTGTCTCATTTGTTTAATTGGGTTCTCTTTAACTACTTTTAGGACTTGTGTGAAAATCTGATGTTGTTTTAGGTCATATTTATGCAGAAATATAGAAAATTCTAAAAAAGGTTCACAAACTTTCAAGCACCACTGTATGTAGAAGAGAGGCTTCCTCCATGATTGCTACACTGCCCTGTGATGCAGCATGAGCAGCAGATCGAAAAGATATCATGACTGGTTTCACATGTCTCACAGGAAGCATGTGTTAGCCTCCAGCCTTCCTAGCTGGTAGCCGTCATCCGGCAGAGGAGAGCGGACTGGTGGGTTGGAATGCGACCGAATTGGGGAGGAATATGGTGTAAAAAGAAAAGAACTGAATATGTATTTGAAACATTGTGTCCATCACAAAAGCACAAACACAAAAAGTGACTGGTCTACACAAACTTTTTTTTTTTTTTAAAGCACAGATCCCTAAAACAAAGAAACAACCTTTATTCGTCACATGCACACTTCAAAACACAGTGAAATTCATGGGCATAGTGGACGCGGGGTACATGTCCCCCGCACTTCCCGTACTTGTGACCTCTGTCCCCTGCACTTTTTACAGCCATTACAACCGCTCAATTCATTTTTAACATGTGGAAACGCGTTTTTCCGAGCCGCCTCTAAACGCATTACGAGCAGGCAGAGCTGAGGTGACAAACAAACACCGCTGTGTGATCAGAGATGCTTTAGAAAATATTGTAGAGTATCTTTGGTGTGATTCAGATCTGGGCAGCACTTCTGTATGTTCAGCAAACCAGCCAAGAGGCTAAAGACCTTAGACAGTTTTTTCCTAACAAACCGTGTAAGTTGAGTAATGCTGTTGAATGTAGATAATGTTTAGCTAAAAGATAACAAATAGATGTCAATTTAGTTCATTAAGCTAGCTAGCTAACTTAGGCCAAGTTTACATTAGACCGTATCAGCGGATCATCAGATTAACGTTTTTAAAACGATTAGTGTGCACACAGCAACGCCAATACACGATTCGCGTGCACACAGCAACACCAATACACGGATACGCTCGGCTCCGCAGGCATCCTGCGCTCCAAATCACTCCGCCCTGAACAGCGAGTGCCCTCTGGAGGGTGCGCACTCCGGCCCTGCGCAGCTCACAGAGCGCGCGAGTGAAGTGCACGAGCCACGATTCAGGACTGAGCCGCTGTGTGTGTGATCCCAGCGCATATCACTTACCACTTGCAAGTGGAAGGATGGCAAGCCTAAAGACAATCATAACTACACAATGGGCAGTATTTGCATCAGTATTTGCAGTATTTTCATACTTTTATACTCTTTAATGAAAGGTGATACAAGGCGGAAGTCCGCGCCGTTTTTCAGCAGTCGCGTCACATGACCAACGCCAGCGAATCAGGAAGGTGGAGGTCACAGTGACATTGTCCAATGACGACGCCAGCTAGAGCTCAGCACAGCGTATCCGCGTATTCTCAATGTTTACACAGCACCGGACCAGACATGATCTGGATTGAATACATGGACCCTGGCGGATTCCCGTTTCCAGGCGGTTTAATGTAAACGGACAGTGCATCCGCGAAGAAAACGAGACAGATACGGTCGAATGTAAACTTGGCCTTAGAGGCAGTAGTAACTAGTTACATTTACTCCGTTACATTTACTTGAGTAACTTTTTGGATAAATTGTACTCTTAAGAGTTATTTTGTTGCAAAATACATTTTACTTTTACTTGAGTAATATTATTCTAAAGTAACAATACTCTTACTTGAGTAACGTTACTATTTTGGCTCCTCTAAGATTACTCACTTCTGGGTAGAAAATAAGAATATAAAATGTATTTGTGTTCCTTTGACTTATTTTTGTAAAGATTTAATTTATTTTGTGGTAGTTAAAGTACATGAATTTGCTGATTATTATTACTGTATTCCTAATTCTATTTCAAAATGCTGCTTTCCACATTTTTGAATCTTTATTGCCACAATAGAAAGAGCAGGGTGAGAGAGGAGACAGTGGACCAGAGGCCAACAGGGATGATAATGCAGGGTCACAGGTGAGAAGAGAATATAACTAGCTACATCACTACTACTATTCTTAATTCTATTTACAAATTTTACTTTATAGATTTATAGATTTTGACTTTAGATTTTGACAGTATATCATTTTAAAGAACTAAAGTCGGTTCCCTGGTGCTGTGCTGTTTGTGGTTATGTGGTTCTTTAGCTGCTAAGGAGAGGTGCAACTGAATGCGAGAGGATGATAAATCACTCAATAGACCTCTGAACAATTTGTCCCCCTCAATTCTAAAATGACGGCTACGCCCTTGGTGAAATTCATCCTCTGCATTTAACCCATCTGAAGCAGTGAACACACACACACACTCAGAGCAGTGGGCAGCCACACCAGAGCGCCCGGGGAGCAGTCAGGGGTCAGGTACCTTACTCAAGGGCACCTCAGCCCAAGGCCGCCCCACGTCAACCTAACTGCATGTCTTTGGATTGTGGGGGAAACCGGAGCACCCGGAGGAAACCCACGCAGACACAGGGAGAACATGCAAACTCCACACAGAAAGGCCCTCACCGGCCGCTGGGTTCAAACCCGGAACCTTCTTGCTGTGAGGCGACCGTGCTAACCACTACACCACCGTGCCGCCCGATAAAATGATAAAATTGTGTTCATTATTGCAGCATGATCAAGCCATATGATCCTGCTAGGCTAACGTGACCAGACGCCCCGATTTGACCGGGACGGTCCCGATTTTGAGTTGCGCGTCCCCAGTCCCGACAAAGGTCCGTCGGGACGCTGAAATGTCCCGGTTTACACCAAACACTAACAAACTGTCCCGGTTACAGCGATCATATATAGCCAACGAGATGTCAATAAAGCTTCTAGCAATTCAGCATCAATGTGCGTGTGCGCGCAGTCAACCTTACAATGTATCTTTTTGTACAATGTTGCAATATAGAGGCCGCGTTATAACGGTTTTTTTTCGCTAGCGGCTGTCAACTACTATGCGACAATGCCGAACAGATGAGCGCTGGGCGGAGATGTTCGCGCACTTCAAGAGCAGGGAGATTCCTTACAGCAATGCCAGCCAGCTTTGCCAGTTTGCCATGTGCCCGCCTGGCACCAATGCTCCAGTTGAGTGAATATTTTCACTCATGAGTAACACCTGACTGACGGCAGATTCTACCATAACAGAGGCCAGTTAAGTCCCATCTCCTTAAATTGCTGAATTGATTGTTTTGATCATTCTATGAAGTTTTTCTAGTAGCATTTGGGGTCTTGGACATTCACAGTAAATTTTAGGACAGTAGTCCTGGTAACTAATTAATAAAAGCCTGACATGACAGACATGCTAAATGACAATAGAAACATCGGTTTCTATCATCAAAACCTGACAGACAAACTAACGTCTACCATCATATTCTGACAGACGCTCTAGAGGACAATAGCAACAAAACTGTTTCTTACATTATTAATCTGACAAATTTAGTAATAATATTAAATACCTCATCATTAGAACCAAATAATAAAATAAAATATTGAAATAAAAAAGATAAAATTTATTTTCAAAATTGAAATATCAACAATAATTGTCAGAACAGTGACGATAGACACGACTGTGTCACTTTCGCGGGGAAATAACACATTGAAATGGCCTGTCGGCTGAAAGGGTCGCAAGTGGCTCTGATTTATCTCAACTTACGATAGTTTTCTGGAGGAAAACTTTAAATATGAATGCACAAATATATTCTCGATGTTTCTATCATCAAAAATTTCTCTCGTCAGGATAGCGGACTGAAAATCTTACCTTGATTTATTTGATGAAATCTAGCTGTCAGAACTCCAAGTCTTGCCCGGAAGTAAATGTCTGCTGTCACAAAAATCACGCGCAGTAGAATTTCCTCTTTGCGTCAGTCAACATGTGCGTGGTGAGGGCTTGAATTTTGCTATCGTCAGGTGCATTAGACTGACGATAGCATTTTTTAAAAAATAACTGTGGGCCTTCTCTCGTGAACGAAATAGTTTTTTCGCTGTTAATCTATTTCAACTATCTGTTGACACCCAAAAATGATAAAGCCTGCTTCCACACGATAACTACCAAAGATCCATAATGGCCGAGTCTATCGTCAGGTCATCTGACAGAAATTCACTGACGATAGCAACAGGGATAATGAAAGTGATTTTTAAAATGGGAGTTATGTCTGTCAGATATGTCAAAGAAATAGAACTTTATTCTTTAAAAATCTTTTATTGATATACTCAGTGTATTTTTAAAATGACGTGCTGTTTTAGAAGACCAAATACCATATTTTCAATCTTGAAAATATTACCTCACTGAAAAACGGACAAGAAAAATCTCTTATTTTGTGGGCAAGTGATTAATGGATCCAGTTACGGTAGAATCTGCCTGACGAGAGGAATCGCATGACCGTGCCTTGCTCATTACCCGGGCCAATTTCGACGATACTTGCTCGCAGTTTCACAGCAGGCTCTCGGGCAATAAAGCGCTACTGGAGCAAATTCACTCATCATGTAAATATATGCAATAAAATGGCATCTTTAGGGTGGGTGGGTTGGGTGGCTGTGTTTCTGAAACATTTTCTTTTGTCTTTCATCTGTTTCATATGTCTTTAATCTGCATCACAGATTGTCTTGACTTGTTTGATGCTGTTGTCAACTCAGGGTTCATGTTTTCAAAATGGTTAATAGCCGACACTGGTTAAGATTAAACAGAGGCATTTTGGGTAAAGGTTCGGAGGTGACAACGATTAGGCTCATGCGCTCGTTCCTGTTACAATACATAGCCTATTGTTTAAAAAAAAAAGTTAATGGCATAAAATGTTGATGTTAATATGCAAGCAATGCATTTTCTTGGCGTCTTCACAAAGGTGAAATAAATCAGTTGAAATTTAGGCTATTGGCCTATTCCCCATCATCACATCTGTTGTCTGATTTTCTTACCTTAACTGAATTGTGATAGAAGTGCATGTAGATAACAAGAAAATACTTGATGATTCTCTGAAATGTTGATAAAAGTGAGCTTCTACAATATGATAAAAGCACCTGTCCGAGCCATGGTTTGAGCCGACGCATGTTTACATCAAAACGCATGTGTGTGCACGAGCATCACGGTCACGCGCAAAGTGTCCCGGTTTTAGCCTCGGGAAATCTGGTCACCCTATGCTAGGCTTTTTGTATTGTGTTTACATGAATCTTGGGACAGAATAATCTTAGGCGCCGTTTACACATACCCGGGTATTTTTAAAAACGCAGACCTTTGTCTTCGTTTGTGCCTTTCGTTTATACACAAATGGAGTTTTTTCCTCTGAAAACGATTCTTTCTAAAAACCCCGGCAAAAGTGGAGATTTTTTGAAAACTCCGTTTTGCGTTTGTGTGTAAAGAGACCAAAACGGAGTTTTAGGCAATCTTCACGCCACAAAAGAGCGACCGTTGTACATATGACAAGCATGGAAACACTCAGAGTAGCAGCATTTGTTATTAAGAGCTATATTCGCCTGTTTGCTTTTGAGAATAAAGCTCAAAGCTCATTGACCAGCAGAGACGCATTAGGGCTCGGAGGGCAGCAATTGCGGAGCTTCCGGTGACCAAAAGAGCCCGACCGTACCACTGCCAGCGTCGGCGATTTTGGGTTCGACCTGGACGGACTGCTATCTGGTGGGAGAATTTCGAGAATGGCGTTGTCGTCCCGGAGGAATGGCAGGAAAATTTCAGAATGTCGCGATCCTCACTCCTGTCACTCGCAGAGTTGGTACGTCCGTACATACAGGGTGAGTGTACTCACATGCGCGCTTCTGTCGATGTCGTCAAAAAAGTTGCCTGCACACTCTATAGAGATCTTGCAGTCACGTGACCGGAAAGTACACAACCGCCATCGTGTCAGTCAAAAACACCGCTGAATACTGCTGCACTCGTGTACAGAATGGATCAATTTCAACTGACGGACTACACGGCTCATTTTTCTAATGAACAGATAACTACATACATGTCTAAAATAAACGATCTACAGATTTGTGACCCTTATGGCTTACCGGACGGAGTTTTCACGACCGGATTTTGAACTGCCAGCGGAATACCCAGACGTGTATAATTACCTCATCAACTTTCCCTCGCTGTTCAGTGGTGAAGCACTGCGTGCCTATAAATCTCTGGACAGTTATCTTTACAGAAATTCAGGAGTTGTCAGCGACTCAGATGTGGCATCTTGTAAACAAGAATCCTCATTGGATGGGTAAGTCACTTAAGTATTGAGTATAGCACTGACCAGCCGATTATAGAATAAGGTAATTCCAGCTGTAATTCCAAATCGTCCGTCTTGTTTACCATGGATCTGGCGTTGGAGAGGTAGAGGCTTGGCAGTGGAGATTTGAGCGGCTGTTTTCTGAGCTTAGTCAACAGGCCGGCTCTACAGCCTCGCTTTTGCTTCCGCTCCCGACACCGCCTCCTTCGCTTTGCTTCCGATAACAATCCACGGAGACCCCGCTGGTCTCGCTATCTCGTCCGGAATGTTTTTTTGTTTTTTTTTCTCGTCCGGAATGTTGTGCATGCGATGGAAATCGCTACAAACTGTCATTTTCTGCTGGAAACCAATGTCCAGTAAGTCCATACGGTTGTAGTGGATATTGAAGTCCGGTACAGACGAACAACACGCAAAAATGCACACAAAAAACGTGCACCGGTAGGGAGAGCTTGTAGCCGCAGCCGTTGTAGTAGAATTGTATATAGTAGGGTTTTCCAGAAGAAAAGGTAGAAGTAAAAGCAGAAGTAGAATGCGGAATATGGCGTTTGACCGACACGATGGCGTCTGTCACAATCTGGATCGGCTGTGACGTCACATGCAAGTGCTCCATTACCTGGCTGACGAGGGTAGACTGCGCAAGACAGCTAATGCGTTTGGCCTTGCTCGCTCAACAGTGTCCATCATAGTCCATCAGCTCGACAGCGTATTTATGTGGATCAATATAAACGTAATTAAAAAAAAAAAAAAAAAAACGCAGCTGTGTGCACAAAGTTATTTTGGAAAACGGAGTTTAGAAAATATGCGTTTTTAAAAATACCCGGGTATGTGTAAACAGCGCCTTACTTAAAACCAAACTACAGATGTATTTCAGTGTTGCACTTAATAGTTAGCACTTGGCTATTCATGTGCATGTTTTAGCTCTGCAGTCCTACCCAAACGACTAACTGTACAGCACTTGACTCACTCTGCTCTGTGCACATAATGGAATTTGAGAAGCACTATGATTTTTCACCTTTTAGACCACTTGTTTTTGCAGGCCTTGATGTGTTCTTTACAAATCATAATAAACCATGCAGCCCCATGTCCACATATTACACACTTATTGGAAGCAAAACATTTTTGCCACATATACGGATACATTTACCACAAAGTGATACGACGACAATGAAGAAGTACTTCTATGAGTGCTGAATATCAAGTCCTTTTGGTTCCTTTTCTCTACCCGGCTCGTCCGTGCTCGAACCACTTGAAGCACACAAAGCTAGCCCGTGTACCTCGTAACTGCTGTGTGAGCAACAGTTTTCTGTCCTCCAAAACTGTGATGAGACATTTTTCCCCCTCTTCAGGTTTGCTTCCGTTCACAGTTTTGGCTGTTCTTACAAGCTAGAATTGCTACTGCTAGCGTAGCTTGTTAGCTTGCACTTCAGTGTCCAAGATAGCTAGACAATTTTGCTAGTGGCTCTCTCCAGTTCACACTCCGTGCTACTGGTACCAACTGGCACAAGACCTGAGAAAATCGTGAAAGTTGAAAAAGCGGACTGTGCTGTTGCTTAGCTTGACCTGCCAAGGATGCACCCTTGTGCAGCCCGTTGCCTAATCTCCTACAGTGGCAGGATGAGAACCGTCTCCGTTTTGCAACCACCAGCTCATAGGTCCTGTGCACCCAATGTAAGGCTATGCCTATTCAACAGCCACGAGCAGGCCTAGACCTTGATTTTGAGACCTCTCACACCCAACCTGACCAGGCAGCGAATCGCAAAGCCCAAGGTACACCACAAAACACTCTTAAATCCAGAATGGATTTGTTCAGAGGACTGGATTTGTTCCTAAAACCCCTTCCCTTGTGTATGTTGAAGTGCTCAGATGTAGTTCATGCCGTACAGTCATGAAAATGTCCACGGACGTGTGTGATGCATAATTCCATGTTCCCAGTGCTCCAGAACATATGTACTTCTTGAGGGTCACCTTCCCGGGACAGGCGTACGAGTTCAAAGTTCTCCCCTTCAGGCTGTCTCTCGCCGCTCTGTGGGCCAGATGTGACAGAGTTCTTCCATACTTGGACAATTGGTTCCCCTGTGCCTCCACCAGAGAACTTTTCACATACAGGACACAGCCTTCTCACACACACGCCCACATCTTGTACTCAGGGTGAATTCTCAGAAAAGCTCACCAACACTGAGACAAGTTATTCACATTACTGGCATACAGCTGGATTCAGGAAGAAGGATCATTTCCCTTGGTGGCACACACCAACTAGATGAGATTGGGCCGGTGTATCTGATTCCGACTCCTCAGAATGACAGACCTACTGACTGCTGCTGCAGTTAGGTTGTCTCTGGGTCTGCTAGAAAAACAAAAATTTTCAAAAGATGGGTTATATGCCCGCTGGAGACACATGACCTTCCTCAACAAGAGTACCACCATTAGGGATGGATCCCTATCAGACAGAGAGAGAATCACCATGGACTCCTCCCTCAACAGATTGGGGGGGGGGGGGGGGGGGGCGGCTGTGGTGAAACCGAGAACTGCAGGACTACAGGTCAAGTCAGAACATATCAACCTATTACAGCTCAGGGCAGTCTGGCCACCAGGGTTGCACAAGGTTGAGAAACACTTGTCACTTCATATGATCACCCATAGGTTAGAGTCACTGAGGGTGATTCACCTGCCCAGTCACCAAAACAGGGTGGCAGATGCATTTTGTATATTAAAGGAGAACTGAAGGCAAATTTATCATCAAAATTCTCTCTCATTTTATTAAATATCGGAATGCATTTCTGATATCTATTTTGTTGCTGCTATAGCAAGTTATGAGTGTTTGAAATATGCTCTGTAATACATCAGTCCATATGTCAAAGCAATGGCCGTAAACGAGATTCGCCGAGACCTGTGCAAGACATCGTAGAATGGAAAGTAAAACGTACAGCGGAAATCAAAGCGACCAACATCTGCCAACATTTGCCGCTTTTCCACTACCAACGCGGCTGAGTTGGGCTGAGTCGAGCTGAGCGGGGCTGTTGGCGTTGCATTTCGACTACAACCGCGCTGAACTGTGCTGGCTGAAAGTGGGTGGACACATTGGGTGGAGTTAGCGAAAGTGGGTGGACGTCACGTGATGTCGTTAGGCGGCGCAAACAGTGACATCAGTGAGCTTTTAAGCGGTAGTCTCACGACCCAGAGAGTAAACAATAAACATGGAGGACATGGAGTCGTTAGTGCTGCTGGTCTTGGTGCTGTGGCTTGTTGTCACCGACAACGCCAACAGATACTGGCAAGAGCGTAAAGATGAGGCGAGGCGCATAATTTGTCATAATTCTTCTTCTTCCGGGTTTACGGTGTTTACAGATGGTGGTTCCCAGCGTGCTCGCGGGGCGTGTGTGGGCATGTGAGGACACTCCTCCTCACCAATCACTGCACAGGGGAGTGCGTCTCCTCATGCCCCTAGCCTCACTCAGCACGGTTTGGCTCGCCTCAGCCTCACTGCAAAACCGTGCGAGTTTTGGGTGCTGAGTAAGGCTGAAGTGAGCCGAGTCGTGCTGCTCTGAGGTAGTCGAAACGCGAGCCGTGTTGGGCTGAAGTGAGCTGAAAAAGGGTAGTGGAAAAGGGTCAATTGTCAAAAGACGCACGCGCCCTCTTTCAAATGCTGATGTAATTAAGCCGGAAGTTGTGTTTGTTTTGATAGCAAATCAGGAAAGTTTGAAAAAAAGCAGGTAATAATAGTCATTTAAACTCGTTTTTGTGCAATATTTCATTTGGAAAACACAGTTTTCAAAATGGCGGCACTGACACTTCACGTTTTGAAGTCTTGTGAAGATCGCGCGGATAAGCGACACCTGCCGTGGACCAAACAAACTGAATTCAACATGGCTAAAACACCAAACAGGCCGATAAAGTATAATATTTAATTGCAATTAGTTGCCAATACGAGTCATGATATAAGGTGACTAAAACCCAAAACATAACTGAATAACACGTTAAGAAATAAAGCAAGTTTAAAAATGACTTCAGTTCTCCTTTTAGGAGTGTGGCGTCTGCACCCAGAGTTGGGAAAAAGTTTGCCCTGGCATAAGTGTCTCGCTTTGCCAATACTCAGTTTACTCACTGCCGAGCATGGTTCTTTCAAACCGAGCCAAACTGCCCTCTGGGTCAGGATGCACTGGCCCATAACTGGCCTCACAGTCTTCTGGATGCATTTCCACCTCGTTTGCTGATCCTACCTACGTTGCACAGATTCCTGCAGACCCTGGTTCCTTCACTATTGAGGGGACCACCCTGGCTACTTCCCCAACAAGCCACCTTACTGTGGATAAATGGACAAGTATGGCATCGCTAGCCAGACGTTTGGTTTGGCAGAGCAGCAAAAAGTTTGATGGATGTGATGTAGCAGCTCAAGAAACAATCCTGAGCACTAGCGCCCCTAGTGCTTGGGCTCTGCATGCCGATCGGTGGAAAATATTCCAGAAGTGTAGCCTAGTAAACTAGACCCACCCGCCTAGCGGCCAAAAATATTTTTGCCTAGCGAGTGGGTCTAGCCTCGCACCATATAAACAAAAACACCCCAGGCATCAAATCGTGCCCGCCAATCACAACGCAAGGTTTTTGTTTGGATTCTTTGGGCGGGCTTTTGCAGGAGTGACGACAAGGCTGCGCGACGCTGGAGAAAGCACAACAGGAAAGATGGCTACGGCTAGTGAACAGCGCGCGTTTGACTCCGCTTTGGAATCAGTTTTAGAAGAATTAGACTTGGAGTTTTCATTGAAACATGAGCAGGAAGAGGCTCTCCGCTCATTCCTTTTCAAGAAGGACGTTTTCGCTGTTTTGCCGACCGGCTATGGCAAAAGTCTGATCTACCAGCTGGCTCCGCTCGTAGCCAAAAGGATGGGGCTAGTTTGTGTAGTACAAAGAATTAATAAACAGCTTTGAAACATTACTTTTTGATTGTTTCTTATTTTCCCGTTATTTTAAATTTAAGGGAAATTATTTCACCAAACACCACTAAATAAAAACCTCTCAAAAACAGTTTAAGCAAACCCTTGAAAAACACTTGGGGGGGAATGAGTGTATGTGGTACAGACTCCAAACTTGTGGTCATTATCTCCAAACTTCTTAATATCTAGAACCTGTTTATTAATTAATACGCATTTTGAAAAATTATTTATTTCAAGGCCTCCCCCACTGCTTTCTGTCGCTCTGACTACGTCACAGTCACTGTTGCGCTGATTGGTCAGAGCGTTGGCCTATACGCACAGAGACAGTTTGAAAGACAGCAGTTTGTTCCTCCTACCCCCGTCGGAAATGTCTACGGATCGAGGCCAGACTAAATATTCACATTTAGTCTGGCTTGCCAGGCTACCAGAAGTGGCTTGCACAGTGCCATTCGGACCTGCTGCACCACCCAGTGCCTAAAGTGTTCAGCGTTTCACAGGGACTGCTGAAAAAAAAAAAAAAAAAAAAAACACGACAACTCCCCATCTCCACTGAAGGTGTATGTGGTGGCCATCTCAGCTCATCAGAACACCTCACTGGGAGCTCATCTGCTCATATCAGCCTTTTTGAAAGGAGCTAGAGGTCTCCTATGTCCTACATACGACATGACTTTGTGGTAAAGGTCTCAGTATACGCGCACATGCACGAGAGAGAATATCCATGTGTTAAACACCTTCCACTAGCGGTTACCTGTGGCTCATAAAACTACATTGCCATTTGTCTGTTGTTTCAGGGGTTTCTTTCAGTTTACCTTTGTTGTCGGCGGCAATAAAGCCCAGTATGTTCTCATGCCGCAGCATGATGGTCTGATAGATCTCGGCTTCACGAAACCAGGAGCGTTCTTCTCGAGAGGAGAAAATCTTCACTGCCACGTCTCCTCCTCTCCACTTTCCCCTCCACACCTCTCCAAAGCGGCCCTTCCCGATAATCTCCTGCAGCACAATAGTCCGAGCTACTGTCCTCTGCACAAATAGAGGCAGACCTGTCCAGAAAGAGAAACGCAAACAAAGAGCACAGACCAGATGAGTTCTTTATGTATTTACTTGGTCCTGAGAACATCACTTTACTTTACTCCAGTTGTGTACTTTCACAACACTTGTAAGAAAACAGTAAAACAAACCTCCAAAGCCATTAAAATACCCGATAGCTTAGGTATCCAAATGATAAATCAAAGCTCTTTAGTGGTTAGCTAATGAGGGGGGAAGGGGGGGGGGGGGGGGGGGGGATGATAAAATTAATTAGCTAGCCAACCAGGAAAGTAACCGCTCTAAAATGCTTCCCTGTACCTTGCTTTGATTGCTTGGAAAACGACTAGGTTAAAAAGTGGTATTTTAGTAGAAATACGGAGGGGATTATAGGAAATCACGCACACTGACTGGTCGAGAGATTCGGACTATTTCTCAAACGATCACCTCCAGCGGCGGCACGGTGGTGTAGTGGTTAGCGCTGTCGCCTCACAGCAAGAAGGTCCTGGGTTCGAGCCCCGTGGCCAGCGAGGGCCTTTCTGTGTGGAGTTTGCATGTTCTCCCCGTGTCCGCGTGGGTTTCCTCCGGGTGCTCCGGTTTCCCCCACAGTCCAAAGACATGCAGGTTAGGTTAACTGGTGACTCTAAATTGAGCGTAGGTGTGAATGTGAGTGTGAATGGTTGTCTGTGTCTATGTGTCAGCCCTGTGATGACCTGGCGACTTGTCTAGAGTGTACCCCGCCTTTCGCCCGTAGTCAGCTGGGATAGGCTCCAGCTTGCCTGCGACCCTGTAGAAGGATAAAGCGGCTACAGATAATGAGATCAGATGAGATCACCTCCAGCGACTTGGCAAAATGGCGGCCAAGTGCTTCGGCACCGTAAGTGAGGAAGAATCAGAAATTATGAAAGAAAATGCTGCTCCTAAAAAGTTTGGTCTAAAACTGCTCAAAGGTAAGGTGGAATTGTAATTTATTTTACCCGTTTCAAAACAAAAGTATTTTATGCGACTCGGCATGGGTGAGTGACAAGTCTGTGCACGCTACGTCTGCATGCTGCTTTTGAAGATTGAAGGAAAAAAAAAAATCACTTTTATTTAATAAAAATCACCTGTGTATTTATCCACCTCAGGCTCAGTGAATAACTGTCAAAGAACATATGGTGAGCTAGTTAGCAAGCTACAGAATAACAGAAACAAACCAGTGTATAATCATCGTCCTTTTCGGACAAAGGTTTTGTCTAGAGCACAAACGTGCTACATTAAGAAGTCAGCAATTCAGTGGCGAACTTTTCAGCTATAACAGGGTGACCAGATGTCCCCATTTTCCAGGGACAGTCCCGTTTTTGGTGGCCTGTCCCTGGCTGGAGCGGTCTCTGGAAATATCCCTGTTTTTAAACATGACCAAAACATCTACCAGATTTCAGCAGACACCTCGCGTATTGTTTTGTGGCTCACTTTAAGATGGGCTCAGGCCGATAGCAAAGATATTTTAGAACACCTCTGGCAAGAGCCTTTCCAGGATTTTGATTGGTGGAGCTGCAGAACAACTTTTTAGCAGAGCGCTAGAATCTTTGCCTAAACCAGGGGTGGGCAATTATTTTTTCCATGGGGCCACATGAGAAACAGAAAATTTTGTGGAGGGCCGGACCATAAGGCTGAACTAAATTCTGCATAATATTAATTGTATTTCTTTATATAAAGCAATAAATATATCATTGTTTTTACAAGCTGCTAAGACTGGTAAGAGTATGGAAAAAACGAGGTTGCCTTACAAAAATTGTCATTTATCCAATCAAATTTCCCAAAACAATGGTTAACAAAATGTGAACGTTTGTACCATTTTATTTTCAGTCACATTCACCCCAAAACACAATAAAGACATCACAATATTGTCTTTCTACTCCACATATCAAACAAGATGCATCATATTATAATAATGATGTCCACATTTCTAGTCTAATCACCTCATTTGGTGTTTTTTATTTGTTCAGTGAGAGAAATCTAGTCTCTGTTGGTCTTTAACGAGTGCATCAGAGTCAGGTTGAATGTCTGAGGTGGAGATGCGAAGCACAGCTGACAGATGATCATCAGTTGATTCGGTGTAGGTATCAGATCTACAGATCGGCTCGGGCTCCGGCGCCTGCTGGTGACGTCACACTACGTGATTGGCTGGACCGTTTGAAGGATGACGTACAAGTTTGTGGTTGGTCTGGACAAATTACGGAAGTAGTTATCGCGGGATTAGGTTTCGTGGGATGTCATGTTCATGTCGTGCGCATTGCGTTTTTGTTGAACACAACTTCAAAATAAAAGCAATGCACATTCAGTCCATGCATGAGGTAAAATTAGAAAATAAGTTTATTTTGTAATTTCTAATTAACCTTACGCGGGCCGGTCAGAATGAACCAAAGGGCCGGATGCGGCCCGCGGGCCGGAAAATGCCCAGGTCTGGCCTAAACCAAAGTCATTCATTCAGCTTTGACAGAGATCACTTCATCCACTCCTGGACAGATGAACCATATAGTCTTTTCTTGTAGGCCTAAGTGACGTTGTTTGTCATCTATGTTATTTAGCCTTTAAATGTGTAAGCTACATTTTGCAAATGTTGTATATGACATAACATTGCTCGTCACACTATAGTGAGATGTAGCGGTTGACCTAACAAACCGTAGCCTGCTGCGGCCGATGCTAGCAGGAGAAAGCTCAGTGCAGCGCCAATCAGTCAGCTGAAGTTGTTGCTAGGTGTAGCGTTGCTGTAACAGAAATCCAGCTGACATAAAATTGTAACAGTTCAACGGCATAAGCTAACTTGCACACAAATTGGCGTGTTATCCTACAGAGTAGCTGGCTATGTAAAGCTGTAGGCTTATAGTAATGTTACCAAAGTGTCAGTAATTTGTATAATTTGTTGTGATGTGTAGCGGACTACACATTTTGATTAAGGCTACTCATTTAGGTTCGGTCGTCAATTCAGCTATGGCTACAATTTAGGCTACGGGAGATCAGGAATCATTTGTATCCTCAACAACAACAACAACAACCATACATGAAATTGCTTGGATTGAAGTAAACTGTTTATTTAAATTGTGTTGTGTACATTTTTAGGGCGGCACGGTGGTGTAGTGGTTAGCGCTGTCGCCTCACAGCAAGAAGGTCCTGGGTTCGAGCCCCGTGGCCGGCGAGGGCCTTTCTGTGTGGAGTTTGCATGTTCTCCCCGTGTCCGCGTGGGTTTCCTCCGGGTGCTCCGGTTTCCCCCACAGTCCAAAGACATGCAGGTTAGGTTAACTGGTGACTCTAAATTGAGCGTAGGTGTGAATGGGAGTGTGAATGGTTGTCTGTGTCTATGTGTCAGCCCTGTGATGACCTGGCGACTTGTCCAGGGTGTACCCCGCCTTTCGCCCGTAGTCAGCTGGGATAGGCTCCAGCTTGCCCGCGACCCTGTAGAACAGGATAAAGCGGCTACAGATAATGAGATGAGACATCTTTAAATACATTGTCCATTACTAGTGGCATATAATGGTAATTAACTTAATACATTTACTTTCATGGGTCTAAAACATCTCTTTCAGGTAGCCTACAATTTAAGAGTCTAAAAATCTAAACCATGTACCCACACCAGAGATTTTCACATTGCCTTTAATTAACGTTCACCTAAAGCAGTTGCAGAATCGGCCTACAGTGCACTCGGTGAGGAAAAGCCCGCTTTTTATGCAATGTGTGACCAAAATACATGAAAACCAGAAACGGTCCCCCTTTTTATTACAAAAATGAAAACATTAGATGTTTTAATGATCTTTTCACTGCCGAACCAAAAATGTCCCCGGTTTTCATCTCAGAAACCTGGTCACCTTCAGCTATAAGCTTGGTGTTCCGTCCTCACATCACATGTAAAAGCTATTCTATTCGAGTCCAGCCAGCATCTTTATTTACTCTCGGTGTATTTAAAGGCGAACTGAAGGTGAATTTTTATCATCAAAATTCTATTTCTCATTTTGTTAAATATAGGAATGCATTTTTGACAGCTATTTTGTCACTGCTATAGCAAGTTGAGTGTTTGAAATATATTATGTAATACATCACAGGGCTCAAAATTCATATGCTTTTTTTCAGCAGCCAGCCGGACTAGTTACCTTCCAAAGTAACTCGCCAAACAGAAAAGCAACTCGCCAAAATTTGTTCATGTATGAATTTTACTTGTCAAAAATAGCACACACAAAAAAAGGAGTAGTTACTATTGTTCATGACTAATGTGCATTTATTTCAAGACCCGAGTATTTGGATACTGTTGTTTTTTTTTTGCACACTTCACAAATTAGTATTTGCTGTTCCACGTCCTCCTCGCGATAGCCAAAAAAATGCCAGATGACTGACCCTTTACTAGTTCTTTTAGGAACCAATTCGTTTGCTTCCATTTTTAATTTGTCACTGAAATTGACAGAGCTTACACGGTAGCCTATGCAACACCAGCGATTGCATGAACTGAGTCAGCGCTGTAAACCGAAACTAGAAAATCTTCCCACAAGTTCCTTTCAGCACCTAGATGTCACCCGGGATTGGTTGGCGAGTGCGTGACGTTGTTTTTTTTTTATCCTTAGGCAGTCCGGGATTGGTTGGAGTGCGCGTGACATTGGTTTTTTTTACCCTTAGGCAGCCTCTCGCATTACTGCCTGAGGGACAGGGAGAAAACCACCGGAAACGGTTTTAAACAAACGCAACAAACACCAAACAAATGCAAGTCGGCAGATGACCATAAAATACTCGATAGTTACAATATAATAATTATTATGTATCTCACACAGAATTTTCAGAGATATATTGAGTATATTCGATATATCGCACAGCCCTAGTCTGAATCTTCACTTCATATACATTTTTTATTTTCAGCTAGCCAGCCGGGCTGCCTAGTGACCGGAATTACCCACCAAATGACAAATTAAGTCGCCGTGGGCGACCGGACCACCGTGAATTTCGAGCCCTGCATCAGTCCATATGTCAAAGCAATGGCCATAAACGAGATTCGCTGAGACCTGTGCGAGACATCGTAGGACGGAAGTAAAACGTACAGCGGAAATCAAAGTGACCAACACCTGCCAACGTTGTCAAAAGACGCACGCGCCCTCTTTCAAATGCTGCCGTAATCAAGCCGGAAGTTTTGTTTGTTTTGATAGCAAATCAGGAAAGTTTGAAAAAAGTAGGCAGTAATAGTTATTTAAACTCGTTTTTGTGCAATATTTCGTTTGGAAAACAGTTTTCAAAACGGCAGCACTGACAGTTCACGTTTCGAAGTCTCGCACGGATAAGCGACACCTGCTGTGGACCAAACAAACTAAATTCAACATGGCTAAAAAACGAACAGGCCGATAAGCATAATCTTTAATTGCAATTAGTTGCCAATACGAGCCACAATATAAGGTTACCAAAACCGAAAAGGTAATTGAATAAACACGTTAATTAAGAAATAAAGCAAGTTTAAAAATGACTTCAGTTCCCCTTAACTGTGAGGTAACTTTAGTTAGCAGGCGAGTAATAGGACAGCTTTGGGTTGGACTTCATCGTTCTGAAAGATCATCGGTCCTCCATGCATGCTAATTAATCAGCCTTGTAAAAACTCTTCTACTATGAGCAAGATCCTGCTGTTGTGTGTAGTGCAGCTGGTGGTGGGCTCTGGAATGAGTAGTGAGCTATAGTTTAAGTACTGAGGTGCATCACCCCACCATGAAACTTGGAGCAATTTGTTTTCTTCTCTTTTCTGTTGTCAAACCCAGTTGTCTACCAAGCAAGTACAAATAAATGACAAAGTTTTGACATGCAATCTCTGTCCTGGGTGCCCAGGTTAGGGGTTTGTCCAGCCCTGGCTGAACTACAACTGTGTACCCTCCTTCAGATGTAATGCTAACCTGATCCTGAGCCAGATGTGGACAGGTCATAGATGAGGTCCTGTAGTGTTTTGTCCTTAGCCAGGTACAGGTGCTCAGTACTGGGGTCCTCCACCTCCAGCCTCTGTCTGTGGCCGTAGGCCCTCTGGTGGTGTTGGAAAAGGAAGAGGCCCAGCAGCACCAGCACAAACAGTGCAAACAGAGGACCTGCAACCACGGCGGCCAGCTCCACCGGCCCCCAGCCACCCATCCTGGTTGATGTATTAGGCTGCACAGTCACTAAGAAACATAGCATAACCATTAAGCCTCAGACAGTCAAAGCTTAATACCAAATGTAGTGTCAATATTTATATCTCTAGAATAATTCTCTTCTCGAGAAAACGTGGATTCATTTTCTATAACGGCAGCTATGAAAACGTCTCTGGCTGCATGGTTTACATTAACATGCTTGTTGCAATGTGTTACAGTTTCTATAGTAAACAGCTTGCACAGGGACATCTAAGAATATAAAAATAAATAAATAAATAAAATAAATCTGTTTGTGGTTCTATGTACAGTGGTGCTTGAAAGTTTGTGAACCCTTTAGAATTTTCTATATTTCTGCATAAATATGACCTAAAACATCAGATTTTCACGCAAGTCCTAAAAGTAGATAAAGAGAACCCAGTTAAACAAATGAGAAAAATATTATACTTGGTCATTTATTTATTGAAGAAAAGGATCCAAATGTTACATACCTGTGAGTGACAAAAGTATGTGAACCTTTAGGATTAGCAATTAATTTGCAGGTGAAATTAGAGTCAGGTGTTTTCAATCAATGGGATGACAATCAGGTGTGAGTGGGCACCCTGTTTTATTTAAAGAACAGGGATCTATCAAAGTCTGATCTTCACAACACGTTTGTGGAAGTGTATCATGGCACGAACAAAGGAGATTTCTGAGGACCTCAGAAAAAGCCTTGTTGATGCTCATCAGGCTGGAAAAGGTTACAAAACCATCTCTAAAGAGTTTGGACTCCACCAATCCACAGTCAGACAGATTGTGTACAAATGGAGGAAATTCAAGACCATTGGTACCCTCCCCAGGAGTGGTCGACCAACAAGGATCACTCCAAGAGCAAGGCATGTAATAGTCGGCGAGGTCACAAAGGACCCCAGGGTAACTTCTAAGCAACTGAAGGCCTCTCTCACATTGGCTAATGTTAATGTTCATGAGTCCACCATCAGGAGAACACTGAACAACAATGGTGTGCATGGCAGGGCTGCAAGGGGAAAGCCACTGCTCGCCAAAAAGAACATCGGTGCTCGTCTGCAGTTTGCTAAAGATCACATGGACAAGTCAGAAGGCTACTGGAAAAATGTTTTGTGGATGGATGAGACCAAAATAGAACTTTTTGGTTTAAATGAGAAGCGTTATGTTTGCAGAAAGGAAAACACTGCATTCCAGCATAAGAACCTTATCCCATCTGTGAAACATGGTGGCGGTAGTATCATGGTTTGGGCTTGTTTTGCTGCATCTGGGCCAGGACGGCTTGCCATCACTGATGGAACAATGAATTCTGAATTATACCAGCAAATTCTAAAGGAAAATGTCAGGACATCTGTCCATGAACTGAATCTCAAGAGAAGGTGGGTCATGCAGCAAGACAACGACCCTAAGCACACAAGTCGTTCTACCAAAGAATGGTTAAAGAAGAATAAAGTTAATGTTTTGGAATGGCCAAGTCAAAGTCCTGACCTTAATCCAATGGAAATGTTGTGGAAGGACCTGAAGCGAGCAGTTCATGTGAGGAAACCCACCAACATCCCAGAGTTGAAGCTGTTCTGTACGGAGGAATGGGCTAAAATTCCTCCAAGCCGGTGTGCAGGACTGATCAACAGTTACCGGAAACGTTTAGTTGCAGTTATTGCTGCACAAGGGGGTCACACCAGATACTGAAAGCAAAGGTTCACATACTTTTGCCACTCATAGATATGTAATATTGGATCCTTTCCCCAATAAATAAAATGACCAAGTATAATATTTGTGTCTTACTTGTTTAACTGGGTTCTCTTTATCTACTTTTAGGACTTGTGTGAAAATCTGATGATGTTTTAGGTCATATTTATGCAGAAATATAGAAAATTCTAAAAAGGTTCAAACTTTCAAGCACCACTATATATAGTCAGTCAATGATATGAAGTTTTCTGTAAGGAAATGTTTAGCATTTTCTGAAGAACCTTCCTGTGGTAGTGCTTTGTAACTCTTTTAAAGTCAATAACTTCGAGATAAAGAAAAATTAGAGACTGCTGAGGAAACGACTTTTTATAGGCATTTTATAAGATGAGTGATAACAGGCTCCATCCTGCTTCACAGATGTTCCACAACATTCAACATCACCATCTTTAAACTTTAAAAAAAAATCATTGTTAGCAAACTGATGCCATATTAGACGAATAATTCGGGGACTCCTCCCTTCTGGAAATTATTTTCCTAACACACCATGCCCCGTTATATTTTATTCCCTACATACCATTCATAGCTAATCTAACATGCACTGCAGGACAGAAGGTTATGCTAGAACCCTACGTAATGTGTAGGACACTTACCCGAGTGCACCTTGAGGTCGAGACTGTTACAGTAGTCCGTATAGCAGCAGTGGATGTTGAGCAGCCCCTCGGCGCTCAGACAGAAGAAGGGTTGTCCAGGAGGAACCAGCTTCTCTTTATCGATACAGATTCTAACGTGCTGCTCCTGGCCATCAATAAGGGAGGTTGAAGCCATGCAGGCCCCCGTCGTCTCACAGCGGTAGCCATTCTTTTCACACTGAGACGTGGTGCAGTTACACAACAGACCTAGAGAGAGAGAAAATGGGAGAGACATGGACTTGTGAAAACACTTAAAAACTTAGTGTTGCTCACAAGCTACACTCAGAACAGAGAGTACAGACTTCAGCATACTGTTGTATCGCTTTTCGCCATTCCTGGCATTTAGACTAGTTTTTAAATCCACTGCACATTCAAAAACTAATGGTACTTTGGATCCTGGCTGCAATTAATTTCCCAACAACCTGAAAGAATGATTGTGAGAAGAACAAATACACTGTGGCATGAAACCGTGCTCTTGATGAATGCAGCATGGAAGAATTGAGAGTTAAATGTCAAGAACAATAAGATAAGAAAAATATCTACACAGCTAAGGAAATGATATCATCAAGACTGTGTTAACACAAAATCCTTCATCAAGTTGGCATGGATGATCACAAAAAATGAAAGCATATCAGTTTGTTTTTGCTGCATTTGTGGCATTAAAAATAATAATCGGCATTTGCTCTGGTGCAGTTTTTGAGAAATAAAACAGCACGTTCATTGGGGCTCTGCAAATCAACAAATGAAATTTTACTCTCTGTTCTTCATATTCTGTATGCTCTTTTGTATGATATTTAACTTTGTACGTGTAACCCCTTTTTCCTCGTAGTTTCTGCTCGTACCAATTTTGAGTAAGTACTTAGGCCAAAAAAAAAAAAAAAAAAAAAAAAGAATGTGTTTCAGGTAACATGAAATACTAAAATAAGGTCGGTAGGTAGGAAAGGTTTTTTTTCTTAATTTTTTTTTTTATTTTGTTCGAAAAAATTAACACAAGTAAACATCTTACAAAATAGTATTTTGGCACAGAATCCTTTATACCACACATCATAATAAAAAAGTGTTTTAAATCTTTAAACAAATAAAAAAAATATATTGCGGGAGTTCGAGTTATGATCTACGGAAGCGTATTGCTGCCACACTCAAAAAAATTGGCTTAGAATCAAGTAATTACGTGAAAAGATATTGTTAACAAAGTTATCACGTTTTTACAATATATTTATCATGTAATAACATATCACGTAATTTCATGATATTTTCATGTAATAACGTGAAAACACCTTATCAAGAAATAACGTGAAAATAACGTCCTAGGCTAGGCTACTTCCCTTAAAAGCAGACGGCCTAGCCTAGCCTACTGTAGAACTTGGGTCAAGCAAAAACACTGAGCAAAAACATGGCTGAATCCTGAATGACTCCTATTTGTATAAATAGGAGACTACATAGGCGGCAAAATGTAGTGTTTTTCCTGCCATGGAAGTGCACTTGTATACTGAAGAGGAAGCAATTTGCATTACAGCCTTGAATGAAGATTCAAAATGGTGGCTCAGCTCAGTTTTCCCTTCCTCCTTCAGTATACAAGTGCGCTTCCATGTTTATGCAGGAGGGCTGATAGAAGTGGCGAAACATTTTACTTTTTATAGTTTCTTTCACAACTTGAATGCGTTGAAACAAAAAATTATGACAAACTAACGCCGCTTACACTAAAATATCGAGGGAAATTTGTAATAACTTTACGGTCGGCAATTTCGCCGCCGAAATTCTCGGTCGGTCGGGTTACCGGAAACACACTTTATTTGGCCTTAAGCAAAAATTTAATTAAATAAGATAAAACCCTGAAGCATATGAAACTGGATCAGTGGCAAAAAGACTGATTGGAAAAGGCCAATAGATTTTTGGAAACGGCCCAGAGGTTTATGGTCGTGTGTGTAAATGTTCTCAGGAGCAAAATGATACAGAACAAAGGCAGATTTAACAGTCAAGTTTATTTTATAGCACTTTTAACAACAGACATTGTCGCAAAGCAGCTTTACAGAGTTTTAAAGTGACTTTAAACATGAGTTAATTTTATCCCCGATGAGCAGCCTGTGGCAACGGTGGCAAGGAAAAACTCCCTCAGACGACACGAAGAAACCTCAAGAGGAACCAGACTCAAAGGGAACCCAGCCTACTTTTTTTTGTTTGTTTGTTTCCGTTTCCGGTTGAGAGTACGTCGTGCGCGTTCTGGCTGCCGCTTCTCACCGGAGCTTTTTTGTTTTATTTCTTTTTCTATTTTTTTTTTTCCTGTGTGTTTGTGTAGTTTGATGTTTGAGTGTTTTCTCCACCGGTTGTGGTGTAGCTCCGGACCTAGTTTTGGGCGTCGGTTCCCTCCAGGCCTTGGTTCGCTGTGGGTGATGCCTGTGCTCCCAGCTGTGGACTGCAGTGAGCTCGTTGCTCATTTTACATCATGGTCGTCCAGCGCTCTGTGCTTTAGTGGTTGGCGTGATGTTCCGAGCGATGTTGCTTGGTGGTGTCGCGGCGGCTGTGCAGGCGGTTTGGGACACACCAGCGCTTTGCGTGGCGGAGCTTCTCTGCTCACTTTGTGGATCCATGGCGTGATGTTCGGAGCGATGCTGCTGATGGCGTCGCGGCGGCGGTGCTGGAGATGTGGGACTTGTTTTCGTGCGCCTTTTGGTGGGACTGTGGCTGCTACACCACTGGAATTACATCCTGACCCCTACTTGGTGGACTTTTTACTTTTATTTTTTTCTTCCTTTGTCTACTATTGTAAAGCATCCTTGGGTTTCTTGAAAGGCGCTATATAAATTTAAATTATTATTATTATTATTATTATTATCATCATCATCCTCATTTGGACAACAACCGACAACATGACTATAACATTAACAGTTTTAACATGAATCAGAAATCACCTTTATTGCCAGGTATGTGGACACACGAGGAATTTGATTCCGGTTTCACTTAGCTCTCATAGTACAAAACAGATAAAAAGCGTATACACAAAACAAACAAACAAACAAAAAAAAGTCAGTTTCGTTGATGTTATAAACTCTTCATTAATGGAAACTTGAGTGCAAAACTATTCATGACAACTGCAGTCCTAAAGTTAGCAAGTCAACTGTAGTCCTCGGCCATAAAAGCATTACTGTAAGAGTCCAGAGTGTCTTCCAAGTGCATGGATTAAAGCAAAAAAAAAAAAAAACTGAAGAAAAAAAAAAAAAAGCTCTATGTCGTTGGCCCCTACCACGTCAGTGATGCGTCAAATTTTAAACGCCGTGTTGTCCATTATCCCCTCGACCATACTTGTAGTACATTTACGTAATTTTAACAATGACTAAAGCTAAGGCAAGACTTGACCATTGTCATTACTGGCTATTCATGATGAAACATCAAGTTTTCAGCGCAAAGTGCAAATTTATTTCAACAATACTTTAGTAATGCACAGCAGTGGTTAAGAGAAAAGTGCAAGTGCAGTCGAACTTGAACCATGCTTTCAAAAGAGTGGAACAGAAAGAAAAATAAGAAAATCTGTTGAAATAAAGCCAGGAAACAAGAAAAGTAAAGTTCACTTTTTCTGCTTCTTCGCAGTGAAGCCAAAGGCATCTAGTTTGGCAACACCTGATGCCTGTTTTTGTTTCTTTTTCCTTGGCACAGCAGCAGGAGCTTGCCATTATCGCCCATTTCATTTCGCCAAGCCCATCTCCACTTATTCTTTACCGTTTTGTCGATGTCTGATACATCTGTGCCTTCATTTAAAAGAAGCGCGTCCATGCTGGCAAAACCGAAAGTAATTTGACGCGCTCTAGTGATGGAAATCGAAGGGCCTATGTCAGGTGGCCTTATACGCAGTACTCGAGTTGAGGGGGGATGTGGGGGGAGGCATCCCCCTTCTGAAATAAAAATCTCAAATCATCCCCCTTATAAACCAGCCATCCCCCCCCATCACATCCCTTGTGCCATTTTACCAATTAATGTGGAAATTAGCCTACTATTATTTTAACAAATATTACTACCATTTCAACATTAGAGGCTTTGCGCAGTGATAGCCTACATGTAGCCGGATAAAAAAGACGCATATTTATTTATTCGATTGCACCTCTCATTCACACCTACAGTACCAGTCAAAAGTTTGGAAACGCCTCCAATTCAGTGGTTTTTCATTATTTTAAAATTTTCTGAATACTAAAGTCATCGACATTATGAAGAAATATATATATATGGAATTATTTGGTAAACAAAAAAAAGTGTTAATCAAACCAGAATATGTTTTATATTTTAGATTCTTCAAAGTAGGCACCTTTTGCTGAGATGACAGCTTTGCACATCTTGGCGTTTTCTCAGTCAGCTTTTCGAGGTAGTCACCTGGAATGGCCTTCAGTTTACAGCTGTGCCTTGTCAAGAGTTAATTTCTTGAATTTCTTGACCTCTTAATGTGTTTGAGACCATCAGTTGTGTTGTGAAGAGGTAGAGTTGGTATACAGTGAATGGCCCTATTTGAGTACTACTCTAATCCATATTATGCCAAGAACTACTCAACTAAGGCCCTGTCCACATGGCAACGGATTCAGGTGACTATGATAAAATTGTTTATCGTTTCGGCCTGGCGTCCACACAGCACCGGCGTTTTGGGTGCCCCAAAACGAAATCTTTTGAGAACAGGTCCCAGGGTGGAAAAATCTGGCACCGGCGCTGTTGCAAAGTCTTCTGGATGAGTAGAACGGATTTGTTTACGATGACATCACAACCACATGACTGTCAGTGCTTCATGCCGGGTAGAAGTGTAACGAACTCGATGCGAGTTGTCAACAAATCCTATAACTAGTCCAAACACTGTGGAAGCAGTAACCAAAACTGCGCACCGCCCGTGCGCTTTCCAAAAACAAAACCAATCCCGCCAGCAAAAATAGGGAAAAAAAAAAAAAAAAGGAGCGATCTCACCTCTTCAGATGTTGGTTTAAGTCCGACAATACATTCCTCAAAAAGGGTGTAGAACAACAAAGTAATCCATCAACGTGTAGCATTCAATTTATTCCGGACCATTAAAGAATTCTGGAGGATATCAGAATGTTGGCATAACGGCTTCCATCTACCCCCATTCATTCCTCTTTCCGCGTCTTTCGTTTTACGCTACTGATTAATAATCAAAACTTTGTGTGGCTGATGCTACAGAAGAAGGGGTTTATGCGCATGCGTCTACTTCTTCTATTGTTCTGGTGTCTCCGATGGGACCGTCTTTACAGTGCACCTAGAGGTGTGGCATGTGTATTGCATCGTTTTCAGCAAGCGTTGCGTTGCCATATGGACCTGAAATGTAACTGATCCGTTGCCCATGTGGACGCGATATTTATATAAAAAAAAAAAATCTCGTTGCCGTTGTCGTGTGGATGTAGCCCAAGTAAAGAAAAACGACAGTCCATCATTACTTTAAGAAATAAAGGTCAGTCAGTCCAAAAATTTTGGGATTAGTTGGACCACAGAGTGAAGGCAAAGCAGCCAACGAGTGCTCAGCACCTCTGGGAACTCCAAGACTGTTGGAAAACCATTTCGAGTGATTACCTCATGAAGCTGATTGAGAGAATGTCAAGAGTGTGCAAAGCTGTAATCAAAGCAAAAGGTGCCTACTTTAAGAATCTAAAATCTAAAACATATTTTGGTTTGATTAACAAGTTTACTAAATGATTCTTTACGTGTTGCTGCATAGTCTGGATGACTTCAGTATTCATTTACAATGTAGGAAAAAAAAATTTAAATAAAAACATTGAATTTGAAGGTGTTTCCAAACTTTTGACTGGCACTGTATACAGAGGTTTCAGTCACTGAAAACAGCTACTTTCGCAAACTCTGGGCAGAGTGGAGATTTCTGAAAACTCCATCTTCAGACACGCGTGTAAATCGGGAAAACGAAGCAGCAGTGGACGAGAGGGCGCGCACGAATATACTGAGTCACAGGTGTGAATCTTTCACCAAATGCCAATTGTCCCGGTTCTTCATGAAATCGCACGCGCAAATTCATTAGGTTAACTTTCAAATAACTGTTCTTGTGCACTTGCGACACCGGAGCCACTTTCCTGAATTTTGAGCTTCGGAGTATTGGCTTCCACTGTTTTCTGACCTTTTGTGCTTAGTGAATGAGACACTTCATTACACTCCACTGACTGACTTCCAATTCCGGACTTTTTTGAAAATGTAAAAATATAGACCTACGAGATGTTTTTTGGGGACTTAATTCGCGTTGCTCCTTCACTATTAATTTTTGAGACTGACGAGGCACTAAATATTGTGGAATTATTTTCTCCTTACTATGAAGTTTGGCATCTTAAACAAGTGTTGGGAAATCTTGCAGCCCGACTCTGCAGCCTCCAGTGTTTAAGCGAACTGCTGAAACCAGTGTTTAAAGATTAAATCGTAGGCTAATCAAACCAAAGAAAAACACAGCCTTTCCAGAACATTGTCTGCCGAAGTCTGTTTAACCTACAAAAGGCTTAATAGCATAGGTCTTGCTGCGGCTTCAACAGGGCTGTTTAGATTTTTTTACCTGATCACATTTCAATAGGCAAATATCATCATCATCATCATCATTATTATTATTATTAGTATTATTACTACTACTACAACAATAATAGGCCTAGTATTAGTAGGAGGCAAGTAGTTGCCTAGTAGTAGGACAGCCAAATTGTTTTATCAGTGGAGCCGCCGTTAAAAGGAAACTGATGTGGAGCACCGCGGCTCGCCTCGGGGTGAATCGCGTCCCGAGGCGCGGGGCTGGCCCACCCTGGCAGCGCTGGTTCGTTGGGGAGAGGGCAGAGGTCGCTGGCTGCCAAGTTTGGGGAGGCTGGGACCTCCCCTGGCCGAGTTACGAGCGTGCAAAGTCGGGCTGGAGCCGCCGATAGAAACAAAACTCAAGCCGAGCACCGCGGCTCACTGCCTACGCCGAGCCTCCCCGGGACTAGACAGTAGCGGAGGCTGTATTTATTTATTTATGCCTATCTAGCGCAACAACATTCCTTTACATATACTCAAACATAGCACAAGAAAGGGTTCAACAACAGGCAATCACAGCAGCTTGGCGAAGTTCTAAATCATGTCGGTGTCAGACCTATGGGCCTACCCCCCCCCTTTTTTCTTCCTCAGATCTGCATCAATCTCATTATTGACCTTTAGCGCTCCCAATTGACGGAAATCCGTCGTAGCGACGGAAAACTTTAGTCCATGCAAGTGTGACTTTCAACACTTGGAAGATGCTCTGGGAAGACTAATACACGTGTACAGTAGAACACGTGAATCAAAGTGCCAGTACATGAGCATGTTTTGACTGAATAAGAACAGAGTCAAACCACGGGTCCAGACAGTGCCATTATGTTCCCTGGCCAGACTGCAAACTCTAGTGCCAAATCTAGAATGCCTGCGTTATGGTTCTTAGGCAGAAAAAAAAAAGAAAAAAAAACAGGATGTCATCTTTCTTCTATGACAGAATGGTGCAGCCTGGAACACTTGGTCTGTGTTCAGTTTATTTACATGGAGGCACAAAATAACTACTCCATCTTTAAACATTGTTTTCCTGATTCTCTGATTTAACTGGGCTAATAATAATAATAATAATAAAAATTACAATAAAAAAAAAAAAATAATAATAATAATAATAATAATAATAATAATAAACACTGGAGACAGAAAGGTTCCATTATAAAGGCTACACCTCACATTAACAGGTTGAAGTGACAAATCTGACAGTGTAATTTTTTCAGGGCTATATAATAAGTTCAACTTGTATAGTGCCTTTTTCACACTCAAGGTCTCTTTACGATTAAAAAAAAAAAAAAAAAAGGGGGGGCCACCAAAAGAGGGTCGTCGGGATGCAATTCCAGTGGTGTAGCTGCTAACAATCCCACTAAAATGCACACAAAGGCATGTTCCACACCGCCTGCACAGCCATCGCGACGCCACCTGGCAACATCACTCAGAACGCCAAGCCAGGCACAGAAGCACCGCCACACACACAGCGCTGGACAACCACGATGCTAAAAGAACAACAAGCTCACTGCAGTCCACAGCGAGGAGCACAGGCATCACCCATTGCAGACCAAGGTCTGAAGGGAACCGACACCCAAAACTGGGTCCGGAGCTACGCCACAACCAGCAGACAAAAACACCCAAACAAAGAAGAAACGTCAACCATACAAACACAAAAAGAAAAACAAAAGAAAGAAAAATAAAAAGCTCAGGACACAAAAGCTTTTCAAACTTGAGTAACTTTCATATGTGGTCCTAGAGCTGATACAATATGATGCCTTGAAATGGGGTCATGTTTACCGTTAGGCCCGTCATGATAAATCTGGCTGGACGATATATTGTCTCAGAAATTATTGCAATAAACTATTGTTGACGTCTTTTCAAGACAATTTTATGCCACTAGTAAAATAATCATGCAAATACACCCTTTCAAAGAACAGTAAACTTTTTAATGAAGTCAACTTATTCAATTCAACAGTGGAACGTAAAAAATATAAATAAATAACCTAAAGAAATTAAACAAAGCCACTCAACAAAATTAAAAAAATAAAATACAATCTATGGCTCTTAAAAATTGCACTTAAGTAAATATCAACTTGGTGCACAGGGTAATAAAGACAGACATTCTTTTCTTCACAGGCAACATTCTGCCAATCCAGTTTCTCAAAGATTTGTACCCAGATAAACAAAGTGCAAAGTAACAACGGATTGCCAGCTGTCATTTGGATAAAAGTAACAACAATTAGAGTGAGATAACGTGTAGGCAAGGGCGGAGGTTTGGTATTCACATTGGTGGGGACAAAAACCCAATGCCAACCGCCAGTGGCGCCAACTTCAGGTCAACATTAGAGGCTCACAATATTTTGCTCCGCTGTGTTCCACCAAAAGGGATCCATCATCTCTCCAAAGTCCAGACTTTTAAAATTTGAAGTTCAGAACTGTAGTAATTCATAAATAATAATAATAATAATAATAATAATAATAAGCACAGTGGTGTAGTGGTTAGCACTGTCGCCTCACAGCAAGAAGGTCCGTGTTCGAGCCCCGTGGCCGGCGAGGGCCTTTCTGTGTGGAGTTTGCATGTTCTCCCCGTGTCCGCGTGGGTTTCCTCCGGGTGCTCCGGTTTCCCCCACAGTCCAAAGACATGTAGGTTAGGTTAACTGGTGACTCTAAATTGACCGTAGGTGTGAATGTGAGTGTGAATGGTTGTCTGTGTCTATGTGTCAGCCCTGTGATGACCTGGCGACTTGTCCAGGGTGTACCCCGCCTTTCGCCCGTAGTCAGTTGGGATAGGCTCCAGCTTGCCTGCGACCCTGTAGAACAGGATAAAGCGGCTACAGATAATGAGATAATAAATATGCAATTCATTTGATGAATTGCAAATCCTGCATGTGATTAACTCATTCTACCAATTTGCAAATGTGTTTTCCAAGCGAATAACGCATTGACTGTCGGGAGGGTGTGTGTTCCTTTCCCTCATAAATGGCGTTCCATGAGGCTGGCAGGGGGAGGGGGCTCTCTTCTGTCTGATCTTTAACTAGTTGTAAAATGCGAGTTTAAGCTGATGTGTGATTGATCTAACGCTAAAACAGGACGAGGCCTCGAGAACTTTCTTTGACATGTTGAAAGGTGACAATTTTACTTGGCAACAGAATGCATCTGAATTCTGATTGGTTGTTGTATCTGAATTCTGATTGGTTGTTATAATATTGCCCTTTTATTGTCTTCTTGAGAGGAGGAGGTAGTGACAGGGTTCTACAGAGAAGTTTTCAGCCTACCGCTTTCAAATGAACCCCCTCGAAAACCAATCAGTTCAGCGCATGTGTGTACTCAGTATGTGACTGTTTTCAAAAGAGAGGCGGGAGTAACCAAAAACTTCTGATGAAGACGGAGGCTGTTATGCTTATTACGTGAAAATATTTTATTTGATTAAAAGGTGTCTGGGCCACGAACAATGTCCACGTCACCATCAGGTTGTTGTTGTTTACATGCGTCATGTTACACGAACTCGGTCAGGGCTCTGCGGGTCTTAACTGAAGCACTTCAGATTCAGGGTTAGCAGGCTGCTGAAGTTTGCAGGCACTTCACAAGCAAGACTCGGTGTGCAATATTAGCCAACGTTAGCACAATCTGATATGATTTAATAATGTCTTTGTTACCTTAATGAACACCGGTTGGTGTCGTAATCAAGTCGGATTGTTATTTACATGCCACCCAAACTTAGAAAAAACAGTCATATTCGTATGTTGTCATTTTTACACACTGAATACGAACTGTTAACGGATTAATTTTACGAGCTAATCTAACGTTACATTCCTCAAGCACCGTTTGCTAGCTAGCAGCCGGTCACTGCACTGCAACCGCACTTGCTAATTGACATGGTAGCCAAACTTGCTTGCTGTTTTTGCGACCCCGCCCCCAGAGCGAATATTCATGAGCGAATTTTGCATGGTTTCACCCAGTGGAAACCTACAGTAACCTTTGTGTACCGCGCACGGAGCGGGATTTTTTTTTTTTCTTCAATCAGAAACATTGGTAGGGACATATCAACCTTCATTTGATATTGGTAGGGACATGTCCATACCCCATTCTACACCTATGGTCCATACAACGGAGCAACGTGGTGGTGTCTTTTCGCCATTCAGTGGATACCCTGGCTGGATAACTGTTGCATGCTGGGAAGCCCCACCTCTGACAGAGAGTGTGTTTTATTCAGTCAGTGGGTCAAGCTAATACTCTGGCGACTTCCCTATGTAGATGTACAGCACGTAAATGCCAACGTCGCAATAAAAAAAAAATTAATTTTTAAAAAATTTCCGAGTTCATTTACCGTACGGTATATCGAATATTGCAACAGGCCTATTTACCATGATCACACGAGAAGTCCATGTGAACATCTTTTGGTATTCTTAACGTCAGAAGTGGGAATATTCTGAAAGCTCAGGGTTTACGAGATGTGACTTGTTTGCTGATGTTTTCAGAAATGGAAATGGCCATGCGAGTATATTTCTCAGTGGATGATCAATTAATATATTGTAATTTTAGTCAGTGTTTTCTTCATAATTTTAAAATATGCCGGAGGAAAGTGATATTTCCAACAGCCTCATCTTTTCATTATGCCTTTGCATTTCCTACGTTACATTACCTGCTTGCTAACTTGTTAATGTTAGCCTGAACAAAGAGTCTTTTGGCGTCGATGTCGCCGTTGCCGAGCAGCAGTGTTCTCACGACGACACCACTCAAACGCCATGCATTTCGTGTACACAGTGTCCCATGATGTAATCACGAGCTCACAAGTTCCATTTGAAGGCAGCGTTAATCAGTACTTGGCCACGTGACTGTAACAAGAACGGTTCAAGGGCAAATACAGCCCCAATTACATACCGTATAACGGCGCCCAAATTACAGGCTTGTCAAAAGGCCCAAAATAGAACACAAGAAAATCGCCCAAATTAGAAGAAAAAAAATCCTGTTTCATAAGGGCGGAGAACCCAAAATATCTCATCTCATTATCTCTAGCCGCTTTATCCTTCTACAGGGTCGCAGGCAAGCTGGAGCCTATCCCAGCTGACCACGGACGAAAGGCGGGGTACACCCTGGACAAGTCGCCAGGTCATCACAGGGCTGACACATAGACACAGACAACCATTCACACTCACATTCACACCTACGCTCAATTTAGAGTCACCAGTTAACCTAACCTGCATGTCTTTGGACTGTGGGGGAAACCGGAGCACCCGGAGGAAACCCACGCGGACACGGAGAACATGCAAACTCCACACAGAAAGGCCCTTGCCTTTGTGAAATTCTCAACGATTCACGATAACACGTGGCTGTCGGTTTGTGATACTGTTGATAGTGCTCGGTTTGCATTAAATGTCAGCCGCTGTGAGAGCTGCCTCAGACTCCGGAATAACAGCGAGAGAGGAACACGGGGTAATTAACATGACTGTTCATAGTAACTTGTAGCCAGATTCATAACACAGCAGGAGCCAACACTGGGTTGCCAACTCTCACGCAATGAGCGTGAGACACACGCATTTGATCGTCTTCACACGCTCACACGCCATACCTCCGATTTCTCACGCTAGAAAAAAATCCAGTTTATCTATCTAATCTAGGCTACCCATTGCGTCGCGCCAACCACTTGCGATCGATCAATTACGCCTTACGCACGGCTAAACAGGCAGAGAGGTGTTCCCTTCTGTACACACTCCCCTATGGTAGGTGGCGCATCTAATGATGCTGCACTCGCCGGAAGTTGGATAATTGCCTACCGTCAATTTAGAGGAAGAGAAGAAGGTATCCGAGTTGAAGACGGGTGTCTCAGACAGGTTTGTACATATGCACGCCAATGTGTGGTGTTACTGGCGTAATTATGAACTTTATATAAAAAGTTTCTTAATCGTTTTAGCCTACAAGTGTTGTGAGAATATTTAATGCCATATCGAGAGCTGTGTACTAGGCATGCTAAATCATTATAGGCCTACTGCTGTGCCACAGCCTCTATCTTCCCCAACAAGCAGCACGGGAGAGCACCTCCTTAGCACACGGTTATTAAGGCGCATTTTTAGTTTGTTTACTGTACGTTATCATACTTTATGACTTTATTTGAAGCCATACTGGAAATGTTGTAAAATAAAGCATGTAAGAAATAATATTACAAATGCAAGAAGAGCCATTAGCCACCATACCTATTGTTTATTTATAGGGTATTTATTTTTAATTATTTATGATGTATGTAATTGCTCAAAGTAAAGCAAGCATGGTCACCTGTAATATCAAAGAACTTGAACTTGTGAATAATTTAAAAAAAAAAAAAAAAAAAACCCAATATACTGAGGAGACAGGGTTTCAAAGAGGGCAAGACAGGTAGAGAATATTTGTCAGATAACAGGCCCTGACGAATGCTCTATTACTAATAAGAAACAGATAAGAAATAAATTAATAAGAAATATATTAATATAGCTTATTTAAGTATGACCAAAATTTTTGAGCCCAACTTTGTGCACATTCGTGTGCACATTCCCACCCATGGCCAAGGTTCAGCTTTTTGTGTTTCAATACTGTTCAAACTTAATCATTTTAATGTTTCTTGTAGCACATGCACATTTAGCTTACTGTTTAAGCATTTTATTTGTTCTTTTGCTGTTGATATTTTTCCCCATGCCAATCTTCTGCTGAACCCAGTGGTGGGGAAAGCCCTTAAATGCATAATGAATAGTCAGTGAGGGACAATCTTATTTTTGCAACAGTTATTAAAAACTTAACATTTAGTTTCAATTCAGAAGGTGTTCAGGCTTAGCTGATGAAATATTTTCAAACATGAACTTGCCTTTAAATCCGAAACACAGGTCTATAGGGCTACAGGAACATTGGCAGTCATCTGTAGTTTTCTAGTGTGGGGGCTTTTAAGCCAAAACTTGGTGCTTTTGTTGGCCACAAGCTGAAGGCCTGGTAAGTCAGGGTGTGTAAGAATGTAGGTATGGCACAGCAGGCCACTCCAAAAATCCATCAGAACTCAGGAACATCTATAAAATCCAAAATCTCAACTCCCCCTCCCCCCTTCCCCCCATTGTCCATCTCCAGCTGGACGACCCACAAACAAAACACCAGAATGCAGGAGGACAAGTGAATATCAAACTGAATACAAAATTCCCCACTTACTGCATGGTGTGCGGAAAAATTGCCATCGACCCCCCCCAAAAAAAAAATCTCACTCCAAGGAATTTCGAAAAGTTGGCAGCCCTGGCTAACAGTAGACGCATGGCGCGTGCTGGTTACTGTATATTGTTCTTCCAGGTGGGAAATGATCAGTGTTAGCTTGTGAATTACATGTATTCATTGTTCTTTGAAAATATATGTACCTTTTTGAAACTTTTCTCTCTTTTGAAGAAACATTTATTTTGATACACATTAGAAAATCTTCAGAATTATGGGACATTTGTTTAAATTGGCTATAAATTATTTTGCAAGAAACAGACTGTTGCCAAAAATTCTGATATTATTTTAATATATACATGTACATCACTTTGAAAATAAAGTTTTACAGTATGTATTTGTTGCTAGAAAATATATCTTGCACACAAATTCCTCTATAGAAAATGATTTAATTCTGGGGGCATCGTTGCTCAGGTGGCTAAGGCGCCATACCATAAATCCGGGGACCCGGGTTCGATTCCGACCCGAGGTCATTTCCCGATCCCTCCCCGTCTCTCTCTCCCACTCATTTCCTGTCCTGTCTCTACACTGTCCTATCCAATAAAGGTGAAAAAAATCTTTAAAAAAGAAAAATGATTTAATTCTAAGAGCAAAACTTTGTGTTGTTGAATGACTGTTATACTAATTATACTACTGGACCTATTATTAATATATGTAAAGACATACTGCAAACTATTTTATGTGGTTATATTATATATTGATATCTTGTTTTATTTTAATTGATATATTGTTGAATTGACATATTCTAGCTTTTTTGATATGTATCAATAGCTTAATTTAGACAGATACATATACGTCATATTTTTGATATTTTGATTGTTCTAGATCATTATTGTTTCACTGTTTGAGATTTTAAAGTTCTCTGCTGCCCATACTCTTGTGCAAATAGATTGATATTACATATTGTTTCCCATTTTTCATGCATATAAAAGATTCATGAACTATTTTTATCTTTATTTATTCAGAATGTTGGAGAAAACTTTTGACTTTTTAGATACAGCATTACTTTGTACTTGCACATGATTATGTAATTTCTATTACTTTTATTGCTCGATATATTTATAATTGGTTAAAAAAAATTACTAAAAAAAAAAAAGTGTCAAATTTTCGGCACGCTATGCGCGAAAATAGTAAAAAAAAAAAAAAAAAAATTTAGGCTCGCTACGCTCCCCATGGTGCCCAAATTAAAAACCTGTCTTTGCCTCCGCGGTTACATTTGGAACTTGTGTGATTAGATTCGGTGGAACGGTGTGTTGGTTTTGGAGGAAGGGGATGTTTGAGGATTCAATTCAAACAAAACTGGAAGGAAATTACAGAAACTAACTAGAGTTTGAAACTACTGCCCAAGAAACAAGAGTATTAGGGGTCTTCCAGGAGACAGGTGCGTTTAGATTAAAGACAGATACGGGTTAAATGCGGTTATGAACGTGAACTATCAAGATAGGCTGATGCACTCGGAGTAAAAAAAAAAAAAAAATCGTGTGTGTAAAGAAGCTTGTAATGTGAACGTAGCCAAAGAATTTGTTACGCATTGTCCTAAAAGAGAGCAATTACTAAAGCTCATATCCCGCTTCAGAACTGACATTTCAAGAGACTTATAAAAAATTTTGTAATTCCAGCAGAATTAAAGAGATCCGTTTTCACAGACGTACATCTGCGTGTGTGTGGGTGGTTGGTTGGTTGGGTTCACATTCCCTGTATGCATTATGTACTTGTACTTCCTGGAACCTCTAGACTTGCTCGGTTGTATGACTGTAGAAGTGCCAAATCATGTACATACTTTTACACACTCCACTCGCTAGTACCTGCATCCCTGACAGCTTCCTGCCACTGTTGGTTTGAAACATGCAGGCGCTTGCACGTAACGTGTTTAATAGCTGGAGCTGTGATTTTCATACTCAAAAGGACACCGAGGCATTTTGGCATTTCCCTACATACACAGGTCATACTCATACTTGTTCGATCACTTACATGTGCGCGCACGCACACACACCTGTCAGTATGGCCTGCAGGCCTGTCTGCTGTTTTTTTTTTAAAACAGCTTTGATTGGTGTAAACAGAGTGAGTGCTTGAACATTGTAGATACACAACATGCGACAGAGAAAGACTCAAAAGGGAGTGATGTTAGGGAACGTATACGATGTATGATCCATTGACGGCAAATACGGACAGGCCAAATTAAACAAAATACTAGTACAGTGCTTGGGTGCGTGTGCGCACCAGAGGTGGACAGTAACGAAGTACATTTACTCGAGTACTGTACTTAAAGGAACAGTCCACCGTATTTCCATAATGAAATATGTTCTCTGAATTGAGACGAGCTGATCCGTACCTCTCCGAGCTTTGTGCGACCTCCCAGTCAGTCAGACGTGCTGTTACTCCTGTTAGCAATGTAGCTAGGCTCAGTATGGCCAATGGTATTTTTTGGGGCTGTAGTTAGATGCAACCAAACTCTTCCACGTTTTTCCTGTTTACATAGGTTTATATGACCAGTGACATGACAAAGTTCAGTTACATAAATTGAAACGTGGCGATTTTCTATGCTATGGAAAGTCCGCACTATAATGACAGGCGTACTAACACCTTCTGCGCGCTTCGACAGCGCACTGATACCTTCACAGGCCCATGGTAAAACTGCACTTCCAGGAGGGGCTGCCGTCTGCCTCCCGAGCCGGCCGAGAGCGCTCCTCGTCGGGCACGGTCAGGCGGGCGAATGCCCTGGTCCGTCCGCCCTGTCTAAAAAGAATGGTACAACTCGAGCCCCATGGTAAAACTGGGACTTAGTCATTTTTTCAGCCTAAGGCCCATGGTAAAACTAGGACTTTGTCATTTTTCCGCATGAGGCCCATGGTAAAACCACACTTCCAGGAGGGGCTGCCGTCTGCCTCCCAAGCCGGCCAAGAGTGCTCCTCGTCAGGCACAGTAAGGCGGGCGAATGCCCTGGTCTGTCTGCCCTGTCTTTATAAAAAAAGGTACAACTCCGAGTGAAGGTATCAATGCCCTGTTGAAGCGCGCAGAAGGTGTTAGTACGCCTGTCATTATAGTGCGGACTTTCCATAGCATGGAAAATCGCCACGTTTCAATTTGTGTAACTGAACTTGTTTCATATCACTGGTCATATAAACCTATGTAAACAGGAAAAACGTGGAAGAGTTTGGTCGCATCTAACTACAGCCCCAAAAAATACCATTGGCCATACTGAGCCTAGCTACATTGCTAACAGGAGTGACAGCACGTCTGACTGACTGGGAGGTCGCGCAAAGCTCGGACAGGTACGGAGCAGCTCGTCTCAATTCAGAGAACATATTTCATTATGGAAATACGGTGGACTGTTCCTTTAAGTACACTGAGTATCTGTACTTGAGTATTTTTTTTTTTAAACTTCTGACTTTAACTTCACTACATTTGAAAGGCAAATATTGTACTTTTCACTCCACTACATTTCTATCAAGGTCCTCATTACTATGAAGCAGGTTTGAAAGTGGATTTTTTTTTTTCCTTTTCTAAAACGTGATGGGTTTTTTGCAGGTGACACTGAGACAGTCTATCAGTAATAGGGGTCGACCAATAATTGGCCTGGCCGATATATCGGGACGATATTCTGCATTTTTAGGGTTATCGGTATCGGCCATAATTTCCACCGATATGCTGATAACATACCTTTTTGCAGCCATTTCGCTCCTAACGCGACTGTCACTGCACGACCTTTCCTGCACTCGCCTCTGAGTTCAAGAACACGGTCCTGCCCACCACAACATCTGATTTGTTTGGCACAAGAGATATAGCCAATCGACACGTGTAGCTAAACGCTGTGAACTGTTTCAAGGCGGCCGTACGGGCACTCGGGCAGAAGCGGCACAAGGGATACAGCCAATCAACACGCGTAGCTAAACGCTGTGAACTGTTTCAAGGTGGCCGTATGGGCACTCGGGCAGAAGCAGATCCCACTTCAAAAGGTAAGGACACGCTGCTTTTGCCGCAATAAGTCACAAACACACAAGTTGCAAAAGCACATCATTATATGTTTACATTCTTCATCTATTACTCGTTAAAATTGTCCATTTGCATCTGTGTAGCCAGGCAAACTTAGCTTACGGAAGGAAGCACTTGAATTAGCCTACAACCAACTAGTCTTGCTGAAACTACATGTAATGCTTCCTTCACTACAATATAATCCTAAATTGGGAATATTAGGCTTGGGCATTAAAAGCATTAGAATGTAGATGGTTACTTGTTAAGTTGTTCCATAATAGGGAGTGATAGCCTACTTTATGTTTGAGTTTACTTTTTAAAAAATGCTGCAGGCAGCTCCCTACACTTGATTTGTTATTTAAAGACTACTTGAAGTTGGTAAGTCTTACTTAGTTCTTAGTGTAAAAGAATCCAGAGTGTATTTTCATTTATTTTCCACTGAAAATGGTGAGCTTTAATATAGTATGGAGTGATTCATTTTTTTTAATTGGTGAATATTTTATTATTTTATTTCTCATTTTATTCTAACTAATGTTTGACTTTATTGTACAAATGCTGCTGGCATCTCCCTGCACAAAATTTCATGTTCAATTTTACAATTAAACATACATTTCATGGATATGAAGGTCTGTGTCAGTGTGTGCTATGTTTAATTTCATGTGAATTATAATGTTTACATTTAATCGGTTGCACATATCGGTTATCGGCATCCCAATTCCATAATAATCGGTACCGGCCCTGAAAAAAAAAATATCATATCGGTCGATCCCTAATCAGTAATCACTTGGTTCACATCACATCCGTAGACTGGATAAAATCAAGTTCAGTGATTTCTCAGCAGCATTATTTGAACACGATCAGTTGATGGCAGAATGGAAGGAGGCGGTTCTTCTGGGGAACACACACACACGGGCTGTAACGATACACCCAACTCCCGATTCGAATCGCGATTTTTGACCCACGATTCGATACACCCACGATTTTTTTTAAATGTTTTTTTAAAAGTAGTAAATTTGACTTAACATTTACTTACTTACATTAAACTATTTAATAACAAATAATTCAGACCACTGCAGAGAATGAGTAATATGTATGCAAAAATGAACAAATGTATATCCAAAGATTGTTTTATTTCTCAAAATAATACTGTTGAGCCAGAAGCTCTGGGTTTTTTTTCGGTTCTGAAAGTCATTTTTCCAAATCGTGTAAATCCGTTAAGATTTTTTTTGGGGGGGGGGGGGGGGGGGGGGGTATAGGGGTGGCTCTCTTACTGTCTCACTCTCATAGGGCCAGTGATTTTCTGTGATCGCGGAAAACAGATGGAAATTACGGAATTTTTATAGTGAAACATTGCTCGCGTGTCAAAATGTAACTGCCGCAGAAAGCTTCCGCCCAAGCAGACATGCCTTCAGTGTTGCCAGATATTGCTAACGTTTTCCACCCCAAAATATGTTCAAAACCAGCCAAAAAGCACCTAAAACCACCCAATCTGGCAACACTGCATGCCTTTCCGGTCAAGTGATTGTGATTGGCTTGTGGCACACCTAGCCAGCCAATGAGCTGCTTGTTTACAGATTCGCTCCCCGCGTCGCAACCAGAATGGCGACCGCTTAAAAGAAATGAATGCTCTGCCAGTGGCGAGTGTGGACGTTGCGTGACTCGCAGAAGATTGTCGCAGGTCGGCGAAAAAAACGACTTACTAATAGATATAAAAAATAAAAGTAATTTAAGTTTAAAATGTAATTTAAATAAAAAGTAAAGCATTCATAAATTGAATTTTGGAAGCACCTCGGTTTTTGGGCTGAGGAGAAGTTTGAAAGGGTGTACCGCGATTCTGCCTTCTTGTATCGCGACACGGATCGTGGCTCTGCGTATCGCGATTTCGATACGCATATTGTTACAGCCCTAACACACACAATGAACCCATGTTTCAGTTTTCTGAAAGGAATTAAAAAAAAAAAAAAAAGAAGTCATTTCGTTTTAAATGTTTGCCTAAAATGAACCACATCACGGCCTACAAACACTCGCTGTCCAACCTGCGGAAGCATATTGAGGTGTGTAAACGTTTTATTCCAAGAGAAAGCTTGCAACGAAGTTGTCTGTACTTTTAGAGCTAGTGATAACGTTGCAATAGCTATGCAGTCTGGTTAGTTAAATGACTTTCTATGGATTTGCCCGCCAAGTTGCCATAGCCCTGTTTACACATAGCTAGTTAGCATGTAAAAATGGAGTTATGCTAACATGAATAACATTAACTTATCTGAAGTCCTTTCAGAAATATGTTTTAGCATAATCTTGCCAGGCGGCACAGTGGTGTAGTGGTTAGCGCTGTCGCCTCACTGCAAGAAGGTCCGGGTTCGAGCCCCATGGCTGGCGAGGGCCTTTCTGTGCGGAGTTTGCATGTTCTCCCCGTGTCCGCGTGGGTTTCCTCCGGGTGCTCCGGTTTCCCCCACAGTCCAAAGACATGCAGGTTAGGTTAACTGGTGACTCTAAATTGAGCGTAGGTGTGAATGTGAGTGTGAATGGTTGTCTGTGTCTATGTGTCAGCCCTGTGATGACCTGGCGACTTGTCCAGGGTGTACCCTGCCTCTCGCCCGTAGTCAGCTGGGATAGGCTCCAGCTTGCCTGCGACCCTGTAGAACAGGATAAAGCGGCTAGAGATAATGAGATGAGATAATCTTGCCAAATGAACAGAATAGAGAAAATCTCTCTTTTCTAGTAGCGTTAGCTACCCAATAGGATTTCGAGTTTGAAAAGAGTTTGCTAGCATGTCAGGTGGCGCTTCACTGACTAGCGAGCTTAACGTTAAACCACCATGATGGCACAGCGTGTGTTCATTTTATGAATTCACATTTCTGTCTTTGGTAACGGCATTAGGTTTTGTAAGCGTTGTGGCAATAATACAACGATGTGTTGACAGAAAATGTACTTTTAATACTTAAGTATTTTTAAAACCAAGTACTTCAGTACTTTAACTTAAGTGAAAAATTGACTGTACAATTTTCATTTGTATCAGAGTAACATTTGACCAGCGGGATCTGTACTTAAGTAATGAAGTTGGGTTCTTTGTCCACCTCCGCACGCACAAAAAAAAAAAAAAAAAAAGTGTTACTTATTTGTGGGGATCTCCCCCAGGGATCAAGTTGAGCCCTAGACCTGATGGATATGTATTCTGAGGAGCGTCAGCCAGAGAGCACAAAAATGAAGGATGGGTTTATAATAAACAACAACTCCTTACACCTGATTTACTAAAAGAAAAACAGCTTATTTAAAAAAAAAAAAAAAAACCCCACTATTTACCACCTAACGAAAGCATGTTTTAATTTAGGTGAAAACACAAATTATTTTTAAATCTACCTGCAGTGCATTCAAATTAGCATTAGGAGATGTGGGACTGGATGGGAGTAATCCCAGAAAATGCACAGTAGAGGTGAGAGGTTTACATCCAGGGACGTGAATGTCATGGCAACTGGGGGAACTACCTTGTCTCCACTGTTCCAGGAATTGGCTCTGGGTTCACTTCAAGTCAGTCAGTGCGTTTACATGCACATAGAGAAAATCGAATTTCTGCCGTAGCTCGACTGAAATCGAAGTTCTAAATGCCATGGAAACACCTTAGCTCGGCTGAAATCGAACCGAACTGGATTTCTCGTAATCGAGCTACGCGACCTAGATTATGCGATTGTAGCCGAGCTACTTAGTGCATGTAAACCCTATCGAGCTACGTAGTCGAGCTATTTACTTCAGCACTGCCCCTTCCGGAAGTGACGAGACCACAAGCGGGAAACACAACAGCCTCGGTCAGCATGACAACAGTAGTAGGAGCGAGCAGCAGAAGAGGTCAGTAGGAACAAGGGGAATGAATGTCGTCGTTCTTCTTGTGAACAGGGAACTGATAACTTTGTTTATACTCTTGAATAGCGCTTCTTCATGACGACAACCGGAAGTGTACCAACACAATGGGGCGTGCAGCGCCACCTGTGGCTCGGGTGCACAATGTACCTCACACAATAGCTCGATTTCCTTGTGTGCATGTAGGATTGGATTTCTCTGGCACCCCTGCTGGGACCCTTAGCTCGATTACCGACAGTAGCTCGATTTGGATGTGCATGTAAACGCACTGACTTACATTAAACATAAACAGGGCTTTGAACACCGAGTAAGATGCCATGTTCTACTCTTAGTCAATTAAAGTAAACTGATTAGCTATGATCCATAAACCTTCAGGCTTTGACACTTGACTCATGAGACAGAAGAGTGAACGTCCTACAGTATGTTTAGGGCATATTTAACATTTTCTTTTTATTGACACATCAGTGCTCTAATTACGTTAACAAAATGCCACGAGTCCTAAAAGTGCTACTGTATGCAAGTAAATTTCTGTGGTTCAAATTCAAAAGGTAAAACCTTCATATGACGCGGTACGCGGTGGTCCGGACTACCGTTGTGGTCCGGACCACGCCGTTTTCAGGTGTGGTCCGGACCACCAAGTTCAGAAGACAAATAAATTTTAAATTTTCAGCTACTTCTTCCCCTAATTTAGAATAAATTCTTTCCTTTGCCCTTTCTTCTGTTGCTTTGTAGTCTCTAGCACATTTTTTCTTATTCCTTAGAAGCTGTTCATAACCACCCTGAGACATAATGACGAAAGTTGGTAAAATTATTTTTCACTTCCCTCGTGGCAGCTCCCGCTTTTTTACATGCGTTAGAACTGGTATCTTTTATTGCGCGTGTGTTTTACGCATGCATTTCTCTTCCGGTTTGAGAAAAAATAACAAATGATGTACGACTTTGTAAAAAAACTCGTATTAAATGACAAACACAGTATGATTTTGGTAAGTTTTTATTTATATCGTAATATAATACAGCATACGGTGAACCGGACCACAATCCAGGAAAAATAATTAATTAATGCCCTCGTTTTGTATGGAAAATACGGTGATCCAGACCACCGCGTACCGCGTCATATACTCTATATTCATTATAAATAAAGTGAAATATTTCAAGCCTTTTTGGTTTTAATTATGATTATAGCTCATGAAAGTCAGAAATCCAGTATCTCAAATTATTAGAATATTTCCTAAGATCAATCAAAAACGGATTTCCAATACAGAAATGTCCAACTTCTGAAAAAAATTGTTCATTTATACACTCAATACTTGGTTGAGGCTCCTTTACCACAAATTACTGCATCAATGCAGCGTGGCATGGAGACGATCAGCCTGTGGCACTGCTGAGGTGTTACTGACACTCTGGTTGTTTTGATAGCAGCTTTCAGCTCATCCGTTTCTTATCTTCCTCTTGACAAAACCCCATCGATTCTCTATGGGGTTCAGGTCAGGCGAGTTGGCTGGCCAAATCAATCAAGCACAGTAATATAGTCAGCAAACCATTTGCTAGTAGTTTTGGCACTGTGGGTAGGTGCCAAGTCCTGTTGGAAAAGGGAACCAGCATCTCCATAATGCTTGTCAGCAGATGGAAGCACGAAGTGCTCTAAAATCTCCTGGTAGACGGCTGCATTGACTTTGGACTTGATAAACACAGTGGACCAACACCAGCAGATGACATGGCACCCCAAATCATCACAAACTGCAGAAACTTCACACTGGACTTCAAACATCTTGGATTCTGTGCCTCTCCACTCTTCCTCCAGACTCTAGGACCTTGATTTCTAAATGAAATGCAAAATTTACTTTCTTCTGAAAAGAGGACAGTGAACCACTGAGCAACAGTCCAGTTCTTTCTCTCCTTAGCCCAGGTAAGACGCTTCTGATGTTGTCTCTGGTTCAGGAGTGGCTTGATGTTAGGAATGCGACAGTTGTAGCCATTTTCCTGAAAATGTCTGTGCGTGCTGGCTCTTGACGCACTGACACCAGCCTCAGTCCACTCCTTGTGAAGCTCTTCCAAGTTCTTGAATCGACTTTTCTTGACAATCCTCTCAAGGCTGTTTCTTGACAATCCTCTCAAGGCTCCTCTCCCTGTTGCTTGTGCACCTTTTCCAGCCAGCCTTTTCAGCAATGACCTTCTGTGGCTTACCCTCCTTGTGGAGGGTGTCGATGATAATCATCTGGAAAACTGTCAAGTCAGCAGTCTTCCCCATGATTATAGCTGTGTGTACTGAAGTAGGCCGAGAGATACGCAGTATTTCAACTGTTTTATTCAAACTCAGAGTGAAATATTCTAATAGAGATGATTTTTTTGTTGTTGTTTTGCACTGTAGGCCACAATTATCAAAATTAAAATAGAAAAATGCTTGAAACATTTTAGTTTACTTGTAATGAGCCCAGAATATATAAAAGAAAATTTCCTTTCTTAAATAACTGATAGAAAATATTGAACATTTTCATGATATTAATTATTTGAGATGCACTAGTACAAAACTGAGCTGCTGCTGATGCAGTGCAGAGTTAGCCTGGGCCCGCCCATCCTAAGCGTGACGCAACACAAGGGCCTGTTGCGAGCTTAGTCTGGCCAGGCAAGCTATCTACAGCTCTTCCAAGCTCCCGAAAAATCGGGAACCAATCAACTTTGAGCATCTCCAACGGCCCTGGGTAGAGGCATGTTCAAGGCACTGACGTAGTAGAACTGCGACCGGAAGCCATAGATTGTTTACAGAATCTATGCCGGAAGCGCTTCATTCACGCTTCCGCATCTATTACGCATAGATGCTGTATTGAAAGCATTCAACGGGAAGTTCTCATTGAAAACGGAGCAAAGAGCAGCCCTGGAGGTATTTATTGAAAGGAAGGACGTTTTCGCCTTGCTCCCGACCGGCTTCGGTAAGAGTTTAATCTACCAGTTAGCCCCGTTGCGTCACATACGTCAGAGGAAAGAGTGATGTGATTGGTTTAAGCTTCGTCACAGCCTTTTCTGGCTTCGACCAGTAGCAAACTGAGGCATTTCAGGGAGGCGGGTCAACCACGGGCTCTGGGAAACGGTTGGGCTTAATATCTTGGCCAGACCAAATGCTCGCAGAGCTTTGAAGTCGCGTTAGCCAGACTAGTGCAGAGTAACACTCTGAGGAAAGGGCCATCTACCCTCTTCTGCATACATGAGCTCACATGCCCCTTTTCCACCAAAGCAGTTCCAGGGCTGGTTCGGGGCCAGTGCTTTAGAACCGGGTTTTCTGTTTCCACTGACAAAGAACTGGCTCTGGGGCCAGAAAAACCGGTTCCAGGCTAGCACCAACTCTCTGCTGGGCCAGAGGAAAGAACTGCTTATGTCAGCAGGGGGGGTGGGTGGGGGTGGAGTTGTTAAGACCAACAACAATAAGACTGCGAAAGATCATTTTTAAGCGACGAGAAGCAGCAGCTGTACAAACGCGAAGTCATCCATTATTATTGTTGTTGTTGTTGCTGCTGCTTCTTCCGTGTTGTTTTTGCTTCGATATTCGCACCAAGGTTTATGCAAACGTAGCGACGTAACTGATGTACACAGCGACGTAACTGACGTGGCTTCCCTTAGCACCGCGAGCTATGGAAAAGCAAACTGGTTCTCAGCTGGCTCGCAAGTTGAACAAGTTGTGAACCAGCACCAGCACTGGCCCCGAACCAGCCCTGGAACTGATTTGGTGGAAAAGGGGTAACAGACACCCACAATTGGCTAGTGGGCCTGTGACTGACAGGGAGAAAAGCCCCTTTCACATACAAACCCCGTTAGTGGAAACTTCCATTTCCACTCTTTTCCATAAAGGTAAAGTAAAGGGTGTTGTGTATAGCCACCTGACTGTATTTAATGGGATTCTACGGCACCTGAACCTCCATGTGATCTGTAAGCCACATCTGTTGAAGTTTTCTTTCCTTGTTGTTTTTGAATGTGCCGCCGGTCAGTTTACAGTGAGGCAGTATGGGTATTCAGATTATGCTGGTGTCAGTTAGTTCTGCTGCAATATCAATTCATCATTTACGTCACCACCAGCAACATCATGACCAGTTAGAACACGTTAACCCAGTGGTTAAAATTCCATTGGCAAAAGATTACTGTTCATGTTACTACACTGCGGGAGCATAGACTTAGGCTTGGAAGCCCATACAACACCATTACAGCATAATAGTGATAAATAAACTGTTTTCAGGGTGTGTGAGCCATCTTGGATTCACAGATGGCGGTTATGCTTTTGGGATTCCTGTTGCGTGTAAAACCATTCATGTGGGAATTCGAGCTGAAGCCAGCAAGTTTTTACGTGACACAATCCAAGCCTATATACATGAAACTAAATTCTATTGTGGGAAGACTGTTTAAAAAAAGTTAAAAGAAAGTTTTTGGATAAAATGTATATTTAATGACAAATTTCACCTTGTTTTACACAAACACATTAGTAGCTCTACTACTAACGTTTACCTTGTCTGTGGCAGTCTAAAATTATAGACTCACTATTATTTCAACACTGTCAAGAACTAATACTATTAAGTATTAAATAAAAATATTGGAACAGCAAGGCCAATTCTTTTTTTGTTATACAACCCCAATTCCAAAAAAGTTGGCATGCTGTAAACTGTAAAGAAAAACAGAATGCAATAATTTGCAAGTCATGGAAACCCTAGATTTCATTGAAAATAATAAAAAGATAACATAGCAAATGTTGAAGCTGAGAAATTTTATTGTTTTTTGAAAAACATATGCTCATTTTGAATTTGATGTCAGCAACACGCCTTAAAAAAAGTTGGGGCAGGGGCATGTTTACCACTCACTACGTTTACATGCACATAGAGAGAATCGAATTTCTGCCGTTGCTCGACTGAAATCGAAGTTCAAAATGCCATGTATACACCTTAATTCGGCTGAAATTGAACCGAACTTGATTTCTCGGAATCGAGCTACACGACCTAGTTTATGCGATTTCTGCCGAGCTACTTTGTGCATGTATACCCTATCAAGCTAGTTGTCGAGCTACTTCCGGAAGTGACGAGTGACGAGACCACAAGTGGGAAACACAACAGCCTCGGTCGGCATGACAACAGTAGTAGCGAGCAGCAGAAGAGGTCAGGAGGAACAAACGAAGAAGAGAAAATGTGGATGTAGAGCTCTCTGAAGTGTGGGTGGAGCACAGAGGACGGCAGGACAAAGCTTCTGGTACTAATAGGCTTTTTATTGTCAGACTTTTCAGTTTAACAGCCTACTTATATTTTTGAGAGAAGCGCGCGCGCGCTGTGTTCTAGTCCCGGGATGAGCTGTCCCCTCTGCTCTCCCTCTGCCTCCTTAAATAGGGTGCGGTTACTGGGAAGACACACAAACAGGTTAATTACCGTCAGGTGAAGTGATTCAGCCACTCACCTTCCCTGGCTCCGCCCTCCTGTCACAGACCGGCGCTTGACCACGCCCCCGCTGCCACAGGCAAGCAGAAACGTGCACTTCTGGAGCAATGAGGAGATGGAGTTCATGCTCATTCAGCTTAAGGAGTTGAATATATTAAAATTCATGGATGGGAGAAAAACGCGCAATGGAGAACACGGAACTGATAACTTTGTTTATACTCTTGAATAGCTATTCTTCATGACGACAACCGGAAGTGTACCAACACGATGGGGCGTGTTGCGCCACCTGTGGCTCGGGTGCACAATGCACCTCACACAATAGCCCGATTTCATTGTGTGCATGTAGGATTGGATTTCTCTGGCACCCTGCTGGGACCTTCAGCTCGATTACCGACAGTAGCTCGATTTGGATGTGCATGTAAAAGTAGTCACTGTGTTTCATCACCTCTACTTTTAACAACACTCTGTAAACGTTTGGGAACTGAGGAGACCAATTGCTGTAGTTTTGAAAGAGAAATGTTGTCCCGTTCTAGCCTGATATACAATTTCAGTTGCTCAACAGTTCAGGGTCTCCTTTGTTGTATTTTGCACTTCATAATGTGCCAAATGTTTTAAATGGGAGACCGGTCTGGATTGCAGGCAGGCCATTTTAGCACCCTGACTCTTTTACTACGGAGCCATGCGGTTTTAATATGTGCAGAAAGTGGTTTGGCATTGTCTTGCTGAGAGAAGGAAGGCCTTCCCTGAAAAAGATTTTGTCTGGATGGCAGCATATTATTCTGAAAGAAATATATATAAATAAAATTCAGCATTAATGATGCCTTCCCAGATGTACAAGCTACCCATGGCATGTGCACTAATGCACCCTCATACCATCACAGATGCTGGCTTTTAAACTGTGCACTGATACCAAACCGGATGGTCCCTCTCCTCTTTAGCCTGGAGAACGTGGTGTCCATGATTTCTAAATAGAATTTCTACTTTTGATTCATCAGACCTTGGGACAATTTTCCACTTCGCCTCAGTCCATCATAAAAGGGCTCGGGTCAAGAGAAGGTGGCAGTATTTCTGGATATTGTTTATATCTGGTTTTAACTTGCATGTGTGGATGCAGTAATAAACTGTTTTCACAGATGATGGTTTCCTCAAGCATTCCTGACCCCATGCAGTGATTTCCAATGGAGACACGTGTCTGCTTTTAATGCAGTGTCTCCTGAGGGCCTGAAGATCACAGGCATCCAATGTCAGTTGTCAGCCTTGTCTCTTGTCTACAGAGATTTCTCCAGATTCTCTGAATCTTTTCATATTATGTACCATAGATGATGTGATCCCCAAATTCTTTGCAATTTTACATTGAGGAACGTTATTCTTAAATTGTTGCACTGTTTGCCCACGCAGTTTTTCACTGAGTGGTGAACCCATCCCCATCCTTACTTCTGAGAGATTCGGCCTCTCTGGGATGTTCTTCCCCAATCATGTTACTGACCTGTTGCCAATTAACCAAATTATTATTATTATTTTTTAGCATTACACAACTTTTTCAGTCTTTTGTTGCGCCTGTCCCAACTTTTTTGAAATGTGTTGCTGACATCAATGTCAAAATGAGCATATTTTTTTCAAAAAACAATGAAATTTCTCAGTTTCAACATTTGATATGTTGTCTTTGTACTATTTTCAATGAAATATAGGGTTTCCATGATTTGTAAATAGTCATATTCCGTATTTATGTTTTACACAGTGTCCCAACTTTTTTGGAATTGGGGTTGTATACTGAAGACATTTGGGGTTGTGATCAAAAGATGAATGAGGCAATTGATCAGAATTTCAGCTTTCATTTCCTGATATTTACATCAAGGTGTGTTTAAAAACTTAGAACGTTACACCTTTGATGGCAGATCACACAATTTTTAGGTGAGCAAAAGTATAGGAACAATCTGAAAGGGGAACTGAGGCAAATTTATCATCAAAATTCTATTTCTCATTTTATAAAATGTAGGAATGCATTTCTGACAGCTATTTTGTTACTGCTATAGCAAGTTATGAGTGTTTGAAATATGCTCTGTAATATATCAGTCTATATGTCAAAGCAATGGCTGTAAACGAGATTCGTTGAGACCTGTGCGAGACCTCGTAGGACGGAAGTAAAACATACAGCGGAAATCAAAGTGGCGCACGCCCTCCTTCGAATACTGACATAATCAAGCCGGAAGTTTTCCCTGTGTCTGAAATCCCTCCCTACTCACTATATAGGGCACTATATAGTGGGGACGCCATTTTGTAGTGCTGTCCGAAACCTTAGTGAGGATTATGTGGGAAATGCACTCGGTATAATATGCATTAATCACAAAAATACATGCATGTATTTATTATTTTGAAAACCCAACAGCCACCTGATCGGGTACATTTTAATTGTGCGACAGTAATGACGTAAATACCAGCGTGATGGACTCGTCCTTATCCTGTCGTCTTTCCAACTCTTCTCTACTCCACGTTGATTCAAAGTCGTATGGAATAATCTTCATGTCACGTACGCGAGGGAGGTGGATGTATGTGCAGAAGTATACAGTTTAATAAAGTGCAGAATATACAGTATATACAGCGAGACGATATATACACAAGCAAACAATCCAAAACAAGAATACAGGCAAAAGGGTCGGTCGAGGCGCAAACAGTACATCAAAGGCTAAGCAAGGACAAGATCGTGAAACAGGGATATCAAGACAACGGGTAGAAAGGCTTGGTAATGCGTATCGTAATACTTTGCGACGCAAATGCATCAGCACAACAGTTCCTTAAATTAAGCTCATGTAAGCCTTGTTCACGGCACGCACGCAGCCCGAGGCGCGCCTTCAGGTGCACACGCCACAGTGCGCAGGACTGACACTCCATCACCGATGAAGCTGGCAAACCTCGAAAGAAATCTAAATTGGAATGATATGGCGATCTGGCCGCTGTGTAAATAGTTTTCAAAATGGCAGCACTTCACGTTTGAAGTCTCGCACAAGTCTCGTGAAGATTGCACGGATAAGCGACGCCTGCCATCGACCAAACGAACTACATTCAACATGGCTAAGAACCGAAAAGGCCAATAAGTGTAATGGCAATACGAGTCATGATATAAGGTTAATAATTAAGAAATAAAGCAAGTTTAAAAATCACTTCAGTTCTCCCTAGTAAATAACACATAGATACAGGACACTTTTTGGATGGAATAAAAACATGCATCCTATTCACTTTTAGCAGGTTTCGTTCATTTGGTTTGATAGCATGCAATATTATTAGCATATCGTTTATCCTACATGTATTATGTTACTCTACCCAATGGAGAATTACCATTGAATATAGTTTACGATATTGCATGGTTGTCAAGACATGACGTCACATGTCGGAGCTGAAGCGATATGAATTACACGTAAAACTTCCGCGCTACCGAGTGACTGTGACAATTTGTCAACAAACATGAACGCCAGGTTCGCTTCGTTAAGTATGGAAGATTTTGAAAGAGAAAGATGCGTTGAACGTGCATGTATAATAATGATCATATTGGCTAGCTTTTTTTTCCCCTCGTCTTCGACTCATTCAGTATCATGCTAGCTGAATGTAATAGATCCGATATACCGTACCCAGGGCTTTCCACCAAGGCTCATACTAGCCAGCCATGACAAATAAGTAGCCAGCCAGGGGGAGTAAACACAAAATAAACTCCTGTGCACGCAGTTCCCAGGATTAAATGTATTTTCCACAGGCCATTTATTTATTCACTTTACTCAAATACAAAGTAAAATGGCAGTAAATCTTTTCTTTTCTTGCGTATTGCATCATGAGGCGTTCCTGGCTTGTAAATCTCTTATTTTCGGTGCATGACACATTCGCTGAGCATGCTATGAATTAACAACGACAACGGTCTGTAGTGGGGCTACACAATTACACACTCAGCGAACATTTCTCCATTTGTGTATGAAAATACGCTCCAACCACTCAGTTTGGCTTCATTTACAACCAACGGTGTCTTTTGATGCCAGCACGTAATTGAATGAGAGAAGACTGGTTTACCGGAGACAAAAGCGTTATCTCTGCTTCTGTTCCCTCTGATGTCGCCTCCGACAGCCCCGACACACTACTGCCTCCGCCGAGTGCACGCGCACACACCGCATGTCGGGGCCGCGGAGGAGTTACTCTCCCTTGATCAACGAAGTCGGCGGGGAATTTGTGGTTATTATCGGTACAAACAGCGCGAATCACAACTTAAATGAGTGCGGTTCAGTTTGACATTGTCAGTCCGTTAGATAAACATTTAATTTTATTAAAATCGAAAATTAATATTTAGAGCCTGTGGGCTACAAAAATAGTCATTAAAGTAGCCGGCTGGACTTAATTGTGTAGTCGGCTGTATGGCCGGCAGCCGGCGCTTGTGGAAAGCCCTGTATACCACTCAACGCCAGCCAATATTATTTAAATAGTTGGTTGCATATCCCTTGCTTGCAATAACTGCATAAAGTCAGTGACCCACCCAACATCACCAAACTGTTACAAATCTTCTTTGTAATACATTTCCAGGCTTGTGGCACAGTTTATTTTGGGAAGTTTCTCCCTTCGGTGTCCTCTTCAAGAAGTGACAGTTGGGCTAAGGGCTGGTGAGTGACTTGGCCACTTTAAAACCTTCCACTCCCCCCCGATGAAGTCTTTTGTTGTGTTGGCAGTGTGTTTTGGGTCATTGTATAGAGATCTTGCAGTCACGTGACCGGAAAGTACACATCTTGTCGGCAAAAAACACCGCTGAATACTGCTGCACTCGTGTACAAAATGGATCAATTTCAACCGACGGACTACACGGCTCATTTTTCTAATGAACAGATAACTAGATATGTGTCTAAAATAAACGACCTACAGATTAGTGACCCTTATGGCTTTCCGGACGTAGTTTTCATGACCGTGTCAGTGGATATGGAACTGCCAGAGGTGGAATACCCAGATGTGTATAATTACCTCATTAACTTTCCCCTCGCTGTTCAGTGGTGAAGCACTGCGTGCCTATAAATCTCTGCACAGTTATCTTTACAGAAATTCAGGATTTGTCAGCCCCCCTCAGATGTGGCATCTTGTAAACAAGAAAATAACAATCCTCATTGGACGGGTAAGTCACTTAAGTATTGAGTACTAGTGCTAATACTAGATATATCAGTAGTATCCTAAAAGTATAAAATTATTTTACATCTAGAGACTACACTGAATGTCACACCACTAAAGACCCAATCCACCCCCCCGCCCCAACCCTTTTCTCAGGTTCCCACTTCCCGGAATTTTTTATTAGAGCAAGTCAAACTTATGTTGCGAATAACTACATGGATATACTGAAATAAATACATGGCGAACCTGAGATGAAATGGTCACTGCACAGGCGCCAGTGATCGTTCTTTCCAGTCGGTTCCCACGCCTTGTTCTTGTTGTTTGCATCGGCCCGGCTGATAGCAGCAATCCACTTTGCACGCCTGTCAGAGTCCCGTGGCAGCCTATGAAACTTTCTTCCCGATTTCTGACCTCTCCTGTTGTGGCATTTATATGCCATACAACTCTCCGGCATTGTGGCACGGTAATATTTGAAGATTTGGGCGAAAAAAAAAAAAAGTGTCTGTTAGACGGTGGAAATATGGCGTTTTACCGACAAGATGGCGTCTGCCTACAATCTGGAGCGGATGTGACGTCACATGCAAGTGCTCCATTGCTGCATGATGAAGTTCCTTCCAGTTAGATAGGATGCATTTCTCTGTAAACTGGCAGACAATGTTTCATTAAACTTCTGAATTCATTCAGCTGCTAACATCATGAGTTCCATCATCAATAAAGATTAGCAAGTCCATTCCAGAAGCAGCCATGCAAGCCCAAGCCATGACACTTCCTCCACCATGTGTTATTATAATCATATTTTAATGTGCTTCAGGATGGAGTTTTCCTTTAAATCTCATTACTTAGATGTGTCTATGACCCGTGTCAGATCAGATTGAAGAACTCTTACTGCAAGTATGAGACTTCTAAACTTTGTGTAAATGACCGTTTAGTACGTTGTTGATAAATGAAGCCATTGGAGAGTAGCAAAATGTTTTGTTTCTGTTGATCTCATTTTGCTGCAGAATGCATTTTGTTTGTAATATTTCTGACTCCTCATCCCCAAATGGTTATGTTTGTGTTATCTTCTTTTGACATCTTTTCCCCACTTCTATATCAAGTCTAGTCTAGTTCTTATCTAGTGTTTATACTGTTTATATTGTTTGAGTGGGCGGCACGGTGGTGTAGTGGTTAGCGCTGTCGCCTCACAGCAAGAAGGTCCGGGTTCGAGCCCCGTGGCCGGCGAGGGCCTTTCTGTGTGGAGTTTGCATGTTCTCCCCGTGTCCGCGTGGGTTTCCTCCGGGTGCTCCGGTTTCCCCCACAGTCCAAAGACATGCAGGTTAGGTTAACTGGTGACTCTAAATTGACCGTAGGTGTGAGTGTGAATGGTTGTCTGTGTCTATGTGTCAGCCCTGTGGTGACCTGGCGACTTGTCCAGGGTGTACCCCGCCTTTCGCCCGTAGTCAGCTGGGATAGGCTCCAGCTTGCCTGCGACCCTGTAGAAGGATAAAGCGGCTAGAGATAATGAGATGAGATATTGTTTGAGTGTTTAGTCTGTCTAGTTCTTATCTAGAGTGTTTATACTGTTTGCTTTTTCAATTATTCTATTTTTATTTATTGCATTGCCTCTTTGCACCGTGGGTCAGAGAGGACTGAAATTTCATCTGTGTTGTATGTTGAGCATGTATAGCATATTTGACAAAGTTGACTTGACTTGATGTTTAACCACATGTTTTTGATCATGAACAGATCCTTACTTTCGCCACACATTACCAAAATGATGGAAATACCAAAGGTTAATCTTGGTTCCAGAACTTTTGTGACTCATCTCTATATTTCTTTGTGAAATCCAATCTGGCCTTGAGAGTCTTACTGCTGGTGAAGAGTTTGCATCTTGTTGTATGGCTTCTATATTTCTGATCTCAAAGTCTCTTTCGAATGGTGGATTGTGATACCATAAGGGTAAGAAGCTTGGTCATTCGGGAGAGACTTGGAGTAGAACCGCTGCTCGTCCACATCGAAAGGAGTCAGTTGAGGTGGTTCAGGCACCTTGTTAGGATGCCCCCTGGACGCATCCCAGGGGAGGTTCTCTGGGCATGCCCCACCGGGAGGAGACCCTTGGGCAGACCCAGGACACATTGGAGAGATTACATCTCTCAGCTGGCCTGAGAACACCTTGGTATTCCCCCGGAAGAGCTGGTGGAGGTAGCCGGGGAGACGGAAGTCTGGGCTGCTTTGCTTAGGCTGCTACCCCCGCGACCCAGACAAGCAGCAGAAAATGGACGGATGGATTGAGATACCTTCACCCCCACCATATGGATGTTGTTGTTAATGTCAATCGCTGTTTTGGGGTTTTTCTTCACAGCTCTCACACTGTCATCAACTGCTGTTAGTTTACTTGGCCTACTTGTTCGATGACTGGTTGTTGGTACACCACTGGTTTCTTGCTTTTGTCAGGACATTCCAAATTATTGTCTTGGTTTTGCCCAATGCTTGTGCAATGGCTTGGATTTATTTTTCCCCCTTTTCTCAGTTTCAAAATAGCTTGCTTTTCTCCCATAGACATTTCTCTGGTCTTCATGTTGGTTTCTCCTTTTTAACAGCAAATGCAGACTTCACAGGCAAAACCCAGGGCTCAAACCAAGAGTAGACATTCAAACCTACTAATTGTTAAAACAAAAATCAAACAGGACATGACTAAACAACAAGAAAAACTTGTCAGTCACATTTTCCAATACATTTTGACCTCAATCCCATAGTAGGCATATCAGATGCTCGCTGGCCGTGCTGTGAAAATTCTGCATGCAGACACTCATCTAAGTTTCCAAATCTGTCATTGCTTAACTCTTGAATATTTTCCATCATGAATATGATCATTAAAAAGCTTATAATCTCTGCTTTCCAAAGAAATGCATCTCGTTAAGATCTGTTCAGTACTTTGGAAGTAACAACAGGTTGAAGTTGATACAGCAGAGTTCACTCTCTGCTCGCGTGATGTCGGGAAACTGCCGGTGCTTTTTGAGTCATGGGAAAATGGTCAGATTCTCTCTCTCCCTCTCTCTCTCCCCCCCCCGATTGGTTTCCAACTGGATTACTCGTGAATATCAATCAGATAACTTTTATAGGGATGTTCTCTCGCTCACGATTTCCGAAGTATTCAGCAAAATTTTCCATCTGCTAGTTTTGATGTTATGATTCACAAGAGACTCTGAAGCGAGTTCTCATAGCTTTGCCTACTTATTTTTTTCAAAAATCACTGATTCCTGTAAATAAATAACTATAGTTGTTTTGATGAAAAATATTGAGATCTGAGTGGTCGGAACGATATTTTAAAAACATGTCAATTTCAATTAAATTAATTGGAATTGTTTATTGAATGGGACTCACACAGTTCTTTCGAGGTTCGCCTTGAAAGCTGTGAATATTAATCAAAATAATCATGTATATTCTTTCATATAAACATTAGTAGGCCCTACAGAGAAATACAAAAGGCCTACAGAGCACAAAGAGGGTACTAGAAATAATCTTATTACTTATTTTGATAGAGAACGGTAGATGTGAATGACATTCGGTGCTTATTTATGCAGATTTTATAATTAACATTGATTTCTCATTCTTTGCGATGTAGTATAAATGTGAGTTAAGCTCAGCTTTATATTGCACAAATAAAGCCATTTGGTGAAAATTTGAAGGACAGTGTACCGATTTAACATTTGTACCCATTTAGCATAATTAATACTAATGATATACTAATTTGCATAATTGAGTTTTACTAATTTTTCAAACTTTGTATTCACTATACAACCATCAATGTACCTGCCAATTTCCATGTAAATATCGTAAAAAAAAAAAAAAGGTATTAAGAAAAAAAAAAAAATCACTTGATCTCATTGGTTAATGAGGCCCATTTTGGACCATGTGATCCTCATAGTCAGGTCAAGTTTATTTGTATAGCGCTTTTAACGAGAGACATTGTTGCAAAGCAGCTTTACAGAATTTTCATGACTTTAAACATGAGCTAATTCTATCCCAAATCCATCCCCAATGAGCAAGCCTGTGGCGACGGTGGCAAGGAAAAACTCCCCCAGATGACACAAGGAAGAAACCTCGAGGGGAACCCATCCTCATTTGTGTGATAAGACAACGTGATCATATTTTTAACATGAAGTCTGTTTCGTTGACATTACAAACTGTTCATTGATGGAAACCTGAGTGCAAAACAGACAGAATATTACAGCAGTTTTCTAAAAATTAAGCCGTTCTTTCAGTCTTTGATTTGTAATCTCTCAAGAACGGATAAACATATTTTAACTTTGTAAAAAAAAAAAAAAGTGTGCCGTTCTGTATTCAACGAGACCCGTTTCAAGCGATTTGGATCGAATTTTCACCTGATCTGCCTAGCCACATGTCTTCAATGTACAGGAAAAACAAACGTGGCCTTGCCATTCCAATATTTTTAGAGGGGACTTACTTAAATGTAGCTTTAAAAGGATTTGACAGTCCTTATTAAAGAATGTAGGCAGCCTAACTGTAGGCAAATGACAATTATATATAGAGTGACGGCTCACTCGGGTTTTCCCTTTATTGCGTGTTAAGGAGCCTATTTAAGATAGTGTTATTAAAATAGGCAACTCTAAAATAGGCCACTTGGATGAATCTCGAAATAAAAGTCTTTCAACTCCTCGTGTGCACACGCGTCTGTCTACCCACACATCCGAACCAGCGTCCCCACCCTTATTCCAGACTCTGCTCCATCAGCGATTTTTCAAAGTTCACAAACAGAGGAAGGAGCTGGTAAATGTGCTCCTACAGCACAACACGCTGCTAGCCCGTTAGCCTTTCTGAACATTAACCAGAGGTGCAATAAGTCTGGCTCTCTGAACATGTGTGCGCATGAAACCTGAAGTCAAGTTGCTCAGTCGTGTGTGTGTGTGTGTGTGTAGGAAGGAATGTTTTCATATGTACAAGCATGCCTTCGTCCCTTCATTTTCTCCCACACACTAGGAAATAATTGAGCATTGTATTAGTGTCACAAATCACACACTAAAGGAATGTTCCTGTTCTTCACCTTCGTCTTTATCTACTGCATGAAGATGTAGCACGTGCCATCATCCTAGACATGAACTTAAACATTTCTTTATTTTTAAAGATTTTTGGGGGGGGGGGGGGGGGGGGGGCTTTTTCCACCTTTATTGGATAGGACAGTGCAGAGACAGGAAATGAGCAGGAGAGAGACGGGGAGGGATCAGGAAATGACACCGGGTCGGAATCGAACCCGGGTCCCCGGATCCATGGCACGGCGCCCCATCCACCCAAGCCACGACGCCCCAACAGTTCTTTATTTTTAAAAACAGATTACAGAAACTTGCTTACAGTGAAGAAGTTTCTGTTAATGGCTTCTATTGACCGCTTTCATCAGTCCTTCACTCAAATATACTTGCAAATTAAAGCTCTAAACCTGCATAAATTAACCAATTTTCACAAACGGGATTAGTTTTAGCGGGAATAATGTCACCACGTGTTGTGTTATGACACAAATATCGGTAACCTGAATTTTTTTTTACAGTTAAAAATCAGTTTCAATGTTGGAAAGTTGGGAGAAAAAAAAAAAAAGTACACAAATTCTTGGCATTAAATTCAAGACATTACATCATCTCAGTCGCCTATCCTCTTATCATAAGCCCTTTGTTATGAAAGTGTAATTGCTGTAATTTTGAATTCGTGTTAGACAGTAGCATATTTTAAACCTTAATCACGTAATTGTAAGTACTGTACGAACGGCACACGTCCTACAGACGAAGAGTTCAGATTTTCTTTTCCTTCTGAAAAATTTCCCACATGAACCATGTCCTTCTCAGGAAGGAGCCAGGTGTTTCACGCCCCGTGACACCTCTCTCTTACTCATAGAGAAACTACATTAACGACACTTAAAAGGTGGAGTGCAGCCACGACCCAGATCATCTACGCTCCATTACATCACTACAAATGTGGGCCAACTTATTATGATGATTGTACCCAAAACCTCACTGAGGGATTCAGCTACTGACTCAAACCATATCGCATCATTCAGTTTGTCAGAAGCCCTATTCGCAGGGGTGGTGGAACAATTATTACCATAATATTTCTGGGATAGTCATCTCATCCAAATCCACCATGTCAGTCATTTTTTATGCCTACGCGCACATCTGAAAACATTTATCCATTTTTAAGCTTCGACAAAAAGACCTGTAGAAGTTCCCATTTAGTATAAATACAGGAGGTGAGTATAGGAAATGGCGCATGCTGATTGGTCGAGAGATTCAGATTATTTCTCAGTGATCACCTCCAGCGACTCGGCAAAATGGCAGCTAAGCGCCTCGTCACCGTAAGTGAGGAAGAATTACAAATGATGAAAGAAAATGTTCTTCCTAAAAGTACTAAAGATGCTATGAAGTTTGGCTTAAAACTATTCAAAAGTGAGGTGGAATTGTGATTTATTTTATGTGCCTTGGCAGCGATAAGCAACAAGTCTGTGCATGCCGTTATTACATTCGCATGTGGCTTTTTAAGTTTGAAATCAATTTTTTTTTTAATAAATCAGTGTATTTATACTAAAACAATTATCTGTCTCAGGCTCAGTCAATATCTATAAATAATAACCTCAACTTAGTCTCAGGCCATTATTAAAAAACGTTCTGTTTCCGGTCCACCGACCGAGTGAGTGCCATTTGTGCGGTTGAAATTTTTTTTTAACGCCGGTTTTTCGACATTTTTTCGGGTTCGTAAATCTAAAATCGAACTTGACATTTGCGCATTCCCAGGGCTTTCCACTAAGGCTCATACTAGCCAGCCATGACAAATAAGTAGCCAGCCGGGGGGGAGTAAACACAAAAACTCCTATGCACGCAGTTCCCAGGATTAAATGTATTTTCCACAGACCGTTTATTCACTTTACTCAAATACAAAGTAAAATGGCAGTAAATCTTCTTTCTTTTCTTGCATATTGCACCATGAGGCGTTCCTGGCTTGTAAATCTCTTATTTTCGGTGCATGACACATTCACGCAGCTGAGCATGCTATGAATTAACAACGACAACGGTCTGCAGTGGGGCTACACAATTACACACTCAGCGAACATTTCTCCATTTGTGTATGAAAATACACTCCAACCACTCAGTTTGGTTTCATTTACAACCAACGGTGTCTTTTGATGCCAGCACGTAATTGAACGAGAGAAGACTGGTTTACCGGAGACAAAGTAAGCGTTCTCTGCTTCTGTTCCCTCCGATGTCGCCTCCGACAGCCCCGACACACTACTGCCTCCGTCGAGTGCGCGCGCACACACCGCATGTCGGGGCCGCGGATGAGTTACTCTCCCTTGATCAACGAAGTCAGCAGGGAATTTGTGGTTATTATTGGTACAAACAGCGCGAATCACAACTTAAATGAGTGCGGTTCAGTTTGACATTATTGTCAGTCCGTTAGATAAACATTTAATTTTATTAAAATTGAAAATTAATATTTAGAGCCTGTGGGCTACAAAAATAGTCATTAAAGTAGTCGGCTGTATGGCCGGCAGCCGGCGCTTGTGGAAAGCCCTGCATTCCGCGCAGAATATAGAATGGAATCAGCTCTGCGCATGCGCCGTGCGGCACAAAAAAATGGCAGCCACCATGAAGGAAGGAGATCCGGACTTTTCAAACATTCGCTTAAGTGTGAAATCGCAAAATGGTATTCTAGCGAACAACAAAATAGTAAAGATTCAGAAAAACAAATCATTCAGTGATCATTTTAATAGTGTAATTTCATCCGAACTAGGCCTAACGGTCAATTTAGAACTACAAAAAGTCCGTGTGTCGGACATTTTAAGTACCTTTGTAAAAGTTTTGCAAATGTTGCAGTCAGCATTTAAAATGCTAACTTAAAGTTTTTGTACAAGTTTCAGTTGATTAAACCATCATATTTTATTAAATGTGTCTGCTTTTGTAATAAAAAAAAAAAGTACTGAAAGAAAAAGCAAACACAGCATTGCGATTTCTTATCCATCCATATATTAAAAAAAAAAAAAAAATCCCTCCCTCCCGAAAATTTTTTTGCTCACCCGGTGGACAGGAAACGGATATATTTTTTTTAAGGATGGCCTCAGTTATTATTCACCGATATTCACCTTGCCTTCTGTGAATAACTTAAAGAATATACACTGCCCTCCATTATTATCCCCCCCGGTAAAAATTAGTAAAGAGTTAGAAAAAAAAAATCCAGCTTTTGAAGTAGCTTCATCTCACACTGGAAAAAAAAAAAAAAAAATCCCACCTTTAATTGAAATAAATTTATTCAGAGAAAAACAAATCCGGGCGGCACGGTGGTGTAGTGGTTAGCGCTGTCGCCTCACAGCAAGAAGGTCCGGGTTCGAGCCCCGTGGCCGGCGAGGGCCTTTCTGTGCGGAGTTTGCATGTTCTCCCCGTGTCCGCGTGGGTTTCCTCCGGGTGCTCCGGTTTCCCCCACAGTCCAAAGACATGCAGGTTAGGTTAACTGGTGACTCTAAATTGACCGTAGGTGTGAATGTGAGTGTGAATGGTTGTCTGTGTCTATGTGTCAGCCCTGTGATGACCTGGTGACTTGTCCAGGGTGTACCCCGCCTTTCGCCCGTAGTCAGCTGGGATAGGCTCCAGCTTGCCTGCGACCCTGTAGAAGGATAAAGCGGCTACAGATAATGAGATGAGATGAAAAACAAATCCCTCATCAAGAAATATTTAGTTTCAACAAAAACACATGCCACTATTATTGGCACCCCTGCATTTAATACTCCTGTCCACCCTCCCTTTTCCAGTAAAACAGCACCGAGTCTCTCCTATAGCACTTTATAAGGTTGGAGATACAGAGCAGGACATTTGAGACCGTTCCTCTCTACAGAGTCTCTCCAGATCATCCAGGGTCCTTGGCCGTCTCTAGTACTCTCTCCTCTTCAGCTCCCCCCGCAGGTTTTCACTGGGGTTCAGGTCAGGGGACTGAGATGGGCACAGCAGAGGCTTGATTCTGTGGTCAGCGAAACCTTTTTGTGTTGATTTGGACGCACGCTTTGGATCATTGTCCTGCTGGAAGATCCAGTAACGACCCAGTTTTAGTTTCCTGGCAAAAGCAGCCAGATTCTGACGTAAAATGTCCTGCTGTTTCATGGAGTCCATGATGCAATGTACTGTAACAAGGTCTCCAGGGCCTTTGGAGTCAAAACGGCTCCAAAACATCACAGAACTTCCACCATATTTTACAGCTGCAATCGGGTTCTTTTCATTTTAGCCGTCCTTCTTTTTACACCAAACCCACCTTGAGTGTTTATTGCCAAAAAGCTCCATTTTTGTTCCATCAGACCAGAGAACACGGTTCCAGCCAAAGTTGTCATAGCATTTAACAAACTTCAGGCGCTTACGTTTGTTGTTAACTGACAGAAAAGGCTTTTTTCTGGTAAACCTAAATAATCTGTTGGCATGGAGGCGGCGTCTGATGGTGGTTTTGGAGACTTCGTGAATTACAAGACTTGACTTTTTCTTGTAATTCATCAACAGTGACCTTTGGGGATGTTTTTGCCTCTCTTAACATCCTCCTCACTGTATATGGGGGCAAAATAAACTTGGATCCTCTTCCATGCAAGTTAGTAACCATTCCAGTTGGTGTCCACTTTTTTTTTTTTTTTTTATTATTGCCCCAACAGTAAAAATGAACATTTTCAGGAGAGTAGCCATTTTTAATAACCATTCCCTGACTTATGAAGGTCGACACACTTCTCCCTCATTTGGTTTGTGTTCTCTTATCTTTTCCATGTTGACGAATGACTACGGGAATTTGGCCTCTGCGTCACCTCATATTTGTTCCTCGGTTAATCAGGAAGTCATGGATTACAGCTTGAAAGTTCCTACACACTCCAATCAACTCAAAAATACTGTACGATTTAAATGGGAAACATGCTTCAGTTACAATGTGTTCATCTCCACGGTGCCAATAATAGTGGCACATGTTTTTGCTGAAAATAATTATTTCTTGACGAGGGATTTGTTTTTCTCTGAATAAATTTATTCCAATCAAAGGTTGGATTTTTCTCATTTTTTCAGTGCGAGATGAAGCGACTTCACCAAAAGGTGGATTTTTTTCTGACCCTTTTTACTTGTGTGTGTGTGTGTGTGTGTGTGTGTGTGTCAATCATCATGGAAGGCAATGTATAGGACATTTGAATTGATATGTCTGTTATATCCTGTGTTAACAAGGGGTTTTCCACCTATTCTTCAGTAACAATATTCCAGCAAGTACTCATTTCTATCGCATCCTGCTGAAAACGAAACAAAACCAAGCACTCTCCGGGTTTCAAACATGGAACAATAAAATAGACACAACATTTTAAACAGCCTTTCCAGAGATTTTGGAGCACAGGTACAAGCTACAGACTACATGTTGCAGTCATGTGACCTATTAATGATCGAGGCCAACTAATGGCACCACGACAAATGCTTATAAAATCAAGCAGTTTTTGTATTAAAATGAGATGTCTCTAGTACGCAAGGAATCCTTATTGAGACAACCATGTTGAAATTGTAAAGACAATCCCATCTCGGTCACCTATACGGAGATCGCTTGATCAAATCATAATGACTACAGATATTCTCCGATAACATTACTCAAAAAGGCACACGTCCAGAAAACTTCACCTGTCCAAACCATACCCCCCACACACCCTGAAGATTTCAAACGTCTAAAAATCGATAATGCTCGAGTATGCACACTGACGAGGCTAATAAACACTCCTGCCTGTACCTGTTTATTCAGGTGTTTTACTGATGCCAGACCAAAAATGTGATGTATAGAGGATTTTGGTGAGACAAGACAAGCGCATTGTAATGTGCACATTATCCCTGAATGCTGGAATTTTATCATCACCAGCATGTTGTGTCTGTAGCTTTATACTCCACCACAATTAACCCATAATACACAATCTATGGGCGGCACGGCGGTGTAGTGGTTAACGCTGTCGCCTCACAGCAAGAAGGTCCGGGTTCGAGCCCCGGGGCCGGCGAGGGCCTTTCTGTGTGGAGTTTGCATGTTCTCCCCGTGTCCGCGTGGGTTTCCTCCGGGTGCTCCGGTTTCCCCCACAGTCCAAAGACATGCAGGTTAGGTTAACTGGTGACTCTAAATTGACCGTAGGTGTGAATGTGAATGGTTGTCTGTGTCTGTCAGCCCTGTGATGACCTGGCGACTTGTCCAGGGTGTACCCCGCCTTTCGCCCGTAGTCAGCTGGGATAGGCTCCAGCTTGCCTGCGACCCTGTAGAACAGGATAAAGCGGCTAGAGATAATGAGATGAGACACAATCTATGTCCATACAGGCATGATAAGGGAAAAAAAAAAAAAAAAAAAACAGTAAGACTCGCACCACAAATCAAACCTTCTGCTATCCTAGTTATGTATGAGGAGACTGGGCAAGTCTGCAGCTCAGACAACATGTAGCGCTGAGAGAGAGAAAGAAAAAAAAGTGTGTGTGTGCCAGTCTGTATGTAAAACAGTGAGAGATTGTACACTGCTGTACTTGTATAAAGATCTCTTTCCGCTTCCAGTTGAATCCAGTACAGAGAGGGTGGAGGATCACTACAGGTTACACCGACATGTTCTTTGTCATGACAACAGAGAGAGAAGGGGGGAGGTGCAAGGAGAGAGTATATTATTGACTGGGTGTAAGATGATGCTCAGATTTGCTGCGCCGACTGCACAGGCCAGTATGGAAAGGGAAAGAAAGAGAGAGAGAATGCAAAAGGAAGGGTGTGAGTGCACGTAGGACGTCATGTCCATTTCAGCCCCTCTGACGAATCGGTCCCTTTATCTTGAAGTCACAGGCTGGAACACAGTCCAGCTCGGATGTTAGCAGCATCTCATGTTTCTCAGGCGAAGGCACAGTGACCACGCAGACCTCAGACCTGCGCTGCTGCTCCCGGCTCCATTGTGCTCCACTACTAATGTGTCCGCCAGTAAGGATGAGGGATGAGGAGTCAAGTGTGTCATCGAACAACCTCAATGGACTACTAGTCTAATCACTCTCTCACTGGCATCAAAATGGACACGGTTTTGACACAAATCCTTACAAGAGGGTCATTTTATTTGGGATGAAAAGTTACTGCATGAGGGTTTAGGGTGTGGAAATTAAAATGGAATGACCAGCAGAAATTAATGACCCATCCTGCACTGGGGTGAACTCAGAGAAGGCCTGGAAAGGTTTCAATGTGCCAGAGAGGCTAAGTCTAAGTCTGTCAGCGTCCTAAGTAACATTACAAAACAGTTTCTTTCAAAAAAATAATTAAAAAAAGAAAAAAAGTCAGTCAGTCAATTTAATGATTGTATCTGGTTAGGTAAACAAAAAAACAAACAAATCACTACACTTAGCTTTAGAGAGAGCTTGGTGTTAGCTTGCTGTGCTAATTAACTGGCTAACTAACTAACTAACTAACTAGCCTCATTCCAGAGTCTTATCACCTGAGGCACATTAACTTTAAAATAACGTTCACTAATACAGAAACCACATATGTACTTGGAAAGAAAAAAAAAACCAACAAACCATCATCCCGACCCGACACCGACACCGAAAGGAACCCTGGTGTGCTAGCGAGTGAGCTCCCGAACCGAGCAGCGCCATGTTGTTGTAGTTAACACCAAATTCACCGCGACTCAATAAATAAACACCGAACCCAAATATCGCCGAAGTAAACAATCATTTACTCACCGTCACATCCTCCACCAAATCCCACAACAAGCAAGCACACGATGAGGACTGGGCTTTTCTCCATCATCACAATCCCAGCGCATCACAGCGCAGCATTTAAAGTGCGATACTGACAGGAGAGCGCGAGCTCAAACCACCAAACACTCACACACCGTCACAGCCGGGCGGCCTTAAAGGCATGAGGACATTTAAAGGGGAGGAAATCATTTTTGCCTGAGCCGATCAAATCTGAAACGCTTTGCTTTCCTTTACGTCACTGCTTCTCAGACTGTCTGTAGCCAGGGAGCAAGCAAGCAAGCAATTTCATTATCTGCAGCCTATCCCAGCTGACTACGGGCGAAAGGCGGGGTACACCCTGGACAAGTCACCAGGTCATCACAGGGCTGACACAGACAACCATTCACACTCACATTCACACCTACGGTCAATTTAGAGTCACCAGTTAACCTAACCTGCATGTCTTTGGACTGTGGGGGAAACCGGAGCACCCGGAGGAAACCCACGTGGATACCATGCAAACTCCACACAGAAAGGCCCTCGCCGGCCACAGGGCTCGAACCCGGACCTTCTTGCTGTGAGGCGACAGCGCTAACTACTACACCACCGTGCCACCCGAAGCACAACTATAACACTAAAATATAATCTCATCTCATTATCTCTAACCGCTTTATCCTGTTCTACAGGGTCGCAGGCAAGCTGGAGCCTATTCCAGCTGACTATGGGAGAAAGGCGGGGTACACCCTGGACAAGTCGCCAGGTCATCACAGGGCTGACACATAGACACAGACAACCATTCACACTCACATTCACACCTACGCTCAATTTAGAGTCACCAGTTAACCTAACCTGCATGTCTTTGGACTGTGGGGGAAACCGGAGCACCCGGAGGAAACCCACACGGACACGGGGAGAACATGCAAACTCCACACAGAAAGGCCCTCGCCAGCCACGGGGCTCGAACCCAGACCTTCTTGCTGTGAGGCGACAGCGCTAACTACTACACCACCGTGCCGCCCGAAGCACAACTCATCTCATCTCATTATCTCTAGCCGCTTTATCCTTCTACAGGGTCGCAGGCAAGCTGGAGCCTATCCCAGCTGACTACGGGCGAGAGGCGGGGTACACCCTGGACAAGTCGCCAGGTCATCACAGGGCTGACACATAGACACAGACAACCATTCACACTCACATTCACACCTACGGTCAATTTAGAGTCACCAGTTAACCTAACCTGCATGTCTTTGGACTGTGGGGGAAACTGGAGCACCCGGAGGAGGGATGGATATATATATATGGAAGCCATGGCCTAATGGTTAGAGAAACAGCTTTAGGACCAAAAGGTTGCTGGTTTGATTCCCTGGACCAGCAGGACTGGCTTGAGCAAGGCACTTGTAAGCAAAGATGACTCTTTGCTTAAAAAAAATAATAGTAGTAGTCTCAGGTGCAGTTTTATAAGGAAATGAGCTGTAGGTTTTAGTGAGCATCTTACAGAACCAGCCACAGTTCTTCTGGACACTGACTGTCACACTCGCTTCTTAATTTTGCACCAAAACCCAGCAGCCTTCATTATGTTTTCTTTTTTAATCTGAAAAGTGCTCTCTTATGTAATATGCTGCTCAGATACAAACATTTTGTTTTCTGTAACATTTAATTTTGTGCTGGAAAACAAACATTTGGAACTCTAAAATGTTTTTGTACTGACTCAATAATGTAGAAGTCATAAAATAGAAATCTATAACAAAGTTTGTATGAAAAAAATAGTGGGCCTAAGACTTTTGCACATTAGATTAGATTAGATTAGATTAGATTAGATTAGATTAGATTAGATTAGATTAGATTAGATTAGATAGAACTTTATTGATCCCTTTGGGAGGGTTCCCTCAGGGAAATTAAAATTCCAGCAGTATCATTACAGGATAAACAGAGAATAGAAAATAGAAAAAACTTCTAGATAAATTAAATTAAATTAAGTATTTACATATACAAATATAAAAAAGAATAAGATATGGGACAAGAAGAAAGAAAAAGAAAAAAAATCCAGCAGGAGAGGTATTGCACACTATATTGCACAATTATATTGCACATTGTCCAGTATTGCTTTTTGTCAGGCTAGGCTAGGCTACTGCTCCTTCCTGTCCTCTGTCCTCCTGTTACCCCTCCTCCCCCCCAGAGAGGAGTTGTACAGTCTGATGGCGTGAGGGACAAAGGAGTTTTTAAGTCTGTTCGTCCTGCACTTGGGAAGGAGCATTCTGTCACTGAACAGACTCCTCTGGTTGCTGATGACGGTATGCAGAGGGTGACTGGCATCGTCCGTGATGTTCAGTAGTTTGTCCATAGTCCTCTTCTCTGCCACCGTCACCAGAGAGTCCAGCTTCATGCCGACCACAGAGCCAGCCCGCCTGATCAGTTTGTCCAGCCTGGATGTGTCCTTCTTGGATGTGTTGCCCCCCCAGCACACCACGGTGTAAAACAGGACACTGGCGACCACGGACTGATAGAACATCCACAGGAGTTTCCTGCAGATGTTAAAGGACTGCAGCCTCCTCAGGAAGTACAGCCTGCTCTGTCCCTTCCTGTACAAGTGGTTGGTGTTGCAAGTCCAGTCCAGCTTGCTGTCCACAGCCCAAGGTACTTGTAGGAATCCACAGCCTCCACCTCGACTCCCTCGATCAGAACTGGTCATGACCTTGGTCTGGACCTCCCAAAGTCAATGACCAGCTCCTTGGTCTTTGAGGTGTTGAGCTGCAGATGGTTCCTGTTGTACCAGATGGCAAAGTCCCTCACCAGGCTCTTATACTCCTCCTCTCTGTCGTCACTGATACACCCAACGATGGCTGTGTCATCGGCGAACTTCTGAATGTGACACAGCTCCGAGTTGTAACAGAAGTCTGCGGTGTACAGGGTGAAGAGAAGAGGGGCCAGCACCATGCCCTGGGGTGCTCCGGTACTGCTAATCACAGTGTCAGACGTGATGTCCTTCAGCCTAACATACTGCAGCCTGTCGGTGAGGTAGCTGGAGATCCAGGTGACCAGGCAGGGGTCCACTCGCATCCTGTTCAGTTTGTCCTGAAGCATAAGCATATATATATATATATATATATATATATATATATATATATATATATATATATACACACGAGGGTAAGTCAAAAAGTTCTAAAACAGATATTATAATTTCAAAAGGAATACAAAGAAGGAATTATCTGATGGAAACATCGCCTGCAGAAGTGTTTAGACTTAAATGGAGGATATGTAGAGAAATAGCCTCGTTATTTTCATAAATAAAGATTTTTTTAATTTGTCTTAGAACTTTTTGACTTACCCTCATATATATATATATATATATATATATATATATATATATATATATATATATATATATAAAAGTCATGGACCCCCAGCTATGCTTCATGGACCACTTGATAGGTTATTTCACAGTGCTACTGAATTCTCTATTCTAATTAATTAATTGTTTATTAATGTTCTATAACAGTAGCTCTGAGAATGGTCCCAGCTGTAAAGCACATCTCAGGTTTATGTTACTGTTTCTAGTAACAACCAGGCCTAATAAACAGGGATTTGTAGGGCAGATGCTCAATATAATCTAAGATTAAATGAATAGATTGAAAAAATATGTGCTGTTGTTTTTTTTCCATCCATCCATCCATTATCTGTAGCCGCTTATCCTGTTCTACAGGGTCGCAGGCAAGCTGGAGCCTATCCCAGTTGACTACGGGCGAAAGGCGGGGTACACCCTGGACAAGTCGCCAGGTCATCACAGGGCTGACACATAGACACAGACAACCATTCACACTCACATTCACACCTACGGTCAATTTAGAGTCACCAGTTAACCTAACCTGCATGTCTTTGGACTGTGGGGGAAACCGGAGCACCTGGAGGAAACCCACGCGGACACGGGGAGAACATGCAAACTCCGCACAGAAAGGCCCCCGTCGACTACTGGGCTCGAACCCGGACCTTCTTGCTGTGAGGTGACAGTGCTAACCACTACACCACCGTGCTGGCCTGTTTTTTTTCTTTTAACAGAAAAATATACAATCATTAGGAATCTTGAATGTCAGCACTTTATCACAATCAGTAATTTTCCACCACAGAAAAGTGTTCAGTCTTTTGCTCTCAGACATTCCACAACATTAATGTAACTAGAAATGTTTAAACAGTGTGAATTGTTATTCATTAATAATAAAAAAAAATTGTGATCACTGGCAAATCACTGTGGTATAAGAGCAATTAGACATGCTAGTATTAAAAAATAACCCACTTTGGGGTGATACTGCATTACACCACCTCATTATGGATGATTTTCCTATAACAACAAGTGAAAAGTGCTGCTATTAATTACTTAACTCAATTTTAAGTTTACTCCTTACTTAAAGTAGCCCCATGTGGTAATAAAAGGTAATGGGTAGGTAAAACAAACAAACAAAAAAACATTGTTTTGGAATAGGTGTATAATTCTCTGCACCAACCCAAAGTAAGATAGTTGGATGAAGGAGTTGAGCAATTAGAGAGCACCTCCTAGTGTTTGGAGCAGAACAGCACAAAGGAGGACAGGAACAGAGGTGGGAGCATGCTGTGTACCATCAGTTTCCAAAACTTTTGGGCAAATGACCCCAAATTGACATTATACATATTCTGCAACCCCAAGCCTTGACCAACTTACATGGTTTATTCCAGAGTTAGGATTACTGTAACATTTGACCATTTTGTTATGTGAGTAACATACACTGGTGGTGTAGTGGTTAGCACTGTCGCCTCACAGCAAGAAGGTCCAGGGTTCGAACCCAGTGGCCAACGAGGGCCTTTCTGTGTGGAGTTTGCATGTTCTCCCCGTGTCTGCATGGGTTTCCTCCCCCACAGTCCAAAGACATGCAGGTTAAGCTAATTGGTGGCGCTAAAGTGAGTGTGAATGGTTGTTATCCCTGTGATGACCTGGTGACTTGTCCAGGGTGTACTCCGCCTCTTGCCCATAGTGAGCTGGGATAGGCTCCAGCTTGCCTGCAACTCTGTCCAGGATTTAGTGGCTCCAGATAATGGATGGATGGTGTAACATACACTCACCATCCGCTTTATTAGGAAACACTTGTACAGCTGCATATTCATGCAGTTAATTAATGAGCAAATCATGTGGCAGCAGGACAATAGAAAAAAGTTGTGCAGATACAGATCACATCAAACAACAGAATGAAGAAAAAGTGTGATCTCTGTGACCTTTATTATGGCATCGATGTTGGTACTAGAAGATCCTGTGAGTGGAGGATCTGCCAATTGAAACACCTTACTGACGAGAGAGATCAGAAGAGAATGACCAGGGGTGGGTTTCCCAAAAGCCTCTTAATGCTAAGAGCATCTTAACTAGGAGAGAGATTTTTCATTGTGCTGCTCGGTCTACCATTTAATGATTATCTTTATGCTGTGATGCTTTTGGGAAACTCAGGCCAGACTGGTTTAAGCTAACAGGAAGAAGATAGTAAATTAACACTTTTTACAACTGTGGTGAGCAGAAAAGTATCCCAGAATGCACAACGCATCAAACCTTGAGGTAGATAAGCTACAATAGCAGAAGCTCACATCAGGTTACACTCTTGTCAGCCAAAAACATGAATCTGAGGCTATAATGAGCACAGACTCATCAAAACTAGACAGTTGAAGACGGGAAAAGACCAGGTGATGTTTTTTTTTCCCCCTAAATTTCAACTGTCCAGGTTCAACTTTGCAAATGATAGTGTCATCTTCCTGTTCTTGGGTGACAGGAGTAGAAAACAATGTGGTCTTCTGTTGTTGTAGCCCATCCAGCTTAATGTTCGATGTTTTATGCTTGTTGGCATGCATTTCTGCTCACCACAGTTGTAAAGAGTGATTATTTGAGTTACTATATCCTTCCTGGCAGCTCGAACCAATCTGGGCTGGGTTTCCCAAAAGCCTTTTAACGTTAAGAGTATCTTAACTAGGAGAGAGAGAGTGTTCATTGTGCTGCTCGCGCTACCATTTAACGATGATCTTTGTGCTACGATGCTTTTGGGAAACTCGACACTGGCCATTTTCCTCTGATCACTGATTTCATTAAAACTGATATTTAATTAAAGAGTTACTTGTTTAAAAAAGCAAGAATTAAAGAATAGGAATAATTTTATATCGACACCTTGTATTCAAGACAGCACGTAGTCTATTAAAATATGAATTATTCATGTTGGCCATACCAAGTACCAAGTTATCATCTCTAAAACCTCTCCCAAATGTAGCATAAAAGCTCTCATTACAAATCCAAACTGGTTATTATTTTACATTATAGGCATTTAGCAGATGCTCTTATCCAGAACGACGTATAGCATACCCAGAGCAGCCTGGGGAGCAGTAGGGGGTTAGGTGCCTTGCTCAAGAGCACTTCAGCCATTCCTGCTGGTCCAGGGAATTGAACCACTGACCTTTTGGTCCCAAATTTACCTCTGTAACCATTAGACCATCTCATCTCATTATCTCTAGCCTCTTTATCCTGTTCTACAGGGTCGCAGGCAAGCTGGAGCCTATCCCAGATGACTACGGGCGAAAGGCGGGGTACACCCTGGACAAGTCGCCAGGTCATCACAGGGTTGACACATAGACACAGACAACCATTCACACTCACATTCACACCTACGGTCGATTTAGAGTCACCAGTTAACCTAACCTGCATGTCTTTGGACTGTGGGGGAAACCGGAGCACCCAGAGAAAACCCACGCGGACACGGGGAGAACATGCAAACTCCACACAGAAAGGCCCTCGCCGGCCACGGGGCTCGAACCCGGACCTTCTTGCTGTGAGGCGACAGCACTAACCACTACACCACCGTGCCACCCCCCATTAGACCATGGCTTCCCTAATTTTATAAGTTGCTTGTGAACTATAAACATTATAAATTATCTATTTTATGTGTACTGTATAAACTTGAAGTGGCTCACTGGAAGCATATTCAACAACAAAAACAAGTGTGTCTGAGTCTTATTTACCCTCACTGTATGAAAACCTTTTTTGGTATAAATATGGGTAATAATTAAGGGTATGGTTATATCAGCTACAGTTTGTATATGCCTTTGTTGTTAAGTATATGCCTTTGTTATTTCGAATGCAGTGTCATCATTGACGGAAACCTATTGAGTGGTTCCCTGTGAAGTCTGGTGTGCGACAAGGCTGTATCATCTTGCCTATGCTCTTCCTCCTTGCCATTGATTGGATTATGCATAACACCACAGCAGACAAACCAAGAGGTATCCGATGGACTCTACTTTCCCAGCTGGAAGATCTGGATTTTACTGATGATCTAGCCGTTTTGTCATCCAATCAAAACCATCTACAGGAGAAGACCGAAAGACTGCATAATTTTGTGAAACAGACTGGCCTGAACATAAATACCACCAAGACACAAACTATGTATATCAACCCAACCACAGCAGCACCCATCACAGTAGACAGCAAATCACTTGAGGGAGTAGAGGAATTTACCTATCTGGGCAGTATTGTGAGCTCCGATAATGCAGCCGGCAAAAACATCACTGCACGCCTCGGAAAGGCACAATGTACTTTTGCTGCACTTTGTTCCAGCTGGAAGTCTAAACAATACAGTCTATGCACGAAGCTCTGAATATATAACAGCAATGTCAAGTCAGTTTTGTTATATGACTCAGAATGTTGGAGAGTGGTACAGAGTGACATGAGGAAGCTGGATGTTTTTCGCAATAGATGTTTGAGAAGGATTTGTGGTATCTTCTGGCCAGCAGTAATATCTAACCAGGAGCTATACAAAAAGACCAGAAGCCACAGCGTGGTTGATGAAATCAAACACTGACGCATGAGATGGCTCGGGCATGTCTTATGTATGGACCAACAGCGGATCCCCAAAGTTGCCCTAATGTGGACACCCCATGGAAGGGGGAAGCCTGGAAGACCTAAGACCACTTGGAGAAGAACCATCACCTCTGAGCTATCCGAGTTAAATCTATCATGGGGCGAGGCACAACATCTTGCTAAAGACCATCAAAAGTGGAGGCGCTTGTTATTGGCCTTATGCCCCACACGGGGCGAAGAGGATTTAGTAAGTAAGTTTGTTGTTAAGCTCTGCTCTTTGGATGGATATATATGGATATGGTGGTTGTTATCAGTGCCATCTTCTCTCATTTAATATGAGGGGTTCAAGCCCAGCAGCCGGCAAGGGCCTTTCTGTGTGGAGTTTGCATGTTCTCCCCGTGTCCGCGTGGGTTTCCTCTGGGTGCTCCGGTTTCCCCCACAGTCCAAAGACATGCAGGTTAGGTTAACTGGTGACTCTAAATTGACCGTAGGTGTGAATGTGAGTGTGAATGGTTGTCTGTGTCTATGTGTCAGCCCTGCGATCATCTGGCGACTTGTCCAGGGTGTACCCCACCTCTCGCCCGTAGTCAGCTGGGATAGGCTCCAGCTTGCCTGCGACCCTGTAGGACAGGATAAGCAGCTACAGATAATATAGCAGGTTATAAGTGTACACTTGGCCACAAGACCTGGTTTTTGAGTTTCAAAACCTTGAACCTAGAGCAAACCACATGGCAAATTTGAATATGTTCCAGTTCTAACACTCCTCTGACCTCAGGAGGGTGTGTTATTTGTCTGATTAGTTGACTCACATATGACGATAGCCAAGAAAACTCTAAACTGTGCACTGAAGGGTTTCTCAAGGACCAGAGTTTGAAAACACTCCTAGAAGCACCGAAGCCAGTGCAGTAAATATACATAAACACATTTCTTCATTTCTTGCAGTGGAGTGATCTTTGCATATTTCCTGTAATCATCCCCCCACTTTATGGATGGTGTAATTTGCATTGCTGTGCTTCATTTGTTTGTCACGTACGGTAATGCTGATTTCTATCTGGCTGGAGTATAACCTGATAAGAAGAGTGTACACGACCAGTAAATACTGATATTGTTTTTATGATAAAATAAAACAGACGATTTTATTTTGCCTGCACAGAACTTGTGTATGGTACAATGTGTTTGTTCTTAATTTAACGTCATATAAATGGCAACAAAACATAATTCCCAACTTCACCTCCCATCTATATGCTGTGTGTGTTTAGCTAACACACACAGCATATATGGATGGAGTAGTGTTTGGTGGGGACTCATGAATGTTATATTTTGCAGGCCTGGCAGACAACAAACCTCATTCAGACTCATTCCAACTTACTTCATATGAAACCCAGCCACTATTATGTGGCCGAAGATGATGTAAAAATAAGTTGAAGAAACTGTATTAATTATTTCTCTTCTTTCTGTCTTGTTAGAAAATGTAAAGGGAAATAGACAGGTGTTTATTATTACTATTTATTAATAGCAGAGCTCACACTTATGAGAATGTGTTAATGCATCTGTTAGGACTAGGACTGTTTTGGCCTCTAGAGGCCGCTGTTATTTCCTTTTCGTGTCATGTTTATTTTGGCCTCTAGAGGCCGCCACTGTTCCTGTGTTTTGTGTTTTTGTTAATTGCCTGTTAGTCCTGATTATCTTCACCTGTGTCCCTAATTAGTTTGTGTATTTATACCCCTGAGTTCAGTCCTCTTGTCACGGAGTCTTTGTGCTGTTATGTTTATCTCCAGTTTCCTCTGTACCGTGTTCTTTGTTTTGCACTTTGCTTTTCTGGTTTTTTGGCTTTTGTTTTGTACCTTTGGATATTTTTATTTTTGTTATCTTCTGAGCTTTTGGATTTTCTTTTTTTTTTTTTTTTCATCAGATTGTAAATATTGTATATAGTATAAATAAACCTTTTGATACTTTTTCTACTTCTGCCTCACGCCTCTGCATTTGAGTCATCCCTCTGGTGGCCTAGTGGGGGTTTGCTGGATTATCACACCAACGAACCAGGTTCGAATCCCAGCAAATCCCTAACAGCATTGACTTCATTTTTGATGGCTTGACCGTTTAATGTCCATACGGATGACATGTGTACCACCACAGGGAACCCTACAGCAAGTGCAAGTCAACATACCTCATAAACACTTGACCACCGGACAATGAAATTTGTATCTTTATTTTTATAAGATAGATGGGTTTTTATCCAGTGCTAATTTTTATTTACTTTTCAAAAATTACGTGGGATTATTTACTAACACATTTTATGGAAAATATTCATGCCAGTTTCATATAAAACTAGTTAAAACAATTTTATTAGTCAACTAGCTTGTTGGACAATTGACAGTTTCTGTAATGTAAGGCCGGTAGACGGATGTAAGTGCAGGAAGAGTTTTATTGAAAACAACAAACAGATCCAAAACGTAGACAAAGGCAGAGTCAAAAAACAGGCAGTGGTCAAGTGAGGCACAGACAGGATATCAGAGGTAATACAATATTCAATGTCCAAAAACACAAACAGGGTCAAAACCAGAAAAGCGATACAAAATACAAGGCTTTCGCAAAGTCTGTGTGTTACTCAGAGTCCTTATATGCATGCGCTCTGATTGCACTCTAATCAGGAACAGGTGCATGGTAATTAGCCCTAATGGCGTGTGCGTGCTTTGCAGTTTTTAGGCTGCGTGCTCTGAGATCCAATGTGCGTGGACGTGACAGATGTAACCAGACACCTGTTTGACATATCAAGTTTTGATACTGGATGGTAACTAATGATGTAAAGTGAAAGTGCTGGTTCACTGCTGAACACCAGGCACCCAGCAGAGTCACACCATAATAATGTCTTGGTGTTGTTTCTGGCATGCTGTGTCAAAGAAAGGAATAAATATGTATTCGTAACTGTGACGTGTATCTCATTATCGGTATCACTGTCACAAGACAGTACAGCAATTTACTGATGTGAAATACACTACACAATTCGATGATTCATATGCTATATTATTATTCTGTTCAGGTTGATTTTGTGCGCTTGTAAATATTTTGCTTATACACTCATCAGGAGCTCTGCTTTTAGGCAATGCATAAATATCTATAGTATACTTCCAGTATATAACTCCACTTCCAATTTACATAGTTAATGTCTTTTGAATCTGTACGAATAAATATGAACAAAAAAGTATGTAAGCATATAAAATATCATTCACAAGCATAAAAAAGTCTTTCAAAAACTAAACTGACAGAGGGAAAAAGTATTTGGATATTGTATTACATAAAAAAACAAAATAAAATGAAGTTCTATGCTGTAAAAATGTTATGTGCAAATGTAAGTTGTACCTGGTGTCATTATAAAATCATGGTAAAGGAGTTTCTGCTAAAGTTCTCAGGAATACAACCCAAGATCTTATAACATGCTGTCAGTCTAAGAATCTGCTATCAGAGTGAAGACAGCAGTCACTTGAAAAGAGTTGCAGGATTACCCAGCAGGAACTGCAGTTATAAGCAATGAACTGCCCTGCAGTCATCTATATAACTGCACCCAAAACTCTTCTGCTAAAAACGAAGCACAGACATGTGCATTTATACAAATTAGAACGGTTTAGGATCGATTTCCTCTGGTCAGATGAAACAAAAATAGGATTTTTGGCAATAATTCCGTTCATCATGTCTGTAGAAAGAAGAATTATGCATATAATCCCAGGAACACCATATCTACAGTGAAATACGCCTGCTTCTCAGACTTGCAACAGTACTTGGGCATTACATACGTATCATTGAAACAAATATGAAGGGAGAGATTTCCTGGGACGTATTTGAGGAGAGTTTAATCTCATTGGCCAAAAAATGAATCTGTGCAGAAGACTGACATTTCAACAAGACAATGATGCTAAACATACAGCCAAAATAATTGAAAAAGGCCTTATACGGTGGTGTAGTGGTTAGCGCTGTCACCTCAAAGCAAGAAGGTCCGGGTTCGAGCCCAGCGGCCGGCGAGGGCCTTTCTGTGTGGAGTTTGCATGTTCTCCCCGTGTCCACGTGGGTTTCTTCCGGGTGCTCCGGTTTCCCCCACAGTCCAAAGACATGCAGGTTAGGTTAACTGGTGACTCTAAATTGACCGTAGGTGTGAATGTGAGTGTGAATGGTTGTCTGTGTCTGTGTGTCAGCCCTGTGATGACCTGGCGACTTGTCCAGGGTGTACCCCGCCTTTCGCCCGTAGTCAGCTGGGATAGGCTCCAGCTTGCCTGCGACCCTGTAGAACAGGATAAAGCGGCTAGAGATAATGAGATGAGATGAATTTCAATATCACATCTTTTAATGCTTACAAATACACTCACTGGCCACTTTAATAGGAACTTGTTCTTGTTTCTAAGATTCCTGTTCTTGGCTAACAGGAGTGGAACCAAGTGTGGTCTTCTGCTGTTGCATGCTGACATTCTTTTCTGCTCACCACGATTGTAAAGAGTGATTACATGAGTTATTATATCCTTCCTGGCAGCTCGAACCAATCTGGGGTGGGTTTCCCAAAAACCTCTTAATGCTAAGAGCATCTTAACTAGGAGAGAGAGTGTTTATTGTGCTGCTCACTCTACCATTTAACAATGATCTTTGTGCTGTGATGCTTCTGGGAAACTCAGGCCTGGCCATTTTCCTCTGTCCTCTATTATCAACAAGGCGTTTCCACCCACAGAACTGTCGCTCACTCAGTGTTTTTTGTTTTTTTGCACCATTCTGTGTAAACTCTAGAGACTGTTGTGTGTGAAAACCCCAGGAGATCAGCAGTTTCTGAAAGACTCAAACCAGTCCATCTGGCATCAACACCCATGCCACAGTGAAAGTCACAGAGATCACAATTTTTTCCATTTTAATGTTTGAAGTGAACTTTAACTGAAGCTCTTGATTTGTATCCGTATGACTGTGCTGCTGCCAATGGATCGGCTGATTAGATCACGGCATAAAACAGCAGGTGGGTGGGTGTTCCTAATAAAGTGACCAGTGAGTATACTTTTTTTTTTATCATAAGCACAAAGTACACAAGCATTATATGCGTAAACTTGAAATGGATATACAGTGTGTACTGGGTGTATATCAAATAACAAAACCAAAAGCGTGTGCGTGTGCATGTATATATGCATTTTCCCTCGCTGCGAGCGCTTTAGTTGGGACTTGTGTCCTGAAGACTGAGTCTCTATGCGAGCTGCATGTTTGTACATTAGGAAGCTTGTTTACAAAGCGGTGTCAGCTGAAACCACTGATCTCTACGTAAAGTATCTGGAGAGCTCATTTGCTAATCCGCGCTGTAGAGACGAGTGAAGCCATCTGGCCGCCATATTACTATGCACATTGCACGCATTTGGTTTATACAGTGCTCAGTGTAAATGAGTCCACCCCCTTTGAAAAGTAACATTTTAAACAATATCTCAATGAACACAAACAATTTCCAAAATGTTGACAAGACAAAGTTTAATACAACATCTGTTTAACTTATAACGTGAAAGTAAGGTTAATAATATAACTTAGATTACACATTTTTTTTTTCAGTTTTACTCAAAATGAGTACACCCCACAACAAAAACTACTACATCTAGTACTTTGTATGGCCTCCATGATTTTTAATGATGGCACCAAGTCTTCTAGGCATGGAATGAACAAGTTGGCGACATTTTGCAACATCAATCTTTTTCCATTCTTCAACAATGACCTCTTTTAGTGACTGGATGCTGGATGGAGAGTGATGCTCAACTCGTCTCTTCAGAATTCCCCAAAGAAAATTATTTCTTTACACCACAAAGGTGAAGGCTACAAGAAGATCAGCAAAGCTTTACTTATCAGTCAGAATACTGTAGCAAAAGTGGTACAAAAATTTAAGAAAGATGGAACTGCAACCATCTCACAGAGACGTCCAGGTCATCCACGGAAGTTAACACCTCGACAGGAGCGTCTTCTGATGAGAAGGGTTGAAGAAAATCGGCATGCAAGTTCACTGCAGTTATCTAAAGAAGTAGAAAGCCAAACTGGGCTGACTATTTCCCGTGACACAATACGGCGTACACTGCAGAGGAATGGCGTGCATGGATGCCATCCACGAAAGAAGCCTCTCCTAAAGCCCAGGCACAAAAAAGCCCCCCTAGAGTTTGCCAGGGCCCATGCTGACAAAGATGAAGACTACTGGGACTCTATACTCTGGAGTGATGAGACCAAGATAAATGTTTTTGGAACTGATGGCTTCAAAACTGTATGGCGTCGCAAAGGTGAGGAATACAAAGAAAAATGCATGGTGCCTACAGTGAAACATGGTGGTGGCAGTGTCCTTATGTGGGGCTGCATGAGTGCTGCTGGTGTCAGGGAGCTGCATTTCATTGATGGCCATAGGCGGTCTTTCCATTGGGCAAAGTCGGGCAATTGCCCTGAGCCTCGTCCAATCAGGGGCCTCGTCGTCACGTTACGGTATTCCTGTTTTCCTGCATGCTATACATCATCATTTACTATGTAATAATTCATTGTGATTATACATATTTTCTACTCGACATGAACCACATTGCTACGAAAATAATAAAAGCAATAAAGCATGATTCACATGTAATCCTACAGCTAGATTCACAAGCAAAACCACCAGTATGTGACGTGATGTCACGCACAGCTATCTGGCTTCGCCCTTTCTCAGAGCCGTAGTGTCTGAAGTAACCTAGGCAACGACGCAAGCGGGCTGAATACATGCACCACCATCTAGCTCTAGCTGCAGAGCCCTTGTAAAATTTTTTGTTAAAGTAAAATCAGAATGAAACGATTTCTAAGTGGCAGTGAGAAAAGGAAGAGGAAAAAGGATAGCGAACAGTTTGTTGAAAAGCTACCGAAATTAACAGCCTTCTTCCACACAAGTTCTTCCACCGAAGAAGAACCCAGGGCCAGCACATCTGAGCTGGGTGTCAGGAGAGACTGTCAGATCTGGCGGTAATATCCATTGAGCAAGCCGTGAGAAGGAAACTGGACATGGAAGATGTCATCACTGCATTTGCCAATGCTAAAGCAAGAAAAATCAAGTTTTAAGCACACAGTAAGTAAAATTATAATAATTAATAACTAATAATTTCATTTATTTAAATCTTACACTGTATATTAATCCACGTTTGGTTTTTCTCTCTCCCTGTCTTTCTGTGCAGGTCTCATCCACTATAGCCACCACCACCCATGAGACTGATAGATGGGCACACCAACAGCAGCGCACATAGACAGACAGGCAGACACACACACACACCTCTACTTACACACACACAGCTTATATTCAGATATTCAGTGATCTTTATTGGGGGTTTTCAATCATTTCCATGTGTTCACAATAAATATTGTTCGTCAGTACATATGATTCATCATCTCATTATTATTACAGATGTATGGGTTGGGGTTGAGGGGGGCCTCCAAATTGTCCTTTGCCCAGAGCCTCAGATTTTCTAAAACTGCCTCTGTTGATGGCATCATGAATTCACAGATGTATTGCTCTGTACTGAAAGAGAAGATGCTACCATCACTCCGTGCCCTTGGTCATTGTGCACTTTTCCAACATGACTAAACACGCATCTAAGGCCACTGTTGGATTTCTGAAGAAGAACAGGGTGAAAGTGTTAAGGTTTTGCTGGGATTCGAACCTGGTTCGTTGGTGTGATAATCCAGCAAACCCCCACTAGGCCACCAGGGGGATGACTCAAATGCAGAGGCGTGAGGGAGAAGTAGAAAAAAGTATCAAAAGGTTTATTTACAATATATACACACAAGAAAAATCCAAAAAGTAATAATCCAAAAACGCGCAGAAGATATAAGGGAAAAAATAAAAAAATCCAAAACTACAAAACAAAAGCCAAAAAAACAGAAAAGAAAAGGCAAAAATACCAAAGCTCAGAAGATCCAAAAACACAGCAACTACAAGGTCCAAAAGAAAAGCAAAGTGCAAAACAAAGAACACAGTACAGAGGAAACTGGAGATAAACATAACAGCTCAAAGACTCCGTGACAAGAGGATTGAACTCAGGGGGTATAAATACACAAACTAAATTGAACACAGGTGAAGATAATCAGGACTAAACAGGCAATTAACACAAACACAAAACACAGGAACAGTGGCGGCCTCTAGAGGCCAAAATAAACATGACACGAAAAGAAAATAACAGCGGCCTCTAGAGGCCAAAACAGTCCTTGTCCTAACAGAAAGTGATTCAGTGGCCAAGTATGTCTCCTGATCTGAACCCAATCGAACACCTATGGGGAATTCTGAAGAGAAAAGTTGAGCATCACTCTCCATCCAGCATCCAGTCACTAAAAGAGATCATTGTTCAAGAATGGAAAAAGATTGATGTTGCAAAATGTCGCCAACTTGTTCATTCCATGCCTAGAAGACTTGGTGCTGTCATTAAAAATCATGGAGGCCATACAAAGTACTAGATGTAGTAGTTTTTGTTGTGGGGTGTACTCATTTTTGCACCACCCTAATTTGAGTAAAACTGAAAAATGTGTAATCTAAGTTTATATTATTAACCTTACTTTCCCATTATAAGTTAAACAGATGTTATATTAAACTTTGTCTTGTCAACATTTTGGAAATTGTTTGTGTTCATTGAGATATTGTTTAAAATGTTACTTTTCAAAGGGGGTGTACTCATTTACACTGAGCACTGTATGTTAAAGCATCATATCCAATCAAATTTGCCCCCAAGAAAAGTATTTCCTGACTTTTTTCCTTTCATTACCTCCTGTTATTTTCTCAACTTTACTCCCATTCCTTACATATCTTTATAGCGCTCCCCTTCATTGTTACTGTTTTTTTCTTTTCCAGTTCAGTCTCTGATCATTTTTTGAATGGCTCTTTTACTACTATTATTACTTTTACGGAGATTATTTCAGTTTTCCTCTGATACACTGGATCTTTTCTATATTTCTTCTTCCTTTCGCTTGATGACAATTGTTGAAACAGGATGATTTTCTCATGTTATTTGCCATTTTCATTTCATTCTCACATTCAGGTCTTCACAGTATTTACTGGTCACATGATTCACATCACACACGAATCGATCCTGATATAGAGTTCAGTAACTTTTAGATTATTCCTCAGTGCTCACACTAATATCTCACATCTCATTTTCTTTAATACACATTGGCTTTTTTATCCCATTGAATTGTTATATTGATCTTATTTTTGTTGGATATAGTTATAAATAGATATTGACTAATATTATTTAGGTTTTCTTGAAATTTACGTCAAAGATCTTTTATGTTTTGGAAATATTAATTTGTATGGAAATATTTTCTGGGCGGCATGGTGGTGTAGTGGTTAGCGCTGTCGCCTCACAGCAAGAAGGTCCTGGGTTCGAGCCCAGCGGCCGGCAAGGGCCTTTCTGTATGGAGTTTGCATGTTCTCCCCGTGTCCGCGTGGGTTTCCTCCGGGTGCTCCGGTTTCCCCCACAGTCCAAAGACATGCAGGTTAGGTTAACTGGTGACTCTAAATTGACCGTAGGTGTGAATGTGAGTGTGAATGGTTGTCTGTGTCTATGTGTCAGCCCTGTGATGACCTGGCGACTTATCCAGGGTGTGCCCCGCCTTTCACCCGTAGTCAGCTGGGATAGGCTCCAGCTTGTCTGCGACCCTGTACAGGATAAGCGGCTACAGATAATGGATGGATGGATGGAAATATTTTCTAATAAATGGAGTATTCGAATAATTTATTGTTTTCTTATCATTATGCAGTAAATTGTAATCAATTTAAGACTTGTTTAATTTTATTATTATTAGATGATTGATTGATTGATTATACATAATTTGTAAGTATAGCTACAGATTGGTATCAGTCTGTTTCTAAATAGTTCATTTGGAATAGCTACATGTAAATCTCTGCTCCATCCATTAGGTTCATTTCATTTTTCATTCTGTGCATTTGTTTATTTATTTTTTTTATATATAGCTGATCTGGAACAGTACATGAGGGTTCACATGCCTCCGGGCAACAGGAAATGACTTTACTCTTGTGGACCTTGACCCACATGCTGTCTCCATCTCTCTGGAAACCAGAATGGTTCTGTCATGTTGTTATGTACACTTTGTTTTCTTCTCTGTTATGCATGCATTGTCTATGTATTTTCTATTTGGTTAAATAAATTATTAATAATAATAATAATAATAATAATAATAATAATAGGGCGGCACAGTGGTGTAGTGGTTAGCGCTGTCGCCTCACAGCAAGAAGGTCCGGGTTCAAGCCCCGTGGCCGGCGAGGGCCTTTCTGTGTGGAGTTTGCATGTTCTCCCCGTGTCCGCGTGGGTTTCCTCCGGGTGCTCCAGTTTCCCCCACATTCCAAAGGCATGCAGGTTAGGCTAATTGTTGGCTCTAAATTGACCGTAGGTGTGAATGTGAGTGTGAATGGTTGTCTGTGTCTATGTGTCAGTCCTGTGATGACCTGGTGACTTGTCCAGGGTGTACCCCGCCTTTCGCCCGTAGTCAGCTGGGATAGGCTCCAGCTTGCCTGCAACCCTGTACAGGATATGCGGTCATGGATAATGGATGGATAATAATAAAATCTGCACTAATCTTCCTGAATGTACCCATGATAATAAAATGTATTGAATACTGTACATTATAATTAAAACACAAACACCCCCACAAAAATCAACCGTTCACACACTGACATACATACGCACACAAATGCACACATAGACACATGTTTATAAATAACACATCCAGTTTGTGTTTTTTCTCAACAATTAAATGAACAATATGTCCAGTTTTGTGTAGCTTCCTAGGCAGAGATATGACCGTACCGATCGGATGTGCGTGGTAATATGGCGGCCAGATGGCTTCACCCTGACGAGCCAATTAGCTCTCCAGATATTTAACGCCGAGATCAGTGATTGAAATGCACTGATCGATATAGAGTATGTTGCCTTTTAAAAGCTCTTTTAGTGAACACTTAGCTTTCGTTGGTCAAATTGCTCCTCTTATGGACAACCGCCAATTCGGATTCCTGAACAACAAGTGATTTTCTTTTCCATTTTTCATTAAAACAGTGTCAGCATTTAGCCTAAACCAACTGTTATTTGATAAGGAAGCAAAGCCTTTCCCACAAAACAGAATGTATAGTGTTCACCAGAAAATACCGCAGTGATATTATTAATATATATTTTTGTATATTTAGCTATGCCCTTGGTAAACAGGTATTAATGCATTTACTGTTTAAACATGTCAAGGTATGATAACCTTGTCTAAGTAATTTGAGATTTTTTTTTATAAAAAATTGGAGTCCTCCGCCTCCAGCCTCTGTCTATGGGCATTGGCTCTCCAGTGGCGTTGGAAAAGGAAGAGGCCCAGCAGCACCAACACACACAATGCAAACACAGAACCTGCAACCACAGCAGCCAGCTCCACTGGTCCCCAGCCATCCATCTGCTCTGCCAAGTCAGGCTGTACGGTCACTAAAACAGAGACATGGCATAATAATCATCATCACTCCACCTCACACATCACTCAAATCTTAATACTAATGTAGTATCAATATTTATACCACAGCACTGTTTAATTCTCTATTCAGACTGGGCTGGAGGTGTTGATTAAGTAAAGAATAATATCCAGCAAGTTGGTCATTATTATGAAATAAACCCTGATAATGTGATGCAGGACCCTGATGCAAAGCAGTGGGATCTTTAATCACCCTGAAGGGGTTTATTTTGCAATAATGACTGGCTTACTGTGCATTATCCCACCTATTACATAGCTAATTCCTAAAAAAAATAAATAATTTGACACAAATATTGATTTAAAAATAATTTTATCGCTTCTGCTAATGATATGGTCCATAGTAACGGTCTGTTATACAGAAATAACAGACCATAGAATGCTGTAATTGACCAATTAGAATCAAGTATTCAAATGAACCCGTGTAATAGGTAAAGAATAACAGCAGTCTGGAGTGTACCATTCAACTTATAGAGGACATCATCATCGCAACTGCGGATTTGTTTATGTGGTCATATTGCCGGGCAAGCTTTGTGTCTGACAGCAACTGGCACAAGTATGACTGGTACACAAGTGATTGTAAGCCAAATTCAGTAAACATCTACAGATAAACTTGTAGAATCTACGTCTAAAAGAACAATCCAAGAGACCTGTAGTGCTTTTGGATGTAATAACAGACGTGGAGATAAGCCTGGTTTAACTTTTCACTGCTTCCTGTCAAACCCAGAAAGACGAGAAGAATGGCGAGCTGCAGTTAAACAGGAAGACTGGATGATAAAACATTCCCATGTGTGTGGAGAACATTTTATATCAGGTTACTGTGAAAGCTCTGCGACGTTAAAATGTTTATCTGGATGTAGGCTTTGGACCAGATATATTTTATTAGACCCAATGCTTGGCGAGACTAGCAGCATGTTTGTTATGTACTGGTAATGAAAACGAGGCTAAACACCATAAAATATGCTAGATCTAGGCCCTGGCTTGTTTATTACTATTAGAAGTCCATACTTGAGCTTACCTTTGTCTTAATAAAGTATTTTTCTTTATCTGGAATTTCCCATCACATTCCAGCATGAAACCTGCCTCGAAATATTGGTAGGCATCTGTACTTTTGTCTACCTTTAGCATCTCCGGTGTATTTAGAAGTCCCAAATACTAAATAGTTCAGGATGTCATAGTGTCCCAAATCCGGTAGCTGGTTTGCTGAACACTTTTCAAGTGGAATAAATACATTTGTCGGTAAATTAAGAAGCCTTTGTTTTTTATTTTTGTCACATGTAAACTCAAACACAACAAAATTCAGCCTCTGTATTTAATCCATCTGAAGCGGTGAACAAGTATGCGTGCACACAGAGAGAGAGAGACAGAGAGAGGGAGTGAGAGAGAGAGAGAGAGAGAGAGAGAGAGCAGTGTGCAGAATAAATAATAAATAAATACATTTGTGGGTAAATTGTATGGATGTGTGATGCCTGCATGTTTCAGCTTTTTGATGTAGCATGATCTGCTGGTATTATGTACATTTTTAATCATTTCAGAGATTTTGTACTGATTGCAGTCATCTCAATTTTCATTATTAACTGTTGCAGCTGTTTCTTTGTACAATATGGCGGATGCTGCGTGCAAAACAAAAATCTGTGATGTTAGTGAAAGTCCTCTATACCATAAATTAATGTAGTTTATTAGATGCAGGGCGGCACGGTGGTGTAGTGGTTAGCGCTGTCGCCTCACAGCAAGAAGGTCCGGGTTCGAGCCCCGTGGCTGGCGAGGGCCTTTCTGTGCGGAGTTTGCATGTTCTCCCCGTGTCCGCGTGGGTTTCCTCCGGGTGCTCCGGTTTCCCCCACAGTCCAAAGACATGCAGGTTAGGTTAACTGGTGACTCTAAATTGAGCGTAGGTGTGAATGTGAGTGTGAATGGTTGTCTGTGTCTATGTGTCAGCCCTGTGATGACCTGGCGACTTGTCCAGGGTGTACCCCACCTTTCGCCCGTAGTCAGCTGGGATAGGCTCCAGCTTGCCTGCGACCCTGTAGAACAGGATAAAGCGGCTAGAGATAATGAGATGAGATGAGAATGTTAGATGCAATGTTGTGGAATGTCCACAAGTGTTAGTTCCTCTTATCACTTACACTATAACAGTGACAAACTTTTGTTTCCTCACCTGCCTCTCTCTCTCTCTCTCTCTCTCTCTCTCTAAAACCACAGCTTGTCATTTTACCAAGAAACTGGAAAGCGAAAGTATAAACTCCTCTGTTCTGAAGACTTTTCTGTGCTGGAAAACTTTGCCAAGCACCATGACTGTTATAAAGTGCTGACACCTGAGAATCCTTCCATAAATCCTTCCTACAGCGTATAGTGAGGACAGCTGAGAAGATCATCGGAGTCTCTCCTTCCTCTATCACAGACATTTATACCACACGCTGCATCCGGAAAGCCACCAGCATTGTGGCCGACCCCACACACCCCTCACACAATCTCTTCACCCTCCTGCTGTCTGGAAAAAGGTACCGAAGCATTCGGGCCTTCACAGCCAGATTCTTCAACAGTTTCTTCCCACATGCCATCAGACTCCTCAACTCTGAGGGACTGGACTGATTCTCACGGACTGTTGAACATACAGTACCACTCACACTGCAATCTTTGCACAATGGACAATAATGCACTATTGCCTTACAATGTTTACAATGTCTCTCGTGCACACAAAGTTTACATTTATTTATTTCCTTTCATATACTACCTCAATATGCACACTCAACTCTGCACCTGTGTCTGCACTTTATATTGTTTGTGTCGTTTATTGTTTGTTTACGTTTTAACATGGGGCGGCACGGTGGTGTAGTGGTTAGCGCTGTCGCCTCACAGCAAGAAGGTCCAGGTTCGAGCCCCGTGGCCGGCGAGGGCCTTTCTGTGCGGAGTTTGCATGTTCTCCCCGTGTCTGCGTGGGTTTCCTCCGGGTGCTCCGGTTTCCCCCACAGTCCAAAGACATGCAGGTTAGGTTAACTGGTGACTCTAAATTGACCGTAGGTGTGAATGTGAGTGTGAATGGTTGTCTGTGTCTATGTGTCGCCCTGTGATGACCTGCCGACTTGTCCAGGGTGTACCCCGCCTTTCGCCCGTAGTCATCTGGGATAGGCTCCAGCTTGCCTGCGACCCTGTAGAACAGGATAAAGCAGCTAGAGATAATGAGATGAGGTTTTAACACTGTTAGGACCGATATTTTATTAAATCGATTGCTAAAACTTGATACTAATGGCCAGTTTCTGTTATGGATTAAGGATTTTTTAACTGACTGTCCTCAACGAGTGTTTGTACAGGGTAACATATCTGATGAGGTTATTTTGAATACAGGGGTGCCTCAGGGCTGCGTCTTGTCTCCTGTTTTGTTTTCCATGTACATAAATGAAATGCAGATTTGCAACAGTAATTTCAGCCTGTTTAAATATGCTGATGACATGGGAATAATTGGTCTAATGGTCAGAGGAAATGGAGAGCTAGAGAGCAGGGGCGGTCCTGGGGGCGGGCCGACCGGGCAGCAGCCCGGGGCGGCATCGCGGAGGGGGCGGCACGAGCGCGGGCGCGAAAAAAAAAAAAAAACGGTCCCCCCAAAAAAAAGTTCCCCCCAAAAAAAACCCCCGAAAAAAAAAAAAACAAGACAGGTGGGGGGTGGGGGTGAACATTTTGGATGGGGAAGCCCAATACCAAAGTTGCGCAGGTGACGTCATCAGTGTGTGTGTGTGTACCTAACTTGTCGTAGCCCCATAATATGCACAATCCCGCCAGCAGAACGTTGTACTAGTCATCAAAAAGACTTTACTACCATAGTACTGCACTACTATGACATTACACAGAGTCTTAAGTAATACATTACGACTTGATCATTGCCATTCTGGTAACAGCAAATTTATAACGGGCCGTGTCCGCGACGTACAACACACGACGAGAAATGCTTAAACGACCATGTAAAGCTGTTAGTGTTGTGACGTTCGCGAATGAACCGATTCTTTTGAACGGCTCCTAGGCATGAACGATGAGAACCTAGTCTTGAGCTGGGGGAGCCGTTCTTTCTGTCGTTCTTTTTTGCCCAAGGACAAGAAGTAGGCTAAACAGCATTTGCCTTTTATTTATTCAAGTTTTATCTGTTTGCCTAATAGTTCAAATTGTTTTGTATATAGTTTATAATGTTGTTGTGCGATATTAATGATAATATTGTGGGAAAACTACTTTGCACAGACGTTCATTTAATTTATTCTTTCGTCATTTTGTTTGTTCTGCATGGACATTCATTGAAGCCCTCATTGTTTTTTAATGGTTATTTATGAGCGTTTAGGGGTTACAATAATGTAAGCCTAGGTTGCTTTATATAAAAGGTATGTCCAGAAATATTGATGTCACTGTCTAAGCAGAGGGATCTGGCTTCTTTAGGCTACATCCACATGACAACGGCAGCGAGATGTTATTTAAAAATATATCGCGTCCAAATGGGCAACGATCAGTAAAATATCAGGTCCATATGGCAACGCCAGCAGGGGGTTTTGCCCGGGGAGTAAATCACTCTAGGATCGCCACTGCTAGAGAGGGCCTACTTTGAGCATATTGACCGCCTTGTGGCATGGTGTGGGGAGAGTGCTCTGCTCCTAAACTCTGACAAGACCAAAGAACTTGTTGTCAGCGCTAGGGGAGGGCAACCTTCATGTCAGCCAGTCACTATTGGGGGCCAACATGTTGAGATTGTGAGCAGTTTTAAATACTTAGGAACTATCCTGGATGGTAACTTTAGTTTTAAAGAACATACAGATTACATGTTTAAAAAGGCAAGCCAAAGATTGTTTCTTATTAGGAAACTCAATAGTTTTGACGCAAGCAAAGGAATTCTGAGGATGGTCTATATTAGTCTGTTGGAGAGTGTTATCATGTACAATATCACATGCTGGTACGGGAATCTTGGGGCTAGGAGCAAAACCAAGCTCACAAAAATAATTAACACAGCCAGTAAGATCATACGGGACCCCCAGAGGCAGCTTGTGGAACTATACATAACTCAGACAAAGAGGAAAGCTTTGCAAATAGTTCAAGACTCCTCACATCCATTTCACCATGAATTTGAAAAACTCCCATCAGGAAGACGATACAGGGTACCCTCAACAACAAGAAACATTTGTAAGAAATCTTTTATACCATCTTCCATTATTTTACTAAATAAATAACTAGGTGCCAACTTCCCCTTGTACAATGACACTGCTGGGACTTATGAATGAATGAATGAATGAATGAATGAATGAATGAACCCTTTATTGTCACTAGTCACAAGTACCAGCGAAATTGGCCATCAACCCGTCCTTACATATACACATACATACAATTGACAGAGGGGGAGTAGACAGGACAGGAAGACAGGGATGAAAAGAAAAAATACAGAGTAACATGAGGAGAGAGGAGGAGAAAAAAGCAACCCCCACACTATGCTCCTGTGAGGAGTACAGTGTGGGAACATTTAAAAAAAAACACCTCAGCACATAAGCACAAAATAACACATGTATTTATTATAGTGTTTCTATTTATAATGTTATTTATATTGGGCCACTTGATCTTGGGGTCTGTAAGCCCATGGGGTGAGAAGCTCTTGTGTGTCTGTTGTACTGCTGTGAAGTCTTGTGTATATGTATTATATGTTTTTATGTTTTGTGGGGCCAAAGATGAATTTCCACAATGTGGACAATAAAGACTTCTATTCTATTCTATTCTATTCTATTCTATTCTATTCTATTGTGTCATTTGCTGTCTGCAGTGTTGCACTCGTTGCACTCTTGCACTTTATGTTGTTATATGTAGACTTGTAGTCCTGTGAGGTTTAATATAGCATCATGGTCCTGGAGAAACATAGTTTCATTTTAACTGTGTACTGTACCAACTGTATGTGGTTGAAATGACAAATAAAAAGACCTTGACCTAGACCTAAATTTGAAATAAATGTCTCCTACAATGATCATATACATTTCTTTGTTAACTTCTTCTTCTTCTTCTTCTTCTTCTTCCAGCTGTTCCCATTAGGAGTCACCACAGTGGATAATGTCCCTCCATCCCCTCTTGTCCTCTGATTCTTTTTCTGTCACACCAACTGTCCTCATGTCCTTCTTCACCACATCCATAAATCTCATCTTTGGTCTTCCTCTTTTCCTTCTACCTGGCAACTCCATCTCCAGCATTCTTTTTCCAATATACACCACTTTTTAAATCTGGAAATTCTGAAACGATCAGTAATTACAGACCAATCAGCCTTCTTCCAGTCCTGTCTAAAGTTCTAGAGAAGGTTGTCCTAGAGCAACTCCTACATCACCTGGAAGTAAATAATTTTTTACACCCTTTACAGTTTGGTTTTAGACACAAACACTCTACAGAAACAGCTATTTGCTTATTATCTGAAAATATCAAACAATCACTTGATAAAGGGTATATAGTTGGGGCTGTTTTTCTTGATTTGAAAAAAGCATTTGATACAGTGAATCACGACATTTTGATCTCCAAACTTTCAAAATTCAGTTTGTCTAAACGGACATTGTCTTGGTTCGAGTCTTATTTGAAGGGCCGCGAACAGTGTGTCACAATTAATAACATAAGATCTTTATCCTGCAAAATGGATACAGGAATCCCACAAGGGACTGTTTTAGGCCCTGTACTCTTTAGCCTGTACATCAACGACCTGCCAGACATATGTCCAGATATAGGCCTTCAAATGTATGCTGATGATACAGTGGTGTATGCATCTGGTAACACCCATGACTCTGTATCAGACAAGCTAAATACAAATTTAACTAAAGTATCAACATGGCTTGAATCTTCCTGTCTAACACTAAACACTAAAAAGACCAATTCAATTAGCTTTTCAATTAAGAAAAAAGCTATAACCAAATCTTTGAATGTATATTTTAAAGATGAATTTATTGAACAAGTACCAGAGGTTAAATACCTGGGAATAATTCTAGACAGTCAGCTAAATTTTAAAACTCACATTGTACAAAAGCCCATCTGATATCCTTTTATGTTATGCCAATTATTCAGTTTCCTATTTTAGTCAGGCAGTTAATTGGCCACCCTTTAGACTTTAGGACCCTTTTAGGCCCCCTTTTGCATTTGTCAGTAGCAGAAGGCAAGGTCAAGGTGGTAACAGCAGTTGGATCATATCTGCAGTCTTTCACAGATGTTTCATAGTTTTGTGTGCGTGCATCTACTGAACCACACATACATGCACAGAGACAATGTTTATTTTGATATAAAGAAGAATTTATTCATGTGTGTTGTGGGTGTAAAGATAAATAAAGAAGACCTTTGCTTGGAAATACTTCTTCCTCATCATTGTTCTGATCGGACAACCTGTAGAGCTTGCTAACGGATTAGTAGCCAGAATTCGTTTTACTTACACATATTTTACATGGTCCTTCGAGCCGGATACAGCAAGTTCTATAGCTAACCAATGTTGAAGCAAGCAGAAGGTGACACCCATCAGTCACCCACAACACAAGAAGCACCTCAAGCTGAGAGTGCACATACTCCAGAGCTGAGGAGGCATGCATATCAACTCGCTGAAGAGAATGCTAGGCTGAGACGCTATATAGAGGAGATGGAGGAGCAACAGAGGTCTCGGTGCATGAGACATGAATATCACTCACTCCCAAGGCATCGAGCTTCACGCTCTAGATCAAGCTCGCCGCTGTCACAGGAAGGGGAGACGCTTCAAAGATATCATCAGGATCCACGTCCTCCACAACCTGTAGCTGAATTGGCAGCCACTGAGAGCAACCAACAGCATGCACTAAAAGGAGAGGATATTGATGAGCTCACTAGTGGTTTTGATGGGTTACTACGCCATCATGGGCCATCAACTAGAGACCACTCAAGCCGAAAAAGCTGCTATCCTCAGTCACCTCCTCGCCGTAGCCATTACTCACCTACAGGTTCCCGTCATGATTCAACCTGGGGTATGTCACAATGTTTCCGTAGATCATTCTATGTGCATTATCATCGTAGCCCACCTGCTGAGGGCTATACCAGGCAGTATAGATATAACTCTGAGAGGGGCTATGACCCAGGTTGGCATTATGGTTCTCGATATATTGAACCATCCTACTCACCTCAGCATCCGAGCTCTCGCTCATCTCGATGCTCCTCACCACCGCGTCCTGTAGAGACAGAGTTTTTCTATCGAGGTCCAAAGGCAAAGATCCCTGACTTCCAGCATGAAGATCCACGTGAGTTCAACAGGCTCAAAGTTGCTCTAGACAACCTCCTTCCCCCAGACGCAACGGAGCAATTCAAATTTAACATTTTAACGGATCACGGAGGACGCGTTGCTAGTTGCTGATTCTTACAGTAATAGCCGTTACCCTTACTCTGATACAATGGACGCTCTGACTGAGTTATATGGGCAACCACATCAACTTGCACTTCAGCATATCTCAAAGCTAATGGAGGAGCCAAATGTCAAGATGGGCGACACCAAGGCATTCAAGCGATTTGCGCTCAAAGTGCGAGCATTAGTAGGCATGTTAGACCAGCTTGGCTATGCTGGGGATACAGAGCTATGATGTGGATCTCATGTTTCCTGTATCTTAGGGAAGTTGCCTTATGATTTAAGAGCGAACTTCAGGAGGTTTGTGGATCCCAAGAGGACTCCCATTCCCACTCTACTTGACCTGGCGAAATGGCTGGAATATGAAGTGATGATTCAAGTGGATACTTCACAGCCAACTGTTGAGCCTAGTAAGGAATGTCAGGGCCCCAAGGAGCAACGCAAAGACCGCAAGTCACAGCTTAAGTCCACGACCGTTCTTCACAGCACAGAGCAGGACAGTTCCCTGTCTGAACCACAGTTGGGTAGTTCAGACCAGCCTAGGGAAAAGCCAAAGAAATTCTGTCCTTTTTGTAACACCACAAAGCACTATCTGAACCAGTGTGCAAACTTCCAAATCCTTACTAAGGAACAAATTGAGAAGTGGATCAGGTGCAATCAGAGGTGCTGGAAGTGCGGGCGTGAACACTTAAGTGCAGAGTGTACTCTTAAGGCTAAGTGTAAGAAATGTGACAAGCGGCATCTAGAGATCCTTCATGAAGTGAATGCGGGGAGTAATAGTAAGACGACTACTTCTGTGAAGAACACGATTGGGTCAATGGAGAATTCCAAACCAACTAGCTCTACTGCTCAAACCCTCTATGTGGACAGACCTGCTGGTAGTAGTAAGGTGCTACTGAAGATTAGCCGAGTCATCTTGAGGAATGGTGACAACTCATTAGACACATATGCACTGCTAGATGACGGCTCTGAGCGTACCATTTTGCTGGATGAGGCAGCACAGCAACTTGGTCTTCAAGGTACGTCTGAAGAACTGTCTTTACGTACAGTACGCCAAGAGATGCACGTCATCAAGGGAGCCACAGTGTCATTTTCAGTGTCACCTGCTCACCAACCTGGGAAGATGTTCCTCATTCAAAGGGCATTTACAGCTAAAGAGCTTGGTTTGACATCCCATACTTACCCAATTGCTGCACTCAAGAAGTCATATCAGCACTTGAAGAATGTGCCTCTACAGCCTATTGACTGTGCGCAGCCCTTACTCCTTATAGGATCAGACCATCCACATCTCATCATACCAACGGAGCCTGTGCGTCTTGGTCCGCCGGGAGGGCCTGCTGCCATTAAGACCCAGCTGGGATGGTCACTCCAGGGGCCTTCTAAGCTCGTGAAGCATAGCCTCACCACTCAGCAATGCCTTTTAACATCCATCACCTTGAGCAACTCTGAGTTACTACAACACGTCGAGAAGCTGTGGCAATTGGATACTTTGCCCTATCGTAGTGAGAAATTCATGACGCGCTCAAGACAGGATGTAAAGACCATCCAAATCCTCGAGGAGAAGACCATCAGAGTGGAGGTAGACGGAGTTTTGCGATACGCCACACCACTGTTGTGGAAAACTGATCTACCTCCGTTGGTTGCTCCAAAGGAAGCTGTGATGGCCCACCTGCGTGGTACAGAGAAGAGGCTTGCTGCTGATCCGGACAAGGCTGCCACCTACAACCAAGAGATCAGCAAGCTAGTCGAGGCAGGCTATGTGAGCAAAATCCCACTAGAGGAAGTAACCAACAGTCTTGGGTGGTATATCCCCCATCATATGGTCCACCATAATGGGAAGAACAGAATCCTCTTTAACTGCTCCTTTGTTCATAGAGGCATTAGCTTGAACGATTATCTTCTCCCTGGACCTGTGCTGGGTGCCACTCTGCTTGGGGTTCTCCTCCGCTTCCGAGAACATGCCTTTGCAATCAGTTCTGATATAAAGGGCATGTTTCACCAAGTCCGCCTCCTCCCAGAGGACCAGCCACTGTTGAGGTTCCTGTGGAGAGAAATGCGAAGGAATGACCCCCCAGATGTTTACCAGTGGCAAGTTCTGCCATTTGGAACAACCTCAAGCCCTTGCTGTGCCACTTTTGCTCTTCAAAAGCATGTGGTGGACCACACTGAAGATGGAGACAAACTGCGCACATCAGTGGAACAGTGTTTTTATGTAGACAATTGTCTACAGAGTCTGCAGTCAGCTCATGAGGCTAGAGATCTTGTCGATAAACTGCGCCATCTCCTGGCCGAAGGTGGATTTGACCTGAGACAATGGAGCAGTAACTGCCCAAGTATCATCAGCCATTTGCTGTCAGAGAGTAGGTCTGAAAGTGCTGAACTCTGGCTCACCCAGAATGTAAGCAACCCAGAAGAAAGCACCCTCGGCTTGATTTGGCACTGCCAATCAGACACCTTAGGCTTTAAGCATGGGCAGCTTGAGCTTGATGCACAGCCTACAATGCGCAGTATCTATAGCATTCTTGCCAGGCAGTACGATCCACTCGGATTCATTGTGCCTTTTACCACCAGAGCCAAGGTCATAGTGCAGAAGCTCTGGGATCGGAAGCGCGAATGGAATGATCCCAACCTACCTTCTGATCTTTTACAAGAATGGCATTCCTGGGTAGAGGAACTTCCCCAGCTATTGCGTCTTACTGTGCCAAGGTGCTACACCACCCCTGAGCTGGACATCAACACCTGCAGATATAGTGTCCATATATTTTGCGATGCTTCTGAAAAGGCATATGGCTCGGTAGCATATCTTCGCACAGAAGACACCAGTGGATGCGCTCAAGTTGCCTTTGTTGCTGCCCGCTCAAGAGTGGCCCCCAAACGGCAATTGTCAATCCCAAGGCTGGAGCTGTCTGCTGCTTTAACAGGTGCCCAACTGGCATCAGTTCTGAAGAGAGAGTTAACTCTGAATGCCCACCATTACATCTACTGGACAGATTCTATGACAGTACTTACCTGGCTGCAATCAGAATCCTGCAAGTTCAAAGTTTTCGTGGGAACTCGGATCGCCGAAATTCAGGAGCTAACCGACTCAGGGACATGGCGCTATGTAGACTCACAAAGAAATCCTGTGGATTACATCACAAGGGGAAAGACCCTGTCTCAGCTGACTGATGACAGTCTATGGCTTCAAGGCCCAGCTTTCCTCTGGCAACCGGAGACCTCCTGGCCTGAGCGACCACCTGAGTGTATACCGAACATTCCAGAGGAGCTGCGGAAGCAAGCCTTTTGTGGAGTCACAGCAGTCCATAGTGGTTCACTGCAGATTGATGTGAGTCAATACAGTACATTTCAGGAATTTCTGGAGGCTGTAGCCCGTTTAGCACAAGGGGCGGCTTCAGATTCCAGCAGCTTGTCAGCCGACGACTTCAGGAATGCTGAGCTGGATATTCTTCGCCAAGCCCAGGCAGAGTGCTTTGAAGATGATCTGATTCAACTTCAATCTGGAAAACCAGTAGCGTCAACCAGTAGATTAGCTACACTGGCCCCTGAATTTGATTCCAGCACCTGGTTAATACGCGTTGGAGGCCGCCTACGTAGATGTGATGATATAAGTCAAGACACTCAACATCCAGTTGTCCTCGACCCCACTCATAATATCACAAGGCTGATCATCCAACGGTATGATGAGGAGCTGCAACATCCTGGGCCAGAGCGAGTCTTCGCTGAAGTTAGGCGACGCTTTTGGATCCTGAGAGGTAGACAAGCAATCCGTAAGTTCCAGTACAAATGCCCTGAATGCCGTAAGTGGCGTGGCGCACCAGACATTCCACAGATGGCCGATTTGCCTCCCTCCAGCCTAAGGCTTTACAAGCCCGCCTTTCATTCAACTGGAATAGATTGCTTTGGCCCTTTCCAGATCCGAATGGGAAGGCGTAATGACAAGCGCTGGGGCATCTTGTACAAGTGTCTTACCACCAAGGCCGTTTATATAGATCTCCTGTCAAGCATAGACTCTGATTCGTTCCTTATGTCACTACGTTGTTTTGTGTCCAGAAGAGGTAAGCCACACGAGATCTTATGTGACAGAGGGACAAACTTCAGAGGTGGTGATGCTGAACTGAAGGAGGCATTTCAGGCCCTCCAACCTGCCTTGAAAGAGAAGCTTGCTGCCCAGCAGATTGACTTCTGTTATAACCCACCTAGTGCACCGCACTTTGGTGGCTCCTGGGAGAGGCAGATACGGTCTATCAAGGCAGCACTGGCTACAGTTCTTGGAGCACAAACTGTCCCGGAAGAGGTACTACGGACAGTCCTGGTAGAGATTGAAGGAATACTCAATTCCAAACCTTTGGGTTATGTGTCCTCGGATATCTCAGATCCTGACTCTGTGACTCCAAATTCTCTTCTGATGGGGAGGACTGATGCTTCTCTACCCCAGGTGATCTACCCAGAATCAGAGTTGCTAAGCCGCAAGAGATGGAGACACAGTACTGGCTGATCAGTTCTGGGCCAGGTATATCCGTCATTACCTACCAAGTCAACAGATTCGTCAGAAGTGGCAAAAGGAAAAGGAAGATCTGACTGTTGGCACAGTGGTGATGATTGTGGATCCTCAAGCCCCAAGGGCCCTCTGGCTTGTCGGTACAGTTAAGACAGTTCATCCTGGTTCAGATGGGAGAGTAAGGACAGCCGAAGTATTGGTGAAGGACCGGACCTACTTGCGACCGGTGGCAAGACTCATCCGACTTCTTGCACTCCCAGAAGACCCAGGATAGATGGCCTTCCAGAAGCAAATCTGCACAGCAGATTTGGGGGCGGCTGTACAAAAGCCCATCTGATATCCTTTTATGTTATGCCAATTATTCAGTTTCCTATTTTAGTCAGGCAGTTAATTGGCCACCCTTTAGACTTTAGGACCCTTTTAGGCCCCCTTTTGCATTTGTTAGTAGCAGAAGGCAAGGTCAAGGTGGTAACAGCAGTTGGATCATATCTGCAGTCTTTCACAGATGTTTCATAGTTTTGTGTGCGTGCATCTACTGAACCACACATACATGCACAGAGACAATGTTTATTTTGATATAAAGAAGAATTTATTCATGTGTGTTGTGGGTGTAAAGATAAATAAAGAAGACCTTTGCTTGGAAATACTTCTTCCTCATCATTGTTCTGATCGGACAACCTGTAGAGCTTGCTAACGAATTAGTAGCCAGAATTCGTTTTACTTACACATATTTTACACACATTAAAAAAATCTGTAAAACTGTTAAAGCTAATTTAGGTTGTTTTAAGCTGATCAGAAACTGTCTGACCTTTAATTGTGCTCTACTCTTCCTGAACTCTATGTTACTTTCACACATGTCATATGGTGCTACTACTTGGTCCCAAGCAAATCAAACAACCATTAAAGCAATAGAGAGTCTTTATAATCAAGCCTTAAAAGTTTTGGACAAAAAACAGATAAGGTACCATCATTGCAAAATTTTAAACAAGCACAAGATCCTTAGTTTTGCTAATTTTATTGTTTTTCATTCTGTAAAATTAGTTTTTAAATGTCTAAACAATCTTGCTCCTTTGCCCCTTGCTAGACTCATAATAAGATCATAGAACAGATCCATTAGAGCAGTGTCAAGCGGCAACTGTAGAATTCCATTCTGCAAAACATCCTTTGCTCAGTCAGCCTTTTCAGTCAAAGGTCCAAAACTTTGGAATTCTCTACCTGATTATTTGAAATCACTTTCAAGCTTCACTATCTGTGAAGATACTCAGTCATCCAGGTACATAGTAAACTGTGGTTGGTAGAAGAGAGCAACTGGACTTGCTTGAAAAGTCTTGAAGACGTTTCGCCTCTCGTCCGAAAGGCATCCTCAGTTCTGTCTGTCTAATAGGGAGTATCAAGTATTTATCCTCTCATGGATCATCATAGAATCCGAATCAGAATGCTGATGGCTGCATTGTAGGTGGCTGATAGATGTCATAGACACCCACCTCTGTTCAGTGATGGTCATTCCAGGTTGACAAAAATGAACGATCCTCTCTGGCTAAGATGTCTGCCAGTTTTCTGGAAGTCCTCTCATACTCCCGCACCAGTCGAAGGGAACTCATCCCAAAGTGCGTAGAAACATATCTGTGAAGATACTCAGTCATCCAGATACATAGTAATCTGTGGTTGGTAGAAGAGAGCAACTGGACTTGCTTGAAAAGTCTTGAAGACGTTTCGCCTCTCGTCCGAAAGGCATCCTCAGTTCTGTCTAATAGGGAGTATCAAGTATTTATCCTCTCATGGATCATCATAGAATCCATGAGAGGATCTATGACATCTATCAGCCACCTACAATGCAGCCATCAGCATTCTGATTCGGATTCTATGATGATCCATGAGAGGATAAATACTTGATACTCCCTATTAGACAGACAGAACTGAGGATGCCTTTCGGACGAGAGGCGAAACGTCTTCAAGACTTTTCAAGCAAGTCCAGTTGCTCTCTTCTATCAAGCTTCACTAATTTAAAAAAAAAAATTACAAAATCTTGGTTAATTCAACAACAATCATGTAGTCATATATAGTCTTTTTTAAAATTTTATAATGGATTATTGTTATCAGAATTTTTTTTCCCTCATTTTAAAAGCCCTCCTAGGGACAAGTGTTGAAAATTAGCATTTGCTATAAACACTACGATACAAGCATGGGATAGGCTGTTCTCTTACGGTATATGTGTACTGTTTTGTCTATGTATATTGTATCTGTCCCTATCAAATAAACCAAAAGAAAGAAAGAAAGAAAGAAAAATGCCCAGGATCTCTCTTCTGTCCATGTCCAAACCATCTCAATCTCACCTCTCTTACTTTCTTACAGCTTCTTTCCAAAAGCCATAACCGCCCTGAACTCAGATATGCTCTGACTTTATAGTCTATTTTATTTTACTATTTACTATTTTACTAATTTATAAATATGCAGTACTTTATAAGGTGACTCTCTATACAATACTTTTATAATGTGCAATACCACACTCCAAAATGTGAAATGCAACACATACACCTCAGGACTGTGCACCTTACACACAGCACATACACCTCAGGACTGTGCACCTTACACACAGCACATACACCTCAGGACTGTGCACCTTACACACAGCACATACACCTCAGGACTGTGCACCTTACACACAACACATACACCTCAGGACTGTGCACCTTACACACAACACATGCACCTCAGGACTGTGCACCTTACACACAGCACATACACCTCAGGACTGTGCACCTTACACACAACACATACACCTCAGGACTGTGCACCTTACACACAACACATGCACCTCAGGACTGTGCACCTTACACACAACACATGCACCTCAGGACTGTGCACCTTACACACAACACATACACCTCAGGACTGTGCACCTTACACACAACACATACACCTCAGGACTGTGCACCTTACACACAACACATGCACCTCAGGACTGTGCACCTTACACACAACACATACACCTCAGGACTGTGCACCTTACACACAACACCTGCACCTCAGGACTGTGCACCTTACACTCAACACATACACCTCAGGACTGTGCACCTTAGGCAGCTGGGCCATAGAAGGTTCACACTGCACGCTGCATGCTGCACGCTGCATGCTGCATGCTGCACGCTACACGCTACACGTTCACGTGAAGAACCGGACCCTGGGCCATTAAACTTCAACTTTTCAAGATAGTCGTCCATTTTATCTCCCTAGACCCGTTCTGATTGGCTGGCGCGGCGGTGACCTTGGGGTCATGCATGCATTGACTGGAATTTCCATCTTCACGCCTAGAAAAAAGTGTGCATGTTCATTTCTCGCTTCACGCGTGAAGTGTGCAGCGTGCAGCGTGCAACGTGAACGCCGTTCTATGGCCCAGAGCAAGTCATGCTACGTTTGTCCACTTTTCTTTACACGCGTGTAGCGTGTAGCGTGCAGCATGCAGCGTGCAGCGTGAACCTTCTATGGCCCAGCTGCCTTACACACAGCACATACACCTCAGGACTGTGCACCTTACACACAGCACATACACCTCAGGACTGTGCACCTTACACACAGCACATACACCTCAGGACTGTGCACCTTACACACAACACATACACCTCAGGACTGTGTACCTTACGCACAACACATGCACCTCAGGACTGTGCACCTTACACACAACACATACACCTCAGGACTGTGCACCTTACACACAACACCTGCACCTCAGGACTGTGCACCTTACACACAACACATACACCTCAGGACTGTGCACCTTACACACAGCACATACACCTCAGGACTGTGCACCTTACACACAACACATACACCTCAGGACTGTGCACCTTACACACAACACATGCACCTCAGGACTGTGCACCTTACACACAACACCTGCACCTCAGGACTGTGCACCTTACACACAGCACATACACCTCAGGACTGTGCACCTTACACACAACACATACACCTCAGGGCTGTGCACCTTACACACAACACATGCACCTCAGGACTGTGCACCTTACACACAGCACATACACCTCAGGACTGTGCACCTTACACACAACACATACACCTCAGGACTGTGCACCTTACACACAACACATGCACCTCAGGACTGTGCACCTTACACACAGCACATACACCTCAGGACTGTGCACCTTACACACAACACATACACCTCAGGACTGTGCACCTTACACACAGCACATACACCTCAGGACTGTGCACCTTACACACAACACATACACCTCAGGACTGTGCACCTTACACACAACACATGCACCTCAGGACTGTGCACCTTACACACAACACATACACCTCAGGACTGTGCACCTTACACACAGCAGAATACACCTCAGGACTGTGCACCTTACACACAGCACATGCACCTCAGGACTGTGCACCTTACACATAACACATGCACCTCAGGACTGTGCACCTTACACACAGCACATGCACCTCAGGACTGTGCACCTTACACATAACACATACACCTCAGGACTGTGCACCTTACACACAGCACGTACACCTCAGGACTGTGCACCTTACACATAACACATGCACCTCAGGACTGTGCACCTTACACACAGCACTTGCACCTCAGGACTGTGCACCTTACACATAACACATACACCTCAGGACTGTGCACCTTACACACAGCACATGCACCTCAGGACTGTGCACCTTACACATAACACATACACCTCAGGACTGTGCACCTTACACACAGCACATGCACCTCAGGACTGTGCACCTTACACACAGCACATACACCTCAGGACTGTGCACCTTACACACAGCACATACACCTCAGGACTGTGCACCTTACACACAGCACATGCACCTCAGGACTGTGCACCTTACACACAGCACATACACCTCAGGACTGTGCACCTTACACACAGCACATACACCTCAGGTCTGTGCACCTTACACACAGCACATGCACCTCAGGACTGTGCACCTTACACACAGCACATGCACCTCAGGACTGTGCACCTTACACATAACACATACACCTCAGGACTGTGCACCTTACACACAGCACGTACACCTCAGGACTGTGCACCTTACACACAGCACATACACCTCAGGACTGTGCACCTTACACACAACACATACACCTCAGGACTGTGCACCTTACACACAACACATACACCTCAGGACTGTGCACCTTACACACAGCACGTACACCTCAGGACTGTGCACCTTACACACAACACATACACCTCAGGACTGTGCACCTTACACATAACACATACACCTCAGGACTGTGCACCTTACACACAGCACATGCACCTCAGGACTGTGCACCTTACACACAACACATACACCTCAGGACTGTGCACCTTACACACAACACACACCTCAGGACTGTGCACCTTACACATAACACATGCACCTCAGGACTGTGCACCTTACACACAGCACATACACCTCAGGACTGTGCACCTTACACATAACACATGCACCTCAGGACTGTGCACCTTACACACAGCACATGCACCTCAGGACTGTGCACCTTACACACAACACATACACCTCAGGACTGTGCACCTTACACACAACACCTGCACCTCAGGACTGTGCACCTTACACATAACACATGCACCTCAGGACTGTGCACCTTACACACAGCACATGCACCTCAGGACTGTGCACCTTACACATAACACATGCACCTCAGGACTGTGCACCTTACACACAGCACATGCACCTCAGGACTGTGCACCTTACACACAACACATACACCTCAGGACTGTGCACCTTACCTTACCTTGCAATAATTCAAATGTGTAATATTTTATCTTATAATGTGACTCTCTCGTGCAATAATTTACAATGTGACTGTCTCTGTGCAATAATTTATATGTGCAATACCTCACTCCATAATGTGTAACACAACACATACACCTCAGACTGTGCACCTTACACCCCCCCCCTTTTTCCCTTCCCCTTCCCTCCGTTCCTCTCTCTCTCCCTCTCTACACGCTGTTTGCACTGTTATTGGAGATGCTTTAATCTCATTGTACATGTGTATAGTGACAATAAAGGCATTCTATTCTATTCTATTCTATTCTATTCTATTCTATTTGTCTCCAAGCCGTCCTACATGTGCTGTCCCTCTAATATACTCATTTCTAATCCTGTCCAACTTTGTCACTCCTAACAAAAAATCTCAGCATCTTCAGCTCTGCTACCTCCAGTTCAGCCTCCTGTCTTTTTATCAGTGTCACTATCTCCAAACCATACAGCATCGCTGGACTTCCTACTGTCTTGTACACTTTCCCTTTCACTCTTGCTGGCAACCTTCTGTCACAAATCACTCCTGACACTCTCATCCATCCATTCCAACCTGCTTGCACTCTCTTCTTCACTTCTCTTCTGCACTTTCCATTACTTTATGCAGTTGACCCCAGATATTTTAACTCATTTATTTGTTAAACAAGTGGGGTTTTTTTTAATCCCTTCACTATTAGTCTTAAATAATGTGGAGCATCCGCCATACAAGTCCCTGTGTATGAGCTGTTACAATAGAAACAATAATGTATTAGAAAAAGAACATTAATATAAGCTAATTGTTCATGGTGCAGCCAGAACGCCTGTCCAAGCTGTGTAGTTATACAAAAATAACGCAGACCTTCTGACCAAACAGATTTGTATGAATTCAACCATGCTGTGATAATAATAATAATAAAAATTCCAGCTGGGGCGGCACGGTGGTGTAGTGGTTAGCACTGTCGCCTCACAGCAAGAAGGTCCTGGGTTCGAGCCCCGGGGCTGGCGAGGGCCTTTCTGTGTGGAGTTTGCATGTTCTCCCCGTGTCCGCGTGGGTTTCCTCCGGGTGCTCCGGTTTCCCCCACAGTCCAAAGGCATGCAGGTTAGGTTAACTGGTGACTCTAAATTGACCGTAGGTGTGAATGTGAGTGTGAATGGTTGTCTGTGTCTATGTGTCAGCCCTGTGATGACCTGGCGACTTGTCCAGGGTGTACCCCGCCTTTCGCCTGTAGTCAGCTGGGATAGGCTCCAGCTTGCCTGCGACCCTGTAGAAGGATAAAGCGGCTAGAGATAATGAGATGAGATGAAAAATTCCAGCCAGCCAACAATAGTTCAGGATGGAAGGTCTCATTCTCATTATCTCTAGCCGCTTTATCCTGTTCTACAGGGTCGTGGGCAAGCTGGAGCCTATCCCAGCTGACTACGGGAGAAAGGCGGGGTACACCCTGGACAAGTCGCCAGGTCATCACAGGGCTGACACATAGACACAGACAACCATTCACACCTACGGTCAATTTAGAGTCACCAGTTAACCTAACCTGCATGTCTTTGGACTGTGGGGGAAACCGGAGCACCCGGAGGAAACCCACGCGGACACGGGGAGAACATGCAAACTCCACACAGAAAGGCCCTCGCCGGCCACGGGGCTCGAACCCGGACCTTCTTGCTGTGAGGCGACAGCGCTAACCACTACACCACCATGCCGCCCCTAGGCTGGAAGGTTTACATCATTAATGTGGTCATTGTAATCTGCCATAATTTCTATAGTAACAGCTAATTTGCATGGAGGAAATTCACCATAAACAGATTTAAAGTGTACAACCAATGATATGGTTACATTCTCTCTGAGGAGATGCCTATTTAGCATTTTTGGAAGAACTTTCCTGTGGTAGTGCTTTGTAACAATCAGAGATCAAGCTGTAACTTTTATTAACTTATTAACAACGAGAGCATTTTTATAGCTGTTATAATGTAAGTGATAACAGGAATGACCTTGTTTCACAGATGATGATGGATTTAAGGATAGGAGATGGTAAAAACCAGAACCCTACGTAATGTGTAGGACACTTACCCGAGTGCACCTTGAGGTCGAGACTGTTACAGTAGTCCGTATAGCAGCAGTGGATGTTGAGCAGCCCCTCGGCGCTCAGACAGAAGAAGGGTTGTCCAGGAGGAACCAGCTTCTCTTTATCAATACAGATTTTAATGTGCTGCTCCTGGCCATCAATAAGGGAGGTTGAAGCCATGCAGGCCCCCGTCGTCTCACAGCGGTAGCCATTCTTTTCACACTGAGACGTGGTGCAGTTACACAACAGACCTAGAGAGAGAGAGAGAACAAGAGAGGCATGGACTTATGAAACCTATAGTGCTTCTCACAATCTCCTCACGGAACAGAGAGTACAGACTTTTCATATTGTTTTTATCCAGCACAGGACATTTAGGGCATTTTTTTTATCCACTGCCCATTCAAAAACAACAACCAAGCCAACAGGAGCTAATGGTAGTTGGGCTCCTTTCTTGTGAGTTAATCAAACGATTTATACAAGTGTCAAGAACAATAAAATCTACACCAAGCTGATAAAATGATAACATTGTCAAGATGTTGTTAATACAAAAGTATATGAGTTTGTTTTTTGCTGCATTTGTGCCATAAAATGAAACAGCACATCGTGGCTCTAGACATCAACAAATCAAATTATACTCTTTCTATTTTTTTCTAATTCTCTGTTTATCTGTATGATGTTTAACACTGTATGTGTATCCCATTTTCCTCTTAGCTTCTGTTAGTAACAATTTTGCATAGGTAACCCCCAAACCAAAAAAAAAAAACATATGAAACTGGATCAGTGGGAAAAAGGCCAATAGATTTCTGGAAAAGGGCGTGAGATTTATGGTTGCGTGTGTAAATGTTCTCAGGAGCAAAATGATACAGAACAAAGGCAGATTTAACAGGAAGACGTGGCTCAAAGTGCCAGTACATGAGCATGTTTTGACTGAATAAGAACAGAGTCAAACCACGGGTCCAGACAGTGCCATTATGTTCCCTGGCCAGACTGCAAACTCTAGTGCCAAATCTAGAATGCCTGCGTTATGGTTCTTAGAAAAAGCACAAAATAAAAATACATTGTATATTAAACATTGGGGGGCGGCACGGTGGTGTAGTGGTTAGCGCTGTCGCCTCACAGCAAGAAGGTCCGGGTTCGAGCCCCATGGCCGGCGAGGGCCTTTCTGTGCGGAGTTTGCATGTTCTCCCAGTGTCCACGTGGGTTTCCTCCGGGTGCTCCGGTTTCCCCCACAGTCCAAAGACATGCAGGTTAGGTTAACTGGTGACTCTAAATTGACCGTAGGTGTGAATGAGAGTGTGAATGGTTGTCTGTGTCTATGTGTCAGCCCTGTGATGACCTGGCGACTTGTCCAGGGTGTACCCCGCCTTTCGCCCGTAGTCAGCTGGGATAGGCTCCAGCTTGCCTGCGACCCTGTAGAAGGATAAAGCGGCTAGAGATAATGAGATGAGATTAAACATTGATGGTACTTGGCTCATTTCCCTGATTATTGGTGATTCAGTTTGGGCTAATTAAATAGGAAATATCTGAGAGACAGAAAAGTTAAGTTCCATTCCAAAGGTTACATTTACATTAACAGGTTTAAGTGACACAAATCCAACTTTCTGTCTGAGCCTCATAATCTGCATTTGCAAATTCCATCCATGTAGCCCTGCGATAGATTGGTGACCTGCCCAGGTTGTACCCCACTTCTCACCCAAAGTCAACTGGGATTGGCTCCAGCTCCTCAATAACACTATTGACACTCACACCTATGGGCAAATTAGAGTAGCCAGTTGGCCTAATCTGCATATTTTTGGACTGTGGCATGGTCGAGTGTCAGCTGTGGGCAGAAAGGAGTCAGACAGAACCAACAGGTAACGTGTGATGAGTTTTTCCCGTGTCTAATCACCAGCAATCTACTAACGTGTGTTGTTTTATGTGCTTGCAGAGAAGCCAGTGAGCAAACAGAGAATCAGCACTGTGTGTGTGTGTGTGTGTGTGTGTGTGTGTGTGTGTGTGTGTGTGTGTGTGTGTGTGTGTGTGTGTGAAGCATTAAAGATAGCCAAAAAAGCTCAAATTAAAATAACAAACTCCCCCAAGTTGTCACAAGCCTGTCTCCTGGTTCCTCATTTTCCCACATACCACAAGAGTGTTGCAGGGAGGAAACCTGCAGGAACAGGGAAAACATGCAAACTCCACACAGAAAGGCCCCTGTTAACCCTGAGGCTCGAACATTCACCACCCTGCATTTTCAAAATCTTTTTCTTTTTTTTTTAGTGAAAATGTACTCCATGCTGCTGTAGTTAATGCTAAATTCACTGCGACTGAATAAATAAATATGGAATCCAAATATCACCGACGTAAACGATCATTTACTCACCATCACATGCTCCACCAAATCCCAAAACAGCAAAACACACAATCAGGATTCGGGTTTTATCCATGATCAGAATCCTTTTGTGTTACGCATTTAAAATAGTGAAGTCACCCTTGATACTGAAGCTCCGAGGCATGTGTCAACAAATACTAAAAGACATTCATTAGGAATGTTTTACTGGAAACGCCTTGATGATAAACAAATGAATAGATCTCCAGTTTTCTGATTGGCTGACAGCAGGTGGTGAGAACTGCTCCTCTCCACTAATTATCAATACAGGGGCTCAACAAGGATGTGTGCTGAGCCATCTCCTCTGCTCCTTGTGACTGTGTGGTTTAAATACAACTCCAACATCATCAAATTTTCTGATGACACAACGGTCATAGGCCTGATTCCAAACAACCATGAGATAGCATACAGGGAGGAGGAGGTCAGAGCACTGTCACAGTGGTGCAAGGACAACGGCCTCTCTGTTAATGTTAAGAAAACAAAGGAATTTGGTTATAGGCGACAGGAAGCAGGCAAGAACATACAGTGCACTCAAAATAAACGGGACAGCGGTAGAAAGAGTCAGCAGCTTCAAATTCCTCGGGGTTCACTGAGGATATCACATGGTCCGCACACACTGAAGCTGTAGTGAAGAAGGCACAACAATGCCTCCACCATCTATGGAGGCTAAGAAGGTTTGGCATGAACTCCATAGTCATCAGATCATTCTACAGTGGTACCATTGAGGGCATCCTGGCTGGCAGCATCACATGTTGCTTTGGAAACTGCACTGCTTTCGAGTGCAGAACTCTGCAGAGGGCTGGACAAATGGCCCAGGCTATCATTAGAGGTGAGCTTCCCACCGTCCAAGATATCTACACTAGGAGAGGCATAAGGAGGGCTTTGAGGATCATAAAAGACCCTCGTCACCCAAGCCACGGTCTCTTTTCTCTACTACCTTCAGGTAGATATTAATCCAGCATCAGAGCGCGCACAGACAGAGACTGTTTTATCCTACTACTGCACTCTGCACTTTTATATTACTACTGCTACTGCACTCTGCACTTTAACTGACTGCTGTGAACTGCTTTGTTTACATATTGTATTGCATCCAGAATGTCATATTTGCACAAAAGAAATATTGCACCTAAAATGGTATATATATATATATATATATATATATATATATATATATATACACTGAGTGCAGAATTATTAGGCAAGTGAGTATTTTGACCACAACATCCTTTTAATGCGTGTTGTCCCACTCCAAGCTGTTTAGGCTTGAAAGCCTACTACCAATTAAGTATATCAGGTGCTGTGCATCTGTGTAATGAGAGGGCGTGTGGTCTAATGACATCAACACCCTATATCAGGTGTGCATAATTATTAGGCAACCTCTTTTCCTCTGGCAAAATGGGTCAGAAGAGAGATCTGACAGACTTTGAAGAGTATAAAATTGTGAGATGTCTTGCAGACGGATGCAGCACTCTTGAAATTGCGAAGATGTTGAAACGTGATCACCGAACAATCAAGCGTTTCATTGCAAATAGTCAACAGGGTCGAAAGAAGCGTGTGGGGAAAAAAAAGGCGCAAAATAACTGCACATGATCTGTGGACAATCAAGTGTGAAGCTAACAAGCAGCCATTAGCATCCAGTTCTGCCATATTCCAGAGTTGCAACATTCCTGGAGTGTCAAAGAGTACAAGGTGTGCAATACTGAGGGACATGGCCAAGGTAAGGAAGGCTGAAAAACGACCACCACTGAGTAAGGCACACAAGATAAAACGTCAAGACTGGGCCAAGAAATATCTTAAGACTGATTTTTCTAAGGTGCTGTGGTCTGATGAGATGAGAGTGACTCTTGATGGGCCAGATGGATGGGCCTGTGGCTGGATCAGTAATGGGCACAGAGCTCCACTCCGACTCAGATGCCAGCAAGGTGGAGGTGGAGTACTGCTATGGGCTGGTATCATCAAAGACGAGCTTGTTGGACCTTTTCGAGTTGAGGATGGACTCAAACTCAACTCCCAGACCTACTGCCAGTTCCTGGAAGAAACCTTCTTCAAGCAGTGGTATAGGAAAAAGTCAGCATCTTTCAAGAAGAACATGATTTTCATGCAGGATAATGCTCCATCTCATGCGTCCAAATACTCCACTGCGTGGCTAGCCAGTAAAGGTCTGAAAGGTGAAAAAAATAATGACATGGCCCCCTTGTTCACCTGACCTAAACCCCATAGAGAACCTGTGGTCCATTATAAAACGTGAGGTCTACAAAGAGGGAAAACAGTACACCTCTCTGAACAGCGTCTGGGAAGCCGTGGTTGCTGCTGCACACAATGTTGGTCGTGAACAGATAAAGAAATTGACAGAATCTATGGATGGAAGGCTTTTGAGTGTCCTCATGAAGAAGGGTGGCTATATTGGTCACTGATTTGTTTTTGTTTTGTGTTTGAATGTCAGATATGTTTATTTGCAAATCTGGAGTTGTTATATCAGTGTACCTGGTGAAAATAAATAAGTGAAATGGCTACATATTTGGTTTTTATTAAGTTGCCTAATAATTCTGCACAGTGAAAGTTACCTGAACACATACATATTCTCCTAAAATGGCTAAAACTAAAAACACCCCACTCTAACTTCCATACATATTCAGCTTTGATATTTATGAGACTTTTTGTTTGATTGAGAACATAGTTGTTGTTCAATAATAAAACTAATCCTCAAAAATACAACTTGCCTAATAATTCTGCACTCCGTGTATATATATATATATATATATATATATATATATATATATATATATATATATATATATATACCATTTTAGGTGCAATATTTCTTTTGTGCAAATATATATATAACCCCGATTGTATGTGATCAAACAATGATGTGGAAGTTTCAAAATTCCATATTTTATTCAGAATAGAACATAGATGACATATCAAATGTTTAAACTGAGAAAATGTATCATTTAAAGAGAAAAATTAGGTGATTTTAAATTTCATGACAACAACACATCTCAAAAAAGTTGGGACAAGGCCATGTTTACCACTGTGAGACATCCCCTTTTCTCTTTACAACAGTCTGTAAACGTCTGGGGACTGAGGAGACAAGTTGCTCAAGTTTAGGGATAGGAATGTTAACCCATTCTTGTCTAATGTAGGATTCTAGTTGCTCAACTGTCTTAGGTCTTTTTTGTCGTATCTTCTGTTTTATGATGCGCCAAATGTTTTCTATGGGTGAAAGATCTGGACTGCAGGCTGGCCAGTTCAGTACCCGGACCCTTCTTCTACGCAGCATGATGCTGTAATTGATGCAGTATGTGGTTTGGCATTGTCATGTTGGAAAATGCAAGGTCTTCCCTGAAAGAGACGTCATCTGGATGGGAGCATATGTTGCTCTAGAACCTGGATATACCTTTCAGCATTGACGGTGTCTTTCTAGATGTGTAAGCTGCCCATGCCACACGCACTAATGCAACCCCATACCATCAGAGATGCAGGCTTCTGAACTGAGCGCTGATAACAACTCGGGTCGTCCTTCTCTTTAGTCTGAATGACACGGCGTCCCTGATTTTCCATAAAGAACTTCAAATTTTGATTTGTCTGACCACAGAACAGTTTTCCACTTTGCCACAGTCCATTTTAAATGAGCCTTGGCCCAGAGAAGACGTCTGCGCTTCTGGATCATGTTTAGATACGGCTTCTTCTTTGAACTATTGAGTTTTAGCTGGCAACGGCGGATGGCACGGTGAATTGTGTTCACAGATAATGTTCTCTGGAAATATTCCTGAGCCCATTTTGTGATTTCCAATACAGAAGCATGCCTGTATGTGATGCAGTGCCGTCTAAGGGCCCAAAGGTCACGGGCACCCAGTATGGTTTTCCGGCCTTGACCCTTACGCACAGAGATTCTTCCAGATTCTCTGAATCTTTTGATGATATTATGCACTGTAGATGATGATATGTTCAAACTCTTTGCAATTTTACACTGTCAAACTCCTTTCTGATATTGCTCCACTATTTGTCGGCGCAGAATTAGGGGGATTGGTGATCCTCTTCCCATCTTTACTTCTGAGAGCCGCTGCCACTCCAAGATGCTCTTTTTATACCCAGTCATGTTAATGACCTATTGCCAATTGACCTAATGAGTTGCAATTTGGTCCTCCAGCTGTTCCTTTTTTGTACCTTTAACTTTTCCAGCCTCTTATTGCCCCTGTCCCAACTTTTTTGAGATGTGTTGCTGTCATGAAATTTCAAATGAGCCAATATTTGACATGAAATTTCAAAATGTCTCACTTTCGACATTTGATATGTTGTCTATGTTCTATTGTGAATACAATATCAGTTTTTGAGATTTGTAAATTATTGCATTCCATTTTTATTTACAATTTGTACTTTGTCCCAACTTTTTTGGAATCGGGGTTGTAGATATAGACTAAATAAACAATACAAACACTCTAGATAAGAACTAGACATAGACTAAACACACACACACACACACACACACACACACACACACACACACACACACATAAATTAGAGCAAATAAACAGTCAAGGGCACTTGAGGTATAGCAGGTAAACTTGAAATAAGCAGTATAAACAATAAACTAATAGCTGTTAAGGTGAGATAGTGCGGAATAGTGCAAATGAGCGAGGTAAAGTGAAATGTGCAGTCCCTGAGTTCAGTGTGTTAATGAATGTTGAGAGTGTGTGTGTGTGTGTGTGTGTGTGTGTGTGTGTGTGTGTGTGTGTGTGTGTGTGTGTGTGTGTGTGTTTTTGGGGGGTGAAACTGTGAGGGTGACATGATGTCAGATGCTGAAGGGGGGGCAGGGGCAGAACAGGGAGGGAGTTGAGCCTCCTGACCGCCTGGTGAAAGAAACTGTTCTTGAGCCTACTGGTTTTGGCCCGGAGACTCCGCAGTCTCCTCCCCGACGGCAGCAGGCTGAAGAGGCTGTGAGATGGGTGGGTGGGGTCACCTGCAATCCTGATGGCTTTTCGGGTGAGGCGGGAGTTATAGATATCCATTAGAGAAGGAAGAGAGACACCAATGATCCTCTCAGCTGCTCTCACAATGCGCTGCAGAGTCTTGCAGCAGGACACGGTGCAGGCGCCGTACCACACGGTGATGCAGCTGGTCAGGATGTTCTCAATGGTGCCTCTGTAGAATGTGTGCATGATGGGGGCCGTGACTCTTGCTCTCCTCAGTTTGCGGAGGAAGTACAGACGCTGTTGGGCTTTTTTGGCCAGTGATGCGGTGTTGTTGCTCCAAGACAGATCTTCAGAGATGTGCACACCCAGAAACTTGGTGCTGCTCACCCTCTCCACTGTCCAGTTCTTTTTTCTGTGTTTGTATTCTAAGAACCACCCATATACAGATAAAAAAAATATCTCATCTCATTATCTCTAGCCGCTTTATCCTGTTCTACAGGGTCGCAGGCAAGCTGGAGCCTATCCCAGCTGACTACGGGCGAAAGGCGGAGTACACCCTGGACAAGTCGCCAGGTCATCACAGGGCTGACACATAGACACAGACAACCATTCACACTCACACTCACACCTACGGTCAATTTAGAGTCACCAGTTAACCTAACCTGCATGTCTTTGGACTGTGGGGGAAACCGGAGCACCCGGAGGAAACCCACGCGGACACGGGGAGAACATGCAAACTCCACACAGAAAGGCCCTCGCCGGCCATGGGACTCGAACCCAGGACCTTCTTGCTGTGAGGCGACAGCGTGCCGCCATAAAAAATATCTCATCTCATCTCATTATCTCTAGCCGCTTTATCCTTCTACAGGGTCGCAGGCAAGCTGGAGCCTATCCCAGCTGACTACGGGCGAAAGGCGGGGTACACCCTGGACAAGTCGCCAGGTCATCACAGGGCTGACACATAGACACAGACAACCATTCACACTCACATTCACACCTACAGTCAATTTAGAGTCACCAGTTAACCTAACCTGCATGTCTTTGGACTGTGGGGGAAACCGGAGCACCCGGAGGAAACCCACGCGGACACGGGGAGAACATGCAAACTCCACACAGAAAGGCCCTCGCCGGCCCCGGGGCTCGAACCCAGGACCTTCTTGCTGTGAGGCGACAGCGCTAACCACTACACCACCGTGCCGCCCATAAAAAATATTTTATATATATTAAAAAATAAAAGCATGTGATCTATCTGGGTTTTGTTCATGTCATACCAAATGACTGAAGTGAGCTATAGGAACAGGAAATTATTCAAGATATAGACTCATGTTCGTTCAGTCATTAGCCTTCAGGAAATATATTCCGAGGACACTGGGCACAAAGCAGGAGAACAATAGGACGAAACTGGAGAACCGAGAGGAACTTTCAGGATTGAAATAAGATTGAATTGAGAGTAATTGCTCTTGTGAATCATTCATGCATTCAAACCGTATGTATATATCTTGGGTAAGGAATTGACACTGGGGCATTAGTGAGTAAACATCTTTTCAGTGAAATACAGGGCACACACTAAAAAAAATAACAATCTATAACTAAATATTTACACCACCAGAATTTACAAGTGCATTTATTGTTTTGTTTAACATACTGTTACATTAAAATCTGTCTCAGGTCAGTGACATGATTTACACAGGGTACAGCGCTGATCATGATGATGATTGAATTTGTCAGTGTAATTTGCTGTTTGCTGTCGTATCAAGGTAAAGCAAAGTTTCCTCGTTATTCAGGTCTGTCTCTTCATTTAACCCCAAAGGGCACTGTTTATTATTTTCTGTGATAGCAAACCCTCCAAGCCGGACTTTTCTGAGATAGGGATGAAGCTATAGTCAGTAGCGCGCCTAAAAGGTGCAGTAAGCCATAGCTGCTAAAAGTATTGTGTGTTTTCCATTTGCAAGTAAAACACATACAGTAGTAGCGGCTCTGCATGCTGCTTAACAACGTACTTTATGGTACTTCATGGTTATATCAGCTACGGTATCTATATAATAAGCGGCAAAGTTTGTTTGTTTGTCTTGAGCTAACATTGCCATTTCTTGACGGATTTTCACCAAATTTGGCAAGTAGGTCCGGGGATGACCCGGAATTTTGCAGATATAAACAAAATTCATGTACAGGCCCCAGGGAGGTCCGGGGGGGGGGGGGGGGGGGGGGGACACATCACCCACCCCATCCCTCAATGCCTTTCACGTTACATTTATTAACACAAACTCTCGACAGATCTTCACTAAACTTGGCACGTAGATACAGGAGATCGCCACAATTTGGCAGAACTCAGAAATTCCATATTTGGGCCCCAGGGGGTCCCCGGTGGGCCCCTGGGTGGTGGATGTTTGGCTTTTTGTTTGTCTTGGGTTAACATCACCATTTCTTGACGGATTTTGTAATTTTGTAATTGTAATTTTGCAAAACTCAGGCAACACCGGGTAACCTGCTAGTACAGTAGAAGCCTTTGTTGTTGATAAGCTCTGCACAATCTCTTTGATTATATCAGAGAGGTTTGAAAGGATTGCCACTTTCCTTTATATGGGAGGGGTGGAAACGTCAGAGTCACACCCTGAGAGTTATACCAGGCTGTAAGTGTACACTTGGCCACAAGATGGTGTATAAGACCTGATTTTCGTAACAGTGTTTTACAGCCCTGGATCTAGAGCAACACGCATGGCAAATTTGAATATGGTAATACTTTCACACACCCACTTAACTTCAGGAGGTTGTGTTATATACAGTAGCTGATTAGTTGGATCACATATGATGGGAGCTAAGAAAGTGCAATGAAAGGATTCTCAAGGATCAGAGTTTGGAAACACTATTCTAGAAGTATTTATATAGCGCAGCAATTATATGCATTTTTCATTATTTCTTCTTGTCCATTACATAAATGCCATTTAGCAGATGCTCTTATCCAGAGCAACATACCCAGAACAACCTGGGGAACAGTTAGGTGCCTTTTTCAAGGGCACTTCAGCCATTCCTGCTGGTCCAGGGAATCAAACTAGCAACCTTTTGATCCCAAAGCTGCTTCTCTAACCATAAGGCCATGGCTACACTGTAGAATGTAATGATCTTTGCATTTTTTCTATAAGCTTCCTACCAGAATATAGATGCTATAATTTGCATTGCTGTACTTCATTTGCTTTGACCTACATTTTTGTTTTTGGACATCGTGATTTAAATATGATTTGTCATGTAATCCTGATTTTTACCTGGCAGCAGTATAACCTGATGAGGCCTGTGTACAGCACTGCTGAAGACTGGGACTGTTTTCATAATAAATGAAAACAGAAGGTTGTACTGTGCCCTCACAGAACTTAAATTCTACTACATCTCTCTCTCTCGCTCTCTCTCTCTCTCTCTCTCTCTCTCTTATTCATGGGGTTTAAATATAGTAGAACTTGTCCTTAATTTAATGCCATATCAATGGCAGGAAAACCTTTTTGTTTGTTCATTCCCCTCTGTATGTTTACAATGGCTATACGAAAAGGTGTTCATGTGCATGGGGTGGGGTGGTATTTTGTGTGTGCGTGTGTGTGTGTGTGTGTGTGTAGCTAACCCTAGCTATATGAATGAAGTAGTGTTTGGTGGTGCCTCATGAATGCTGTTTTGCAGGCCCGGCAGACAGGCCACGTCATTCAGACAACTTCAACCCACCCCCAACCACTTTATATGAAACCCATCCCCTATGACGCTCAGCATAAACTGAAGATGGAGTGAAAATAAGCTGAAGAAACTGTATTCATTCTTTCACCTCTGTCTGTCGTTATATAAAAGCTTAAACTTTGTACTCGATTTTGAGCACTGTGGGAACACTGAATGTTCAGTGTTGCATGTGAAACAGTAAACCTATGTGTATGAGATAGAGAGTGCCAGGTTAAGGAGGGTGAAATTAAATGTAATTGAAGTAAGAGGGCTTATTAGTCATTATATAATCTCTCTCTCTCTATTTGGCATATCACTAGAATGACATGGCTGCTCTGATGGCTTCAGTAGTAGTGGTTTCCCGTTGCCTTCTACTGGATTATTATAGAGGTTTTCTCTCCTCTCTATCATTTTCACACACACACACACACACACACACACACACACACACACACACACACACACACACACACACACCTCTGGGCAATTTAGAGTAGCCAGTTAACCTAACTACATGTCTTTGAGCTGTGGGGGAAACCTGAGCACCCAGAGGAAACCCGTGTAGACATGGGGAGAACATGCAAACTCCACTCTTGCCCCTTTTCCACCAAAGCAGTTCCAGGGCTGGTTCGGGGTTCGGGGCCAGTGCTTAGTTCGGAACCGGGTTTTCTGTTTTCACTGACAAAGAACTGGCTCTGGGGCCAGAAAAACCGGTTCCAGGCTAGCACCAACTCTCTGCTGGGCCAGAGGAAAGAACCGCTTACGTCAGCGGGGGGGGCGGAGTTGTTAAGACCAACAACAATAACAAGACCGCGAAAGATCGCCATTTTTAAGTGAGGAGAAGCCGCAGCTGTACAAACGCAAAGTCATCCATTATTATTATTGTTGTTGTTGCCGCTGCTGCTTCTTCTGTGTTGTTTTTGCTTTGATATTCGCGCCAAGGTTTATGTAAACGTAGCGCCGTAACTGACGTATACAGCAACGTAACTGACGTATACAGCGACGTAATGACGTTTACATCGACGTAATGATGTGGCTCCGCTTAGCACCGCGAGCTATGGAAAAGCAAACTGGTTCTCAGCTGGCTCGCAAGTTGAACGAGTTGTGAACCAACACCAGCTCCGAACCAGCCCTGGAACTGATTTGATGGAAAAGGGGTAACAGAAAGGTCAGCCGTGAGGTTCAAACCTGCAACCTTCTTGCTGTGAGGCAACAGTGCTGACCACTGTACCACCCCATTTATACAATATATTTTGCTTTATTTATTTATTTTACTTTTCAATTTCATATTTGTTATTAAAGAGAGAAATTTGTCATTTCATTGTTTTTATTTTTCTCAATATAAAGTCTTGGACACTAGCCTACTTTTAGCCACTAGCCAGTTAACCTAACCACATAACAGAAAGGTCAGCCGTGAGGTTCAAACCTGCAACCTTCTTGCTGTGAGGCAACAGTGCTGACCACTGTACCATCCCATTTATACAGTATACTTTGCTTTATTTATTTATGGGCAGCACGGTGGTGTAAGTAGTTAGCACGGTCACCTCACAGCAAGAAGGTTCTGGGTTCGAGCCCAGTGGCCGGTGGGGGCCTTTCTGTGTGGAGTTTGCATGTTCTCCCCATGTCTGCGTGGGTTTCCTCCGGGTGCTCCGGTTTCCCCTACAGTCCAAAGATGTGTGGTTAGGTTAATATGGGACGGCCTTGGGCTGAGGTGCCCTTGAGCAAAGCACCTAACTCCCAGCTGCTCCCCGGGCGCTGTTAGCATGGCTGCCCACTGCTCTGGGTATGTGTGTGCTCATTGCTCATGTGTGTGTTCACTGCTTCAGATGGGTTAAAGTGCATATCCTGGACCAATTTATTTATTTTTTTATATGAAAGTACCGGTATGTCCCTTTACACACTCATCCAAAAGGGTAATTTTGCACAAGGCCATCTGTCTACAGCAGAAAGAAATACAATAACAAAACGCGTCTGGAAAAATCCCAAGGGAGTCTGGAGCCAGATTCGTGACGCCACCTGCGGAAGCGCCAGCAGGCTGCGCGAGCTTGCGCAGTTTCAGTGCACAGCCTGTGTAGGCCAAACGCTCCCATTTCTCTCTCATTGTCCGGTCTTTTGGGAAACGATGAGTACTAATCCCATCAAGATTGGTGTTGCTACACCCTCCTACGATACAGCTGTTAACCATTTTAATAATTATGTGATAATGTTGAAGAAATTTGCAGAAAACCACCAGGTCGTTTTCTCATAAACAAGCCAGCGCTGACGTAGGATTCAGAGGGAGGCATCCCGCATGCAACGTCACGAAAATCAGTGTTTGCCGGGAAATTGAAATGCCAAGTTTTTTCAGAGGCTGACCAATTCGCCTCATATGGCTTGATTTCACCTGAATTTTTCTGGTATTGCACAAGGTAAAAAAAAATTGCACAAAATGCAAAATGTGACAGATATTTGACCAAAGTTTCATATCAAATAGGAGAATTACATTGATCTTGCTCCTGAATTTACCCATGATATGCACTTTAAATGCAGAGAGGAATTTCACAAGTGTGTGATGAATAAAGTTCTTCCTTTTTCTTTCTTATTTATTTGTTTGTTTTACTTTTCAATTTCATATTTGTTATTAAAGAGAGAAATTTGTCATTTCATTGTCTGTTTTTCTCAATTTAAATTCTTGGACACTAGGCTACTTTTCCTAAGCTCGAGTCCTGCGTAGTCATGCGTTACCCCTTTAAGAAAAGTATTGAGCTTCCATTGAGGCGTTCAGGTGGGGCCCACTGGTGTACTGCTCGTCTATGCGGCTGGAGGCCTTGCCGTTTTAAGAGTCTCAGCCCCGGGGTCGGCCCCTGTGAGGTGGTTGGGTTGTGTGTCCTGTGAAACTCCCGGAGAGAGTGTGAGTGAGAGCTGCCGCTGTCTCACCGGCTCCATGTGAAACCCGTGTTTATGCAAAGAAAAGCCAGTCGCTTACTGACGAGGAAATCTTTTGCATGCTCGAGTTTCAGACATGAAGACCTGAACGAATGAATAAGACTGTTATTTTCCCCCCTAAACAGTTTAAATGATCTCAACTCTTTCACGGAGGACTTTGGGGTGAAACCCTGGGGACGTGTGCGCGGATTTCGGAGCCCTGAATTACTCACACAGTGGATACAGTGAAGAGTTTCCACTGAACTCTGCGCACAGCTGGGCTGAGCTCTGCGCACAGCTGGGCTGAACTCTGAGCACAGCTGGGGCTGGGCTCTTCAGCTTGCAGTGAAGCAGGTGAAGGTGGGACTCGACTCCTGAGCACTCAAGGTGAGTGAGTGAGTCTCTGTGAGCTGCATGTGGAAAAAGGTGTAAAGCTGTGATTGGGTCAGTATGTTAATGCTGTCTGTAAGCTTGTTTATAAAGCGGTGTGGGCTGAAATGCTGTGGCTGAGATCTGCTCCCTGTATCAGTGAGAGTGAGGGTGCTGCCGAGCTCGGGCTCCTGAACAAGCCTTCTCTTCTCTTTTCTTTTCTGTTTTTAAACAAATGTCAGCAGTTTCGAGGACCACAATGGAAATAAGTATTTTTACTTTTTGTGTTATCCTCCGCAATATTTATATTTATATTATATGTTCACATGTTATGTATATGTTTCTATTGCGAAATAAATCAATCAATAAAAAAAAGCATTTAGTCTTTAGATGTAAACCGAGTGTATTTGATAGAGGAGGAGAAGCCGAGTCTTTCCCACAAAACCTGAAGGATATTTTTGTCCCTTGTGGTGAAGGAGAGTGTTTAAACTGGCTTGCCGGAGCAGCCTGTGGCCCTGTGACGGCCCGCGGGCTCTGCCGGGTCTAAACTCAGCTAAAGCCCGTCTCTGATTGGCCTGTCAGTACCGCAGGGTGACATGTTTCATGGCCTCGCCACGGGCCGAACTGGCAAATGGAAACACAGCGGAACCAGGACTTTATGGGCTGTTTGTATTGAAGCGGAGTCCTGTTCAGCTCCGTTATGGGTCTGTCGTCATATCCGGTGTAGGATTCTCAGGTGTGCTGACGTGTAGTGAGTTTACACGGGTTTGAACACGGGAGGGTTTTTAATATAATAATAATAATAATTGTTATAACAATAGTTATTATTATCAACAACATTGTTATTATTATAACAATAACTTATTAGTATTATTGTTGTTTGTTATAATAATAATTGTTATAATAACAATAAACAGTAATTATAATTGTTATAACAACAATAGTTATTATTATCAACAACAACACTTATTATAACAACAACTACAATTATTATTATTGTTGTTGTTGTCTGTTGTAAGAATAATAATAAACAATAATAATAATAATTGTTATAACAATAGTTATTATTATCAGCAACAACATTGTTATTATTATAACAACAATTATTATTATTATTATTGTTGTTCTTTATAATAATAATAATAGTAATAATAATAATAATAATAATAATAATAGTTATAATAACAACAAACAGTAATAATTGTTATAACAACAATAGTTATTATCAACAACAACAGTTATTATTATTATTTTATTATTGTTGTTTGTTATACTACTACTACTACTACTACTACTACTAATAATAATAGTTATTATTAACAACGACATTGTTGTTATTATTATTATAACAACTATTATTATTATTATTATTATTATTATTATTATTAACAACAAACAACAATAATAATAATTGTTGTTGTTAATAATAATAATAATAATAGTTATAATAACAACAAACAGTAATAATAATTGTTATAACAACAATAGTTATTATTATCAACAACATTGCTATTATTATAACAACAACAATTATTATTATTAGTAATAATAATAATAATAATAATAATAATAATAATAATTGTTGGATGACATGGTGGTGTAGTGGTTAGCACTGTCACCTCAGAGCAAGAAGGTCCTGGGTTCGAGCCCAGCGGCCAGCAAGGGCCTTTCTGTGCGGAGTTTGCATGTTCTCCCCGTGTCCGCGTGGGTTTCCCCCGGGTGCTCCGGTTTCCCCCACAGTCCAAAGACATGCAGGTTAGGTTAACTGGTGACTCTAAATTGAGCGTAGGTGTGAATGTGAGTGTGAATGGTTGTCTGTGTCTATGTGTCAGCCCTGTGATGACCTGGCGCCTTGTCCAGGGTGTACCCCGCCTTTCGCCCGTAGTCAGCTGGGATAGGCTCCAGCTTGCCTGCGACCCTGTAGAACAGGATAAGCGGCTAGAGATAATGGATGGATGGATAATAATTGTTGTTATAATAATAACAGTGTTGTTGATGCTGCTGATAATAATAATAACTATTGTTATTATAACAGTTATTATTATTATTATTATTATTATTATTAGTATTATTATTATTTGTTGTTGTTGTTGTTGTTGTTATTTAAACTACACCCTTTGTATTAGTTCAACTACACCCTTTACATCATTGTACCTTTAAGAGTACAGTGGCTTGTCACTGGAACAGTACCCTCTAAGGTATTTATATATACCCTTTATATACTGATTGGGAACATATACGTAACATTTTGGCCCTAAAAAGGTACACATAGTTACCTTGAAGTCCAATAATGAGCCCTAGGTGGTACATTAGTGTAGACTGAACCTTGGGGGCCAGAAATGGACTCCTACTGTACCCCATTTCTGACAGTGTATGGTTTTCCATTCTGAGATGTGATAACTGTCTAAAATGAGAAGGGCACTTGGGAGAGTGTGTACCTCCTCCAAGCCACATATTAGAATATCCAGATGTTTACTATGTTTACATACATATCAGGATTTGTGTCAAAATATAATCAATTGTTCCTCGGCCCATGGCCTACAGTTCCTCAAAATTTCATCAAGATCCATTCACTACTTTTTGACTTGTGTTGGGAAAAGACGAACAAACGGAGGTGAAAGCATAACCACCTCCAACAAAGTTGACGGAGGTAAATATCTTGGTTTCACAGCACCATGGTGTTAATCGACCATTTTAAAAACAAAAGCTGGTGGTAAAAAAAAAAATGAAAGGAAAAGTTTATTCCACATTATTTGTACAAAAGAACGGGTAGACAGAAGTGCATTTTGATTTATATATAATATTCACTATATGCTGGGATCAGACTACATGATATTTTTGTCTTTCATGATGGTCACCATGTCAGATTAGACAGTCATAGTGCCATAAATATTCGCTATGTTTTGGTTGGGGGGATTGGCAACGATGACAAAATCATGTCAAAATCGGGCTGAAATCGAATAGTCTGATCTCAGCAAAAATCTCCAGAGGTCGTGATATCAACATAAGCATCCATCCATCCATCCATCCATCCATTATCTGTAGCTGCTTATCCTGTTCTACAGGGTCGCAGGCAAGCTGGAGCCTATCCCAGATGACTACGGGCGAAAGGCGGGGTACACCCTGGACAAGTCACCAGGTCATCACAGGGCTGACACATAGACACAGACAACCATTCACACTCACATTCACATCTACGGTCAATTTAGAGTCAGCAGTTAACCTAACCTGCATGTCTTTGGACTGTGGGGGAAACCGGAGCACCCGGAGGAAACCCACGCGGACACGGGGAGAACATGCAAACTCCGCACAGAAAGGCCCTCGCCGGCCGCTGGGCTCGAACCCGGACCTTCTTGCTGTGAGGCGACAGTGCTAACCACTACACCACCGTGCCGCCCCCTCAACATAAGCATTTATTTATTTATTCATTGCAGTGCTTTTGGCTTTTGTGGAACAAGATACTGGTTTTTGCTGGCATGTCACAATACAACCACAATTACGAAAACTGACTTTACTTGTCTAACCACTGCAAAATAAACAGTAAATTGTTCTTATGAATTTTATTTTGTGTATTAGCAGCCAGTAGCAGGTATGACCCGCATGGAAAACTGAATTCGACCACAATATGCGGTTTGGAATGTAATCTGTTCCTTTCATATCAACATGCATATTGCCATCACCTACACAAGTCAATATGGAAGCACTTGACCCTGCAGTATCTTTGTCCTGATAAGGGTACATATATTTGGACAGCACTGTATTACCTCGATCCTGGTGAGAGAGGGGAAAGGAATTAGCATTATCACCAAGCGCTCCAGTGCTGCGTGACGTACAGTGTGATGGGTGTGTATAGTGGGGGATGGGGATGGTGTATTTCTTTTCCACTGTGAAATTAGGCCTTTGGGGAGATTCACGAATGAGGAGTGTAGATGAAAAAGATGTTTGATTAATAATGACTGGAGAAAGAGTTCAGCAAGGATGCCATTTTCTTCAACTTAATATTCCATCTGAAGGTGTCAAGCAGTGCATTTTTAATATATTACTAATTTCTAATCCTGTAACCATCTGGCCCAGGGCCAATACTCTCCCATCTGTAATGGAATGAAATGAGAGCTCAGTGGCACACAAAGCCTTCAGCCAACTGTCTGATCAGTGCCTATCAGAACTTCCGGCTTGTTCCTGGACAAAACTGGGTCATCAGTTTAATTCAGCGATTCCCAGAGAGAATGTGAACTACGCCTGCTCCATATTTATTTTCCAGACAAATGGTTGAATAAATGGCTTACTGGATTTCAGCATGTTCCTATTCCATGCTCAGCTGAGTTAATGAAACATCTTGTTCACAAACATCTGGATTAAAGGAGAACTGAAGTCATTTTTAAACTTGCTTTATTTCTTAATTAACGTGTTATTCAATTATGTTTTCGGTTTTAGTAACCTTATATCGTGACTCGTATTGGCAACTAATTGCGATTAAATATTATACTTATCGGCCTATTCGTTTTTTAGCCGTGTTGAATTTAGTTCGTTTGGTCCACGGCAGGCGTTGCTTATCCGCGCGATCTTCACGAGACTTGTGCGAGACTTCGAAACGTGAAGTGTCAGCCAGGTGTCAGCGCCGCCATTTTGAAAACTGCTTTCCAAATGAAATATTGCACAAAAACGAGTTTAAATGACGATTACTGCCTACTTTTTTCAAACTTTCCTGATTGCTATCAAAACAAACAAAACTTCCGTCTTGATTACATCAGCATTCGAAAGAGGGCGCGCGCGTCTTTTGACAACGTTGGCAGATGTCGGTCACTTTGATTTCCGCTGTACGTTTTACTTCCGTCCTGTGATGTCTCACGCAGGTCTCAGCGAATCTCATTTACAGCCATTGCTTTGACATATGGACTGATATATTACATAGAATATTTCAAACACTCATAACTTGCTATAGCAGCGACAAAATAGCTCTCAAAAATGCATTCCTATATTTAATAAAATGAAATAAATAGAATTTTGATAATAAAAAATTTGCCTTCAGTTCCCCTTTAAAGAAATAGTCTCTTATATGAAGTGCTGCATTCAAAATAATAACACCCAATGTGTTAGAATTAACACACTGTACACATTAGCATGGTGATTTTATTACCAGTATTTATTTAATCAGTTATTATTTTTGTATTCCCTTTTTGCAGCAATAAACGCAGTTAGAGTGCAACACCGACAAGCAGCAGAAAAAATAGATATTCATTCTTGTAGATATTATACAGTACCAGACAAAAGTTTGGATACACCTTCTAATTCAGTGGTTTTTTTCTTTATTTTTATTAATTAAAAGACATTTTGGGTCTTAAATTAATGATGGATGTCGTTTCTCTTTACTTAGCTGAGCGGTTCTTGACATAATTTGGATTACTCTGTCTCTCTTTCTCTCTCTCTCTCTCTCTGTCAACTGTGTCATTCTTGGGACGAACGGTGGCAAGCAGCCTTGGTGAACCTTCTCCAATCAACAGAGTCTTGGGCAGCATTCCTAATCTCGTCTGAACTCATCTTATGTTCATTCCACAGCAGTTGAAATATGTACTTGTTGAATTGCGACTTTGGTCTTCCTCTTGACGTGGTCCTATTAGTTGAAGAGTATAAAGCATACTTTGACACCAGATCTTTCATGGGTCTCCGTAGGGAATGACCAAGGACGCGTAGTTGACTATCGATGATGATGACAGAGAGAGACTTTGACTCTGTTGGCTTGTCAACTTCATTATTGGACATGTGGTCAAGGATGGTTCTTAAGCCTGCGGTTTGAAATGAGCTGATCTGGTTTTCAAGCGACTTAGTGAGAATCCAGAAGTCACTTCCATAGAGAAAGACACTCAGGACGGCTGCTCTAAACAGGATGAGTACTACCGTTGTGGAATAGAGCTATTTACTGTATTTTTATTATTTACTATTTACTGTTTGCTCTCAAACACATTAAGAAGGCAAGAAATTGCACTAATTAATTACCTTTTGACGAGGCGCCTGTTAATTGAAAAGCGTTCCAGGTGACGACCTCATGAAGCTGGTTAAGATAATGCCAATAGTGTTCAAAGCGTCATCAAGGTAAACGCTGGCTACTTTGAAGAATCTAGAATATGAAACTTATTGGTGTGAAAGGGTACCGGTGCTGTCCCACTTCCACTAAGCATCACCACCAAATGAGTTCAACGAGAACGAAGATTTTAAAAGTAAATAAATGTGATTTATTTTACAATACGGAAAAGTAGTCAAAATACAAACAAAAGACTTTCAAAATAAAACCAAACGAGCCATCATAGGCATAACTAAATAAACACACCTAGAACTGGAAGGCAACCTCACAACAAGCTGCAACAACAGTGCTTACAGTTCACAGTTCTCAATTCTGCATTACAAGGGTCTCACCTCCATCAGAGCCTATCAAAACTAACTACCACAAAAAAAATACAGCCCTTTAAATATCCCACCAATTACCCTCTGATTGGCTGAGCCCACAATATACGGAGTGCTATGATTGGCTGAAATACAATGCACAGTAATACAATAATTGACAAGGATAGGAAAAATAATAATCCTATAATTGGCCAACTTACCTCCTAAACCCAGCCACCAATGAGAAACAGTGTAAATGAGTAAATAAATCCATTCACCACAAAAGTACAAACCAAAACAAATCAACATTGACAGTGAAGATTAAAAATGTCAACATTCCATTCACCATTAAAATGCATAACAAACATCTACCACTATACCTACATACATTTCCCATCCCCACAGTTAACATAAATGACACAAACATCACAAAAGACACAACACTCACCCCTACAACCGGTAAACTTTCCCTAGCCCAAGGTGGAACTTAAAAACATTGCTCACCCGAGGCGCGCGCTTCCTACGGGGAATCCATGTCAGACGGACCAGGGAGACATCAGTGCTAATGAATGCAAGTGTGTGAGTTGTGAAGAAACCAATATCAACAACGGAATGGAAAATGGAGCAGAATCAGAAGTTATCTTACTGTTCGTTAGGATGTTTGAATTAAACTGCATTTAAACGGTAAGGTAACTGTGTTTATGATTTGTAATGTGTGCCGCTAATGATCAAAACTCACCGGATATATGCCACTACCAGTTCAATGGAGATACATGCAATTAGCATGCCGATGTAACTAACAGTGTGGTGCATTCTGGGTAATGTAGTGTAAGTAAAACAGGGACAATACGCAAACAAAACAAAAGACATAGACAAGCCATGGCCAATACATTGACACAAAGTCCACATGTTGTGCACAGGTTTAAAAAGTGTTCATACTTTTTACATTTCCTTCCCCCTCTGATGGCTCGGCACCAGGGTGACGAGACAGAAAGTCCGCAACAGGGTTTAACTTGCCGGCCCTGTACTTCACCTCAAACCTAAATGGTTGCAAAGCCAAAAACCACCTGGTCACCCGTGCATTGGAGTCCTTCATCTTCCCCAACCACTGCAGAGCCCTGTGGTCAGTTTCCAGAGTGAACTCCCTGCCCAGCAAATAGTATTTGAATGTGTCCAACGCCCACTTGACCGCCAGGCACTCCAACTCCACCACCGAATACCGGGTCTCACGTGGAAAAAGCTTTCGGCTTATATAAGCCACAGGTCTCTGATCCTCTGCCTCCCCCTGAAGCAGGACTGCCCCAAGCCCTACCCCAGAGGCATCAGTCTGCACTGTAAAGTGCTTATTAAAGTCCGGACTCTGCAGGACAGGTTCGCAGAGCAGTGCCCCTTTCAAATCCATGAACGCCCGCTCGTGCCTCTCCTCCCATGGCACAAAGTTCGATCCCGACTTCCTAGTCAGGTCCGTGAGAGGTGCAGCTCGAGCAGCGAAGTTGGGGATGAATCGCCGGTACCATCCCGCCAGACCCAGGAACGAGCGTACATCCTTCTTGGTCTGCGGTGTGGTGCAGTCACGGATGGCGTCCACTTTATCCTTCTGCGGACGAATCACCCCACTGCCCAAAACGTGCCCCAGATAGTGCACCTCCTGCTGGGCAAGAGCACACTTCTTGGGCTGGATGGTGAGGCCCGCCTGGTGCAACCGATGCAGCACCTCCCGCAAGTGTTCCAAGTGCTGCTCCCAGGTGGCACTATAAATGACAATATCATCCAGATAGGCTGCTGCAAAGGCCCCCGTGCCCTCCAGGACCTGGTCCATTAGCCTCTGGAAAGTGGCCGGTGCCCCTTGGAGACCAAAGGGCATTACCGTAAATTGGAACAGTCCCTGAGGGGTTCTAAAGGCAGTATATGGCTTAGCTCCTTCAGCCATTGGCACCTGCCAGTAACCCTTACATAAATCCACCGTGGTGATGTACCGAGCCTTCCCCAGCCGCTCAATGAGGTCCTCCAGCCTCGGCATGGGGTAGGCATCAAACTGTGACTGCGCATTCACCTGACGAAAGTCGACACAGAAGCGGAGGGTCCCATCCTTTTTAGGGACCAGGACAACCGGACTACTCCAACTGCTGCTTGACCGCTCGATGACCCCCAGGCGCTGCATCATGGCCAACTCCTCCTGGAGAACCGGCCGCAGGCGCTCAGGAACGCGGTACATCCGCTGCCTCACTGGCATGGAGTCCCTCAGCGGGACATCGTGCTCCACCAGAGACGTCCGGCCCGGCCAGTCCTGAAACAGACCCTCTGGAATAACTGCCCGCAACTCCTGCTGCTGCCGTGATGTAAGGTGGCTGTAGTCCAGCTCTGCCGAGGCCGCCCTGGACGGGAAGAACTGCCCGGATGGATCATCTTCCTCCGCCACCGCTCGCACCAACAGCTGATGGCTGAGTGGCAGGTCCCGTTCGTGCCACTCCTTCAACAAGTTGACGTGGAACGTCTGCTTTGTCTTTCGTCGCTCAGGCATCTCAATTTCATAATTCACTGGGCCCAGCTGACGACACACACGGTAAGGCCCCTGCCACTTGGCCAAGAGCTTGTTCTCTGAGGTTGGCAGGAGCAGGAGAACCTTCTGGCCTGGCTGCAGAGTCCGCTGCCTGGCTCTCTGGTCGTACCACTTGGCCTGCGTCTGCTGGGCACGCTGCATGTTGTCCTTGACCAGGTCTGCCAGCTCCTCCATCTTGTCCCGCATGTGTAGGACATAGCTGATGACGCTGCGGCCCCCTTCTGGTCGAGGATTTTCCCAGGCCTCTCTCAGGAGGTCCAACGGCCCCCTCACCTGGCGGCCATACAAAAGTTCAAAGGGGGAAAATCCAGTGGATGCTTGGGGCACCTCCCGATAGGCAAATAGAAGATAGGGCAGCCACTGGTCCCAATCCTTTGCATTTGCCGCCACAAACTTCCGCAGCATACTTTTCAGCGTACGGTTATACCTCTCCACCAACCCATCGGTCTGGGGGTGGTAGGGAGTGGTCCTAATACCCTTAATGCCTAACAGACTGTACATTTGTCTGAGTGTTTTTGCCAAAAAGTTTGTGCCTTGGTCTGTAAGCACTTCCCGTGGTAGGCCTACGCGTGAAAACAACTGTAGTAATGTACGTGCAATGGCGCCTGCCGTGACTTTGCGCAATGGGAATGCCTCAGGGTATCGCGTTGCGTAATCACATACTACCAGTATGAATCTGTGACCAGACTGTGTGCGTTCTAGTGGTCCTACAATGTCGACTGCTATGCGGTGAAATGGAATGCCTATAATGGGTAGTGACATGAGTGGTGAGGGTTTGACCTTGTTGCTGCTGGCTAGCTGGCATGTGGGGCAACTCCTACAATACTGCTGGACATCTACGTACAACCCTGGCCAGTGGAAACGTGCGGCTATCCTCTCCAGGGTCTTCACACTACCTAGATGTCCTGCCCATGGAATGTCATGGCTCAATGCTAGCACTTTCGCTCTCAAAGTCTTTGGCACCACAAGCTGCTCTACTCTGCCCCCTTCTGGTTGGTAATAGAGCAGGCCCTCCCTCACAAAATAGTACTCCCCAGTTAACTCTTTGGCTACACCAGTTTTGACTCCATCAATTTCAACCACTTTCTTAAAAACATCCTTCAAAGAAACATCACCCTTCTGCAAAATAGCAAAATCACTGGGTAACTCCCAAAATCCAGCCCCCGGTAACTCTTGACCCGCCCCCTCTAGTGGCATGTTTTGCACTGTGCCCCACATCTTCTCTCTCCTCCTCTGCCTGCGGGTTTTTAGAACTTTGGGCTGCTTTGGGGGGTCAATCTCTGTGTTGCTGTATGGCATGAGGTCTAGGAGGCTTTTGTTCACAGCCTGCCCAGGGGTTTCCACTGCACCCCCCTTCACTTGGGCTCTGGTCACCACCATGCTAACTGACTTTGAGGCCTGCACCAGTTCAGGTAGTATCAGCACATCCTGGCCCAACACCACAGGATGGCTTAACCCCTTCACTACCCCAGCAGCTAGCCTATAGGCCTGACCTCCAACCTCCACACATACATCTGCAACCGGATAAGTATGCTCATCCCCATTTACACAGCACACCCGCAGTTTCCTTTCCCCCAAGGCTTCATGGGCCTCCACTAGATGGGGCTGTACAAGGGTTTGGGTGCTACCAGTATCCAGCAATGCTACAGTAGAATGGCCATTAACAACAACAGGGGCGGTCTGTACTTTCCCCAAACAATCTCCCTGCTCCCCCCCCGGCCTAGGTAGCCCACACATACCTGTCCCCTTGGCTACTCGAACGGGGCAATTTCTGGCTATGTGTCCTGCCTGACTACAAAAATGGCACACAAAAGGGACTCTAGCAGGTGTATTGGTGGATGTCGTAGGTGGTTTACCGGGTGTGGTAGGTGTTGTATATATCCTACGCTGTGCAGAGTGTGTACTAGGGTGTGTGGTGGTGTCTGTAGGCCTACCCTGCCCAGATGTACCAGGACCAACTCCACTACCAAACCCCCCAGGTTTACCTCCAGCCACTGGTCGGTTGGCCCTCTGGAGCCTGAAGGTCTTGGGTCCACGTCTGGCCGACAGGAACGCCTCCACCCACTCTGCAGCTTGCTGGCCTGTTGTCGGTCTGTGCTCCTTCACCCACACCCGCACATCTGGGGCCAAGGAACGCAGATACTGCTCCAAAATGATGATTTCCCCAACGTCTTCCACAGTCTTCCCTGCTGGCTTGATCCACTTCTTGTAGAGGTCCTTCAGCCGATGATAGAGCTCCCTGGGCGTCTCCCCTGGGCAGATGTCTGGCTCACGGAACCTCTCCCTGTAGATCTCCTCATTGATGTCGTATTTCATGAGTATGGCCTCTTTGACTTTACTGTAGTCCATCGCCTCATCACCGTCCATTGCTACATAAGCCGCGCGTGCCCGGCCCGTCAGGTACGGGATCAGGTACACGGCCCAGTCTGTTTGTGGCCACCTGTAGGCCACGGCAAGCCTCTCAAAAGTGGTGAGATACTGTTCGATGTCGTCACCTTCTTCCAACTTTGGAACAGCTGCTCGCGTCCAGGCTACTGGTGTTGCTGCTGGTGCTGGTGCTGGTGGTGGGATGCACGGTGCTGCTGGGGCAAGCTGGTCTGCATGTTGGTCCTCTGGCGCAGCTGGCTCTTCTACTGGGAACGGAGGTTCCTCATCCTCCTCCCTCTGGTCGTAACCCTGTTCGGTTCGCCGCTGACCTCCAACACTGGCAGTCCTTCGCCCCTCCTCCAGATCCTCCCGAAGCTGGTTCATCTGTATCTGCACCCTGCGCCACCTCTGCTCCTGTTTGATTGACTCCTTCTCCTGGGCCGCCACTGACTTCTGGATGAGCTGGAAGAGGGCTTGCAGGCCTGGAGTCTCTGGCTCTCCCGCCAAAATGACCTCTTTCACCCCTCCTGTAGCTCCAACTTCACCCTCGTCAATTGGCTCGTTCATCGCACTGGTTTGCCTTGTTAGGCGCCGATACATGACCCACTGGTGGTGAGCTTTCTCCTGTGCTCCACCTGAAGAGCATTAGGATCCCACTTCTGACACCAAAATGTGAAAGGGTACCGGTGCTGTCCCACTTCCACTAAGCATCACCACCAAATGAGTTCAACGAGAACGAAGATTTTAAAAGTAAATAAATGTGATTTATTTTACAATACGGAAAAGTAGTCAAAATACAAACAAAAGACTTTCAAAATAAAACCAAACGAGCCATCATAGGCATAACTAAATAAACACACCTAGAACTGGAAGGCAACCTCACAACAAGCTGCAACAACAGTGCTTACAGTTCACAGTTCTCAATTCTGCATTACAAGGGTCTCACCTCCATCAGAGCCTATCAAAACTAACTACCACAAAAAAAATACAGCCCTTTAAATATCCCACCAATTACCCTCTGATTGGCTGAGCCCACAATATACGGAGTGCTATGATTGGCTGAAATACAATGCACAGTAATACAATAATTGACAAGGATAGGAAAAATAATAATCCTATAATTGGCCAACTTACCTCCTAAACCCAGCCACCAATGAGAAACAGTGTAAATGAGTAAATAAATCCATTCACCACAAAAGTACAAACCAAAACAAATCAACATTGACAGTGAAGATTAAAAATGTCAACATTCCATTCACCATTAAAATGCATAACAAACATCTACCACTATACCTACATACATTTCCCATCCCCACAGTTAACATAAATGACACAAACATCACAAAAGACACAACACTCACCCCTACAACCGGTAAACTTTCCCTAGCCCAAGGTGGAACTTAAAAACATTGCTCACCCGAGGCGCGCGCTTCCTACGGGGAATCCATGTCAGACGGACCAGGGAGACATCAGTGCTAATGAATGCAAGTGTGTGAGTTGTGAAGAAACCAATATCAACAACGGAATGGAAAATGGAGCAGAATCAGAAGTTATCTTACTGTTCGTTAGGATGTTTGAATTAAACTGCATTTAAACGGTAAGGTAACTGTGTTTATGATTTGTAATGTGTGCCGCTAATGATCAAAACTCACCGGATATATGCCACTACCAGTTCAATGGAGATACATGCAATTAGCATGCCGATGTAACTAACAGTGTGGTGCATTCTGGGTAATGTAGTGTAAGTAAAACAGGGACAATACGCAAACAAAACAAAAGACATAGACAAGCCATGGCCAATACATTGACACAAAGTCCACATGTTGTGCACAGGTTTAAAAAGTGTTCATACTTTTTACAATTGGGTTTTATTTTAACACTTTTTTTTGTTGACCACATAATTCCATATATATTCCAGATGTCATTTCATAGTTTTGGTGTCTTCAGTATTATTCTACAACGTAGAAAATAGTTACAATACAGAAAAACCTATGAATGAGTAGGGGTGTACAAACTTTGGGCCGGTACTGTAAATAAATGTGACGTATTTATCCATGTACACTGAGTACAGCTCCGATCTTTGGTCATTCGATTACGTATACCTACCATTAAGGTTACTTTGTAGATGTAGTTATTGACTGTAACCCATCTGTTTGTCAACCTGTACACATTATTCTATCCACATTCACTGGATATGAGCAATCGCGTGCTCTGATTGGCTACTCTACTACTAGGATATCAGCTCATTTACCGTGAGTAGAGAAAAACAAAATGGGCGGAGCGTTTTGCTGAACCAACCGAGGACAAAATAAAAACTCTACTCGAAAACAAAGCCCCCCAAAAAACAAACAAACAAAAAAAAACACAAAAAAAGGAATCGAAGTATTTGATGGTAAGAACGTATCTTTTTTTTATTTTTCAAGAATTATTATTAGCGCAGTTTTCACAAATTGCTACTGTCATTTCGCCGGTTTGTTTACATCCTAAGCAGAAATTATTTTGTCTGACGTTTTATATCAAGTTTTTATTTATCGAATTTGCAAAAAATAAAAATAAAAATGCTCTGTTTCTCAAAGTCCAGCGAATGTGGATAGAATAAAACAGTTATTCCACTCAATCTCGTCGTACATGGCTTATAGCTAGCTCGGCACTACGCGCCTCGTCGGCTATCAGCTCATGTACGACTCGATTTTGTGGAATAACTGTTAACTATCTTCACCTAATAATTAGGCAACGTACTTGGTGGTTTTTATGTCATATGAAATGGTGTTTCCACTAAGTTTACTGGTTGAGTAGTGCTGAATCAGGATGGTCACCTGCAGGACCCCTCCCTCATGGCTCCTATACCGTAGATGACTTGCAACCACGTGATCAAAAATGTTCTACATCATGAGCGTCCGCCATGATGGTGGATATACAAAGCAACTAAGATGGCAGTAGCTGAAAGCGTGTCTGTAAACAATGCTGAATTTTCTCAGTATTACCACGATTTGAACGATCAAGGTAAGATTCGGTACAAAGGGAAGATAGATATATGTGGTTTTGATCCATATTATTTAAAAACGTCTGATTTTTCTGAGGATAAGACGCTTCTACCGACCATCGAGTACCCAGATATCACGTTCTATCTGGTTTGGCAGACTTTATGGGTCGACAAATCTCAAATGAAGGCTTATAAGTCCATGGGAGCCGATAACTTCTTTGTCTTTGGATGGGTAAATAAATACCTTATTAATTAAACCAGTCATCAATGACAAAGCAGTTGTACTTGCAAGGGTAAGTTAGGGCTTCTTTTGCATTTAGTTTACTTCTATGTGTAAACAACAGACGAAGTGTGAAATTTTGACAAGTCTCTAGCTTTATGGCTCACAAATCACATTTCAGTTTATTTCAGGTATAATTTTGCTGGTGCTCCTAGAAGCGAAATGGTAATACATGTGTTAAAATTATATCAACGACAAACTGAACCACGACAAGAGAATGCTCATTTTATAGCAAAATTCTAGCAACACGAAATTAAATTCTTCCATGATATTATCGAGAAAGCTTTTGAATCTCACCTGAGATAAAATGATTACTGCAAACACGAGCCGTTTTGGTTTTAGCCTCGGTTAGATCAGCCCTGCCGATGTTGTTCAGCCGTGCTCGTCTCCTCTCCGTACTAAGCCTCAGAGTTTCCTCGCCCTCTTTCCGAATCACAGACAGAATTCTAAAAAATCAGAACGTGCCATGGTCACGAGTACTGTCGTGACCACAACCATATACAGCACAAAGATATGACATAGCTAAAAGAACACTTAAAGCAGTGGAAAAACAAGGAGAGTTGCGCATGCGTGACTATGTTTTGTATGGAATGCCGCTTGACCCCGTATTTATATCTCCACCAACATGGCCGACATCCGGGTTTCTATTTTGCTTTGACGTCACTTGCAAGTCAAGGATTACAGAGCATTCGGACCTGAACAAATGGTTAAATGAGTCATATTTAAAGGTCATAGGCAACGGTTTGAATTTTATGCACATTTGAAACTTTATATGTTAAAAAACCCTCTGTAATTTTCTTCTGGTCCCAAGAAGTATTTTTAATAAGTAATAATTAAAATAAGTTAGCGCGGATCGTGGCGAATTTCTGTCCGGTGATTTTCATGACCACTTGGCGCGTGACGTCATTTAAGACAAACAAACCGCTTGAGTTGAGTCCACTTCCGTTTACTTGCATTGCCGTTCGGCTTGAGTGCTGACATGCGTACAGGAATTTCCAAAGAAAAAACATGCCTTATTGTTGTGCAGTGAACTGTAACAACGGGACCGGTTCAGGGAGAAGTTTTTACCTTTTTCCGAGAGAGCAGAAGAGACGGAGAGAGTGGATTGGCTTTTTCCGAAAGAGGAGAAGAGGCGGAGAGAGTGGATTGGCTTTTTCCGAAAGAGGAGAAGAGGCGGAGAGAGTGGATTGGCTTTTTCCGAAAGAGGAGATGAGGCGGAGAGAGTGGATTGTGCGCGTGAAACAAAATCAAGCAGTCAAAGAAGAAACGGAGCAGCAATGCTCAAGCAAAAAGGAGAAGATTGGAGGTAAACATTTTTACCTTTGCTTGCAATTGACAAGTCAAGAATCCTGAGGGATCCTGTACAATCATTGTGGAAATGAGACAAAGGGATATTTCCTCGCTTAGAGTAGGCTATAAATAGTATAATGCCGCGGACGGCAGGCTAATGTGGCCTACTGGCGCACTGTCCAGTAATCGTTCCCTATATCCACTAGGGAGGGCGGTTTAATTATTCTTCAAAAGGGCTCTTATTTAGTATTATGACGAAAGTAGGAATTTATCATAACTACGCGTGAGTCTTGTTGAGGTCCAGGGTCACCGCGATCAGTCGGTCGAGTCACTGTTCGATTCCGAGGCCGCACGGTCAAACCAGTGAGCCACATTCACCGATTGCTTCGCAACAGCCATAGGTTCATACATATATGGTTTCACCTCTCGATATTCAATTTGGAGAGTTCCTACTTCAAAATCGATATCGCTTTCAGACATTTTACACAACCTCTCATGACCAAAGTCCATACACGTGTGCTTGGTTCACAAGTAAACACAGAACTGCTCCCAGTCCGTTTGGCTTAAATGACTTCACGATGACGGTCCCCTGGCGGTGAAAGTGCGTATAAGTGAGATGTAAACAAATCTTCGGAAATTGGGCAAAACAGTATATTTAAACCATTTTATTCAATTTTAGGGTGCAAATTAGACACTGTGAAGATTGAATTCACTTTTTGGGTCGTTCTTCTAGACCATAAAGTTGATATTTTACGTTTCACCTCCGACCCTTGCCTATGACCTTTAAGTCTTCGCATTTATTGAACAACAATAATTAGAACAGTTTTTAACAATGGGCGGCACGGTGGTGTAGTGGTTAGCGCTGTCGCCTCACAGCAAGAAGGTTCTGGGTTCGAGCCCCGTGGCCGGCGAGGGCCTTTCTGTGCGGAGTTTGCATGTTCTCCCCGTGTCCGCGTGGGTTTCCTCCGGGTGCTCCGGTTTCCCCCACAGTCCAAAGACATGCAGGTTAGGTTAACTGGTGACTCTAAATTGAGCGTAGGTGTGAATGTGAGTGTGAATGGTTGTCTGTGTCTATGTGTCAGCCCTGTGATGACCTGGCGACTTGTCCAGGGTGTACCCCGCCTTTCGCCCGTAGTCAGCTGGGATAGGCTCCAGCTTGCCTGCGACCCTGTAGAACAGGATAAAGCGGCTACAGATAATGAGATGAGAATGAGATGAATTGCACTCCTGAGTTTTTTTTTTCCTCCGGACCTTGAAATGTGTATGTGTGTATGTGTGTGTGTGTGGGTGGGTGGGTGGGTGGGACTTTTGGCCCCCCCAATATAATGGTAGGGGAAACACCGTGAAAGCAGAAGCATAAATGTCTTGATCCTACAAGTAGATCATAAGTAGTTCATAAGTGCTAACCATTAGTTTTGTGAACATTTACTCAGCATCCATGTTAAAAAAAACCCTGAACATTTGTAAAGACCTGTGTACTGTTCAGTAGTAGAGCGTGAGGTTGCAGGACATTTACACAAATATCCACACAGTATGTGTGATTGTTCCAGAGGTTCTGTCTGCATTCGACTTCACTGACTGACAGAGTGGTTTTTGTTTTTGCCTGGCAAGTCACTGGATTTAGGAAGTTGACTATTTGGGGTGGTGTTTTAAATAGTGTATCCAGCCAGTGTCCAATACAAACTACACCCTTAAGGGTGTAAATCCGGCTGAGGGTTCTGTGTAGAACCCTTTGATGATTTTCCTAATAGAACCCTGATCCTTTACCTATCCTGTAAATAACTCAGTTTTTTTTAAAAGAGTATAGGTGTTTTGAGTTTAGTGTGATTATTATTGTTATTTTTTGGTTATGTTCTTAAACTCTCTTACTTCTCGTGTACATCCCAGATTGTAAATGGAGCTGCATGTGTGTATGTTTAGGCTCATAATCATGTTCAGCCTCAGGTTTTTTCCATTCCTGACTCCTGCACAGTGTCTGAATGTGAGAGTGGGAAAGCAAACTTGACTTGTTAAATCACCTTTGACCCCTAGTATAAATGGCACCATTATACATTTACCGCTTGACCTGTTCTGACCTCTGAACTGAACATAAGCCTATTAGACTGCCATAATGAAAAAGCTGAAGAAATAGGGGGACCTTTTCACTTTTCAGCTCTGCCCAACATGGAACAAGCACTAAAGGAGCTACGAATAGTGTGCGTGCGCGTGTGTGTGTTCACCACAGCTATTAGGTTTTGCTAATTCTGGCTCTGGCTGTAGTTCCAGTAAAACCATTCAGAATTTTGCATTAGAAAGCATCTCACCCCAAAACATGTTTCAGTGAAGTGCTGGTTCTGCTTGTTCTCTTCTTTAGTACAAATTTTAAAGGGGAACTGAAGTCATTTTTAAACTTGCTTTATTTCTTAATTAACGTGTTATTCAATTACGTTTTCGTTTTTAGTAACCTTATATCGTGACTCGTATTGGCAACTAATTGCTATACTTATCGGCCTATTCGATTTCTAGCCAAGTTGAATTTAGCTCGTGTGGTCCACTGCGGGCATCGCTTATCCGCGCGATCTTCACGAGACTTGTGCGAGACTTCAGAACGTGAAGTGTCAGCCAGGTGTCAGTGCCGCCATTTTGAAAACTGCTTTCCAAATGAAATATTGCACGAAAACGAGTTTAAATGACGATTACTGCCTACTTTTTTCAAACTTTCCTGATTACTATCAAAACAAACAAAACTTCCGGCTTGATTACATCAGCATTCGAAAGAGGGCGCGCGCGTCTTTTGACAACGTTCTTAGATGTTAGTCACTTTCCCTGTGTCCAAAATCGCTCCCTACTCACTATATAGGGCACTAGATCGTGAGTTTGCCATTTTGTAGTGCTGTCCGAAATCTTAGTGAGGATTACTTACACCCTATATAGTGCACTCAAAGTATCCCACAATGCATCACGAAAAGTAGTATACAACGATGGTCACTAACCAAAGCAATGTATCCCATCATGCATTGCGGTCGCACTGAAAGAAATCAAATTAAAAGTCTGAAATTTGATTTAATAAAAGGCAGCGGCAAAGAAGAAAGTATTCAGCCTTGATTTAAAAGAACTGAAAGATGCAGGTACTTTGTATTGATTAATGTGGGAAATGCGCTCAGTATAATATGGATTTATTATTTTGAAAACTCACCAGCCGACTGATCTGGCACGTTTTAATTGTGCGACAGTAATGACGTAAATACCAGCGTGACGGACGAGTGTCTGAAAGTGTTTTTTCATTTTACCAACGAGCTCACTATATAGTCCTCTATGTAGTAATTCCCTATATAGGGAGTAGGGAGTAGTGAACGAGTGAGTGATTTCGGACACAGGGTTTGATTTCTGCTGTACGTTTTACTTCCGTCCTACGATGTCTCGCACAGGTCTCAGCGAATCTCGTTTACGGCCGTTGCTTTGACATATGAACTGATATATTACAGAGCATATTTCAAACACTCATAACTTGCTATAGCAGCGACAAAATAGCTGTCAAAAATGCATTCCTATATTTAATAAAATGAGATATAGAATTTTGATCATAAAAAATTTGCCTTCAGTTCCCCTTTAAGTTGTTCTTTGAGTTCTTAAGTATCTAAGCCTAACAAAAATCATTGTTTTGTCTTTAAGTCAATATGCAATTCATTCTGCAATGGAAATGTTCATGGTATACTTTAAATTTTGGTTGTTGCCATAAATACACGTGAGTGTCTAATTGCTAACGTGTTTTCAGATTGAACGCCATTTTTCAGGGTTGGTGAACTGCAGGCTGCTTGTTGAGAACCGAATGAGACACTCCTTACCCTCAATGGAGAAGTCTGTGTGATTTGAATCCAAATATTTTATCATTAAGGAGGCGCCATGGTGAGAGAAGGGACTACTTTTAGGCCTTTAGACTCTGGGGAAACTTTGAGGATTGGGTTTGTTCGTGTTTTAATCTTTTTTTTTCTTTTGCATATTGTGATCATTTACATGGGAGTGGTAATCACTGTGCATTCTACGGTAACTGGCTCATAGATTCTAAGTTTAATAAACAGTTAAACAATAATAAATATTGTGGAGGTAACATGTAACATGCAAGCAGTTTTGGTTCTACTATGGCACATAAATGTACTTTTGGCCACAGTTATTGTGTTTGAGTCGTTATGTATCTGTGATGAAGCATTTCAACAAATATGCAACACAACTTGAAGTGATGTTGAGCGCGACTGTGATTCTGACTGCTCTCAAGAATTTAGTTGGGACTGTTGGGGCTGAACTGCATATGCTGACACAATAATCTCGGTTAAAGGTGACACATTATACCCCATTTACACAAGCTGACACACTTCCCTGAGCTCATAATGAAATGTCTGTGACATGCTTTGGTCAAAATACCACAAGGATAAAGCACCACAGCTCCATTCTCACTCTGTCTTAACAGCGCTGTTTAGAACGGCCGATTTAAGCTTCTGTTCCTTTAAATGATGATCAGCCACTGCTGACCCCACCCCCTTTTCCTCCAGCCATTCAGGTAGCATTTTCCTCATGAATATTCATTCCCAAAGGCAGTTCTCAACCCATGAGTGGAGACACTGAGGTGAGGGGGCGGGATAATTCTAATGATCTCTGCTTGTGACAGAGAAAGACAAGCGAATCTGGAATGTGTTCTGAAACTGACTGTGTCTTATTTCAGAGTGAGTGAGTGAGTGAGTGAGTGTGTGAGTGTGAGTGAGTGAGTGAGTGAGTGAGTATGCCGGATACACAAATATATATGCACAAGCAATGAAAGTGAGTTTTTCATAATGTCATATTTAATGGATGGTGATCACCTGTGTTCGCTTGACTGTAACATGGTCTGCTCCCTATTGCTCTCTCTCAGCACTCTCTCTTTCACACTCAGCTCTCTCTCTCTCTCAGCACTCTCTCTCTCAGCACTCTTTCACACTCATCTCTCTCTCTCTCAGCACTCTCTCTCTCAGCACTCTTTCACACTCATCTCTCTCTCTCAGCACTCTCTCTCACTCAGCTCTCTCTCAGCACTCTCTCTCACTCAGCTCTCTCTCTCTCTGTCAGCACACTCTTTCACACTCATCTCTCTCTCAGCACTCTCTCACACTCATCTCTCACTCAGCTCTCTCTCTCAGCACTCTCTCTCAGCACTCTCTCTCAGCTCTCTCACTCAGCTCTCTCTCTCACTTAGCTCTCTTTCTCATCTCTCTCTCTCAGCACTCTCTCGCTCAGCTCTCTCTCAGCTCTCTCACTCAGCTCTCTCTCTCTCTCTCAGCTCTCTCTCGCTCTCTCTCTCACTCAGCTCTCTCTCTGTCTCCCTCAGCTCTCTCTCTCTCTCTCTCTCTCTCTCTCACTCATCTCTCTCTCTCTCTCTCTCTCTCTCTCTCACTCAGCTCTCTCTATCTCTCAGCTCTCTCTCTGTCTCTCTGTCTCAGTTCTCTCTCTGTCTCACTCTCTCTCAGCACTCTCTCAGCACTCTCTCTCACTCAGCTCTCTGTCTCATCTCTCTCTCTCTCAGCACTCTCTCTCACTCAGCTCTCTCTCTCTCAGCACTCTCTCACTCAGCTCTCTCTCAGCTCTCTCACTCAGCTCTCTCTCTCAGCTCTCTCTCTCTCAGCACTCTCTCAGCTCTCTCACTCAGCTCTCTCTCTCACTTAGCTCTCTTTCTCATCTCTCTCTCTCTCTCTCTCTGTCAGCACTCTCTCGCTCAGCTCTCACTCAGCTCTCTCTCTCACTCAGCTCTCTGTCTCACTCAGCTCTCTCTCTCTCTCTCTCAGTTCTCTCTGTCTCACTCTCTCTCACTCAGCTCTCTCTGTCTCTCTCTCACTCAGCTGTCTCTCTCAGCACTCTCTTGCACACTCATCTCTCTCTCAGCACTCTGTCTCACTCAGCTCTCTCTCACTCAGCACTCTCTCTCAGCACTCTCTCTCTCTCAGCACTCTCTCTCTCTAAGCACTCTCTCACTCAGTTCTCTCTCAGCTCTCTCACTCTCTCACTCAGCTCTCTCTCTCAGCTCTCTCACTCTCTCACTCAGCTCTCTCTCTCTCAGCTCTCTCTCAGCACTCTCTCTCACTCAGCTCTCTCTCTCAGCTCTCTCTCTTTCAGCACTCTCTCACTCAGCTCTCTCACTCTCTCACTCAGCTCTCTCTCTCAGCACTCTCTCTCTCTCAGCACTCTCTCACTCAGTTCTCTCTCAGCTCTCTCACTCAGCTCTCTCACTCTCTCAGCTCTCGCTCTCTCTCTCTCAACACTCTCTCACTCAGCTCTCTCACTCAGCTCTCTCTCTCTCTCTCTCTCTCAGCTCTCTCTCAGCACTCTCTCACTCAGCTCTCTCTCTCTCTCAGCTCTCTCTCTTTCAGCACTCTCTCACTCAGCTCTCTCACTCAGCTCTCTCTCTCAGCTCTCTCTCAGCACTCTCTCTCACTCAGCTCTCATTCTCTCTCACTCAGCTCTCTCTCTCTCTCTCAGCACTCTCTCAGCTGTCTCTCTCTCTCAGCACTCTCTCACTCAGCTCTCTCTCTCTCAGCACTCTCTCACTCAGCTCTCTCACTCAGCTCTCTCTCTCAGCACTCTCTCTCAGCACTCTCACTCAGCTCTCTCTCACTTAGCTCTCTTTCTCATCTCTCTCTCTCAGCACTCTCTTGCTCAGCTCTCTCACTCAGCTCTCAGTCTCTCACTCAGCTCTCTCACTCAGCTCTCTCTCTCACTCATCTCTCTCTCTCTGTCTCTCTCTCACTCAGCTCTTTCTCTCTCAGCTCTCTGTCTCACTCTCTCTCACTCAGCTCTCTCTCTCTCTCTCTCTCTCTCTCTCTCTCTCTCTCTCTCTCTCTCACTCAGCTCTCTCTCTCTCTCTCTCTCTCTCACTCAGCTCTCTCACTCTCTCACTCAGCTCTCTCACTCTCTCAGCACTCTCGCTCAGCTCTCTCACTCAGCTCTTTCTCTTTCTCAGCACTTTCTCGTTCAGCTCTCTCTCTCAGCACTTTCTCTCTCACTCAGCTCTCTCTTGCTCAGCTCTCTCTCAGCACTCTCTCAGCACTCTCGCTCAGCTCTCTCTCTCGCTCAGCTCTCTCACTTAGCTCTCTCAACACTCTCGCTCAGCTCTCTCACTCAGCTCTCTCTCAGCATTCTCTCTCTCGCTCAGCTCTCTCTCTATCAGCACTCTCTCTCTCTCTTGCTCAGCTCTCTCACACTCAGCTCTCTCTCAGCGCTCTCTCTCACTCTCAGCACTCTCTCTCACTCAGCTCTCTCACTCTCAGCACTCTCTCTCAGCGAGCTCTCTCACTCACTCTCAGCACTCTCTCTCTCTCTGTCTCTCACTTAGCTCTCTCTCACTCAGCACTCTCTGTCTCCCAGCGCTCTCTTTCTCAGCACTCTCGCTCAGCTCTCGCTCTATTTCTCTCTCGCTCAGCTCTCTCACTCAGCTCTCTCTCTCTCAGCACTCTCTCGCTCAGCTCTCTCACTCAATTCTCTCTCTCAGCACTCTCTCTCTCGCTCAGCTCTCTCACTCAGCTCTCTCTTGCTCAGCTCTTTCTCTCTCAGCACTCTCTCTCTCTCAGCACTCTCTCTCAGCACTCTCTCCCTCTCACTCAGCTCTCTCAGCACTCTCTCTCAGCACGCTCTCTCTCGCTCAGCTCTCTCACTCAACACTCTCTCTCTCGCTCAGCACTCTCGCTCAGCACTCTCTCTCAGTGCTCTCTCTCTCGCTCAGCACTCTCTCAGCGCTCTCTCTCACTCTCAGCACTCACTCTCAGCTCTCTCACTCTCAGCACTCTCTCTCTCACTCAGCTCTCTCTCAGCGCTCTCTCTCTCTCTCTCTCTCTCTCTCTCTCAGTACACTCACTCACTCTCAGCACTCTCTCTCTCTCTCAGCTCTCTCTCAGCACTCTCTCTCACTCAGCTCTCATTCTCTCTCACTCAGCTCTCTCTCTCTCAGCACTCTCTCAGCTGTCTCTCTTTCTCAGCACTCTCTCTCTCAGCACTCTCTCACTCAGCTCTCTCACTCAGCTCTCTCTCTCAGCACTCTCTCTCAGCACTCTCACTCAGCTCTCTCTCACTTAGCTCTCTTTCTCATCTCTCTCTCTCAGCACTCTCTTGCTCAGCTCTCTCACTCAGCTCTCAGTCTCTCACTCAGCTCTCTCACTCAGCTCTCTCTCTCTCACTCACTCTGTCTCTCTCTCACTCAGCTCTTTCTCTCTCAGCTCTCTGTCTCACTCTCTCTCACTCAGCTCTCTCTCTCTCTCTCTCTCTCTCTCACTCAGCTCTCTCTCTCTCTCTCTCTCTCACTCAGCTCTCTCACTCTCTCACTCAGCTCTCTCACTCTCTCAGCACTCTCGCTCAGCTCTCTCACTCAGCTCTTTCTCTTTCTCAGCACTTTCTCGTTCAGCTCTCTCTCTCAGCACTTTCTCTCTCACTCAGCTCTCTCTTGCTCAGCTCTCTCTCAGCACTCTCTCAGCACTCTCGCTCAGCTCTCTCTCTCGCTCAGCTCTCTCACTTAGCTCTCTCAACACTCTCGCTCAGCTCTCTCACTCAGCTCTCTCTCAGCATTCTCTCTCTCGCTCAGCTCTCTCTCTATCAGCACTCTCTCTCTCTCTTGCTCAGCTCTCTCACACTCAGCTCTCTCTCAGCGCTCTCTCTCACTCTCAGCACTCTCTCTCACTCAGCTCTCTCACTCTCAGCACTCTCTCTCAGCGAGCTCTCTCACTCACTCTCAGCACTCTCTCTCTCTCTGTCTCTCACTTAGCTCTCTCTCACTCAGCACTCTCTGTCTCCCAGCGCTCTCTTTCTCAGCACTCTCGCTCAGCTCTCGCTCTATTTCTCTCTCGCTCAGCTCTCTCACTCAGCTCTCTCTCTCTCAGCACTCTCTCGCTCAGCTCTCTCACTCAATTCTCTCTCTCAGCACTCTCTCTCTCGCTCAGCTCTCTCACTCAGCTCTCTCTTGCTCAGCTCTTTCTCTCTCAGCACTCTCTCTCTCTCAGCACTCTCTCTCAGCACTCTCTCCCTCTCACTCAGCTCTCTCAGCACTCTCTCTCAGCACGCTCTCTCTCGCTCAGCTCTCTCACTCAACACTCTCTCTCTCGCTCAGCACTCTCGCTCAGCACTCTCTCTCAGTGCTCTCTCTCTCGCTCAGCACTCTCTCAGCGCTCTCTCTCACTCTCAGCACTCACTCTCAGCTCTCTCACTCTCAGCACTCTCTCTCTCACTCAGCTCTCTCTCAGCGCTCTCTCTCTCTCTCTCTCTCTCTCTCTCTCTCTCTCTCTCTCAGTACACTCACTCACTCTCAGCACTCTCTCTCTCTCTCAGCACTCTCTCTCTCACTCAGCTCTCTCTCAGCGCTCTCTCTTTCTCTCAGTGCACTCTATCACTCACTCTCAGCACTCTCTCTCTCAGCACTCTCTCTCAGCGCTCTCTCTCTCTCAGTGCACTCTCTCACTCACTCTCAGCACTCTCTCTCTCTCTCTCTCTCTCTCTCTCTCTCTCTCAGCACTCTCTCTCGCTCACAGCACTCTCTCTCACTCACCTCTTTCTCTCTGTCTCTCTCAGTGCTCTCTCTCTCTTTTGCTCACCTCTCTCTTTTTCAGCACTCTCTCTCTCTCTCTCTCTCTCTCTCTCTCTCAGCTCTCTCTCACACAGTCTGCCCTTGTTTATATTTCATTAATATCTGTCTCTGGTTATCGGTTCACAAGCGGACAACACCGAGTCCAGGTTTTAAACGGGGTATTGGGATCAGTTACTTGAGCCACATTCGGAGGTCACATGTGGCCACGTTACTTTTGTAGTGAGAATGACAACACATCCTAATGCATCCCCATCATCATCAGAATGATGCCTACCCTCCATCCTTGGCAGGTTCATGGTTTTCACATGGCAGTAAGCTACGTTTAAGCTGGCTGCCCCCTGTATCTTGTTGTTGAGACATGTACTGGCGAACTCAATAGAGCCACATTGCGATCAGGCAAGAGAAAGTTCCAGTCTGATGTTTTGATTGCCTGGACTCTTGGAGGATCATTTAATTTAATACAAAAGTACAACAAGCTTGTGAAATCAATTTATCAGTTATGTTGTTCAGTCAATTAATGCTGACTAATGAAAATAAATGACCGCTCAAATTCCATGGGGGGACGATGCGGTGTAGATACAGGTTTAATCTTCTCCTCATAATGTCTCTGATGGCCACCTCACTGTAATGTTCAGTGTTTTGATCAGGTTTCATCGCCTTTCCCACATCCTCGAACGGGGCTAATTTGTAAAATGTTTGTCTGTACAAGTTAATTTATGCGAATGGTAAAAATGCTACTTACTGATGACCAGAATGCATACTTGGCTGATGTGCGTAGTGCAGCAGGTGGCAAGTTCGACGTCACTCTGTCGTGAAACATATGAAGCAACTGGAACATGTTTTGTTTAAAAATACACATCAAGAATCAACTTCAACTTTTCTTTGCAAAAATCGATAGGGTTGTTTTTTTTCTCTGGCCTTCTCAAAAGCCTACTATTTAAAGTGCATATTCTGGACCAATTTCATTTTTTTTATATGAAAGTATGTCCCTTTACACACTCATCCAGAAGGGTAATTTTGCACAAGGCAAAATGTCTACAGCAGAAAAAAATAAAATAAAACGCATCCGGAAAAATCCCAAGGGAGTCTGGAGCCAGATTCGTGACGTTACCTGCGGAAGCGCCAGCAGGCTGCGCGAGCTTGCACAGTTTCAGTGCACAGCCTGTGTAGACCAAGCGCTCCCATTTCTCTCTCGTTGTCCGGTCTTTTGGAAAACGATGAGTACTAATCCCATCAAGATTGGTGTTGCTACACCCTCCTACGATACATCTGTTAACCATTTTAATAATTACGCGATAACGTTGAAGAAATTTGCAGAAAACCACCAGGTCGTTTTCTCATAAGCAAACCAGCGCTGACGTAGGATTCAGAAGGAGGCGTCCCGCACGCGACGTCACGAAAATCAATGTTTGCCGGGAAATCCAAATGCCAAGTTTTTTCAGAGGCGGACCAATTCACCTCATATGGCTTAATTTCAACTGAATTTTTCTGGTATTGCGCAAGGTAAAAAAATTGCACAAAATGCAAAATGTGACAGATATTTGACCAAAGTTTAATATAAAATAGGAGAATTACATTGATCTTGCTCCTGAATTTACCCATGATATGCACTTTACCTATTAATTACATCTGCTTAACCAACTATGAATAAAAAAATCAGACCGTATTTGAGTTTATATTCCTGTGCACTGTGTTTGTGAAGGAGTTTTTTTTTTTTTAAACTCTAACAGTGCTTTGCCTAATTTTTTAATCAACAAAATTGATGTATTTACTTCATGGTTTTTGTTTTGTTTGTACTTCCTTCTCTTTTTGCTTATTTCAGATTGTACCTGTACTGTACCATGAAGGTCAACGACCTGACTGCAGCAGTTTGTGAGCTTCTTTACGATTAGAAATTAGCAGCGAGCAGCCAAATTCGGAGTAATTAGCTTCCAAGCACTAATAGGAAAGGAGAATGTTTTTCCAGCTCCGTCTGCCTTTTCCTCTCGTTAATTTGTTGCTCCATCACAGTGGTGCATGCAGCAAAGTCAGCTCACAGAACGAGTGTTATGAAGCATGGTGCTTTTAGGCATTTTTAATGAGGCTCTTGGTTATCTCCCTATTAACCCGCTTTTTAAAATTAAAGCGCAAATACACACAGATTTTTTTTAAATGCAAGGATGTTAAGTTGCCTTGTTTCCAGCTCCAGTTTGGACAAGTTATCATATCTGTATATAATAAAACAGGAATGTGGAATAGTGATCATTTTCGGAGATCACGCACACACACACATTATGAGGTGCTTGACAGAGCATGTTTGTATCGTCTCCCCACCACTCTTCACTAATTTCAGAAATGGTTGAATGGTTATCCTGTAAATCCCCGAGCTCTTGTTGCTATATCCTAGGGAAGTAATGAAAGGTCCTGCCATTTTGGGATGGTTACCAGGGCAATCTGGCAAGCAGTAAAAACCCTGCACACTCCAAAAAGCGTTTTAACTGCAGCGATGTGATCTTTTAAACTCTGGACGTTGTCAGTGAGAGAAAAGAAAGATAAGAAAAGTGGTAGGGAGAAATGAATCTTCTGGGGGAAAAGGCAGGAGAATTTAAGTGACCTTTTCAGAGTGACCTTCGCATAGCAACTCGGGTTCTGCTCCTGGATGGTTGGTGCAGGAGGTTTCAGACATGTTTGAAATCTGGAAGATTCTTCAGGCAGTGGACTGCTGCTCATCTGGACACCGTGGAACTCAATGTCTAAACTCGAAGCCTGCTCAAAGCGTTATGAAATTCCCATTCCCACTTTATCCCATTTTCAGTATTATACTAATCTCTAACTCTAATCTCTAACTCAGCTGTTAGAGATAAATGCAACACCTCAGCAATACGTCAGATAGATGCAGGCTTGTAGTACTCGAGTCCGATTTGTGCCCTAATTTTAAAGACTCGTGACTTGACTTGAACTTGAGCGCTGATGACTCAGACTCAGACTCGTGCAGTAATTGCATTCAGACTCGTAAATTGGAGACGAGGACTCTGATTTTTTCTTTATTTTTTGTAACATGCCATAATAATTTGGCACAAGATATTTATATCTACACTACCGTTCAAAAGTTTGGGGTCACTTTGAAATGTCCTTATTTTTGAAAGAAAAGCACTGTTCTTTTCAATGAAGATCACTTTAAACTAATCAGAAATGCACTCTATACATTGCTAATGTGGTAAATGACTATTCTAGCTGCAAATGTCTGGTTTTTGGTGCAATATCTCCATAGGTGTATAGAGGCCCATTTCCAGCAACTCTCACTCCAGTGTCCTAATGGTACAATGTGTTTGCTCATTGCCTCAGAAGGCTAATGGATGATTAGAAAACCCTTGTACAATCATGTTAGCACAGCTGAAAACAGTTGAGCTCTTTAGAGAAGCTATAAAACTGACCTTCCTTTGAGCAGATTGAGTTTCTGGAGCATCACATTTGTGGGGTCGATTAAATGCTCAAAATGGCCAGAAAAATGTCTCGACTATATTTTCTATTCATTTTACAACTTATGGTGGGAAATAAAAGTGTGACTTTTCATGGAAAACACACAATTGTCTGGGTGACCCCAAACTTTTGAACGGTAGTGTACATTAATGTTTATGTTAATTTCATGCAAGAGAATGCGCATTCACCTGTTCATACATCATGTTCAGGAACAAACTAACGTTAACGTCGCTAAAATGCCTGGAGAGAAGCCCCTAGGATTGTCCGCTTTGCTTATACAGACTTCTCGTGCAGTGGGAAAAAATGCACTGCTGTGTGTTTCATATGTAGAAGAACTATCGAGGAGACGACGGGGACAACCTCGAACTTCAATCATTTAGCAAGACTCCACGCAGAGAAGGAAGTGACACGCGATGTTCGTTGCCCTGTTGATAGCGGCGCTTGTGTTGAACTCGACTCAGATCAGTAGTGGACTCGACTTGAAATTTTCTTTAATGACTTGAACTTGACTCTGACTCGAAGACTGGGGACTCGAGCCTGGACTTGGACTCAAGGTTTAGTGACTCGACTACAACACTGGATAGATGCTACACTCACTCTGTTTTTATCCTCCGCTAGCCGAAAGGCCCGAAGGGGGATTATGTCGTGGCGATGTCCGTCCGTCCCAGGAAGGGTGCTCACCTTCTGAAATCAACTCCTCTCACAATTTTTGGAGGAATTTCACAAAACTTGGCAGGATTCTTTGTTATATGTCGGTAATACGCATATTGCAATTTCGTTCAATTCAGTCGCATTTTACCAGAGTTATGGCATCATTGCTAGTGGGGGATATTGTGCTCTCAGAGCGCTTTTGTTTAAAAAATGGCAGTCAGAAAGTTTTAGCTGGTCTTGTTCTTCACGATTCTCCTGCCCCTAGTCACTGACGTAAGCGTTTCTTGGTTCTAGACCAGCAAAAAGATAATGCCACTCGGGTAGCAGTTTTCCTGACCGAGAATCAGTTCTTTGGCTGATGAAATGCAAAGAACTGGTTGGAGATCAGGCACCGGCTCTGAACCTGCCCTGGAACTACCTTTGGTGGAAAACAAGGATCAGAGGAAGCACATGATGGCCTTCACCCCTGCTGGTTGGTAGGCGAGACCTAACTGGTGGGTGGGAATTGGCTAACGCTAAATTACAGAGCATTTGTTCAAAAGCTGAAATCACTGTTCGAGTATACATCCACAGGAAGTCAGTACACCATATGGTTGTGTAAAAGAGAAGGTACATGTGGTGTTATTTTGAGAGCAACACTGCTGTAGTGCTGTGGGAGTGAAATGTTGTGCATTGCCACAGTGAGATTACAGCCTGAAGTTTTAATCTGGCATTCACTCAAGCTTTTCAGGGTCATCCATACAAGAAACGCCATAAGTTTTATATTCACTGTGTGTGTGTGGGCTGTTAACAAATGAAACCCCATTCACACTGCAGCAGAGTGTCACATTTAGTCGTCGAAGGTTCACACTCAGCGTGAATGTGTGTGTGAGAGAGAGAGAAAAAGAGGATGAGTTTCAGGAGAACTGAAGGCAAATTTTTTATTATCGAAATTCTATTTATCTCATTTTATTAAATATAGGAATGGATTTTTGACAGCTATTTTGTCACTGCTATAGCAAGTTATGAGTGTTTGAAATATGCTCTGTAATATATCAGTCCATATGTCAAAGCAACGGCCGTAAACGAGATTCGCTGAGACCTGTGCGAGACTTCGTAGGACGGAAGTAAAACGTACAGCGGAAATCAAACCCTGTGTCCGAAATCACTCACTCGTTCACTACTCCCTACTCCCTATATAGGGAATTACTACATAGAGGACTATATAGTGAGCTCGTTGGTAAAATGAAAAAAAATGCTTTCAGACACTCGTCCGTCACGCTGGTATTTACGTCATTACTGTCGCACAATTAAAACGTGCCAGATCAGTCGGCTGGTGGGTTTTCAAAATAATAAATACATGCATGTATTTTTGTGATAAATCCATATTATACTGAGCGCATTTCCCACATTAATCAATACAAAGTACCTGCATCTTTCAGTTCTTTTAAATCAAGGCTGAATACTTTCTTCTTTGCCGCTGCCTTTTATTAAATCAAATTTCAGACTTTTAATTTTATTCTTTTCAGTGTGACTGCAATGCATGATGGGATACATTGCTTTGGTTCGTGACCATCGTTGTACACTACTTTTCGTGATGCATTGTGGGATACTTTGAGTGCACTATATAGGGTGTAAATAATCCTCACTAAGGTTTCGGACAGCACTACAAAATGCCGTCCTCACTATATAGTGCCCTATGCAGTGAGTAGGGAGCGATTTCGGACACAGAGAAAGTGACCAACATCTGCCAACGTTGTCAAAAGACGCGCGCGCCCTCTTTCGAATGCTGATGTAATCAAGCCGGAAGTTTTGTTTGTTTTGATAGTAATCAGGAAAGTTTGAAAAAAGTAGGCAGTAATCGTCATTTACACTCGTTTTTGTTCAATATTTCGTTTGGAAAACAGTTTTCAAAATGGCGGCACTGACACCTGGCTGACACTTGACGTTTCGAAGTCTCGCACAAGTCTCGTGAAGATCGCGCGGATAAGTGATGCCTGCCGTGGACCACATGAGCTAACTTCAAAATGGCTAAAAACCGAACAGGCCGATAAGTATAATATTTAATTGCGATTAGTTGCCAATACGAGTCACGATATAAGGTTACTAAAACCCAAAACGTAATTGAATAACACGTTAATTAAGAAATAAAGCGAGTTTAAAAATGACTTCAGTTCTCCTTTAAAGGCTTCAGAAGCGCACCTTGTTCTCCAGAGTGTTGGGACAGACTGTGCGCTGCCTCCTCGCCTCTTTTCACTCATTAGACCTCACAGATTTCCACAGGGCTTGGGGTGTGTGCTCATGTTGATGTGAGTGCTTACACGTTGGTACTCGCAGTGCCTGTCGCTCATGGCGCTCAGTGGCTTGCAGGACACACCAGTGTGTGTTACTCCCTCCTAGGTACCCCCTCTCAGCAGGGGGGAGAGAAAAAAGAGCTGTCCAGTCTCTTTTGTGTTCTTGTTGGAGTGGAGGTTGAAAAGGCCAGCGAATAAGAAAAGGGGAAGATGGAGAGAGAGAGAGAGAGAGAGAGAGAGAGGAAGGCAGAGGAAGAGGAGGGAGGACGATTGTAGATCTCTGCTAGCAGATGGTGGGAGCCTAGCTGTTGCTGAATGTAGGAGTGTGTGTGTGTGTGTGTGTGTGTGTGTGTGTGTGTGTGTGTGTGTGTGTGTGTGTGTGTGAGAGCGTGAGAGGAAAGGTACACTGGATTATGCAGACGTGGTGAAGTTGTGGGAACTCAAGGTCTCTTTGTTTCTCAGCTTTGGATAGATTTTGCGTGTCCTTGGGAAGCCAGATTACACTTCTGATCATGTTTGCATTTTTCAATCTCACTTGTCGTATATAATGTTTCATCAATCATCAGTTGGATTTAACAGATCAGCAGCATGTTTTTCTTCACTGCAGGGACGAGTCTTAGCAGGTGCCAGGTTGTGTTTTTGTAATGAACCTTCTGTGGGTTTCTCTGTTTCAAGACGGTTGTTCCAGTGATCGTTCTCTGGCATCTCTTGAGAGGTAATGGTGCATTCGGTAATTATTTTTACAATCATTTCCTCACTGTCTGTCTTTTGCTCGCTCAACCAAGCTTTTTCATGTTGTACAGATACATACTCGCATGCGTGCGTGCGCGCACACACACACACACACACACACACACACACACACACACACACACACACACACACACACCCTCCCGTCACTCTCTCTGGATGTGTTTTTTCTACCTTTCAGTCTTTTCAACAGCATCCAGTGGGGCAGTCACTGTGAGCCTCCTTTCCCTTCCCCCTCCTTTTCTTACCCTTTTTCATTTATACACACACACACACACACACACACACACACACACACACACACACACACACGCAAACGCCCCCAGGGTCCCTATGTCCTGGAAAAGGAGTTTCCATAGAGAGAAAAGGATGAATGTAGGACCAGACTGCTAAAAAGTTTCTTGCTTTGCTTTTAGGTCCTTATACAAGCACCCAGTCTCTCTCTCTCTTTCTCTCTTTCTTTCTCTCTCTCTCTCACTCTGTCTCTGGTGCTCTCTTTCTGTCTCTCTCTCATGCTCTCTCTTGCACACATTTTCTCTCTCTCTCTCACACACTTGCATTCTCTCTCTCTCTCTCTGGTGCTCTCTCTCTTGCACTCGTTCTCTCTCACTCTCTCTCATGCGCGCATTCTCTCTCTCGCATGCTCTCTCTTGCACATGTTCTCTCTCACTCTCTCTCACTCTCACTCTCTCTCTCTCATGCGCGCAGTCTCTCTCTCGCATGCATTCTCTCTCGTGTGTGTTCTCTCTCTCTCCCCCTTTCTCTCTTGCATGCGTTCTCTCTCTCTGTCTCACTCTCTCACATGCGTTCTCTCTCTCGTACCCGCATTCTCTCTCTCTCATGCGTGTTCTTTCTCTCTCTCTCTCTCTCTCTCATGCTCTCTATCTTGCACACATTCTCTCTCTCGAACCTGCATTCTCTCTCTCTCTCTCTCTCTCTCTCTCTCTCTCTCTCTCTCTCCCTGGTGCTCTCTTTATCTCTCTCTCATGCTCTCTCTTGCACATGCTCTCTCTTTCTCACACTCTCTCATGTGCATTCTCTCTCTTGCATGCGTTCTCTCTCTCTCTCTCTCTCTCTCTCTCTCGTCTCTCACGTGTTCTCTCTCTTGCACCTGCATTCTCTCTCTCTCTCTCTCTCTCTCTCTCTCTCTCTCTCCGGTGCTCTCTTTATCTCTCTCTCATGCTCTGTCTTGCCCATACTCTCTCTCTCTCACACTCTCTCATGTGTGCATTCTCTCTTTCACATGCATTCTCTCTCTCGTGCGTGTTCTCTCTCTCTCTCCCTCTCTCTCTTGCATGCGTTCTCTCTCTCTCTCAAGTCTCTCACATGAGCTCTCTCTCTCTTGCACCTGTGTTCTCTCTCTCTCTCTTTCTCATGCGTGTTATTTCTCTCTTGCATGTGTTCTCTCTCTCTCTCTCTCTCTCTCTCTCTCTCTCTCTCTCTCTGTCTCTCAAGTCTCTCACATGCGTTCTCTCTCTTGCACCCGCATTCTCTCTCTCTCTCTCTCTGGTGCTCTCTCTCTCTCTCTCTCTCTCTCTCTCTCTCTCTCTCTCTCTCATGTTGCATACTGTATAAGAAGTTTGTATTTCAGGAACATTCTCAAGAAGTAGTCTTGTGTACAGTGAGTGCAGTTTTATAAGGAAATGAGCTGTACGTAGGTTTTCCTGAGCATCTTACAGAACCAGCCACAGTTCTTCTGGACGCTTTAACTGTTGCACTTGCTTCTTATTTTTGCAGCAAAACCCAGCAGCCTTCATTATGGTGTTTTTTTTTTTTTTGGGGGGGGTCTGAAAAGTGGTCTCTTTTGTAAAATGCTGCTTTCTTTATTGGCGTACAAAAAAATTTCGGTCACATTAGGTTTTCTAGCACAAAATTAATGTTTGGAAATCTAAAATGTGTTTGTACTGACTCGATAATGTAGAAGTCACAAAATAAAAATCTGTAACAAAGTTTGTGCTAAAAATAAAAAAATAAAAAAATAGGGTGCCTAAGACTTGTGCGCAGTACTGTATGTACTCGGATTCAACCGGTTGTGGCAAACCATATAAGTGGTTTATTACTGGAAGTTTTACCACAGAAAAAGGTTTTCCTCGAGCTCCGATCATTCTGATTAGAACAATGAGTTCCTCCTCCTCAGACTCTCTCAGAAAGTGAATAATTGCCTGATAGCAAGTTTCGACATGAAGAAAATCAGTCACTGAACAGACTGTTGGGTTTATACAGCACGTGTACAGGCAGGAGGTGCTCTGTTAGCGTGTGCGTTTTTTTGTTTTTTTCTTAAAACTCTTCCCTGAACCAGTTGTGAAAATGCAATCATGTTGTAAAGACGTTTAAGTCCAAACCATAATTTCGGTCTAATATGTAACTGGAGTGGTTTAATTACAAATCCAGTTTGCCTCAGATCTGAGAAGAGCTCGGCTCAGTAGAGCAGATCAGATCTTTCACAAGCGGCTTGTACTCCATTATAGCGCCTACACATGTCTGACAAGTGTTGGCTCTGCTCAGTGCCGTCGGGTTGACAGTAAGCGCCTATCAGTGTATGTTTGTAGTGTGTCTGTGTGCTTGTGGGCGTTTTTGGGGATTCAATTTTTATATTTCATCTTATTCCATTTTAATCGATGCTGGTGGTTAAACCTTTTTCAAAAATGATCTGTCCATTTTATGCCATGTCTTAAAGCTAGAATGCCTTTCCGATTTGTCAAGTGTAGGTCATAAAAAGAATTTTCCCTGACTCCCAATTATTTTTGTTTTGTGGACCGGACGCTCCTGAATTCGAATCACAGACTTCCAATTTTATTAGTTTTTTTAAAAATAGAACAGTTAATGAATTTAAGGCCACGTGGCCCTAAATTCTCCGCTATTTTTTCCTGCTTCACCATGACGCAATACAAGATACTATATCATGCATCACATGGTGAGGCTTTCCCTGTTCGCACAAGGCATTGTGGGATACAAATTTTAAACAAGAGAGAAAAATGGAGGACGTAAGTGTGCGAATGAAACGTGAAAGACCGACTACAGTAACAGAAAGTGAGAAGAAATATATGTTATTTACCAGCTGGGAGGTCCGTATCGTGAAATACCTTGACCGAGGTCTTGAAAGTACTGACCAAGTCCCTCTGGGCCGAGGTCAGTATTCAAGGCCGAGGTCACGGTATTTCACCATACGGACCAACCTTAAGCTGGTAAATAATATATATTTTTTTCTTTACCAAATTCTAACAGAAAACGAGAGCGTCCAAAAGGGAAAACCGAGCCGAGGCGAGCCGCCATTTTGAATCCTCATTCACGGCTGTAATGCAAATTGCTTTCTCCTCAGTATAAAAGTGCACTTCCATGGCAGGAAAAAAACCCCTACATTTTGCCGCCTATGTAGTCCCCTATTTATACAAATTCAGGATTCAGCCATGTTTTTGCTCGGCGTTAGCAAATTACAGGTTTTAGCTTTCTCCTGAAATGTTTTATTTTATTTCTTCTTCCTCAGGGTAGTAAAACTCGCTTTCGCTGTGAACACTGTCGTTATCGCTATCCATGCTGTAAAATTAATGCTATTCTCCTGAGAAATGCTGGCAAAAATTTATGATTTTTGATAATCTTATAAATAAATCTTATAAAAAAAAGATAAATGTTGACAAAAAATGCTACTATGTTTGTTGTTGTTGTGAACGAGCGAGTCGCCAGCGGTCTGTAACTGGGGTCCGTACTGTAGGATACAGACCCGGTCGCCAGCCAATCAGAGCGCAGGATTTGGACCGCGAAAAAAATAAAAGGTGTTATGTTATTTGCGGGGCGGCACGGTGGTGTAGTGGTTAGCGCTGTTGCCTCACAGCAAGAAGGTCCTGGGTTCGAGCCCCGGGGCCGGCGAGGGCCTTTCTGTGTGGAGTTTGCATGTTCTCCCCGTGTCCGCGTGGGTTTCCTCCGGGTGCTCCGGTTTCCACCACAGTCCAAAGACATGCAGGTTAGGTTAACTGGTGACTCTAAATTGAGCGTAGGTGTGAATGTGAGTGTGAATGGTTGTCTGTGTCTATGTGTCAGCCCTGTGATGACCTGGCGACTTGTCCAGGGTGTACCCCGCCTTTCGCCCGTAGTCAGCTGGGATAGGCTCCAGCTTGCCTGCGACCCTGTAGAAGGATAAAGCGGCTAGAGATAATGAATGAATGAATGAATGAATGAATGAATGTTATTTGCGAAGGAAAGGAAACGCAGGACCAAACTAATAAATATCGGCGGTCAGTGAGCACCTCGGTGTGATCAGCTCTTCGTTTAGTGACAGAATGATGTAACTGTCAGTGCACGGTCAAAGGTGAACCTGCGCATGCGCACATGGACTTCCTCTGTCTGCTTGACTGCGCGAAGCGAGCGATTTCATGCACATTATTTGCTTTAATCCCCTCAAATTAAATAACTTCCCAGCCACAGAATGGCCTGATAATTTGTGAGATATTACTGAAATAAACATACATCACAATGACCAAATTTCAGAGGGAACTAGATTTCACTGATTTTATGAAAAGGCAGTCTTGCTTTAAGGTCTACCATGCCTTGAGGAATTAAATCACCCTTGGTGTGTGTGTGTGTGTGTGTGTGTGTGTGTGTGTGTGTGTGTGTGTGTGTGAGAAAAAGACTCCATGTAGTTAGGGGGTTTCCTAGCAACCCCTTTGCCACTTGTTGCCAAGCTCTGGTGGGACGCTAGTTGGCCAGGGAGCCATCTCGTGCTGTGAGGGCCTCTGTTCACGTCTCTTGCTTTTAGTGGGAAGTTTTAGAGAACACACACACACACACACACACACACACACACACACACACACACACACACATCATGCAGTCCTGTTAATTAGTCTGTGTGTTAGAGCTGTGCGGTTAACCGAAAATTTGGTCGGTTCGGTTCTTTTTTAACCACCAAAAATCATAACCAAGCATGCGCAATAATACCGGAAGTCTCGGTCCTCGTGTATTCTTATGTGGTAGCGAAAATTTGAAATGTCCGACAAGGATAACGCTAACCAAACACAAGAAGACACTCAAGACAGAAGCTCTGTCTGGAAATATTTCAAAAAAGAAGACAAGAAACAGAGGTATGCAGTTTGCACGATATGCCAGAAGGCCATTAGTGCTGAATATGGAAATACTACAAACCTAAGAAAACATATTCAAAGCAAACACAAGATGGCGGATGATGAGTGATGCAAATTAACTTCATCTCAAACTTCAAAAAGATCGCGAAAGGTGAGTTAACGATTGTTTTAAGAGATATACCGGACTTTGAGCCTGTCACTGGTTTGATCGATTTACAGCTCCAGCGATCATTTTTGAACCAAAAACTGCCTGTAGGACACAGGCTTACCTAGCGATGGCCAATTCTCAAAAAACACGGCCATAAATCCCCAAACACAGCCTATAAGTTTGATATTAACCCGTGCTAACCAAAATTTTGTGAAATTTTGTTGTTTTGTGAATTAATTTTGTGCATTTCTGTGGACATTTTTGTCGGCGGTCAGCGGTTTCCCGGGGTGTGCTCGGCGCGTGCGCTTTCAATATATGGAAGTTAAATCGAGAAAATCAAATTTACCGCCAAAAATGTAGCGTTCTTATGGGTCAGATTTTGAAACAAGGCTTGAATGGAAGCAAAACACTATGAGTTTTGAGAGCTTCGCCGGCGAAGCTTGGCAGGTTTAGAATGAGTAGGTCATGTATTTAGATAAATATATTTGCGAGTTTTTTATCATACAAGCATGATAAACATATTGACAGAAACTTTACACTTTTCTCTGTGCCCACTGCCAAATAATATTCATCCATCCATTCTTCATCTATTGGCGCTTATCCTGTTCTACAGGGTCGCAGGCAAGCTGGAGCCTATCCCAGCTGACTACGGGCGAAAGGCGGGGTACACCCTGGACAAGTCGCCAGGTCATCACAGGGCTGACACATAGACACAGACAACCATTCACACTCACGTTCACACCTACGGTCAATTTAGAGTCACCAGTTAACCTAACCTGCATGTCTTTGGACTGTGGGGGAAATCGGAGCACCTGGAGGAAACCCACGCGGACACGGGGAGAACATGCAAACTCCACACAGAAAGGCCCTCGCCGGCTACGGGGCTCGAACCCGGACCTTCTTGCTGTGAGGCGACAGTGCGAACCACCGTGCCCCCCCGCCAAATAATATTATAGTTTTTAAATGACCTCAATTAGATGAAACATAAAAGTTGTCACACTGATATGTGATGAATATTGTTGAACTTGATACAAAGCTGAACAGCTGTAGTCTCACTCAGATGGCCTGATTATTTAGTCAGACCAGACTTGTTGATTTGATTTTGTTGCATCATTTTCAATTTTTTAAAATTTTTTTGTTTCTTATCCTACAAGTTTAGCCGTTCTGGCATTTTTTGTTGTCTGTTTAACACAAGAAACATTATTTTTACATTAATATGTTTTTATTTTGTTGAATATGACTGATATGGACATGATGCATCATAGTTGAACTTGATTTAAACCAGTCATGTTGACTGATGAGTTAGTTGAATTTTGCACAGTTTTTGTTCCTTACTTCAACAGCAAGTTTAGCTGTTTCTGTAGGTTTATTATTTGTTTAAAAGTCATTTTTAAACTTGCTTTATTTCTTAATTAATGTCTCATCTCATCTCATTATCTCTAGCCGCTTTATCCTGTTCTACAGGGTCGCAGGCAAGCTGGAGCCTATCCCAGCTGACTACGGGCGAAAGGCGGGGTACACCCTGGACAAGTCGCCAGGTCATCACAGGGCTGACACATAGACACAGACAACCATTCACACTCACATTCACACCTACGCTCAATTTAGAGTCACCAGTTAACCTAACCTGCATGTCTTTGGACTGTGGGGGAAACCGGAGCACCCGGAGGAAACCCACGCGGACACGGGGAGAACATGCAAACTCCACACAGAAAGGCCCTCGCCGGCCCCGGGGCTCGAACCCAGGACCTTCTTGCTGTGAGGCGACAGCGCTAACCACTACACCACCGTGCCGCCCTCTTAATTAATGTGTTATTCAATTACGTTTTTGGTTTTAGTAACCTTATATCGTGACTCGTATTGGCAACTAATTGCAATTAAATATTATACTTATCGGCCTATTCAGTTTTTAGCCATGTTGAATTTAGTTCGTTTGGTCCACGGCAGGCGTCGCTTATCCACGCGATCTTCACGAGACTTGTGCGAGACTTTGAAATGTGAAGTGTCAGCCAGGTGTCAGTGCCGCCATTTTGAAAACTGTTTTCCAAACGAAGTATTGCACAAAAATGAGTTTAAATGACGATTACTGCCTACTTTTTTCAAACTTTCCTGATTGCTATCAAAACAAACAACTTCCGACTTGATTACATCAGCATTTGAAAGAGGGCGCGCGCATCTTTTGACAACTCCTGTGTCCGAAATCGCTCCCTACTCACTGTATAGGGCGCTATATAGTGGGGACGCAGTTTTGTAATGCTGTCCGTGCTGAAAGAAATCAAATTAAAGTCTCAAATTTGATTGAATAAAAGGCAAAGAAGAAAGTATTCAGCCTTGATTTTAAAAAACTGAAAGATGCAGGTACTTGGTATTTATTAGTGTGGGAAATGCGCTCAGTATAATATGGATTTATCACAAAAACACATGCATGTATTTATTATTTTGAAAACTCACCAACCGACTGATCTGGCACGTTTTAATTGTGCGACAGTAATGACGTAAATAACGGCGTGACGGACTAGTGTCCGAAAGTGTTTTTTCCTCGATATAGTAATTCCCTATTATAAGGAGTAGGGAGTAGTGAACGAGTAATTGATTTCGGACACAGGGAACGTTGGCAGATGTTGGTCACTTTGATTTCCGCTGTACGTTTTACTTCTGTCCTACGATGTCTCGCACAGGTCTCAATGAATCTCGTTTACGGCCATTGCTTTGACATATGGACTGATGTATTACATAGCATATTTCAAACAATCATAACTTGCTATAGCAGCGACAAAATAGCTGTTAAAAATGCATCCCTATATTTAATAACATGAGATAAATAGAATTTTGATAATAAAAATTGCCTTCAGTTCCCCTTTAATGCAAGACAGTTTATTTTCACTTCTTATAATTTTATTTTATACTGTTGAGCAAAGTTTGCCATATGCTTTTTTGTTCTGAAATAAAAACCAAAAGTGGAACTGAACAGAGTTTTTTTCCTCAAAAAAACCCCAAAACCGAGGTGGAAAATTTATGATCAATAGTGGACTTGACTCAGACTCAACTCAAATTTTTTTATGCCTCCGCCACCTTAAGGTGCAGGAGGCATTATGTTTTTGGGTTGTCCGTCTGCCCGTCCGTCCGTCTGTGCATGCGTCTGTGCATGCGTCCGTCCCGAGACCTTGTGAACACGATATCTCAAAGGCTAATGAAAGGAATTTCAACAAACTTTCACCATTTGTGCGCTTTGGGACAAACATGAACTGATTAGATTTTGAGGTTAAAAGGTCACAGGTCAAGATTACTGTGAGGTCAAATGTCCATCCCCAAACTTTGTGAACACCATATCTCAAAGACTGTGGTTGGCATCCATTCGTCTACGAGAGACGATGGTGTAGCGTCATCTTATTTGCACCTTCTCATATGGCTAAACAAGCCAATACGTGAAAGACAGTCTCTACCACAATTGCTGCAAGAGTACTGAGATGCCTGGGAAGGCTGCTTTTGTGTCTTCTTCCTTCTGGCGCGTTTTTCAATCAGGTTTGAGCTCCTGTCATGCTCAGACCTCTGAGCACCTGCTCGGACAGCAAGGCACCAAGCAGCACAGTTCTCTGAACACTGCTCCCACGTATTCATGTTGATACCACATGACTTCATGTCCCTCTTGCAGACATCCTTGAAGCGGAGGCGAGGTCGGCCGACCAAACGGCTCCCCTCCGACAGCTCGCCGTACAGTAGGTCTTTGGGGATGTGGCCTGAGTCCATTCTCCTTACGTGACCAAGCCAGCGGAGGCGCCTCTCGCCAAGAATGGTGAACATGCTGCTTAAGTTGGCGCATTCCAGGACCTCTGTGTTGGGTACCTTGTCTTGCCAGCTAACGTGCAGAATCCGTCTGAGGCACCTCAGATGGAAACTGTTGAGCTTTTTCTCGTGTCTGGCGTAGGTGGTCCATGCCTCAGTACTATAAAGGAGAACACTGAGCACGCAGGCTTGGTAGACATGTAGTTTCGTTTTCACAGTGAGACTGGAGTTGTTCCAGACTCGTTGGGTTAGCCTTGCCATCACTGCAGCTGCCTTAGCAATCCTGCTGTTCACCTCTGCATCGACAGAGAGCGAGTTGGAAATCGTGGAACCAAGGTAAGTGAAATGCTCCACGACTTCTAGGCTGTGCCCATCGATGGTGATGTTAGGTGGGGCTAGTGCACTTTGAGCCAAGACTTTCGTCTTCTTCAAGCTGATGGTCAGACCAAACGCCTTACAAGTGTGAGAGAGGCAACTGACAAGCTGCTGCAAACTGTCTCCAGCATGTGATACCAAGGCTGCGTCATCGGCATAGAGCATCTCTTGGATGAGTACCTTCGTGACCTTGGTCTTGGCGCGAAGTCGGGCGATGTTGAAGAGCTTTCCATTGGTCCTGGTGTAAATATACACTCCCTCGCCGCAATCTTGGAAGGCATGTTGGAGAAGCATAGAGAAGAAGATTCCAAAAAGTGTTGGCGCAAGGATGCAGCCTTGCTTTACCCCGCTGCTGACTGGGAAGGCCTCAGACGTTGCACCGTTAAAGCGAACTGTGCTATACATGTTCTCATGGAGTGAAGAAACCACTGCAAGGAGTTTTGGAGGACAGCCAATCTTCTGAAGGATCTTAAAGAGTCCAGTACGACTGACCAGGTCAAAAGCCTTAGTTAAATCTATAAAGGCAATGTACAATGGCATTTGCTGCTCTTGGCACTTCTCCTGCAGCTGGCGTAGTGAGAATATCATGTCTACTGTAGCCCGTCCAGCTCGGAAGCTGCACTGGGACTCTGGATAGACACACAGGGCCAAGATCTGTAGACAGGACAAGGCTACATGGGTGAAGGCCTTATCAACGATGCTAAGGAGGGAGATGCCTCTATAGTTGTTGCAGTCGCTTCTATCTCCTTTGGACTTATACAAGGTGATAATGCACGCATCTCGCATGTTCTGGGGAATGTGTCCCTGTTCCCAGCAGAGACATAGGAGATCGTGCAGAGGTTGTAGCAGTGTGGATTTAGTGCACTTTAACACTTCTGATGGAATGCCATCGCTCCCTGGGGCCTTTCCATTGGCAAGGCAATCAATAGCTTTTCCTAGTTCTTCCTTGGTTGGAGTTGCATCTAGCTCGATCATGACCGGCAGGTCTGGGATGTTTTCAAGAGCCGTGTCAGTAACGACGTTCTGGGTTGCATACAGCTCAAGGTAATGCTCGACCCAGTGTTGTAGCTGCTTCCCTTGATCTGCTCTGACTTCGCCTGTCTTTGATTTAAGCGGCGCGGATTTGCAGGGGGACGGGCCTGTTGCCTTCTTGATGCCCACGTACATACCTCTTGCGTCCCCAGTTTTGGCAGTTAACTGTATACTGTTGCACAGATTTAGCCAGTACGTGTTGGCACAGTGGCGGGCGGTACACTGAACTTTACTCTTGGCAGCTCTTAGAGCTTCTAATGTCTTTGGACTGGGTGCTGCCTTGTAGGCCAGGAGAGCTTTTCTCTTGGCCTCGATTACAGGTTCAATGATCTCCCAGTGTGTTAGGACTAGGACTGTTTTGGCCTCTAGAGGCCGCTGTTATTTCCTTTTCATGTCGTGTTTATTTTGGCCTCTAGAGGCCGCCACTGTTCCTGTGTTTTGTGTTTGTGTTAATTGCCTAATTATCTTCACCTGTGTCCTTAATTAGTTTGTCTATTTATACCCCTGAGTTCAGTCCTCTTGTCACGGAGTCTTTGTGCTGTTATGTTTATCTCCAGTTTCCTTTGTACTGTGTTTTTTGATCTTCTTAGCGTTTGAATTTTTGCACTTTGCTTTTCTTTTGGATTATACTCTTTGGTTTTTTTTTTGTCTTTTGTTTTGCCCTGTATATAGTGTATATAGTTTAAATAAACCTTTTGATTCTTTTTCTACTTCCGCCTCACGCCTCTGCATTTGAGTCATCCCCCTGGTGGCCTAGTGGGGGTTTGCTGGATTATCACACCAACGAACCAGGTTCGAATCCCAGCAAAACCCTAACAGAAAGACTCCGTCATGACCGACTCAGCAGAGGCTGCTTCAACTGTCTACCCGGCCAACCTTCAGGGAATTATGGCAGCTTTGACACGCTTCGGAGCGAACATGGACGCTCATGGACGTACGCTCACCAGCCAACGTGAGGCCCTCGCTCGCCACGAGGAACTGCTTCAGCAAATTGGGAAAACCCTGGCACAGCTGACATCTCTGCCTGCATCTCCTGCTCCTGATCCAGTTCCTGCTCCTGATCCAGCTCCCACTCCTGCTCCAGTGCCTCCTGCAATGCTGCCTTCTTCACCTCACGAACCCAGCCTTCCTGCACCACAGAGGTATGACGGCAAGCACAGTGAGTGCCGAGAGTTCCTTACCCAGTGTCAACTCACCTTTGAGCTTCAGCCTACCACCTACACTACGGATCGCCGCAAGATTGCCTTTGTGATCACCTTATTAGCTGGTAAGGCGCGAGCCTGGGCTACTGCTATCTGGCAAAGACAGGGACCTGAGTGCTTTGATTTCCAGCTGTTTTCTGAAGAGATGCTTCGGGTCTTCGATCAGGCAGACATCAGTACCGACGCAGCCCAAAAGCTCATGTCCATCCGGCAAGGAGGAAGCGTCGCAGATTACGCCATCTCGTTCCGAACACTCGCAGCAGTAAGTGGATGGAACGAGACTGCCCTGGTGTCAGCCTTCCACCATGGTCTGTCTGACCCCATCAAGGACGGTCTGGCCTCTATTGGATGCCCAAGTGACCTCGAAACCCTCATCTCACATGCTATTCGTCTGGACAACAGGATGAGAGAACGCCACCAAGCCTTGAGCCCCCCCAGCCTCCCTACCTCTACCTGGAGACCATCTACCTCCTTCAGTGACTGTCCAGAACCCATGCAAGTGGGTCGTACTCGCCTGTCCGCATCTGAGAGGGAGCGCAGAAGGAGGGACAAGTGCTGCATCTACTGTGGCAAGCCTGGTCACTTCCGAGCATCATGTCCCGAACTCTTGGGAAAAGGACCGCCCCGTCCAGCCGAGGGAGGGTTGTGACGGGGCCTACCCTCTCTCCCGGACTCCCTGGCCAAGGAATCTACATCCCGGTCTCCATCTCCTGGGGTGAGTCTGTCCACTCTTGTCAAGCTTTGATAGACTCAGGGGCGGCTGGGAACTTTATGGATATTCACTTCGCCCAAAGCATCAATATTCCGACTGCACCTCTTGAAGTCCCACTGTCTGTGTCTGCCCTCGATGGCCAAGCGTTAGGTGATGGAAGAGTCACCCAAGTTACTTCTCCTGTCTTCCTCCAGTCTCAAGGTCACAAGGAAGAAATATCCCTGCACCTGATTCCTTCACCTGAGTTCCCAGTTATTCTAGGCCTTCCTTGGCTTACTCGCCACAACCCTCGCATAGACTGGGTAACAAGCCAGGTTGTGGAATGGGGCCCTGCATGCCATGCCTCTTGTCTGCTCTCTAGCTCTCCTGTGTCTCCTGCCGAGCCCCCTGATCTCACCGAGTTATCTCAAGTTCCCACAGAGTACTGGGATCTCAAGGAGGTATTCAGCAAGAGCAGGGCCGCCGTTCTTCCTCCGCACCGGGCCTACGACTGTGCCATCGACTTGCTCCCTGGGACTACCCCTCCTCGTGGCAGACTGTTTTCACTCTCTCAGCCAGAACGCAAGGCCATGGAGGAATACCTCAAAGATGCCCTGGTCTCTGGGTTTATTCGACCCTCCACTTCACCTGCTGGAGCCGGCTTCTTCTTTGTCGGCAAGAAGGATGGGGGGCTCCGACCATGTATTGATTACAGGGGCCTGAATAAGATCACTGTGCGCAACCGATATCCCCTTCCGCTGATGTCCACAGCTTTCGACCTGCTCCAAGGCGCCACCGTCTTCACCAAGTTGGACCTACGGAACGCATACCACCTCATCCGTATCCGACAGGGAGACGAGTGGAAGACTGCCTTTAACACCCCGTCTGGGCACTACGAATACCAGGTGATGCCCTTCGGACTCACCAACGCACCAGCTGTTTTTCAGGCCCTAATCAACGACGTCTTAAGGGACATGATTAACCTATATGTTTTTGTCTACCTCGACGACATCCTTATCTTTTCCAAGACCGTGCAGGAGCACCGCCACCATGTCCGCCAGGTTCTCCAGAGGCTGCTACAGAACAATCTGTTCGCCAAGGCCCAGAAATGCGAATTTCATGTTCCCGAGGTCTCCTTTCTGGGATTTATTGTACGGACAGGCCAACTCCAAATGGACCCTGCCAAGACCCTGGCCGTCCGGGATTGGCCTACTCCCAAGTCCGTTAAGGAGGTTCAGCGGTTCTTAGGATTCGCTAACTTCTACCGCAAGTTCATCAGGAACTTCAGTTCTGTGGCAGCACCCATGTCTGACCTCACCAAAGGGACAGGTGGATCTTATGGCTGGTCTCCTCAGGCAGAAAAGGCGTTCAAAGACCTCAAGGACCGCTTCTGCACGGCACCCATTCTGGTTCTCCCGGACACCTCCCAACCATTCATCGTGGAGGTGGACGCCTCGGACAGTGGTGTCGGCGCGGTGCTCTCTCAACGTTCGGAAGGAAAGCTGCACCCCTGCGCTTACTTCTCCCACCGCCTGAGTCCTGCTGAGTCCCGGTACGATGTGGGGGATCGAGAACTGCTAGCGGTCAAACTGGCCCTTGAGGAGTGGAGGCACTGGCTGGAGGGAGCACAACATCCATTCCTGGTTTGGACTGACCACAAGAACCTGGAGTACCTCCAGCAAGCCAAGAGACTGAACCCTCGACAGGCTAGGTGGGCCCTGTTTTTCAGTCGGTTTGACTTCACCCTCTCATACCGCCCCGGCTCCAAGAACACCAAACCTGACGCACTGTCCAGACTGTTCTCTGCCACTAACAGGGAGAATGAAGTCGGGCCTATTATCCCTGTGTCCCGGATTGTGGCCCCTGTCCGCTGGGGTATTGAGGAGGCTGTCCGACGAGCCCAACGCCAGGACCCCGGTCCTGGGACGGGGCCACCAGGCCTCTTGTACGTCCCACATCAAGCCCGGGCCAAGGTTCTCCAGTGGGGTCACTCTTCCCCTCTCACCGCCCACCCGGGAGCTCGGAGGACCCTGGACTTCCTGAAAAGACGCTTCTGGTGGCCTAACATGGAGAAGGAAGTAAGGTCATTTGTCCTGTCCTGTGAGGTTTGCACCAGAACCAAGAACCCACGACAGCGTCCCCAGGGTCTCCTGCATCCTCTGACCATTCCCCGGCGTCCCTGGTCCCACGTGGCAGTCGACTTTATCACGGGTCTCCCTGAGTCACAAGGTAACACGGTCATTTTGGTCTTAGTTGACAGATTCTCCAAGGCCTGCCGCTTCATACCACTGTGCAAACTCCCCTCTGCTCTTGAAACTGCGAAACTTTTGTTTAATCATGTCTTCCGAGTCTTTGGTCTTCCACAGGACATCGTCTCAGACCGAGGGCCCCAGTTCTCCTCCCGAGTGTGGCACGGGTTCTGCAAGGTCATCGGAGCCACTGCCAGCCTCTCCTCTGGGTTTCACCCACAGTCCAATGGTCAGACGGAGAGGCTCAACCAGGACCTGGAAACCACCCTGCGAGGCCTGGCTATGGATAACCCGACATCGTGGAGCACCTGGCTGCCATGGGCGGAGTACGCCCACAACACCCTGCAGTCATCGGCCACCAAGCTGTCGCCATTCCAGTGCCAATTCGGGTTCCAGCCACCTCTGTTCCCGGACCAGGAGGAGGACGCGGGGGTGCCCTCGGTCAACCAATATGTGAGACGGTGTCGCAAGACCTGGAGCAAGGTCAGGAAGACCCTCATACAGACCTCCAGAACCAACCAGACTCAGGCCAACCGCCATAGAAGACCTGCACACGCTTTCCGCCCTGGGCAGCGTGTTTGGCTGTCCACTAAGGACCTTCCACTGCGGGTGGAGAACCACAAGCTTGCTCCTCGCTACATTGGCCCCTTCAAGGTGGTGCGCAGGGTGAACCCTGTCTCCTACCGGCTCCAGTTGCCCCGGACTCTGAGGATCAACCCCACTTTCCATGTTTCCCTGTTACGGCCCGTACTGACGTCTACGTATGCCCCTGCCCCTAGGAACCCCCCACCCCCCCGCATCTTCCAGGGGCAGACTGTGTTCACTGTGAATCGCCTGCTTGACTCCCGCCGGGTCCGCGGCGGGTTGCAATATCTGGTGGACTGGGAGGGCTATGGTCCTGAGGAGCGCTGCTGGGTTCCTGCTCGGGATGTCCTTGATAAAGAACTATGTCGGGACTTCCATTCGGCCCATCCGGATCGCCCTGGGAACGTCAGGAGACGCTCCTAGAGGGGGGGGTCCTGTTAGGACTAGGACTGTTTTGGCCTCTAGAGGCCGCTGTTATTTCCTTTTCATGTCGTGTTTATTTTGGCCTCTAGAGGCCGCCACTGTTCCTGTGTTTTGTGTTTGTGTTAATTGCCTAATTATCTTCACCTGTGTCCTTAATTAGTTTGTCTATTTATACCCCTGAGTTCAGTCCTCTTGTCACGGAGTCTTTGTGCTGTTATGTTTATCTCCAGTTTCCTTTGTACTGTGTTTTTTGATCTTCTTAGCGTTTGAATTTTTGCACTTTGCTTTTCTTTTGGATTATACTCTTTGGTTTTTTTTTTGTCTTTTGTTTTGCCCTGTATATAGTGTATATAGTTTAAATAAACCTTTTGATTCTTTTTCTACTTCCGCCTCACGCCTCTGCATTTGAGTCATCCCCCTGGTGGCCTAGTGGGGGTTTGCTGGATTATCACACCAACGAACCAGGTTCGAATCCCAGCAAAACCCTAACACAGTGGGCCTCATACCAGTTGGTGTTTTTGTGCTCTTTCTTCCCAAAGGTGTTGATGGCTGAATTGTACACGACTTCACGGAGGTGAGACCATTTGGCATCAATGACACCCACTTCATCTACTGGTGTTACTTCCATGAGAGATTCTTGCAGCTTGCTGTTGAACTGCTGCGTTTTCGCTGGGCTGCCAATGCAGCAGGTGTTGATACGTGGGCAACCCATCTTCTTGGAGTGGTGTAGCTTTCTCGGGACTATACGCACTTTGCTGGCCACAAGGGAGTGGTCCATATCACAGTCTGCGCTATGGTAGCTTCGGGTGAGAAGAACACTAGCAAGGGCTGCACGCCTGGTGATGACTAGATCTAACTGATGCCAGTGGCGGGACCACAGGTGTCTCCAAGACACTTGGTGTATGTCCTTGCATTTAAAGAAGGTGTTGGTCACGCATAGGCCATGATAGCAGCACAGCTCCAGTAGGCGCTGGCCGTTCTCGTTGATCTTACCCCTTCCATACATGCCGAGGCACATGGGCCAGGCTTCGTGATCAGCACCCACTCTCGCATTGAAATCACCGAGCAGATAGAGTCCTACTGTGCTAGGGATCCGAGATATAGCTGCATCTCGGGACTCATAGAACTAGTCTTTTTCCTCTGAGTCTGAGTAGAGGGTTGGAGCATACGCGCTAATGATGATGACCGGGGCTGAAGACGTTAAAAGCCGGAGTTCAAGGATTCTCTCGCTGCCATTTGATGGTGGCTCAATGCAGGGGATCAGCGAGTTCCTAACCGCAAAACCGACACCATGCTGATGGGGGTCCTCCAAGGGCTTTCCTTGCCAGAAGAAGGTGTAATTTGCCTCCGTGATGGTACCGCTACCTGCTAGTCGAGTCTCCTGGAGGCAGGCAATGTCGACATTTAGTCGGGAAAGTTCTCTGTTAATGACCGCTATTTTTTGGGCATCATCAATTTGCTGCAAATTTGCAGAGAGGCCAGGACACATGGTCCTGACATTCCAGCTTGCAAAGCAAAGAGCTGGGGTCTTCTTTAGTCTTGTGTTCTTCTTGCCAGGTGCAGAATTTACTGGCTCACTTTTCAGGGTTTTACTCTAGCTCCACGCACCCAGTGGAGCAAGCAAGCCGTGGCGGGACGGCACCTAACTGGCCGGGGGCTGCCCAGCTTGAGGCGGGCAGTAGCTGTCCGATGAGATGCGATGATCTCTCCCACCATCAGAAGTGGCCCCTGGCACCCATGTCCTTCGCCAAATGGACAGAGCTTATAACAGGTAAACTGCCATCTTCTCGTGTTATGCCGGCATCTTACTGATGATGCTGGAGTGTCCTCTCCAGTCGAGCTACAGAGCCTGGGCAGGCTAGTATGGAGGAGCCGCTGTTGCCCATGCAGCAGGTCCCCCCTCTCCACACTGACACTGTAACCCAAAGGAAAGGTAGGAGCCGATACAGTCTGGCAGCGCCAGCGTCGCAGGAGTTGCTGAGAATGTGCTGAAGTACAGTGACAGACCACCTTCGGAACTCCATTTCCGGATTTATCCTCGAGGTATACTCCTGAAGCCTTTTCCATAACAGGATACAGCCGCAAGGCAGCGGAGGTTTGAAATCAGAGTTTTCCTTCTCCTAGATGGACTGCCATCCAAGGCTATCGAGCTCCATCTACCCGAAGCATCTGGTTTTGAGGCACCAGAAACCCGCCTTTGCCCCTTCTATCAGTAAAAGCAGTTCCGCCAGGCAGGCTTTGAGACTAAGCCACACGAGCAGGCCAGGAGTTGGACTTGGTTGTCAGAGGCTATTTGAGACGCACGCCATATGGGAGCACTTTATTAGGTAGTGGGAGCTTATCCCTACTGCCACCCCCGGCAATGACAACCTTGGAACCATCTCAAAGACTAATGAAAGGAATTTCACCAAACTTTCACCATTTGTGCACTTTGAGACAAAGATGAAATGATTTAGATTTTGAGATCAAAAGGTCTAAGGTCAAGGTCACTGTGAGGTCAAATGTCTGTCCAAAAACATTGTGAACACAATATCTCCAAGGCAAATGGAAGGAATTTCACCAAACTTTCACCATTTGTGCATTTGGGGACAAAGATAAACTGATTAGAGTTTGAGATCAAAAGGTCTAAGGTCAAGGTCACTGTGAGGTCAAATGTCTGTCCGAAAACCTTGTGAACACAATATCTCCAAGGCTAATACAAGTAATTTCACCAGGTCAAGATTACTGTGAGGTCAAATGTCCATCCCCAAATCACAACTTAATAAGGCGTGTAGTCTACCAGGCGGAGGCATCCCCATCGACGCCGTTGGTGTCGAGTTCTATCTAGTTTTTAATGACTTGGACTTGACTTGGATTTGAACACTGAGGACTCGAGACTGAACTCGGACTTGAGGTTTAGTGACTCGACTATAATGCTGGTATATGAGCTGATAGCCTAGTAGTAGAGTAGCCAATTAGCGCGCATGATTGCTCATATCCAGTGAATGTGGATAGAGTAAAACTGTTTAGTCAGATTAATTTTTGTCATCAGTGAGCAAATCTGACATGTTAGTAACTGAGACGGTTTCTGTACTGCACTCTTTCATACGCGATCTAAAATCTATTTGAATGGGCTTATGGAGACAAAAGTGTGCATAGGGTCTCATGTCCTAGTATGTGTCTTGTCCTAGTGTGACGGAGACAAATCTGAACATGTTGTTGAAGCACACGTTTTGTGAAATCGGCAGCTCAGAAGAAACTGACTGGCTTGTGTTATTTCAGAGCTTGTGGGTCGATACCCAAATGTATGTGTACAAACACTGAACAAGTGAGTTTTTCCATAATCTGTCCACTTTAAGAAAAGTTACGATTGTTAATAATGTCTCATTCTGATCAGTAGTAAAGGAACAGCTTACATCATTGCCATGTGCTCTAATGCAGCGAATTAGCGCTTCATTATTTGTTTACAGTCTAGTATTGCAGTAAAAGTGTTACCTAATAAGTTTTTAGGTGTTTTCCCCCCTCTTTTTTTCCTTTTTAAGCCCCATTAGTTTCTGCACATCTCTCAACTCCCAGCTACACAGCACAAGTTATCTGACCATCTATTAACATTCCTTCCATGAAACTTCAACTGTGTGTGTGGTGGAGGGACAGGAAAGACTGTCCTAAGGCTAGCAGGTGTCCTTGATCCTGTCTCTGCTTGCATGTACACACACGTACACACACGCCCCCAGGAGGGTAGTACGGGTGGGACCCCTTGCTGTTTTATTCGCCAGCGATTTTATTCCTGGATTCAGTGCGAAGCTGAATAGATCCTTTGGGATGGCCAGCATTCGAAGTTTAACTCCGGTATTAAGCCATAGTAGGCTAGTGTAAAGCCGCAGCTCTTAAACAATGGAAGTTTTCTTTACAGGCAGATTTTTTTCCTCCCGAAATACCCTGAAGGACAGGTGAAGGAGTACAATCATTATTTCACTTGGCTGTTCAACCTCCCACGAACTACATGTATAAAATGTGTTATGAACACCATATGAGAGGTGGAGGACGCATCTGACATGCAGAGTGAGGTCACATTATTACGGGTCAGACTCGTACTACATCACACAGCAAACAGTTGTAGCAGTATTTTTTTTGGTCATATTCTTAATCTACTACTAAGCTTGTGCGCAGTCTTCCAGTTTAAAATATTGCAATAAATGAGTTCATCATCCAGAATTGCTAGATTATAACAAAGACAAGAAAATAGGTACCCTATGGGTACATGTGGCTACTGCTTATAAATAAAATTGTTTTCTGATACCATGTCCATACAGTAAATACAGCATATATATTTACTCTATGAGGCAGTAGCCACAAAAATGAAGCGTAATCCAAAAAAGAACAATTTAAAAATCACAGAAGTAAAATATACGGAGTGTCTGTACTTTATATTATTCTACTCTTACCTCTTACAGTTTTCGAAACTGAAACCTCCAAACCGAGGCTGACATACACAGAGGCTCCAACTTGGGAAATTGCAAAGAGGGAGATTCTCCCTCTCTGCGAGTAGCTCGGAGGGAGACAAGTTTGAGTGCCGTAGGCGCGAAGGCGAGTTTTTTTAATATATATATCATCTCATTATCTCTAGCCGCTTTATCCTGTTCTACAGGGTTGCAGGCAAGCTGAAGCCTATCCCAGCTGACTAAGGGCGAAAGGCGGGGTACACCCTGGACAAGTCGCCAGGTCATCACAGGGCTGACACATAGACACAGACAACCATTCACACTCACATTCACACCTACGGTCAATTTAGAATCACCAGTTAACCTAACCTGCATGTCTTTGGACTGTGGGGAAAACCGGAGCACCCGGAGGAAACCCACGCGGACACGGGGAGAACATGCAAACTCCGCACAGAAAGGCCCTCGCCGGCCACGGGGCTCAAACCCAGACCTTCTTGCTGTGAGGCAACAGTGCTAACCACTACACCACCGTGCCGCCCGTGCGTGTGTGTGTGTGTGTGTGTATATATATATATATATATATATATATATATTTTTTTTTTTACGACCGTCTGGTTATGACTGGCAAGTATTTCCCAGCTGAGCTAGCTGAGCGTACAACAGTTTCCGCCCCAGCTCCTGGCCCCGCCCAGCATCCAGCCTCTCACCGCGTACAACAGTTTCCGCCCCAGCTCCTGGTTTATGAAACGAGCAAATCCTCCCGCCAGCCCAAGCGCTGCAACAGCTGATGATGACGTAGACGACCCACAGCCAAGCACCAGTGATGCCAGCGGTCACTAAGTATTGTATTTTGCTATGTTTTACATTTGTATTTTGGCATGTTTCAAACTAAAATGTTTTCTATTTTTCACACCTGTATTTCGTATTTTTTGTTTTGCACATATTAAAACAAATTGTACTGTACACAGTGTAGTATGCAGTGTTTGACTTAAACCAAATAATGAGCCAAGGTAATGAAATAAGAAAATGTTGGTAAAATAAGACTTTAAGATGATTACAATATCATTACACATGACAATATACTTACGTTCCTTTAACATAGGCCGACTTACGACCAGATAGTTTTACGACCGGTCAGTCGTAACCAAACGCAGTCGTAAGTCGACAGCTACCTGTATATACAGTGGTGCTTGAAAGTTTGTGAACCCTTTAGAATTCTCTATATTTCTGCATAAATATGACCTAAAACATCATCAGATTTTCACACAAGTCCTAAAAGTAGATAATGGCGTTTTCATGCGCCATTTCCATTGAGTAGAACCAGAGTAGAACAGCCAGTGAACCGCAGCGTGTTCTCCTGCTGATGTCACAACATGGCCGCGAGCCACGGACCCAGTTTTCTTGCGCTGTGCAATTAAAAGTTGGATATTCGCGTAACAACAGCTTCTTTTCACGCAATTATAACAGAAATCTAACATGTTTGCCATGTTGTATAGTTTATTTAAGAAATTGCATAGAGTCATGTTCGTGTCATCAGCCCTTTAAACGCAGCACATGAATGAGGCATCTTTATTCTCGGCTACTGTCTAGACGCTATACCAGAGACAGTTGAAGAATCTCCACTTTGCCACATCCAATATGGCGGAGAGGATGACGTTTGATTCGACGCAGAAGGCGGCGTCTATGTTTATATGTCTATGACTTCACGGTTGGCGGGATTCTCGCAATGCGGTGTGCGCATGATCAAAAGTGGAACAAAGTCTCGCTACCGCAAGATAACGCGCGATTTCATAAGACTCTTTACTGGCTGTCTGTGGTGTAGAGTACGTTTGTAAATGTTATGCGCTCTTTTATCATCGTGGGAATTGATTATAGCTCTAAATAAATATTGAAGTTTTTTTAAAGAATCCGTATAACTTTATTTGTACGCCCGTATACTACGTTTATTGAATCAAATCCGTATAAAATACGGACATTCCGTATAGGTTGACATGTATGCTTTGGGTCCATATCTTTGTTCCGTATTTTATTTATTTATTTATTTATTTTACTGTTTTTAGGCCTGAATTTGTTTAAGAATCTCAGAGATATGGTAGGTAGGTTGGAGGGACAGGAAGTGTCACTTTATATTGTTGGAGATTCCTAAACAGCTGCACAAATCATTCCAGATTAATGTGTCTATTGGTTCATCTCCTGTTTTATTACACAGGGGAGGGAGAAAAAAACCCCCTGCACTTTCGGTGTATTTTTGAGTGATAATGCATACCTAGTGTACTCTGATTGATTAATCGAGGATTTCCTGAAGGTTAGATCACTTGAGCCTCGTATACATATGAGAACACATACCATCGAGCCATGACTAATCCAACCCATAAATCACATTTAGATCAGAGATAGTTTTGTGTTCTCGATCTGTGCACTATGCTCAGACTTTGTCTTCGCCACAGTTGTCCTTTTCAGAATGCTCAGCCTATTGTGGTGTTTGAGTGGCTCCATAAGATGACCCTTCTGGTGGGGATGGAGGTTGTGCTGGGTTTGATCAGCAGCCAAGGTCTTTGGCTGTCTGCCATCTGTTGCTTTTATGAAGCTGTCACTCATCACTGTGTCGCTGTGTGTGGACTGGACAGTGGACGACTCGGAGTACAACCTTCCTTTTGCACGGCTTTGCTTCTTGGTCCCGGCGTTTTGTGTTCAGCTTGAATGACATCTGTTTTAGTGATAATATTCTACCATCCTTAATAGTAGCATGAACATGAACAGTAGTTTGTTAGGAGTGATTCTGTATTGGTAAGTCGTGTACTGTTGGAGATATAGCTTACTTAGGAAAAGGAATAAACACCATTCTCAGATTGAGCTTATTAATGACAGGGGCGGCACGGTGGTGTAGTGGTTAGCACTGTCTCCTCACAGCAAGAAGGTTCTGGGTTCGAGCCCAGCGACCGACAGGGGCCTTTCTGTGTGGAGTTTGCATGTTCTCCCCGTGTCCACGTGGGTTTTCTTCGGGTGCTCCGGTTTCCCCCACAGTCCAAAGACATGCAGGTTAGATTAACATGGGGTGCCCTTGAGCGAGGCACTGAACCCCCAACTGCTCCCTGGGTGCTGTAGCATAGCTGGCCACTGCTCTGGGTATGTATATAGGGGTGTTCACACGGCACATATTTGCATCGATGCTGCACCGATGTATTTTGTTGCGATATATCTTACAGCGGTGTCAATTTTGTGGAGCGTTCACACGTCACAAACCTGCTTACTAGAGAGAAGCGTGTTAGCACCGGTGCAGCCCCACTTGCGTTCACATGGCAGTTTTTGCGACCGTGCTATACGATAGTAATAATGCGGAAATGAAATATGCGCATGCGTGAAAATGTACTTCCTTTTCCCGGTTGTCATGGTATCACCAAGCGCCGGGAAAACAACGTGGATGAAGACACCAGTGTTGCCAGATACTGCTGATGTTTTCCAGCCCAAAATATGTTCAAATCCGCCAAAATGCACTTAAAACCGCCCAACCTGGCAACACTGGAAGACACGCAGTTCTGTTGTTGTTGATATTCGCCGTTTTGGAAGCGCAAAATACCAGGATGCAAATTATGCAATGCCTGTATGTAATCAACTCTCCTCACGCGTAGCGAGTCTACCCCTGTAGCATTCAGACGTCCCATTTTATATCGGTGCTGCCCCGCAAACTAGCATTTACTCCGGAGTAAATTTCTTAAACCACCTCCCGAGCAGGGTTAGATTTGCACCGGTTTAAGCAGCTTTCAGGGGCTACACCGCTATAACTTTGTACCGTGTGAACGCTCTACCGGGGCAGCCCCGGTGCTACACCGGAGTAAAAGTTGCCGTGTGAACACCCCTTATGTGTTCACTGCTTCAGATGGGTTAAATGCAGAGGATGAATTTCACTGTGCTTGAGTGTGCATGTGACAAATAAAGGCTTCTTCCTAGGTTATATTGCAAGTTTTTGTATTTATACCCCGCCCAAACAAAGTTTAGCGGGGGATATAGAAACTGGTTCCGTCAGTCCGTCCGGTCACATTCTTGTTTCCGGGCCATATCTTTAAAACTACTGAAGATATTTTTATGAAACTTGGTATACATCTCAAGCAACATATGAACTGGTGCCTTTTGCTATTTTGGATTTTTGAAAAAAAAAGAAAAGAAGTATTTTTCAAATTTTAACATAAAAAGTAGATTTTGACTTAGTTTCTACAAGCAATGTTTGTTTCCAGAGCATATATCCAAATCTATTCATGATATGGATTTGAAACTTGGTGTACATGTTAACAAGGTGATGTAGATGTGCCTTTTCATACTAAGAAATTTGAGAAATTGTAATTTTTCATGTTTCCATGGAAACAATTTCAGACTTAAGGCCAATTTATGCTGACAACCCAGTCCTCGCAGATAGCGTCGCAGACAGTGTCTGCGTAGCCCCCCCACCTTCGCAGACGCTCTGCGCGCACCTCCCAAAAATTGTGACCACCGCAGAAGCCTCGCAGACAGCGTCGCAGACAAGAGGGCTCTGATTGGTCCACTCTACATCCGCTGTACACGCACTTCCGCTTCCCTACTTTCCCGGTTTGGTTTGTTTTCACGACCGCCATTTTTAAAAACTCGAGCGAAGATGGAGCAGCACGAAGAGCTTTTTTTTTTTTCTCTTTATTGAAAAACCAAACATTATACAAAACACTGGAAGGGTGGGGTAGAGAAAGAAAAATACAGTCATTAATTAAGAAAAGAAAGAAAATTATAAGTTGCCATCAAAATAATTGTCCTTTCGGCTTTGCGGTTGTTCAGTCCTTCAAGAGAGTTCATATATGATTTGACCTCATTTTTAAACGCAGCAAATGAGGGTTTCCTTCCCCCCCATTTACATCTATGAATATGATATTTACCGAAAATAATAAAAAGATTCAATATAAAATTGTATGGTTCACAAAATGTTTTTCTTTCAAAGAAAAACAAAACATCTTTTTTACTAAAGGATACACCACAAGACCATACCTCACAACATAGATGCTCAACCTCGACCCAAAAAACCTTGAGAAAAAACATTCATAAAATAAATGACAAATAGATTCAGACGTAGCACCACAGAAAACGCATAAATCTGAAAGGTCTGTTTTAAATCTTTGCAATAGTGTGTTTGTGGGGTAAATTAAATGTAATATTTTAAAAGAAACTTCCTTGACTTTGTTATTAAGTATGTAATCACTTAAGCAAACCCAAATCTTATCCCAATCAATGTCCACAAAAAGGCCATTCCAGTAATTTTTACACCTTGGAGTAACAGGTGTCTATATTATCTGTCTTAGGCTACGTTTACACTAGACCGTATCTGTCTCGTTTTCTTCGCGGATGCACTGTCCGTTTACATTAAACCACCTGGAAATGCCTGGAAACGGGAATCCGCCAGGGTCCACGTATTCAATCCAGATCGTGTCTGGTCCGGTGCTGTGTAAACATTGAGAATACGCGGATACGCTGTGCTGAGCTCTAGCTGGCGTCGCCATTGGACAACGTCACTGTGACATCCACCTTCCTGATTCGCTGGCGTTGGTCATGTGACGCGACTGCTGAAAAACGGCGCGGACTTCCGCCTTGTATCACCTTTCATTAAAGAGTATAAAAGTATGAAAATACTGCAAATACTGATGCAAATACTGCCCATTGTGTAGTTATGATTGTCTTTAGGCTTGCCATCCTTCCACTTGCAAGTGGTAAGTGATATGCGCTGGGATCACACACACAGCGGCTCAGTCCCGAATCACTGCTTGTGCACTTCACTCGCGCGCTGTGTGAGCTGCGCAGGGCCGGAGTGCGCACCCTCCAGAGGGCACTCGCTGTTCAGGGCGGAGTGATTTGGAGCGCAGGATGCCTGCGGAGCCGAGCGTATCCGCGTATTGGCGTTGCTGTGTGCACGGCTAACGGTTTTAGTGTAAACGCGAATCGTTTTAAGAACATTAATCTGATGATCCGCTGATTCGACGTAATGTAAACGTAGCCTTAGCCACATTTCCTATCTCTAATGTTTACACCATTAAGAAATATATTATTGTAAAAGTGTGGAGTAGACTGTTCACAAGGAGCTTGAGATAATATTCTCATAAAACCAATAGGAAGTGCATCAAATACAATACTGTATTCTCTGGGTTGTATTAGGATAGCAAATTTATTTAGAAACTCTGTATATGTAAGGAAAAAACCTTGGTTATTAATTAATTGAGAAATAAACAAAATGTTATTACAAACCCAGTTTTCAAAGAATATAGATTTCTTTTTAAAAGTGACGAGGTTGTTATTCCATATTATCTGTTTGTGGAGCAGCACGAGGAGCGGTTGATCGAGGAAGTGAGGAAGTACGTACATCTATACGACTCCAGTTCTAGTCATTATAAGTAACCGGAGGATAAACACTCCACTAACCACACCCACCAACTACTCCTAGCGATTTCGCGACTTCGCGCCCCCTTGCGTTGTGGCAGTGAATAACATCGCGCACGCCTATTATTCCCCGCTCAACGATAAATTACAACTGTCTGCGAAAAGCTATCTGCGAAAGCCTTGTCGCAAGAGCATGCAGAGGCCTTGAGTCTCTCAGATTAGTTTTGTTTCCGGAGCAGAACTTGAAAACTATGAGTGGTATGGTGTTGAAAGTTGGTATATGTGTTGATTCAGTAATGTATTTGTGCCTTTTGATACTAAGAAATGTGAGAGATTTTAATTTTTAGCTCACCTGGACCAAAGGTCAGGTGGGTTTATGCCATTGGCTGCTGGGGTCAGTGTAAAGCGGTAGGGTTGGTTTCCTGCAGCAGAACTTGAAAAATGTGACAAATAATATCTTGAAACTTGGTATATATTGGTATATAGGGCAGGGGATATAGATAACTCTGTCTTCTTGTTAATTTTGAATTAGTAATGATGTAGGGCGGCATGGTGGTGTAGTGGTTAGCGCTGTCGCCTCACAGCAAGAAGGTCCGGGTTCGAGCCCCGTGGCCGGTGAGGGCCTTTCTGTGTGGAGTTTGCATGTTCTCCCCGTGTCCGCGTGGGTTTCCTCCGGGTGCTCCGGTTTCCCCCACAGTCCAAAGACATGCAGGTTAGGTTAACTGGTGACTCTAAATTGACCGTAGGTGTGAATGTGAGTGTGAATGGTTGTCTGTGTCTATGTGTCAGCCCTGTGATGACCTGGCGACTTGTCCAGGGTGTACCCCGCCTTTCGCCTGTAGTCAGCTGGGATAGGCTCCAGCTTGCCTGCGACCCTGTAGAACATGGTAAAGCGGCTACAGATAATGAGATGAGATGAGATAATGATGTATAATAAGGGTTGCTATGTGATATGTACATGCTTGTGGTTTGGTGTAGTTGTTGTATCGGGCTGAGTGATTCAGATCCAGCGGGACCGAGCTTTTCTTAGAATGTAAACTCATTGTTCCGCAGTCCTCTTTCATTATGACTGTTTTAATCCGCACAGCTACAGCATTTTTAAACTTGTGAACGGTTGTTCATTCATACTGACACCCATAAAAGGCCATGTGTAAAACACTCACAGCAGTCTACTTACACACACACACACACACACACACACACACAGAAAGGAGCACAAGGGATGTGTAAAACAATGATCACTTGATTTGAACCATCTGTAACAATTACAGCAAACTGCACCAGGACACACACACACACACACACACACACGCTCGCACGCACACAGTCCAGTTATGTGGTAGGTAAAGTTAAAACTGTGCAAGCAGTAGAATGAATTCTTGTCTCTCCCCTTTTCCAAATTTTGCTCTCCTCTTTTTTCTTTCCACCACTCCACAACTTTATATCTCTCCCAACGCATCTAAAACGGAGTGCTTTTCCTCTCTTTCATATCCTCTGTCTCTCTCAGGCCCTGTCTTGTTAATTCTTTGATATGTGCAGGCATGCGTGGTCAGTGTGTGGCTTTGGCGCATTCCTCCAGTTCAGGGGTTAACCCAAAAATGTTAAGCAGTGGCTTCCAGATATAAAAACACACACTTATCTTGTGTGTGTGTGGGTGCGCACGCACACACGCATGCACAGGCTACTGGCAATTATATTGTTTTTCTATTGCAGTCTCTGCATTTTCTTTCCCGAGTCATATTTCTTTGAAACAGGCTCTTTCCTTTTATATGAAGATTTGTGGATTTGTCTTTTTTCCTTCAAACTGGAAGACACTCGGTCAGTTTCTGTTTGTAGTGGCTCAAAAGCCGATGCGTCGGTGCTCTAATCTCGGGCAGTGCACACATTTTTTGTTTGTGTGTTTGATTGATGAGGTACAATTTATAGCATGTAGGCCTAAAATACTTCTGATATGTAAGTGTAAACATTACAGATGGTGCTGTTTGAAAACATGGGTAATTGGGTCATTTGGGACACAGTCATGGTTAAAAGTTTGGGATTAGATCCATGGTTAAAGAGCCCTTTGATGTGTGTGTGTGTGTTTATGGCGCCTGTGAGATTCCAACAATCGTATAATTTTATTGCAAGCCACACTGTCTGACATGGATCTACTAAACATGTGTATGGCATCAAGTTGAATATATTAAATTGTATGATGATAACATCTGCTGAATCGTTGGCTACGATGCAAATCAGTGCACGAGTGTGCGTCATCTATCTGCGCTGCTGTAGTGGTAAACAATGAAGTGAAGCAAGAATCTGGGTTTGGTGCCAGTGTCTCGTTGATCAGCGCATCATTTCACGCTGCCTTGATGTTGTTTGGTTGGTAGATGCAGGTCGCAGCAGCAGCCACATTTACCTAGCCTGGGCCCGCCCATCCTAAGCGTGACGCAACACGAGGGCCTGTTCCGAGCTTAGTCTGGCCAGGCAGGCTATCTACAGCATTTCCAAGCTCCCGAAAAATCGGGAACCAATCAACTTTGAGCATCTCCAACGGCCCTGGGTAGAGGCGTGTTCAAGGCAGTGACGTAGTAGAACTGCGACCGGAAGCCATAGATTGTTTACAGAATCTATGCCGGAAGCGCTTCATTCACATCACGAACATGGAGCAGCAGCAAGCCTTTAACACAGCGGTAGATGCTGTATTGAAAGCATTCAACGGGAAGTTCTCATTGAAAACGGAGCAAAGAGCAGCCCTGGAGGTATTTATTGAAAGGAAGGACATTTTCGTCTTGCTCCCGACCGGCTTCGGTAAGAGTTTAATCTACCAGTTAGCCCCGTCGCGTCACATACGTCAGAGGAAAGAGTGATGTGATTGGTTTAAGCTTCGTCACAGCCTTTTCTGGCTTCGACCAGTAGCAAACTGAGGCATTTCAGGGAGGCGGGTCAACCACGGGCTCTGGGAAACGGTTTGGCTTAATAGCTTGGCCAGACCAAATGCTCGGAGAGCTTTGAAGCCGCGTTAGCCAGGCTAACATTTACCCCTTTTCGAACATTCTGGTTTCTGCACCATATTTCGAGCCGTTTGGAGCGTTTTGGTCGAAAGTGAACTGGTTCAGAACCTGAAAAGTTAGTTCCCAGCTGGAACTAAAATACAGCTGTTTTTTTTTTTTCCAGCATGAACCATGACATCAGTGGGCGTGTCATTAGTTTGGACAGGAAGCAAAGTGCACAATGGAGAGCACAATGAAAAAGGATACAGCTTCAGGAAAAATGGAATGAAAACAAATATCTGCGATAACAGAACAAAAGCTCGCAGGTAATCGGTGGTGACTTGCTGATAGATAGATATGTAGATTTACTTTATTGATCCCAAGCTGGGAAATTGTTAAATTGCTGCTGTTTACTCCCATTGTGCAATGCCCTCTGTTCACGATGCGTCCTTGATTACAATAGTTCCACTCAAAACTGGTGAAAACTTGGGCTGGTTCACTAGCTGGTACCAAGGTTCAAAGAGTCCTGAACGGAGCCAGTTCATGAACCCATTCCCTGTTGGTCGAAAAGGGGTAGCAGTGAGATGGTCACCGTAAATTTCTAACACTGTCAGAATTTTGTCCTGGGCTATCTTTGGCTGCAAGATCTTTGAACCTCTGTCACAGCGTGACGTTGGAGCACCGTTTTGGAGGCACCACCAAAGATATCGCCATGTTTCTTTCACATCGGTCAGCCCAAAATCCCACACTGTATATCTATTTTTAGTGTGTCAGGCCCGAGGACACCCCACCTTCATGCTTGTTCCAGCTTAACGGTGAGACACCACAGGCTTCAGTGCGACCTCCACCATTACCAGCCCTCACAACCTAAACGAGTTCCTGTTGCACATCACCATTCCACGACAGGAACCATGAGCATGACGTAAAATAAGTCGATCCAATCCTAATCTGAGGTTCTTCATAGCGATCTCCGCTGAAGGTGCACATAAGCTTTACAGTGACTCTGATTTGTCCAGCACAGCATGTATGAATTTAAAATACTGATAATAGTGACAACACACAGTGACTTTTGATGAAATAGTTAAAGCTGATGGATGAGGTGGACGACAGTTTTATAATGTGCATTCTTGGTGGCGGCATCCATCCATTCATCCATCCATCCATCCATCCATCCATCCATCCATAAAGAACCCACAGCTGAGAGATACCCAAACTGAGTTGTGGGGCTGCAGCTAGAAACAGTCCATGTTCTTGCCTCATTTTGTAAAGGTTGGTTTCTGATGCATCTGTTGTGAAACAAGCAATTTCTAGATTTTTACAAAAGTGCAGATGAGAGTAGCAGTCATCCTGTAAAGCTTGCATTTGTCCAGCTACTTTCAGCTCGGCCTCCACCTGTAGTTCCTGAACCATAGAAAGCTACCTATTTTGGAGCAAGAACTATAAAGGTTCTGGGAATCAGAGAACCTGGAAATATACCCAAGTTCCTGAGATTTTTCCTATCCCCCTTACCCCCCAAAACAAACAAACAAACAAACAAACAAACAAACAAACAAACAAACAAACAAACAAACAAACAATCCAGACCAGAGTAATCTGAGTTTATAATCTCAACCACAGAGTGAGTAAATCTGTACTTATTGATCACTGGTTTAGTGATTGATCAATATAGGAGCATGTCCCAGATAACAGACAGGAGCAGAACTCTGTCCACTATCCACAGCTCACCGAAATACAGGCTTGTTCGATGATGGGAGAGATGGGTTTGATGTTTAAAAAAAAAAAGGTTTTACATAAATTGCAAGGAAATTAGAGTAAAATGAAAGATTTCTTTTCCCCCCTTACATCTCTACATCTAGTTGATCAGGATATCCATCCATCCATCCATCCATCCATTATCTGTAGCCGCTTATCCTGTTCTACAGGGTCGCAGGCAAGCTGGAGCCTATCCCAGCTGACTATGGGTGAGAGACGGGGTACACCCTGGACAAGTCGCCAGATCATCACAGGGCTGACACATAGACACAGACAACCATTCACACTCACATTCACACCTACGGTCAATTTAGGCTACGTTTACATTACGTCGAATCAGCGGATCATCAGATTAATGTTCTTAAAACGATTCGCGTTTACACTAAAACCGTTAGCCGTGCACATAGCAACGCCAATACGCGGATACGCTCGGCTCCGCAGGCATCCTGCGCTCCAAATCACTCCGCCCTGAACAGCGAGTGCCCTCTGGAGGGTGCGCACTCCGGCCCTGCGCAGCTCACACAGCGCGCGAGTGAAGTGAACAAGCCACGATTCGGGACTGAGCCGCTGTGTGTGTGATCCCAGCGCAGATCACTTATTACTTGCAAGTGGAAGGATGGCAAGCCTAAAGACAATCATAACTACACAATGGGCAGTATTTGCATCAGTATTTGCAGTATTTTCATACTTTTATACTCTTTAATGAAAGGTGATACAAGGCGGAAGTCCGCGCCGTTTTTCAGCAGTCGCGTCACATGACCAACGCCAGCGAATCAGGAAGGTGGATGTCACAGTGACGTTGTCCAATGAGACGCCAGCTAGAGCTCAGCACAGCGTATTCGCGTATTCTGAATGTTTACACAGCACCGGACCAGATACGATCTAGATTGAATACGTGGACGCTGGCGGATTCCCGTTTCCTGGCTTTTCCAGGGGGTTTAATGTAAACGGACAGTGCATCCGCGAAGAAAACGAGACAGATACGGTCTAATGTAAACGTAGCCTTAGAGTCACCAGTTAACTTAACCTGCATGTCTTTGGACTGTGGGGGAAACCGGAGCACCCGGAGGAAACCCACGCGGACACGGGGAGAACATGCAAACTCCACACAGAAAGGCCCTCGCCAGCAGCTAGACTCGAACCCAGAACCTTCTTGCTGTGAGGTGACAGCGCTAACCGCTACACCACCATGCTGATCAGGATATAGTTTTCTTTTTATTTTGTGCAGATTTATTGTATGAACAAGTCTATAAATAAAGTTTATGATAATATTTACAAGTGACAGTATGAATTTAAAGGTGTAATAGTCATTTTTTAAACATGTCTTACTATTAAAAATAACCTGGGGGGGGGAGTAGAACATGATTTTCAAAAATAGTTGAAGTCATGGTTTCAGCACAAGTGTCTCATATATCCTGAGAAAACCCATTTTGGAGAAAATGCATTTTGGTCCGGAATGAATGTGTTTGGATGAGAGTCTTACTAATTATTTTATAGATTATAATACATAGGGCCAAATTACTCAATTCTAATTGGTCAATCAAAGAGGGCTTTTTTTTCTTAGCACAGGGCTGTATTTCTGAAATGCTATTGGCTAGTTCGTTGCTTGGTTACGGTTACAAAAATTATCAAGTTTTGTCAACAAAATGGCTGACTCAGCAATGCCGCGTTTCGCTATATTTGACGAAGAAATGATAAACCAATTGAAAGCTGCAAGCGAAAATGAAAATACCAAAAACAGTACGAATTTTTGGCTTTCCGTGTTTAAGAAATGGGCCGCTGAAAGACAAATAAACGACTCTCTAGTGGCATATGAATGCTGTGAGTTAGACAAGGTGCTATCGCAGTTTTTTTTGTGTCATGATGAAAGACGCTTTAGAAACTGATTCAAATGTGCAAGATAGTCTTGCGCCCTGATTGGTTCAGAAAACGTGAATGATAAATGTTGTGAACTTGAATGGCTTCCGAAGTATGAATTTGGCCCTATATATTATAAACAAGTCACGGGCGATTGCTCTAAGACAACGAGGGAGGCTCAGCCTCCTCTAAAAATGACGAACATCGTGTAGGATGAATTGCGCTAGGCTTATGTTATAGCCGACCTTATAACATTGCTATTTCAGATCCAGAATCATAGAAATATATGTGCTCAACCCAACTACAGTGCGAAATCATTCCGTTATAACTTTCCTCAGTTCGCCTAATGTGTGCATGAGTTTCTCCCCCTCGTGACAGCGCGATGCAGCCCAGCCTCGGTGGACTTCAATGGCATTTGGGAGCTATGTGCTTTTCAATATCAAAATGCAAGACGGTTATTGGACAAATACTGCGAAAACGCCCGCCCCACGGACTCCCAGCCTCACAGTGGGAGGGACATGGCAAAGCTTTCCGCGAGGAGACTGGTGATTGGTGAAAGCGGCCGGATATTTTCTTTGATTGACAGCTCGTTTCAAATATAGACAGGCAGCGGTGAATTTCAGTTCAGTCCCATGCGGATTCGCAAGTGGTGTGGTGTATTGTAAGAGATCAGCTTACATTTCGATTTCATTCATTACATACGGTTTCTACCAGCTTTTTTAGTTTGTATATATTTTCATTGTAAATAAACTGTAAATATAGTGTTGTCAAGTTTGCTATCTTAGTTCCAGAAATTTCGTTTATTTGAGTGACTGAACTTGAACTTGAGGGGGCTAGTCAGCTAGCAAGAAAGCTGCGCACAGATGCCAAGCATTGCTGATTTAATGTTGGCGAAGCCATTTGCTAGTCTTCCTCATCATCTCATCTCATTATCTCTAGCCGCTTTATCCTTCTACAGGGTCGCAGGCAAGCTGGAGCCTATCCCAGCTGACTACGGGCGAAAGGCGGGGTACACCCTGGACAAGTCGCCAGGTCATCACAGGGCTGACACATAGACACAGACAACCATTCACACTCACATTCACACCTACGCTCAATTTAGAGTCACCAGTTAACCTAACCTGCATGTCTTTGGACTGTGGGGGAAACCGGAGCACCCGGAGGAAACCCACGCGGACACGGGGAGAACATGCAAACTCCGCACAGAAAGGCCCTCGCCAGCAGCTAGACTCGAACCCAGGACCTTCTTGCTGTGAGGTGACAGCGCTAACCGCTACACCACCATGCTGATCAGGATATAGTTTTCTTTTTATTTTGTGCAGATTTATTGTATGAACAAGTCTATAAATAAAGTTTATGATAATATTTACAAGTGACAGTATGAATTTAAAGGTGTAATAGTCATTTTTTAAACATGTCTTACTATTAAAAATAACCTGGGGGGGGAGTAGAACGTGATTTTCAAAAATAGTTGAAGTCATGGTTTCAGCACAAGTGTCTCATATATCCTGAGAAAACCCATTTTGGAGAAAATGCATTTTGGTCCGGAATGAATGTGTTTGGATGAGAGTCTTACTAATTATTTTATAGATTATAATACATAGGGCCAAATTACTCAATTCTAATTGGTCAATCAAGGAGGGCTTTTTTCCTTAGCACAGGGCTGTATTTCTGAAATGCTATTGGCTAGTTCGTTGCTTGGTTACGGTTACAAAAATTATCAAGTTTTGTCAACAAAATGGCTGACTCAGCAATGCTGCGTTTTGCTATATTTGACGAAGAAATGATAAACCAATTGAAAGCTGCAAGCGAAAATGAAAATACCAAAAAAAGTACGAATTTTTGGCTTTCCGTGTTTAAGAAATGGGCTGCTGAAAGACAAATAAACGACTCTAGTGGCATATGAATGCTGTGAGTTAGACAAGGTGCTATCGCAGTTTTTTTTGTGTCATGATGAAAGACGCTTTAGAAACTGATTCAAATGTGCAAGATAGTCTTGCGCCCTGATTGGTTCAGAAAACGTGAATGACAAATGTTGTGAACTTGAATGGCTTCCGAAGTATGAATTTGGCCCTATATATTACAAACAAGTCACGGGCGATTGCTCTAAGACAACGAGGGAGGCTCAGCCTCCTCTAAAAATGATGAACATCGTGTAGGATGAATTGCGCTAGGCTTATGTTATAGCTGACCTTATAACATTGCTATTTCAGATCCAGAATCATAGAAATATATGTGCTCAACCCAACTACAGTGCGAAATCATTCCGTTATAACTTTCCCCTGTTCGCCTAATGTGTGCGTGAGTTTCTCCCCCTCGTGACAGCGCGATGCAGCCCAGCCTCGGTGGACTTCAATGGCATTTGGGAGCTATGCGCTTTTCAATCTCAAAATGCAAGAGGGTTATTGGACAAATACTGCGAAAATGCCCGCCCACGGACTCCCAGCCTCACAGTGGGAGGGACATGGCAAAGCTTTCCGCGAGGAGACTGGTGATTGGTGAAAGCGGCCGGATATTTTCTTTGATTGACAGCTCGTTTCAAATATAGACAGGCAGCGGTGAATTTCAGTTCAGTCCCATGTGGATTCGCAAGTGGTGTGGTGTATTGTAAGAGATCAGCTTACATTTCGATTTCATTCATTACATACGGTTTCTACCAGCTTTTTTAGCTTGTATATATTTTCATTGTAAATAAACTGTAAATATAGTGTTGTCAAGTTTGCTATCTTAGTTCCAGAAATGTCGTTTATTTGAGTGACTGAACTTGAACTTGAGGGGGCTAGTCAGCTAGCAAGAAAGCTGTGCACGGATGCCAAGCATTGCTGATTTAATTTTGGCGAAGCCATTTGCCAGTCTTCCTTTCGAGGAAAAAATTAAAATTAAAGAGCAGGGTAGACCAGCGCCTCAAATTGACTTGGTGAAAAAGGTAGGGAATAATACTCGTTCCTTTCAGCTCTCCTGGTACGAGAAAGTGAATTGGCTAACAGCAAGTGACCCACATCAACAACAGTAAATAGGCTACTTTAGTAATATGTCATGGATGGACCAAAAATATAGAATCTATTTAAAATGTTTATGCTGAGTATATTATATTGGAATATATATTTTGCTGGATATGAATTAAACACAGCTACAATTTGGAAAACATTTTTAAACAAAAACACAGCCGAGAACATTTCACACTATAGACCTGGATTAAAAGTGAAGGGTTATCAAAATTGTCAATAAAACATTTCTCAGTCAAAATAAGTAAAATATAGGGAAAGTGTCATTGAATGAAATGTGTGGCACCCAGCTCTATGTTTGGCTCCCCAAGGTCAGTGCTTGTGCCTATTCCAGAACACTCTGCTGTTACTGCTGAGGTTCCTGACAAAGAGCTGCTTTCAATAATGATCAATTTTTAAACAACATGCCACAATTTTAAAATATAAAATGTTAAAAGATACCCTCCCCCCCCCAACACCACCATCATGTATATTGGACAGTAGGCTAATGGGCCAAAAGAACCTGTTATTTCACAGTTTGTGATGCTGCCAACAATCAGCCAGATCAGAGGCAAGAGTATGGGCAAAATTGATGTTTTTTCTTTTTTCTTTTAAAATCTGGAAATAACGTAACCGACCAGCCTCCCTTGTTTGAAAGACTACCAGCCGCCACTGAAACAAGTAATCGTATGGTTCCTCGTAAAATTAAGGATCAATTTCACTCGTGATTTCAAAGTTTTGAAACTGCCACTCGGGCAATTTTCAAAACTTTGAAATCACTCGTGAAATTAATCCTTAATTTTACTCGGACCCATACAATTACCTATACTAATCACAAACACATCACTCCGCCCCATTTCAGCTTGTTCAGAAAGAAGAAAAAAAGATGATTGAAATCGGTATGCGCCCAGCACTGCCAGAAAGTTTTTACATGAGGGTAAAAACATGCTGTGTTTCCAAAAAAGAAAAAAAGGTAATAGCAGAAAATGGCCGCTTTGTTGCAGGATGTAATAATTAGTACTGATGAACTGGATGAAGTTGGATGCAGAATTAACTGCATTGCATATTAGGTTAAGGACAGCAATGTCCAGAATCTTGACCATTCTTATAAATCAGTCCAAGTTGAGCTTTATGTTTATAGTGTAGTAAGTTTATAGTAACTTGGTCTTAAAAGGAGCTTAACTGCCCGTTTTATATATTGTAGCTTAAAATGCTCACAGCGCGAGCATGCTAATACTGAAGTGTTCAGGTTGACGAGACTACATTACACAGAAAACCAGGACAGAGAAGGTACTCTTGACCCTTCTTATAAATCAGTACGAGCTGAAGGTCCCGGCTTTTGAGCAGCTGAAAGTGATGCCATGACAGTCCTTGATGCTGCTAACTCAAGGTGAGCACTACAAGCCAGGTCCTGGGGGCGGAGCTTACTGAACTTGACTAAGTATTGCTTAAAGGACAACTGAAGTCATTTTTAAACTCGCTTTATTTCTTAATTAACGTGTTATTCAATTACATTTTGGGTTTTAGTAACCTTATATCGTGACTTGTATTGGCAACTAATTGCAATTAAATATTATACTTATACTTATTAAATATTATACTTATTATAAATATTATATTATACTTATATAATATTATACTTATTATACTTATTATACTTATCACGAAAAGTAGTGTACAACGATGGTCACTAACCAAAGGAATATATCCCATCATGCACTGCGGTCGCGCTGAAAGAAATCAAATTAAAAGTCTGAAATTTGATTTAATAAAAGGCAGCGGCAAAGAAGAAGGTATTCAGCCTTGATTTAAAAGAACTGAAAGATGCAGGTACTTTGTACTGATTAATGTGGGAAATGCGCTCAGTATAATATGGATTTATCACAAAAACACATGCATGTATTTATTATTTTGAAAACCTACCAGCCGACTGATCTGGCACGTTTTAATTGTGCGACAGTAATGACTGCAATATCAGCGCGAAGGACTAGTGTCCGAAAGGGTTTTTTCATTTTACCAATGAACTCACTATATAGTCCTCGATATAGTAATTCCCTATATAGGGAGTAGGGAGTAGTGAACGAGTGAGTGATTTCGGACACAGGGAACGTTGGCAGATGTTGGTCACTTTGATTTCTGTTTTACTTCCGTCCTACGATGTCTCACACAGGTTCCGGTGAATCTCCTTGTGAGGACTTTCCATTGACATAATTATTATTGTAGTTAATTAAAGGAGAACTGAAGTCATTTTTAAACTTGCTTTATTTCTTAATTAACGTGTTATTAACCCCGCCGACAGTAGTCGGAGGGGTTATTATTTTCACCTGCGTCAGTCTGTGTGTGTGTGTATCTGTCTGTCTGTCTGTCTGTCTGTGTGTCTGCAAGATATCTCAAGAACCAATGGATCAATTTGGACCAAATTTTGTACATGTGTTGCCAATCACCCAGGAAGGAAACCATTAAATTTTGGAGGTCAAAGGTCAAAGGTCAAGGTCATGGCAGAACTTCGAAATTTTCGCCCAATGTATTTTAATAGGGAAAAGGCGGGTTTTGCACTCGTTAGAGTGTCCCTGTCTAGTTCAATAACGTTTTGGGTTTTAGTAACCTTATATCCTGACTCGTATTGGCAACTAATTGCAATTAAATATTATACTTATCGGCCTGTTCGGTTTTTAGCCATGTTGAATTTAGTTCGTTTGGTCCACGGCAGGCGTCGCTTATCCGCGCGATCTTCATGAGACTTGTGCGAGACTTCGAAACGTCAAGTGTCAGCCAGGTGTCAGTGCCACCATTTTGAAAACTGTTCTCCAAACGAAATATTACACAAAAATGAGTTTAAATGACGATTACTGCCTACTTTTTTCAAACTTTCCTGATTGCTATCAAAACAAACAAAACTTCCGGCTTGATTACATCATCATTCGAAAGAGGGCGCGCGCGTCTTTTGACAACGTTGGCAGATGTCGGTCACTTTCCCTGTGTCCGAAATCGTTCCCTACTCACTGCACAGGGCACTATATAGGCCCAATCCCAATTCTAATTTCTACCCCTTCCCCTCCGCCTTCCCCTCCGCCTTCCCCTTGGCCCTTCCCCTTGAAACTGAGCTACAAGGGATAGGGCTTGAAATTCAACCCTTACGTATTGGGATAGCCCTTCAACGATCGCATACGTCATCGCGTACCTCCGTCAGCGTTTACATTAGCAAAACGCGACGTGTCATTGGCTGCGACCAGCCGCTACAGTCAGAGCCAGAGGCAGAAATCTCTGCTGGCAGGGTGTGATTTGTTAACTAACACCACTGAATGGGATATCTTTGGCGCTTCGTGCACCACATCCGACAGAATGAGGTGTCAGAACACTCATGTAAACAATAAAAGCGAGAATAACAGAACAAAACGTACGCAGTAAAGCAACCGAAAACAATACTCACTCCCAAAGCTTTTTAGCAGCAGCTTGGATTTCAGAAATCGCTGCTCATTCTCAGCTCGAAAGCGAATCAAGCGGCGTGTTTCCTCTGGATAACAACTTAAAACACGTAAATAATGGAGAAAATACATTTATGACAATCTTTCGCCGCGGGAACCGCCATCTTTCTGAAATCCGCATGAAATCTCGCTGAAATCCGCATGGCATTGTGGGAAATCACTCAAACCCCTTCGTTCGGAGTCTGCTCCAGGAAAATCTCCGTTTGGAGGGGTACAGAAGCCCTACCCCTTCCCCTCCCCCTCCGCGTTAACTGGGATTGGGATACCCCTACCCCTTCACGTGAACGCGCAAAATGGAGGGGAAGGGCCAAGGGGTTGGTCCAAGGGGTGAAATGGGATTCGGCCATAATGAGGACGGCATTTTGTAGTGCTGTCCGAAACCTTAGTGAGGATTACTTACACCCTATATAGTGCACTCAAAGTATCCCACAATGCATCACGAAAAGTAGTATACAACGATGGTCACTAACCAAAGCAATGTATCCCATCATGCACTGCGGTCGCACTGAAAGAAATCAAATTAAAAGTCTGAAATTTGATTTAATAAAAGGCAGCGACAAAGAAGAAGGTATTCAGCCTTGATTTAAAAGAACTGAAAGATGCAGGTACTTTGTATTGATTAATGTGGGAAATATGCTTAGTATAGTATGGATTTATCACAAAAACACATGCATATATTTATTATTTTGAAAACCCACCAGCCGACTGATCTGGCACGTTTTAATTGTGCGACAGTAATGACGGCAATATCAGCGCGAAGGACTAGTGTCCGAAAGGGTTTTTTCATTTTAACAATGAGCTCACTATATAGTCCTCGATATAGTAATTCCCTATATAGGGAGTAGGGAGTAGTGAACGAGTGAGTGATTTCGGACACAGGGAACGTTGGCAGATGTTGGTCACTTTGATTCCCGCTGTACGTTTTACTTCTGTCCTACGATGTCTCGCACAGGTCTCAACGAATCTCGTTTACGGCCATGGCTTTGACATATGGATTGATGTATATTACATAGCATATTTCAAACACTCATAACTTGCTATAGCAGTAACAAAATAGCTATCAAAAATGCATTCCTATATTTAATAAAATGAGATAAATAGAATTTTGATCATAAAAAATTTACCTTCATTTCTCCTTTAATGACCCTTTAAATGTGATGTTGAAGAAAAGGTTTGATCTATGTAACACTTGGTACGTTTATATGCACACTGACATTCCACTATTATTCCGAATATAACAGTATTCTTAATTTGATACGGCTCGTGTAGACGGCATATTCTGTTTGGATATTCCAAATTTGGTATTACTCTGAATTTACTTGTAGCATTTTCCAATTAAGATGTGTGGAATATGCTGATATTATTCAGGACCATTCTTTGGACATGTATTCAGTGCATTCGAAATATCTGTCTCAGTTGCTGGGTCGCATCCGACGTCACATCCGCCTCATTAGATATGCAGAACATGAAGTGGTGGTCAGCTGAGCTCACTGCTCACAAAGCGTGACTATCGCTGGGGTGCCTTGCTAGTCGTTAGAATTCCCTATGCTTGCGCTGTGTTGGGCTGCTCGAATCAAACAAACCATGAAGCTCATAAAAGTTTCTTCCGGGTTCCCCATGAAATGATGATAAAGGGTGAAAGAGCAAAGGATTTTACCAAAAGATGACGAGAAAGGTGGCTCTTGAACCCTGTGATCGAAGGGAGCCGAGTCGAAGAACACTTGAGTTTGCAGCAATCACTTTGTGAAAGGTTTATAAATGGGGCAAGCCATGGCTTAATGGCTAGAGAAGCAGCTTTGGGACCAAAAGGTTGCTGGTTTGATTCCCAGGACCAGCAGGAATTGCTGAAGTGTCCTTGAGCAAGGCACCTAACCCCCAACAGCTCCTCTGGGTGTGTTACTCTGGACAGATAAGAGCGTCTGCTAAATGCCATGTAAATTCCTCTGGTTTATTTTGTTTGGATTTGCAAATCGCATTTCTCACAATTTTCTGTTATTTCATGACATTTTGACGTTCAGGAGACACTTAAGTCCTCAAATGTGTTACTGTTTACTGTTTGATCGTGGTTGCTATATTGTAAACTAACGCGCATGTTTTCACTTTATTTATCAGGATGTCCTAGCAATCTTTACAAGGACGATGATCTAGATTGGGCTCCGACACTGATCTAGAGAGAGAAGATAATCGAGACGATCCACGTAAACACACAAGCAGAGCTCACGGGTTAACAGCATGAAACTGCTTCCCCGGCCATGCAGTTACAGTGAGCCGTGATAACTTCTCCGTCCTGGTTCACCAATCGGAGACGGTTTCACGAGCTCTTCGCATAACAGCAGCCGGATCGGTTTGCCTGACCGTTCACCGGAAGTAAACTCGCAGGCAAAAGTCATGTGACCGAATGCAACCTATTGCGGTTTTTATGGCAGTTTGTGACACGCGGCCTCGTGCCTGTTTACGGTCAACTCTGTGCGTGTTGCACTGCAGAACCCGATAAGGTCACTGAGCTCAAAAGTTTTATTGAAACTGATTACGTAAAAATTTTTGAGGTAAGTAACTTACATTTTTTAAGGTAAGATTTCTTAAAAATTACACTATAGTTACACTTAATTGTAATTTTTAAGAAATCTTACCTTAAAAAATTTAAGTTACTTACCTCAAAAATTTTTACGTAATCTCATCTCATTATCTGTAGCCGCTTTATCCTTCTACAGGGTCACAGGCAAGCTGGAGCCTATCCCAGCTGACTACGGGCGAAAGGCAGGGTACACCATGGACAAGTCGCCAGGTCATCACAGGGCTGACACATAGACACAGTCAACCATTCACACCCACATTCACACCTACGGTCAATTTAGAGTCACCAGTTAACCTAACCTGCATGTCTTTGGACTGTGGGGGAAACCGGAGCACCTGGAGGAAACCCACGCGGACATGGGGAGAACATGCAAACTCCACACAGAAAGGCCCTCGCCGGCCCCGGGGCTCGAACCCAGGACCTTCTTGCTGTGAGGCGACAGCGCTAACCACTACACCACCGTGCCGCCCTTTTACGTAACCGGTTTCAATAAAATTTTTGAGCTTAGTGACCTTATCAGGTTTTGCAGTGTGTACATGAACTAAGTAGACAATCGAAGTATGCATGACTGCACGTAAATGGGGAATATTAGCGGAATATTAATTTCCATTAGCCGTGTAAATAGCTCAGTAGGAATGCTGTCCTTTTTTGGAATGTTTTGTGCATGGAAACATATTGACTGTCCAAGGTAATTTACATTTTCAGCACCAAACTAAAGGGATGATTTATTTTGAAGTCAGCTTTCTGGAACAGTTTGGATGAAATCCTTCCAGATGTTTGTTCTTGATTCCACATGTCTGCCACACACAATGCCTCTGTGTTATTTAAAGATAACAGATTGCCAAACCCTCAAAACAAGGTCATGACTCAATCAGTGGCAGAGGTGGACAGTAACGAAGTACGTTTACTCGAGTACAGTACTTAAGTACAATTTTGAGTATCTGTACTTTACTTGAGTATAATTTTTTTTGGAAACTTCTGACTTTAACTTCACGACATTTGAAAGACAAATATCGTACTTTTCACTCCACTACATTTCTATCAAGGTCCTCGTTACTCGTTACTATGAAACAGCTTTGAAAGTGGATGGTTTTTGTTTTCTTTTCTAAAACATGATGTTTTTTTCGCAGGTGACACTGAGACAGTCTATCAGTAATCACTAGGGTCACATCACGTCCATAGACTGGATAAAATCAAGTTCAGTGATTACTCAGCAGCTTTATTTGAACACGATCAGTTGATGGCAGAATGGAAGGAGGTGGTTCTTCTGGGGAACGCACGCACCCAGGGCTACAACTAGAACCCATGTTTAAGTTTTCTGAAAGGATTAAAGATTCATTTCGTTTTAAATGTTTGCTTTGTTTGCCTAAAACGAACCACATCACGGCCTACAAAAACTCGCCATCCGACCTGCGGAAGCATATTGAGGTGTGTAAACATTTTATTCCAAGAGAAATCTTGCAACGAAGTTGTCTGTGCTTTTAAAGCGAGTGATAACGTTGCAATAGCTATGCAGTCTGGTTAGTCAAATGACTTTCTATGGATTTGCCCACCAAGTTGCCATCGCCTTGTCGACGGCTAACATTAACACATAGCTAGTTAACTTGGACACTGTTAGTTAGCATGTAAAAACAGAGTTATGCTAACATGAATAACGTTAACTTACAGTGCCTTGCAAAAGTATTCATACCCCTTGAACTTTTTCACATTTTTCCACCTTACAACCACGAACTTAAAATTTTTTTTATTGAGATTTTATGTGATAGACCAACACAGAGTAGCACATAATTGTGAAGTGAAACGAAAATGAGAAATGGTCTTCAAAATTTTAAACAAATAAAAATCTGAAAAACGTGGTGCGCATTAGTATTCAGCCCCCTGTACTTTGATACCTCTAAATACAATCCAGTGCAATCAATTGCCTTCAGAAGTCATCTAATTAGTTAATAGAGTCCTACTGTGTGTAATTTACTCTCAGCATAAATACACTTGTTCTGTGAAGGCCTCAGTGGTTTGTTAGAGAACACTGAAGAACAAACAGCATCATGAAGACCAAAGAACTCACCAGACAGGTCAGGGATAAAGTTCTGGAGAAGTTTAAAGCAGGGTTAGGTTATAAAAAAATATCCCAAGCTCTGAACATCTCAAGAAGCACTGTTCAATCCATCATTCAAAAATGGAAAAAGTATGGCACAACTGCAAACCTACCAAGACATGGCCGTCCACCTAAACTGACAGAGCGAGCAAGGAGAGCACTGGTCAGAGAAGCAGCCAAGAGGCCCATGATCACTCTGGAGGAGCTGCAGAAATCCACAGCTCAGGTGGGAGAATCTGTGCACAGGACAACTATAAGTCGTACACTCCACAAATCTGGCCTTTTTGGAAGAGTGGCAAGAAGAAAGCCATTGTTGAAAGACAGGCATAAGAAGCCATGTAGGGGACACAGCAAACATGTTGAAGAAGGTGCTTTGGTCAGATGAGACCAAAGTTGAACTTTCTGGCCTAAATGCAAAGCGCTATGTGTGGTGGAAAACTAACGCTGCTCATCACCCTGCACACACCATCCCCACTGTGAAACATGGTGGTGGCAGCATCATGCTGTGGGGATGCTTTTCTTCAGCAGGGACAGGGAAGCTGGTCAGAGTTGATGGGAAGATGGATGGAGCTAAATACAGGGCAATCCTGGAAGAAAACATGTTGGAGGCTGCAAAAGACTTGAGACTGGGAAGGAGATTCACCTTCCAGCAAGACAATGACCCTAAACATACAGCCAGAGCTACAATGGAATGGTTTAGATCAAAGAATATTCATGTGTTAGAATGGCCCAGTCAAAGTCCAGACCTAAACCCCACTGAGCATCTGTGGCAAGACTTGCAAATTGCTGTTCACAGACGCTCTCCATCCAATCTGGCTTAGCTTGAGCTATTTTGCAAAGAAGAATGGGCAAAAATTTCAGTGTCTAGATGTGCAAAGCTGGTAGAGACATACCACAAAAGACTTGCAGCTGTAATTGCAGCAAAAGGTGGCTCTACAAAGTATTGACGCAGGGGGGCTGAATACTAATGCACATCACATTTTTCAGATTTTTATTTGTTTAAAATTCTGAAGACCATTTATCATTTTCATTTCACTTCACAATTATGTGCTACTCTGTGTTGGTCTATCACATAAAATCTCAATAAAAAACTTTTAAGTTCGTGGTTGTAAGGTGGAAAAATGTGAAAAAGTTCAAGGGGTATGAATACTTTTGCAAGGCACTGTATCTGAAGTCTCATCTCATCTCATCTCATTATCTCTAGCCGCTTTATCCTGTTCTACAGGGTCGCAGGCAAGCTGGAGCCTATCCCAGCTGACTACGGGCGAAAGGCGGGGTACACCCTGGACAAGTCGCCAGGTCATCACAGGGCTGACACATAGACACAGACAACCATTCACACTCACATTCACACCTACGGTCAATTTAGAGTCACCAGTTAACCTAACCTGCATGTCTTTGGACTGTGGGGGAAACCGGAGCACCCGGAGGAAACCCACGTGGACACGGGGAGAACATGCAAACTCCGCACAGAAAGGCCCTCGCCGGCCACGGGGCTCGAACCCAGACCTTCTTGCTGTGAGGCGACAGCGCTAACCACTACACCACCGTGCCGCCCTGTATCTGAAGTCCTTTCAGAAATTTGTTTTAGCATAATCTTGCCACATAAACAGAATGTAGAAATCTTTCTTTTCTAGTAGCATTAGCTACCCAGTATGATTGAGCTTGAAAAGAGTTTGCTTGCATTTTAGGAGCTTCACTGACTAGCGAGCTTAACGTTAAACCACCATGATGGCACAGCATGTGTTCATTTTATGAATTCACATTTCTGTCTTTGGTAACGGCATTGCGTTTTGTAAGCGTTGTGGCAATAATACAACAATGCGTTGACGGAAAATGTACTTTTAATACTTAAGTATTTTTAAAAGCAAGTACTTCAGTACTTTAACTTCAGTAAAAATTTGATTGTACAACTTTCACTTGTATCGGAGTAACATTTGACCAGCGGGATCTGTATTTTGACTTAAGTAATAAACTTGGGTACTTTGTCCACCTCTGATCAGTGGTCACTAAAGCCCTGATGCAGCGTGGGAAGGCCCGCGTTTGCAGCCGTCTTGGCGAGATGACGTTTCTCATCGTTGAAATGATTCTGTTTGAATTGGAGAGAACAGACTCATAGCCGTGTACTCGAGCTTCCCATGATGACTGATGAGTTGTGGAACTGGAGCGAGCAGCGTCATCATGCTGTGTGCCTCCTGGTTTGTTTTTGTTCATTCAGACAGAAAATACCTCGGCACTCCTCCTGCTTCTTTTTATATTCCTTTTTGGACTTTGTAATTAAATAAGAAGTCTTGGCTCGGCAGCGTTGTTGGACCGGAGGGTTGCTTGGGCTGGCCTCGTCGCCAGAATACTGAATACTTTAAGGAGTTTGGTTGGCTGGTAAAGCTACTAAACGATCTTTATGAGAAGAGACATCGTTTGTCTGCTTTACCGCATAACTTGTGTGTGTGTGTTGTCAGTGGAAATCAGTGTGGTATTGTATTGCATATATGTCAACCTTTGGTCAATCAAACCTGTATAACCAACCTCCAAAATCCGTATTTCCCTTATAAAATCCGTATAAGATGCAAATTAAAATAATTTACCTAAAATTTGAATGATAATTAACAATGATATATCCCAGTTACTTTTTATTCAATATTAATAACAATAAACCTTCAGAATGAATACAAAGCTCCAATGTTTGACAAAAACACAAAGTGTTATCAGCGTAGTTACGAAGGAAATACTTCGTTGTTTGGAGACAGGTTTCACCGAACGGCTATTATGCGCGAGACTTCATATTAGCCACAAAGTCAGGAAAATCTGTTCGTAAAATTACGTTATAATGACCAAATACAATGAAAAGTATTTTTCCAGTCTCACCTGTGAAAGGTAATCCCATGTGATCTCGTTTGGACGGTAAACCTGTTGGTACAGTTAAACGCAGCACATGAATGAGGCATCTTTATTCTCGGCTACTGTCTAGACGCCGAGACGGTTGAAGAATCTCCACTTTGCCACATCCAATATGGCGGCGAGGATGACGTATGATTCTACGCAGAAGACTTACTTCACGGTTGGTGGGATTCTCGCAATGCGGTGTGCGCATGATGAAAAGTGGAACGAAGTCTCGCTACCACAAGATAACGTGCAATTTCATAAGACTCTTTACTGGCTGTCTGTGCTGTACAGTACGTTTGTAAATGTTATGCGCTCTTTTATCATCGTGGGAATTGATTATAGCTCTAAATAAATATTGAAGTTTTTTTAAAGAATCCGTATAACTTTATTTATACGCCCGTATACTACGTTTATTGAATCAAATCCGTATAAAAGACGGACATTCCGTATAGGTTGGCATGTATGGTATTGTATTGTATGGTATTGTATTGTATTGTGACAATTTGAGGTGAGTTGAGTGTGTATCGATTCTTTGGGCCAGCAGGATGAAGCCTTTTTCTGAAGAAAAGTGCTCATTTTAGATGATAACCAGCAGTGACATGTTTGTTCACTTTCTTTTATTTTTCGTTATTCTTTCTTTGTTGCTCACACTCGCATGTATAGACACACACATGCACATACACACACTGGCGATGGTTCGGTTGTGCATCATTGAGAACAGGAGTTATGGTCTTTGATATCTTTACCAGAACAGTATGTTGGGATCTTTGACAAAACTATGATTTATGAGAGCAGGTTGGTCAAAGGATTAACAAACCGTTTGCCATTTCTCCCTCTCCAAACCTCAGATCTCTCTCTCTCTCTCTCTCTCTCTCACACACACACACACACACACAGACGCAGACAGATACAGACACATGTTCACACACAGACTCTTTCATGTTCCTTAACTTTTGCGCTCTCTGCGGAAGTGTGTTTGTGGTTTAAGTTTATATATGGAAGTTGTGGGAAGCGAACGCTTTCATATCACTTTTGGCTTTCTTCAGTAACAAAAAGCAAAACACATGGACAACCTGAAATAAAATGAATGTATACCACACACATGCACATGTTAGAAAAACGGCACTCATCTCTTTATTTACTCTTACATTATCGATGGCTTTTAATGGAGTCTTTGCCATCAGCTGTGTTTAAATATTGCTAATTACAAAACTCACGGTCATTTGCGATTGGTCATTTGTTCCAGATCTAAGTCTTTGTTCATAGTGATTAGTATTGGGATTTAGCTGGCCTTCATTCACCTTTGAATTAGTCAGCAGGCTGAGTGTGTGTGTGTCCTGATGTAACCCTTTAAAGAGGTCAAAGAACACACACACGCCCTATTAGCCTGTGTCGTCTTGGGCAGATACAGTGTCTACAACTGCATATTGATATCCTTAGGAAGCTAATGAATAGTTAAAAAGCTGTGTGAGAATTATTATCGAGTTCTTCAGTTACTAATTTTTTTTTCTGCAACGCTTATAGACGGCGCACTCAGTCAGATCGCAGCCATCAGCCGAGAGTTTATACGCAAGTGCAGCTCTAATAGGAGAGTGTGACTGCAATAAGGAAGCGTTTATAGTGGTGTCAGTAAGAGCTACACTGTGCCAGGAGGTTGGCGTGTGCATTAACACACACACACACACACACACACATTTGTCTCACTATCCTTGTGAGGACTTTCCATTGACATAATTATTATTGTAGTTAATTAAAGGAGAACTGAAGTCATTTTTAAACTTGCTTTATTTCTTAATTAACGTGTTATTCAATTACGTTTTGGGTTTTAGTAACCTTATATCGTGACTCGTATTGGCAACTAATCGCAATTAAATATTATACTTATCGGCCTGTTCGGTTTTTAGCCATGTTGAATTTAGTTCGTTTGGTCCACGCCGGGCGTCGCTTATCCGCGCGATCTTCACGAGACTTGTGCGAGACTTCGAAACGTCAAGTGTCAGCCAGGTGTCAGTGCCGCCATTTTGAAAACTGTTCTCCAGACGAAATATTGCACAAAAACGAGTTTAAATGACGATTACTGCCTACTTTTTTCAAACTTTCCTGATTGCTATCAAAACAAACAAAACTTCCGGCTTGATTACATCATCATTCGAAAGAGGGCGCGTGCGTCTTTTGACAACGTTGGCAGATGTTGGTCACTTTCCCTGTGTCCGAAATCGCTCCCTACTCACTGCATAGGGCACTAGATAGTGAGGACGGCATTTTGTAGTGCTGTCCGAAACCTTAGTGAGGATTATTTACACCCTATATAGTGCACTCAAAGTATCCCACAATGCATCACGAAAAGTAGTGTACAACGATGGTCACGAACCAAAGGAATATATCCCATTATGCACTGTGGTTGCGCTGAAAGGAATCAAATTAAAAGTCTGAAATTTGATTTAATAAAAGGCAGCAGCAAAGAAGAAAGTATTCAGCCTTGATTTAAAAGAACTGAAAGATGCAGGTACTTTGTATTGATTAATGTGGGAAATGCGCTCAGTATAATATGGATTTATCACAAAAACACATGCATGTATTTATTATTTTGAAAACCTACCAGCCGACTGATCTGGCACGTTTTAATTGTGCGACAGTAATGACGTAAATACCAGCGTGACAGACTGGTGTCCGAAAGGGTTTTTTCATTTTACCAATGAGCTCACTATATAGTCCTCTATGTAGTAATTCCCTATATAGGGAGTAGGGAGTAGTGAACGAGTGAGTGATTTCGGACACAGGGAACGTTGGCAGATGTTGGTCACTTTGATTTCTGTTTTACTTCCGTCCTACGATGTCTCACACAGGTGTCAGCGAATCTCGTTTACGGCCATTGCTTTGACATATGGACTGATATATTACAGAGCATATTTCAAACACTCATAACTTGCTATAGCAGCGACAAAATAGCTGTCAGAAATGCATTCCTATATTTAATAACATGAGATAAATAGAATTTTGACAAAAAATTAGCCTTTGGTTTCCCTTTAATTAATGCTGTGCCTGCACCTCAACCTAACCCCAACCTGAACCTCAGTAATGAAAAGGAAACCTTTTGGCTCTTTTGTTTGTTTGTTTGTTTGTTTGTTTGTTTGTTTATAATTTTTGTTTAAAAACACAACAGCAATTTTTTTGTGGGGACCATCCAAATGTCCCCACAAGATCAAAATTGTCAGATTTTACTATCCTTGTGGGGACATTTGGTCCTCAGCAGTATATAAACACACACACACACACACACACACACACACACACACACACACACACGATATTCCAGAATTAAACCTGGGACATAAATGCAGAGTGGCAGCATAAGAGCGAGAGAGAAATCCAGCAAAGCCAAGAGTTTTTATGGGATAAGTATAGCTCACTGTGGCCATTCAGACACTGGCACAACTTAATTGGACGCCGTGGCTTTGTCAGGGATTTTTAGCGATGTGGTGACAGGATATTTTTTGTGGTTTTTTTCTTTTTTTTTTTGGAGTGGTTTTGTATGTCGGTGTTTGTTTGCACATAAACAAAATACCAAAGATGAGTACAGAGCCAACCACGAGACCAATTACCAGCTTTAAGAGCTTCTTAAAGTGTCCTAAAAGTTTACGAAATGCTAAATTTCAGTGTATTTACTTATAACTTTAAGAACACTTATAATTTAACTTGAAGTAACTTTCCATGACTTCTTAAAGATAACGAAATGCTGTTAAAAAAGAACGTTTAAGATGCCACTTAAAGCTACTAAATGTAACATTTAAATGTACTTAAAGTCAGTATGACTAAAGCCCAGCGCACACGGGCGATTTTCCGTTGCTTGGTCGTGCAACTTTTTGATGCAAGCGAAAAATTGCTTCGTGTGTGGATAGTTCACTGCAAAAAATGATCTCTTATTGAAAGAAAATATCTTTAATATGGGTGAATTTATCTATTATTTCTTATTAGAAGTTTACTAGAACTCAAATGTAAGATTATTTAGCTTACTTTGAGACGCTTTTACTAATTTCAAGCCTTAAATGTTCTTATTCTATTGGCAGATAATTTTGCTCATTTTAAGCATTCAATTCTAGAAAGAAGCAAAATTATCTGCCAATAGAATAAGAACATTTAAGGCTTGAAATTAGTAAAAGCGCCTCAAAGTAAGCTAAATAATCTTATATTTGAGTTCTAGTAAACTTCTAATAAGAAATAATAGATAAATTCACCCATATTAAAGATATTTTCTCTCAACAAGAAATCATTTTGCCCTGTGATGACCTGGCGACTTGTCCAGGGTGTACCCCGCCTTTCGCCCGTAGTCAGCTGGGATAGGCTCCAGCTCGCCTGCGACCCTGTAGAACAGGATAAAGTGGCTAGAGATAATGAGATGAGATGAGAAATCATTTTTTGCAGTGTTGCGATGGCGTTTTTTTTTTGTTGCTTGCGACAGATCACAGGTATCAAACATGCTTGATATTCTGCGACAAAAAAAATCGCCAGTCGCCGACTTGTTGCAGAGATATCGCTGCGTGTACATGTCTCTGCGATAACGACGCGATCACCTCCAAAGGCTACACTGCAAAAAATTGAAAACTGAATTTGAGGAGAAAATTACTTAACACTAGTGAGATTATCTTGCTGCATGGACAGATATTTTTACTTGATAAGACATTGTAAAATAAGTTGGTTGCAATCTAGAACTAGGTTTAATAATCTCAGAGTTGGCGTCTTGTATTCTTCTAATAGGAAACGCTAGATCGTTTCAACTATTTTCAAGATATTTTCACTTGCTAAGATATCATTTTTTGCAGTGTAAGCCAATCCCCGCCCGCAAAGTTGTCATGTGATTTCCACGTGACTTGCATCCCCCTCCCCAAATCGCCAACTGGTCACAGATAACGCGTACACGCAGCTACCCGAGAAAGGAAACTTGCGTCCAAAAATCGCAATCCGCTTGCGGCGAGAAGTCGCCTGTGTGCGACAGGCTTTAAGAATACCAATAAGTGGTCTTAAAGTTACTATTAACTTTTTTAAATGAATTTAAAAAGCTCAGTAAAGGTACTTCACTGGTTTACGATTAAATTTAAGGGCTGGTCTTAAAGCTACATGACTAAATTTAAGATTCCTTTAAGGTTTGAATGAAATGCAGTTAAATTCACATTTCCACTGAGTGAACCATGCTGATTCTAGTCATCACATTTTCATTTCGCAAGAACGTCTGTGCAATACCAGTCCACTTTCAATTCTTTTTTTTTTATCAGCTGAAAAAGATTATTACTTTTGTGGATTTGTGAACATGCTAAAATCAGGGGGAATGTTGGCATCTCTTAAGGTTTCTCTTCTGTAAGATTTAAGATCATAATCTGATTATACCAGTTGATGAAAACCTCGAACCCCACACAAGCAGGACCAAGCGCTTCCTTTGAGTACCTTTTAGCGTTCTAGTGTTTCTAAACTATTTAGGTCTAATTTTTTTTTCTTAATCGTCATTTGACATGGTTTGAAAAATTGTCATGCCGTCATCAGTTTTGCTCTGGTGTCCATCACCTCAATTGTTGTGGACTGTTGAATTGTTGCGTTAGTTTGAAAGAGGAGGCTTTTTGAATGGAAATTGGTTTGACAACGAGTGCAGAGGTTATTGTTTTTACAGAGAGAAAGAAAGGTTTCAGCTTCTTTTTCCATCGAGTCAGTGTATTGTTTCGTTTTGATTGCTCTAAAGGTTCAAGGTTTTGGGGGTCAGAGCCAGGGACATGTGATGGAGGTCTTCAGCAGAAGAAGAATGATGTCACGTCAGAAAGAGGCAGAAGAGTTGGGGGGTGGGGTGTTGTGGGAATATGTGACCTATTGTCAGGATTATTCTCCATTCATCTTGTAATAACCAGGATAATACGACAAAAATGTTCCCTCATCATGAAATTTCTACTTCAGGACGGTCTCCTCAAGTCCGAGTTCCTCCAAGTTCAGCAGGTGACATGAAATCAACATGGCCACTCACAGCATCAGCAGTCAACAAAGTAGCACCTCTTACCTTTCAATGAGAGATACTGGATATATGTTACAGGCAGCGCTCGAAACTAACGGTGTCCCGACGTCCCGGGGACCATAAAAAATGTCATCGGGACACAAAATTATCATATCTGGGACAATCCCGGGACAATGGAAAAAAATAGATCTAGAAAAAAAGTTCTACATGGGGGAAATTGTGAGAGTGATGCAGTGCGCGTAGCAGTCACAATTGCAGGGCCTGAGCTGCACTCTGTGAATGAATGATTTGCGTTGAGGCGACAAGCCTGTTTGTCTCTGTGTGTGTGTGAGAGAGCAAGCAGCCCCTCCCCCACCCGCACGCTGCGCTGAGAGACACAGAAAGGGCAGTAATTGCTCAGAGCGCTCCCTCCAAACAACGGGGATTTACACGAAAACGGAAGGAGATAGTCACAAAATTCTTTCACATTGAGTGCCACAAGGCTCTCCTGAACACGATGTAATTTTTTTGTCTGTAGTGTAAAAATTGAGGTCACTAGAGCGAGTTAAAAACGAGTTTTTGCATGAGAAGCCTGAAAGTGAGGAGAGGACGGGCGCTCAGCCCCACAGACTGTCATTATAAACGTGACTGCGCTGTGACTGCAAAATCAGAAAAGTCACTGTAAATAATGTAAATGATTTCTATGACTAAAGGTTACAATAAAAAAATTTGCATTACATTGCTTTGTTTGCACTTGTATGATATGACACTTTTATCCAAAGTGACTTTACGGTTTTTTACAGTGTTACAGTCCCTGTAGCAGTGTTGGGGTAGGTGCCTTGCTCAAGGGCATTTCATCCATTGAAATTCGGAATTCCCTTTACTGTCTATCTGCGCATCTCAGAATGACACAGGACAATGGGCGAACTAGATTTTTTTTTTTTCCCCCAGCCACGGCTATCACCCCTGCGCATATAACATGACGCATTTAATTCTCTCTTTCTGTTACTGTAGTTGGTCTTTCACGTTTCATTCCTCCATTTTTCTTTCCTGTTTCAGATTTGTATCCCACAATGCCTTGCACGAACGGGGAAAGCCCACCATGTGATGCATGATGTAGTATCTTGTATTGTGTCATGGTGAAGCAGGAAAAAATGGTGGAGAATTTAGGGCCATGTGACCTTAAATTCATTAATTGTTCTATTTTTAAAAAGCGAATAAACTTGGAAGTCTGTGATTCGAATTCAGAAGCTTTCGGTCCACTAAACAAAAAATAATTGGGTGTCAGGGAAAATTCTTTTGCAAATTTTTATGACCTACACTTGAAAAATTTGGAAGGCAATACAGCTTTAAAAGGGATTTTCCATCACTTCTTTTGTCTCTATTTCTTCCATCCACTTCCTCTCTGTCTACAGCTACCGAGTATTTCTTCTTGCCTGTCTGTCTACCCTGTCCTATCTACCTAATTAGCATTTTTTGCATATCTTTTTTCATACTTAACCGGGATTCAGACGTTTCTGATTCTTAACCCAACACCTTAACCACTAGACCAGCGACGATTGCGATGGAAGGAGTGATGTACAGTGGTGCTTGAAAGTTTGTGAACCCTTTAGAATTTTCTATATATTTCTGCATAATTATGACCTAAAACATCATCAGATTTTCGCACAAGTCCTAAAAGTAGATAAAGAGAACCTGGTGAAACAAATGAGACAAAAATATTATACTTGGTCGTTTATTTATTGAGGAAAATGATCCAATATTACATATTTTTGAGTGGCAAAAGTATGTGAACCTCTAGGATTAGCAGTTAATTTGAAGGTGAAATTAGAGCCAGGTGTTTTCAATCAATGGGATGACGATCAGGTGTGAGTGGGCACCCTGTTTTATTTAAAGAACAGGGATCTATCAAAGTCTGATCTTCACAACACATGTCTGTGGAAGTGTATCATGGCACGAACAAAGGAGATTTCTGAGGACCTCAGAAAAAGCGTTGTTGATGCTCATCAGGCTGGAAAAGGTTACAAAACCATCTCTAAAGAGTTTGGACTCCACCAATCCACAGTCAGACAGATTGTGTACAAATGGAGGAAATTCAAGACCATTGTTACCCTCCCCAGGAGTGGTCGACCAACAAAGATCACTCCAAGAGCAAGGCGTGTAATAGTCGGCGAGGTCACAAAGGACCCCAGGGTAACTTCTAAGCAACTGAAGGCCTCTCTCACATTGGCTAATGTTAATGTTCATGAGTCCACCATCAGGAGAACACTGAACAACAATGGTGTGCATGGCAGGGTTGCAAGGAGAAAGCCACTGCTCGCCAAAAAGAACATTGCTGCTCGTCTGCAGTTTGCTAAAGATCACGTGGACAAGCCAGAAGGCTATTGGAAAAATGTTTTGTGGCTGGATGAGACCAAAATAGAACTTTTTGGTTTAAATGAAAAGTGTTATGTTTGGAGAAAGGAAAACACTGCATTCCAGCATAAGAACCTTATCCCCATCTGTGAAACATTGTGGTGGTAGTATCATGGTTTGGGCCCGTTTTGCTGCATCTGGGCCAGGACGGCTTGCCATCATTGATGGAACAATGAATTCTGAATTATACCAGCGAATTCTAAAGGAAAATGTCAGGACATCTGTCCATGAACTGAATCTCAAGAGAAGGTGGTTCATGCAGCAAGACAACGACCCGAAGCACACAAGTCGTTCTATCAAAGAATGGTTAAAGAAGAATAAAGTTAATGTTTTGGAATGGCCAAGTCAAAGTCCTGACCTTAATCCAATCGAAATGTGTGGAAGGACCTGAAGTGAGCAGTTCATGTGAGGAAACCCACCAACATCCCAGAGTTGAAGCTGTTCTATATGGAGGAATGGGCTAAAATTCCTCCAAGCCGGTGTGCAGGACTGATCAACAGTTACCGCAAACATTTAGTTGCAGTTATTGCTGCACAAGGGGGTCACACCAGATACTGAAAGCAAAGGTTCACATACTTTTGCCACTCACAGGTATGTAATATTGGATCATTTTCCTCAATAAATAAATGACCAAGTCTAATATTTTTGTCTCATTTGTTTAACTGGGTTCTCTTTGTCTACTTTTAGAACTTGTGTGAAAATTTGATGATGTTTTAGGTCATATTTATGCAGAAATATAGAGAATTCTAAAGGGTTCACAAACTTTCAAGCACCACTGTACATTTTGAATGTATTATTGAGTCCAGTCTTATTACGTCATCATGTAGTTTAAAATAGAAAGTCTTCCCAAATCCTAACCCTCACCCTAGATATAGTAAATCTCCTAATACAAGTAGCAAATTATGAACTGGGTTAAAAAGTCTAGCCTAGGCTGAAAAATTCCACCTGACCTACAGTTCTGACCTGTAACATGTACGTGTACTTTAGTGCTTTAGATCAGGGGTTTTCAAAGTGTGGGAGAGTCAGCCCCCCTCAGAGAGCAAATAAACAACAGCGCCCCCCCCTTACAATTTTTGTTGTTGCTATACTTAATGTTCCATTCGTATTTTTAAAAAATGGTTGTTGTACACATTTTTATTTTTTTCTTTTACACATTTTAAACATCTGTGCTTTTTTAAAACATCTTTTTTTTTTACACATTTCAAACATCTGTGCTTTTTTTTAAAACATCTTGTTTTACACATTTTAAACATCTCATAGCATCGTTAGCTAGCACCTCTTGGCAGACAACACACTGTGGCAGTGGAACATCTTCAGATCCAGTCCATGAAAATCCAAACTTTAAATAATCGTGGTCATATTTCCTTCTTTTTTTTTTTTTTTGCTTGGCCCAGACTCTGTCTTCTCACTCACTGTAGCTTTAGGTACTAAAAATCGATCCATTTTGTCTCTGGCAAAGGCTAGCTGAAGTTCGCTAAATGTCCGCAATAGTAACTTATTCTGGTTTATTTTTCCTCACGTTGCCCCCCCCAGGGGAGGCGCGCCCCACACTTTGAAAAGCCCTGCTTTAGATCATTCAACGTTCAGAAGGGGATGGCATGGTGGTGTAGTTGTTAGCACTGTCGTCTCACAGCAAGAAGGTTCTGGATTCAAGCCCAGTGGCTGACAGGGGCCTTTCTAAGTGGAGTTTGCATGTTCTCCCCGTGTCTGCGTGGGTTTCCTCCGGGTGCTCTGGTTTCCCCCAAAGACATGCAGGTTAGGCTAATTGATAGCTCTAAATTGACCGTAGGTGTGAATGGTTGTTTGTCTCTGTGTGTCAGCCCTGTGATGATCTGGTGACTTGTCCAGGGTGTATCTTGCCCATAGTTGGCTGGGATAGGCTCCAGCTTGCCCACAACCCTGCACAGGATAAGCGGCTACAGATAATGGATGGATACAAATTCACTTTTCTGTGAAGTTTTGTCCACATCTATCTATCTATCTATCTATCTATCTATCTATCTATCTATCTATCTATCTATCTATCTATCTATCTATCTATCTATTTTTTAAATGTTGCTTGAGGAAGCTGCCTCACAGATTTATGGGTAAGAGGCAGCCTCGAGGATACATTGATGCTGCCTTCAAAAAAGAACGTTCTGAGACAGTTTGAAGGCATCTTATAAGACAGGAAATGAGAGCTTGATCAGTTTTGAATTTTCCTTGATGCATCACTGTCATGCTAGACATCCTCCTGAGATAACATTTCCCCTGATTTGAACACAGCAGATGACATGAACTCTGACTTGTGAGGTAAGTCGAATGCAACATTACACTCTTATTTCTTACAGCAACTCACTGCAATACCAGTTGGACAGGACAGGATGTATTCTTCAAATGATTTATATAAGCGCTCAGCTGTTTTAATCTTAAACCATAACTATATGATATGGTACACAAACTGTAATATGTGCCTGCAGTTTTGTGAAGTGGCTTTTATGTTTCAGTTGATTTTGTCTTATGGTCACCCTTTTTCCCAGCCTCATTTATTTGCTCAGAATGGGTGCAGTACCAAAGTACAACCAGGCATTCATTTAGGGTTATGATATCATCCTACCCCCATCACCGACTGCCAGATTTGAACATGGCTGCTCCTGTCTGTAGCCCCCGTCATGCTCGCTATTACATGATTGAGCTTTACAGTCTCTGATGGCCTTAAATGTCCTCTCAGGCTTTGCTCTGTGCTGGCTGTATGTTCCTGCTGGCAATGTTTTACTGGACAAGAAAGAACAGGATCAGGTGTTGAACCTGAGGGAGAATGGGAGGAAGGGAGAATATGAGAGAGTGAGAGAATGGGAAAAAGAGAATAGGAGAGAAAGAGGGGGGAGCAGAGAGAGAGAGACAGAATGAGAGAGAGAATGTGAGACAGAGAATATGAGACAGAGAGAGAATATGAGAGCAAGAGAATGGGAAAAGGAGAATAGGAGAGAAAGAGGGAGGAGGAGAGAAAATATGAGAGTGAGAGAATGGGAGAGAAAACAGGGGAAAATATGAGAGAGAGAGAATGGGAAAAAGAGAATGGGAGAGAAAAGGGGAGAGAGAATGAGCGCGAGAGAATGGGAAAAAGAATGGGAGAGAAGAAGGGGTGAGAGAGAATATGAGGGAGAGAGAATGGGAGAGAAGAAGGGGGAGAGAGAATATGAGGGAGAGAGAGAGAGCGAGAGAGAATATGAGAGCGAGAGAGTAGGAAAAAGAGAATAATAATTAATAATAATTTACATTTATAGTGCGCAGGCTGCATGAATATATGATCGCCTGCGCAGAATGGGAGAGAAAGCGGTAGAGAGAGATCAAGAGAGAGAAAGAGAGAGAGAGAGAAGTGTTAGACTGTGTTCTCTGTAGGGATGAGGTGTTGGGAGAGGACAGGAATAACTCAAACTTGTCTTCTTTTTCCCCCCTCTATTATTTCCTCTGTACATCTCTCTGTCCTAATAACTGTACGTGTCATTGAGTGGAATCAGATTAGACTCTCACTGTGTTCCCAAAATGGATTTCCTTTTCTCTCTATAACTTCATTTGAGAGACCTTTATCTGTTTACACATGGTTTTCTGTATTCAGGTGAAGCCATGCTGTTCCTCCCAGATTGGAAATAATGGAAATGGACATTTTTTGCACAACAGAGCCAAGTGTAGAAGCTACCAGTTAGTTTGTGTTGTATGTGTCGATGTGCTGCTGCTGCTGATAATAATAGCACAATAAGCACAAGATCGCCTCCTGCACATGTGCTGTTAGCTTGAGAAGCATAAAGCAACCAATAATGAAGACTCTTATTATACACACAGTGCAAATAGATATAATGGATAACTCAAAGCACAGCATTCTCTGACCGTTAAAAAGTTGTTTGGTGAGATTGTGTGTGAGTTTTTTTTTCTTTTCCTGGAGACTGGCCAATCCTTCATTGTGCCTCAGGTTACCTGTGTGAATGAGACTTATTATAAATGGCTGCTTTATGGAGGAAAGGTGAGCGGTTGGATGTGGATCAACACTAGGAGTGTACTTTAGTGAAGTGTATGAGCTTCACTAGCTTTCCATTTCTCTCTGTATGCACAATAAGAAATCTTACACTATTTAAGGATCCTTGTATGGATGAGCTGGCTCGGCTGAAAGCGTTGATTTTAGAACTGAGCCGTTCTTACGCGTTCAGTGAGTATCCTTTCTTGGCTGGAGCGCCATCCGGGAGGTTTTTCCACCATGTTCAACTCCAGCCTCTGTAGCATCCATAAACAAGTCTGGATCAGCCTCTGTGAGTTGGATCATATGCAGCTCTAATCTAAACAATTGGGGTTTCTTTTTATACCCCATTCACACTCACACTAGGGGGGAGCATTTTTTTGATGCTGTAAAGATGTTCTGATCAGGGAGACGCTGCTTGCAGATGCTGCTGCCCTAACTGCACACACTGAGGAAGCTCTACAGCATCTCATCAGCTGCTTCACATGCTCACGTAACGAGTTCAGCCTCACCATCAGCCTCAAGAAGACCAACATCTTGGGTCAAGACGTCAGCAGCATTCCAAGCATCTCCATTTGCAACTACACCATCGAGGTGGTGGAGAACTTCACCTACCTTGGCTCTACCATCTCCAGCAACCTCTCTCTGGATGCCAAACTGAACTGATCGGCAAAGCAGCAACAGCAATGGCTTGCCTTGCAAAGAGGGTTTAGGAAAACTCCATGCTGACCATCAACACCAAGATGAAGGTGTACCAAGCCTGCGTGCTCAGCACTCTGCTCTATGGTAGTGAAGCATGGACCTTGTACTCCTGTCAAGAGTGCAAACTCAATGCCTTCCATCTGCGCTGCCTTAGAAGAATTTTGGGCATCACCTGGCAAGACCACATCCCAAACAAGAGCATCCTGGCACAGGCGGGAAGACCAAGTATGTTCGACTTGCTTACCCAGAGGTACTTGCGCTGGCTTGGTCATGTCAGTCGCATGCAGGATGGCTGAATCCCCAAGGATATGCTGTATGGCGAGCTTGCCACTGGCTCCAGACCTGCAGGAAGGCCTGTTCTTCGCTACAAAGACATGACCTGAAGGCAGTCAACATCAACCCAGCAAGTTGGGACTGCAGCTGCAGACCGCACCAACTGGAGGCTTGCCATCAAGGCAGGCATTCAGAGGAGAGAGTACAGATGGCAAAGGGTAGCATCAGCACCCACAGAGCCAGGCGCGGACTACATCTGCAGCAACTGCAACAGAGCCTGCCGTTCCAGGATTGGGCTGTACAGCCACAGCAGGCGCTGCAACCCAACTGCAGACTAATCCTTGGTGCATACTCCATTGTCTTCTGAGACAGACGGATTCCAACAACAACAAAGGTGTCATGGGAATGGAAGCAAACCGGTGAAGTCGATTCATCTCTTTCCTGGCAACCTGGTAACATAAATGATAATCTTTTGCTACAGCTCCAGTGGGAATCAGAACTATTGGATTAACTTATGACAGTCACGACGTTGCTGGCAATGACGTAAATGATGTAGTGAACTACTGACACCTACATAATCCAAATACTCATACTGCCTCACTGTAAAGCAACCGGCAGCAAATTCAAAGCAACAAGAAAAGAAACCAAAGGTAGATATGACTGGAAACTGGAGCGACACAGGAATAAAAGAACTGTTGCAGCTCGACTGGTGCCATGTTGCTAACTAACTAGCTCATGTCTCAGCTTGGGCTTTTCACAACAACAAACTTGCTGTGGGTGGCACGGTGGTGTAGTGGTTAGCACTGTCGCCTCACAACAAGAAGGTTCTGGGTTCGAGCCCAGTGGCCAACGGGGGCCCTTCTGTGTGGAATTTGCATGTTTTCCCCGTGTCCACGTGGGTTTCCTCTGGGTGCTCCAGTTTCCCCCACAGTCCAAAGTGTGGCTAATTAGATCACAATTAGGCTAATTGGTGGCTCTAAATTGACCATAGATGTGAATGTGAGTATTGTTTGTCTCTATGCGTCAGCCCTGTGATGACCTGGCGACTTGTCCAGGGTGTACCCCGCCTCTCACCCGTAGTCAGCTGGGATAGGCTCCAGCTTGGCCACGACCCTGCACAGGATAAGTGGTTACAGATAATGGATGGATGGATGAACTCGCTGCCTGGTGAATTATACGTCATGTCTGGGGTCTCCTGTTTTACACGTCTCGCAGAGGTTCGTGCTCCATAGCATCCTGTTAAATACAGTCAGGTGGAAATGCACACTATCTGCTACTTTACCATGATGGAGGACTGAGTGATAATGAAAATGTGTTATCTGTCCCGTGTTCTTACCTGACACTCACTGGGTTCATATATGAGAGGAGCTGTAGTGAAGTGAAACCTATAGTATGGAATCTGCTCTTTCACACAGCACTGGTCATAATGGAATTCACCATGGCACAGATTTTATTTTGAAAGATAACAAAAATAACTCTGGGAGGAATTTATTTCAGGAATGGGTGGGAAAATGAATTGAAAAAAATTTCTCATACACATCTAAGTCAAATGAAAATTATAACATTACAATAAAGCAAAAGAGGAGGAAAGACTTTTCTCGGTGTAGTCCCTTACAGTGCACAGCTGACTGTGCATTTATTTATTCAGTATTTTCAGACTTGCAAAGTACAGTTAGTCTGACTCCTTTACCGTCTGCCTCAAGGTTTGAGTTTACTAGTGGAAAGGAGATGTGTTTTCCTGGGAATCACACATAAGGTGATTAATCCATCAGCGTAACAGTCCCAAATAAGGAGGAAGTCTTAACCTTATATCTCTTGATGTTTGCAAAGATTGTTACATGGTCCGATTCTTCTGGATTAATCCGACCTGTTAAAACCGGAATAAAATTAAGACCCAGTGAAGAAATTATTGGTAGTTAAAGTACTTTGTAGCTTGTCTTGCAACAGCGTAAAGCTCTGTGAGGTTGCATGAGGTCAAATTCCCTGCATGTCATTAGCCCTTTAACAGTTAATACGAAGCACAACACTTAATGCTGACCTAAACTGGCTTCATTCATCCATCCATTATCCGTAACTGCTTATCCTGTGCAGGGTCACAGCTGGAGCCTATCCCAGCTGACTATGGGCGAGAGGCGGGGTACACCCTGGAAAAGTCACCAGGTCATCGCAGGGCTGACACACAGAGACAAACAACCATTCACACTCAATTTAGAGCCACCAATTAGCCTAACCTGCATGTGAGGGAAACCGGAGCACCCGGAGGAAACTCCACACAGAAAGGCCCCGTCAGCCACTGGGCTCGAACTCAGAACCTTCTTGCTGTGAGGTGACAGTGCTAACCACTACACCACCGTGCCACCTGGCTTCATTCAGCCTTTAGGCAAAGCTTACATCAAGGCTAATACCTGCAAAATTATTCTTTGCGAAGAGACAGATCTGTCTTTTTTTTTCTTAAATAATTTCATGCCTGAAATGTGAGTTCCCTTTAGCTCTTTCTGTGTAATCGATGAGGTCATTTACAACCCCAGTTCCAAAAAATTGGGACACTGTGTAAAACATAAATACAAAGAGAATGCGATAATTTGCAGATCATGGAAACCCTATATTTTCTTGAAAATAGTACAAAGACAACATATCAAATGTTGAAACTGAGAAATTTTTATTGTTTTTTTGAAAAATATATGCTCATTTTGAATTTGATGTCAGCAACACGTTTCAGAAAAGTTGGGACAGGGGCAACAAAAGACTGAAAAAGTTGTGTAATGCTAAAAAACAACAACAACAACAACTAATTTGGTCAGTAACATAATTGGGTATAAAAAGAGCATCCCAGAGAGGCGGAGTCTCTCAGAAGTAAAGATGGGGATGGGTTCACCGCTCTGTGAAAGACTGCGTGGGCAAACAGTGCAACAATTAACCAATTCATTTATTTATAAGATAAAAGAAGATAAGTCTTTATTGTCATTGTCACTTTTCCAAAGGTACAACGAAATTGAAGGTGCTGTTGACTCATTATGAGTTATAGAAAGAAAAAAAGAAAAAAGAAGGGAAAAAAGGGGAAGAACAAATAAAGTATAAAAATAAATAGTAAAGTATACAGAGTTGCACTGGTAAAATGGTATGAACAGAATATAAACAGAAATCTGTTGTATGGTTCTACATGTACACGGATTGCACTTAAAATATTACAAACAGAATTGTTTTGGTTCTGTATGTGCACAGATACCCCTTTTCCACCAAATCAGTTCCAGGGCTGGTTCGGGGCTGGTGCTGGTTCACAACTCGTTCAACTTGCCAGCCAGCTGAGAACCAGTTTGCTTTTCCATAGCTCACGGTGCTAAGGGAAGCCACGGCATTACATCGCTGTATACGTCAGTTACGTCGCTATGTTTGCATAAACCTTGGCGTGAATATCGAAGCAAAAACAACACGGAAGAAGCAGCAGCAGCAACAACAACAACAATAATAATAATAATGGATGACTACGCGTTTGTACAGCTGCTGCTTCTCGTCGCTTAAAAATGGCGATCTTTCGCGGTCTTGTTATTGTTGTTGGTCTTAACAACTCTGCCCCCCCCCGCTGACGTAAGCGGTTCTTTCCTCTGGCCCAGCAGAGAGTTGGTGCTACCCTGGAACCGGTTTTTCTGGCCCCAGAGCCAGTTCTTTGTCAGTGGAAACAGATAACCCGGTTCCAAACTAAGCACTGGCCCCGAACCAGCCCTGGAACTGCTTTGGTGGAAAAGGGGCAAGATTGCACTGATAAGAAAATATATACACCCATATATATATATATATATATATATATATATATATATATATATATATATATATATATATATATATATATATACACACACACACACACACACACACACATATATATATATATATATATATATATATATATATATATATATATATATATATATATATATATATATATAAATTGCACATTGGCCAAGAATAGTTCTATTGCACATTTGAGTTTAAAGCCATGATTGCTTTGGGATAAAAACTGTTTTTAGGCGCTTTGTCCTGGTTTTCATTGCTCTGTATCTCTTGCCTGATGGCAAAAGCTGGAAGAGACAATGACCGGGGTGTCACGGGCGATTGCTCTAAGACAACGAGGGAGGCTCAGCCTCCTCTAAAAATGACGAACATCGTGTAGGATGAATTGCGCTAGGCTTATGTTATAGCCGACCTTATAACATTGCTATTTCAGATCCAGAATCATAGAAATATATGTGCTCAACCCAACTACAGTGCGAAATCATTCCGTTATAACTTTCCCCAGTTCGCCTAATGTGTGCGTGAGTTTTTCCCTCTCGACAGCACGATGCAGCCCAGCCTCGGTGGATTGGGAGCTATGTGCTTGTCAATCTCAAAATGCAAGACGATTATTGGACAAATACTGCGAAAATGCCCACCCACGGAGTCTCACGGACTCCCAGCCTCAGTGGACTTCAACGGCATTTGGAAGCTATGCGCTTTTCAATCTCAAAATGCAAGACGGTTATTGGACAAATACTGCGAAAATGCCCGCCCACGGACTCCCAGCCTCACATGGGAGGGACATGGCAGTTTCCGCGAGGAGACTGGTGATTGGTGAAAGCGGCCGGATATTTTCTTTGATTGACAGCTCGTTTCAACTATAGACAGGCAGCGGTACAGTGTTGCCAGATTGTGGGCGGTTTTAAGTGCATTTTGGCGGGTTTTGAACATATTTTGGGCTGGATAATGTCAGCAGTATCTGGCAACATCAGTTCAGTCCCGTGCAGATTCGCAAGTGCTGTGGTGTATTGTAAGAGATCGGCTTACATTTCGATTTCATTCATTACATACGGTTTCTACCAGCTTTTTTAGCTTGTATATATTTTCATTGTAAATAAAGTGTAAATATAGTTTTGTCAAGTTTGCTATCTTAGTTCCAGAAATTTTGTTTATTTGAGTGACTGAACTTGAACTTGAGGGGGCTAGTCGGCTAGCAAGAAAGCTGCGCACGGATGCCAAGCATTTAATTTTGGTGAAGCCATTTGCCAGTCTTCCTTTCGAGGAAAAAATTAAAATTAAAGAGCAGGGTAGACCAACGCCTCAAATTGACTTGGTGAAAAAGGTAGGGAATAATACTCGTTCCTTTCAGCTCTCCTGGTACGAGAAAGTGAATTGGCTAACAGCAAGTGACCCACATCAACAACAGTAAATAGGCTACTTTAGTAATATGTCATGGATGGACCAAAAATATAGAATCTATTTAAAATGTTTATGCTGAGTATATTATATTGGAATATATGTTTTTCTGGATATGAATTAAACACAGCTACAATTTGGAAAACATTTTTAAACAAAAACACAGCCGAGGTCAATTTTTAAACAAAATGCCACAATTTTAAAATATAAAATGTTAAAATATACCCCCCCCCCCAACACCACCATCATGTATATTGGACAGTAGGCTAATGGGCCAAAAGAACCTGTTATTTCACAGTTTGTGACGCTGCCAACAATCAGCCAGATCAGAGGCAAGAGTATGGGCAAAATTGATGTGTTTTTTCTTTTAAAATCTGGAAATATCGTAACCGACCAGCCTCCCCTGTTTGAAAGACTACCAGCCGCCACTGCGGGGTGTGAAGAGTCTTTTGAAATGTCTGTTGCTTTCCTGCGGCATCTGGAGGTGTAAGTCTGTTCCAAAAAACAATACAATTTTCCAAAAAACAATACAATTTCACAGTTTCGACATTTGACATGTTATTTAGCATTATACAACTTTTTAACTTTTTTGTTGCCCCGTCCCAAATTTTCTGAAATATGTTGCTGACATCAAATTCCAAATGAGCATATATTTTTCAAAAAACAATACAATTTCTCACTTTCGATATTTCACGTGTTGTCTTTGTACCATTTTCAATGAAATATCAGGTTTCCATGATTTGCAAATCATCACGTTCTGTTTTTATTTACAGTTTCCTCAGCGTCCCAACTTTTTTGGAATCGGGGTTGTAAATTGTGTAATGATGTGCTGTTTTGTATGTTTTGCCTTACTGTTTAAGAGCGACTGGTAACTTTTCCATGTGTGCCTGTCTGAGCTGCGAACCATATTACATTCTGCTAAACACTTTTCCCACTTGTTCTAGCCTGGTTCGAACATGTGTGGATGTGAATAATTATCACAAACCTAACATGATGTCCTTACTGTAAATGAGTCATTCCTAAGCTTCTTTGCTCCTTTTATGGGTTCGGCTTGCTGGTAGTGCAGGTGTGTGTAGTTTCTGATCACAGGGCATCCGAAACAGACCTGCCGGCTGCAGAGGTAGGTTCATATCTGACTTGTAGGACTGAGATTTTCAAAGGAATGCAGACATTTCATGTTCAAGATCAGTTTCTAAAGTCAGGCTGATACATATCAGACTACAGGCTGCTTCTTGAAAGCACATTAAGGTAGGCTGAAAAGTATTTTTTTCTTGACGAGCGTTGTGTAATTTAGTCCAAAAGAAGTAGTCTCCGTCTTTGAGCTTTCTGGACACCAGTACACATTCTTAAGACACACACCACACGCAGTCACACAAGCCCTCAGGCCATGTGCCTTAACACAACACTTATGACAAATGCATTTCCGAAACCACAACCCTGCACTTTTTAAGAGCTATTCCTCGTGTTAAGGTCTGCTTTCATTTATCCTGGAGCGAGGGCATGGGGCGGTCTTCCAACAGTAGCATTTATCCGTTTGTTTTCATATTCCTTTTCCTTTGCTCAGCTCTCCTCCTCTCTCGCTGCTTTAATCTGGGCCTGAGCTCTTGTGTCTCTCACTTTCTCTCTCTGACCGTGGTTATGTAAACTGCTGCTGTTTCCTCTCTTTACCGACATGCACTCGTTCTCTTTTCTCATAGCCAGGCGCACACAGTACCAGTCAAAACTTTGGAAACACCTTCTAATTCAGTGTTTTTTCTTTATTTTTATTAATTAAAAGACTCTTCATGGGCGGCACGGTGGTGTAGTGGTTAGCGCTGTCGCCTCACAGCAAGAAGGTCCGGGTTCAAGCCCCGTGGCCAGCGAGGGCCTTTCTGTGTGGAGTTTGCATGTTCTCCCCGTGTCCGCGTGGGTTTCCTCCGGGTGCTCCGGTTTCCCCCACAGTCCAAAGACATGCAGGTTAGGTTAACTGGTGACTCTAAATTGACCGTAGGTGTGAATGTGAGTGTGAATGGTTGTCTGTGTCTATGTGTCAGCCCTGTGATGACCTGGCGACTTGTCCAGGGTGTACCCCGCCTTTCGCCCGTAGTCATCTGGGATAGGCTCCAGCTTGCCTGCGACCCTGTAGAACAGGATAAAGCGGCTAGAGATAATGAGATGAGATGACTTCCATTCAAAAGTCTTGGCACCCTATTGTTTTCTTCATACAAACTTTGTTATAGATTTCTATTTTATGATTTCTACATTATCGAGTAATGAACCAACAGTCTGAGAGAGTTGTACACAAACACACTGACCTTTACAACAGCTGCATGCATGTGAATTGAAAAAAAATCCGTTACAAGGAAAAAGTAACCAAACTTAATAATAATATACTTAATCAATAACCAAACTTCAACTCAATGTGTGATCTTCATTTTATGTTGCAATTCACAACTATTCTATGGTTTTCCTAAAAAAAAGTAGTACTCGCAAAATAGGGGGCACATGATAATAATGGGGGTCAAGTGAAAATTTACCCCCACGTTCCCCCCAGGGAAAGTGGGTTTAAAAGTTAATGTCGAGCCCTGATACCGTGAGCAGAAAAAAACAAAATGGTGGAGCATGTTGCTGAACCAACCGTGGACGAAATAAAAACTACTCAAAAACAAAAAACCCCAAAAAACACACAAAAACCCCCAACAAAATATAGAATGAAAATATTTGATGGTAAGAAATGTTTTTTCATGAATTATTATAGCATTTTTCACAAATTGCTCCTGTCATTTCACTGATTTGTTTAAATTCTTCATCTTTAAGCATTAAAATTTCTTGAATTTTTTTTAGACTGGTTCAAAAGCTCAAATAAGTGAAAATTACAGAACTGAAATGTCCAAGGAAGAATTAAATAAATGTCCAAAGCTATTCTATATCTCGGCACGACAGCAAGACGGCACTTTCTACAAAAAAACAACAACACTAAAGTCAATTAGTGCAGCCATCGATAGGTTTTTAAGAAGTCCGCCTAAGCGGAAATTGTATAAAGTTATTTATCAAATTTGTGAAAAATCAAAATCAAAATGCTCTGTTTCTCAAAATCCAGTGAATGTGGATAAAATAAAACAGTTATTCCACTCAATCTCGTTGTACATGGCTTATAGCCTATCAACTCACGTACGACTTGATTTCATGGAATAACTGTTAATTATTTTTTTCGCGGTCCAGTTTCCATCAAATCCTGCGCTCTGATTGGCTGGTGAGCGGGTCTGTATCTTACGATATGGACCCCAGTTACGGACCCCAGTTACGGACCTCTGGCGACTCGCTCGTTCACAATAACAACAAACATCGTAGCAATTTTTGTCAACATTTATTTTCGCATTTCTCAGGAGAATAGCATTAATTTTACAGCATGGATAGCGATAACGACAGTGTTCACAGCGAAAGCGAGTTTTACTACCCTGAGGAAGAAGAAATAAAAGAAAACATTTCAGGAGAAAGCTAAAAACCTGTAACTGCTGCCAACACCGAGCAAAAACATGTCTGAATCCTGAATGACTCAATTTTGTATAAATAGGGGACTACATAGGCGGCAAAATGTAGTTTTTTTTCCTGCCATGGAAGTGCACTTGTATACCGAGGAGGAAGCAATTTGCATTACAGCCGTGAATGAGGATTCAAAATAGCAGCTCAGCTCGGTTTTCCCTTTTGTTTACATGACCCGTATCAAATTAAGAATATTAATATATTCTGAATAATAGTGGAATAATAGCGTGCATGTAAACATACTGACTGATTTGGTCCTTTCCGATAATTATTGATTCACAGTACTTTCACATGGCATGAAAGGGTTTACGGTTATTTAGCACAAAAGTCTTTTAGCACAAATCCAAAGTCTTTTAGCACAAGTTCTAAAGTCTGTTAGCACAACTCTAAATTATTTAGCACAAGATCCAAGAACACTTAATCTTTATTATGAGTACTTACTGATCATGTTTAAAGACACGAGTTGACCATGGCTGTTGATGCATTTCCACACTATGGTGGATGTCATAGTATATACATCCATTTCTGTTCACCGAGTGCTCAATTAAAAGAAAACAATAGGAGTAGAGAAGTGAACATTTTTGCCATTTATCCCATTGTTATTTCAACGACAGGTTTAAAGAACAACGAAAAACACAATAGACTTTATTATTATTTAAGTAAAGTGCAGGCTGTTTTTGATCCGATTGATTTGTGCAAATTGTCTGTAATCTGTGCAGAGATTTGCCTTGATGATCAAACAACCCTTACATCTTAGCGTAATCTCATCTTCTTCATCTTCTTCTTGCTTCACAATTGCTGTATTATAAACAATTGATATATTAATTTGACTAATTAGCTGTATTAGTCAGATACATATGAAAACAGGAATAGCAAAACACATGTTGTCAAGCAGGGCAAGAGACATAAGCTCATGATTAATTTATTGATTTGGCAAATGAGTAATTATTGAGGGGCGGCACGGTGGTGTAGTGGTTAGCGCTGTCGCCTCACAGCAAGAAGGTCCTGGGTTCGAGCCCCGGGGCCGGCGAGGGCCTTTCTGTGTGGAGTTTGCATGTTCTCCCCGTGCCCGCGTGGGTTTCCTCCGGGTGCTCCGGTTTCCCCCACAATCCAAAGACATGCAGGTTAGGTTAACTGGTGACTCTAAATTGACCGTAGGTGTGAATGTGAGTGTGAATGGTTGTCTATGTGTCAGCCCTGTGATAACCTGGCGACTTGTCCAGGGTGTACCCCGCCTTTCGCCCGTAGTCAGCTGGGATAGGCTCCAGCTTGCCTGCGACCCTATAGAAGGATAAAGCGGCTAGAGATAATGAGATGAGTAATTATTGACAGTTGAATTTGTGATATGATCAGAAGTGACTGAAGTCATCTATGAAGGTGCCCACATTTCAAGGTTTGTTATGGCTTAACTACAAATATCCAAAGACACCAAAGAATCGGATTTTCAGTCCATGTTTCAGGGATCAATAACTGATCCTTAAAGCATATACGCAGAGCCATGGCCTCACTTTTTGTTTATAAATGCGTTGAGACCTCAAGAATGGCACAGGAATAGTTTTAAGCGTTAACAATAAATCTAATATAGTAATTTTTACAATTAAAATGATTCATATAGGTAGCGGTCTGAGTGAATGACCTTGACATCTGTGATGTCACAGCAGGAAGTCTATCGGTCTCATCGCCATTTCCGCTATACTAAAACACAGAACTGACTGCAACTCCGATCCTCCATTTTGAGCTAATTTATCACCATGCCATGTAGATGTGTTACTGTCGGGTGCAGCAACACGACAGAAGGTGGATTTATGTTGCATTCATGGCCCAAGAATGTTCAAACTGCAAAGATTTGGACGCATTTTGCGAGAAGTTCACGGGCACATCGGGCGCCTACGAAGTGGTCTCTCCTCTGCTCTGCACATTTTACTGAAGACTGTACGAGACTTCTGATCTGTTGAGGAGCGTTGGCTATAAGCCCGTATTGAAAGAGGGTGCAGTACTAACAATTAAAGGAAAAGAAAATTACAAGAAAAGGAAAGTAAGTTCAGTTGCACCCGTTCTCCCAGAGTGTGAGCTGAGGGTTGTCGCTAAAACCCGGGACGGAACGGGACGTGACATATTATCGCTCGGGCAGTGACCTCCCCGTGGTTGTTGCTAAAACGGGTGATGTCCCATCCTGGGTTTTAGTAATTGCCTGAGCCGAGCAGTAATGGCGGAGTACTCAGTATGGAGAAAATGGAGAATGAGTGGACCAGCCGTCTGATTTCTCCACTGGATATGCTCGCCTCAGCAGCAATATCTCGCCCTTACATGGAAGAGGCGACTGAATGGAGAACCGAACGAACAACTGAAAGTCAGATTGTTTTGAAACAATCAGCCACAAGATCGGCTTTCAAGAAGCGAGAACACAGACGGGTAAGATGCGACTCTCATTTGGATACAAAACAACAAAAACAACAACACTCGTTGTTTATCTGCATTTAGATTAATACATGTAACTTGTATTGTGTGTTTAAGTTACCGGTATAAGATTATATAATTTGCTTCAGAATGTGATTGTCTCAGTTCATCTGATTATTTAATTAGCCTTTTACGTTTTATCAGTGAAAATGCATGCATGTACATGTATGTTGCATAAGTTATAACACCACTCCTGTTTTAATGAGAGTCAACCCACAATCAGTGGAGTCAAAGCAGTCTTAATTGAGCAAGTCGGTAACGGTATTTCTTACTTTCACCGTTAATTTTTATTTATGTGACTTTGGTCTATAGCTGTAAAAGACCTCGGCCTTAAAATCGGTTCCTGCTGTGACGTCACGCACTCAGGGCTGGCTGGCTCAGCGGGGCAGCTCCAATGCCAACTTTGCGGTCGATTTTAACTCTCAAAAAATATATTTTTTTATTCCCATTTATGCAGCGTACAAGAGTCTAAGCAATCATAATAAACCCCTTCCTATATCAAGAAGAGTATTTTTTTTTCGATTATTGTGACCATAATCCAGAGTTGTGCTAAAAGGCTTTTGTGCTAAATAACTGGATACCCGGGGCGGCACGGTGGTGTAATGGTTAGCGCTGTCGCCTCACAGCAAGAAGGTCCGGGTTCGAGCCCCGTGGCCGGCGAGGGCCTTTCTGTGCGGAGTTTGCATGTTGTCTGCGTGGGTTTCCTCTGGGTGCTCCGGTTTCCCCCACAGTCCAAAGACATGCAGGTTAGGTTAACTGGTGACTCTAAATTGACCGTAGGTGTGAATGTGAGTGTGAATGGTTGTCTGTGTCTATGTGTCAGCCCTGTGATGACCTGGCGACTTGTCCAGGGTGTACCCCGCCTTTCGCCCGTAGTCAGCTGGGATAGGCTCCAGCTTGCCTGCGACCCTGTAGAACAGGATAAAGCGGCTAGAGATAATGAGATGAGATGAGATAACTGGATACCCATGAAAGCACGTGTTCGCTTTCTCTGAATTGATGCAGTTGCTCTTTTTTTATCATATAAATGAGTGTTTGTGTGTGGTGCCCACACGTGCGCTATTCATCGCGTAAAAGTGACTAAATGTTCAGTTCTCAGCGTGTGCGTCCTGTCGGAGCAGACCGGTCTGCTTCTGTTCGGCCATTTAGTAACAGACGTGTGGCACTGTGAGTCACCAACCTGACCGGTTATGGTTCTGCTTACGAACAGCACATTTTAAAGAGGGATTCATGTGAAAAATAGGCAAAGGTCAGATCTGTTGAAGCTACTTAATATTTGTATGAGCAGTGTATTTGGATTGTTGTGAGAAGTTTTTGCTGTTTTACGGTCAAATCAATCGAGTTAGCTTGAAATGTTAGAACTTGACACCGTATGTTATGTAGTACGGAAGCACGAGGTTTGAACACACAGGTTTCTGTTGATGCCAGTGTTTGTGTGCATGAATAGAAAAGGTATGTGTGACTGTGTGTGTTGTGCTGATTTGTAAAGGAGTTACTGTACATCAGGAGGTTTCCGTAAACTGAGGCCAGTCCATTTGTCCTGTCTCTGTGTGTTTACTCAGCTGCTCCCACTTGAACACACACACTTTTTCATCAAAATATATTGCTGCACTCACCCACCTATCTTCTTTGTGCAGCACACACACACACACACATGCACAGTAGAGATTAGCTTTAGCAGACAGGCATTAAATTACACATACTGATCAGGGACCACAGAGTGAATTGTGTGTGTGTGTGTGTGTGTGTGTGTGTGTGTGTGTGTGTGTGTGTGTGTGTGTGTGTGTACTGTGGGATATAAATTATTTTTTATCTGCGGAAGAGGAAGTCTGTCCTCCTTAATCTGTTAATCAGCACTTCAGAGATCTGACAGCCTGTGTCATGTGATCACTCGTACCCGCACACTTTCCCTCCATGCACAGCTGTACAGTGTTAATGATGCTCTCACCTTGAGCTAGGTGATAATGTCAGAAAATCAAATCACAATCCTGAATATTTGCGATACATTTCCACAGCATGTACTCTGATATTCAGCTGTGCTTTTTCAGTAGTTTCTTTCACTCCGATTTCATTCTTTCATCCATCAACACAGGTACCGGCACGGCCACCTTCATATATAGACGTTCACTTTAAATGTTTAACGACCACTAAAGCCATCAGGTACTTGATTTGTGTTGTGGATAAAACTAATAAATGATCAAAACCTTCAGGAACACTTTTTTGGTTGTTTCAGTTTGCCAGGTAGTGTTATATTTGAGTTGTTTGTGTAACGGCATGTCGTGATGTTTTTTGAGAGCACTCACTAATCAGCAGAGGTGGACAAATCACCAGCCGGAGGCAAACAGACCTGTGTTTGGGCGATTAGTCTTTTTTATTATTGTCAGCGGGCAGACAAATGGGTTCAATAACGAGAAAAAAAACAAAAAACAAACTACATTTTATTGATCACAAAAGTAAAAGTGTTTATTTGCTCTCTCTCTCTCTCGCTTTCTCTCTTGCTTTCTCTCACTTTCACTTGCTTTCTCTCTCTCTCTATTTTCTCAGCTCTCTCTCAGCGCTCTTTTTCTCTCTCTCTCGCTTTCACTCTCTTTCTCTCTTGCTTCCACTCGCTTTCTCTCTCTATTTCTCAGCTGTCTCTCTCAGCGCTCTCTTTCTCTCTCTCTCACTTTCTCTCTTGCTTTCTCTCTCTTGCTTTCTCTTGCTCTCTGGCTTTCTTTCGCTTTCTCTCTCTCTCGCTTTCTCTCTCTCTCTCGCTTTCTCTCTTGCTTTCACTCGCTTTCTCTCTCCCTCTCACTTTCTCTCTTGCTCTCTCGCTTTCACTCGCTTTCTCTCTGTCTCTCTCGCTTTCACTCGCTTTCTCTCTGCCTCTCTCTCTCTCTCTCTCTCTCTCTCTCTCTCTCTCTCTCTTGCGCTCTCTGGCTTTCTCTCTCTCTTGCTCTCTCATTTTCTCTCTCTCTCGCTTGCTTGCTTTCTCTCTCTCTTGCTCTCTTGCTTTTTCTCACTTTCACTTGCTTTCTCTCTTGATCTTGCTTTCTCTCTTGCTCTTTCACTTTCTCTCACTTTCACTCACTTTCTGTCTCTCTCTTTCGCTTTCTCTCTTGCTCTCTCGCTTTCACTTGCTTTCTGTCTCTCTCTCTCTCTCTCTCTCTCTCTCTCTCTCTCTCCAGCTCTCTCTCTCAGCACTCTCTCTTTTTCTCTCAGCTCTCTCTCAGCACTCTCTCTGTCTCTCTCAGCTGTCTCAGCACTCTCTCTCTCAGCGCTCTCTCTCTCTCAGTGCTCTCTCAGCGCTCTCTCTCTCAGCGCTCTCCCTCTCAGCTCTCTCTCTCTCAGCGCTCTCTCTCTCAGCGCTCTCTCTGTCTCTCTCAGCTCTCTCAGCACTCTCTCTCAGCGCGCTCTCTCTCTCAGCGCTCTCCCTCTCAGCTCTCTCTCTCTGTCTCTCTCAGCACTCTCTCTCTCAGCACTCTCTCTCTCTCAGCGCTCTCTCTCTCAGCTCTCTCCCTCTCAGCTCTCTCTCTCTGTCTCTCTCAGCGCTCTCTCTCTCTGTCTCTCTCAGCGCTCTCTCTCTCAGCACTCTCAGCTTTCTCTCTCAGCTCTCTCTCAGCGCTCTCTCTCTCTCTCTCTCTCTCTCAGCGCTCTCTCAGTGCTCTCTCTCTGTCTCTCTCAGCGCTCTCTCTCTCAGCTCTCTCTCTCTCTCTCAGCTCTCTCTCAGCGCTCTCTCTCAGCGCTTTCTCTCTCTCACTCTCTCACTTTCTCTCTGCCTCTCTCTCAGCGCTTTCTCTCTCTCTCGCTCTCTCACTTTCTCTGTTTCTCTTGCTCTCTCTCTCACGCTCTCTCACTTTCTCTGTTTCTCTTGCTCTCTCTCTCACGCTCTCTCACTTTCTTTCTCTCTTTCACTCTCAGCTCTCTCTCAGCACTCTCTCAGGTCTCTCTCTCAGTGCTCTCTCTCTCTCTCAGCTCTCTCTCTCTCAGCGCTCTCTCTCTCTCTCTCAGCTCTCTCTCTCTCTGTCTCTTAGGTCTCTCTCTCAGCACTCTCTCTCTCAGCTCTCTCTCTCTCAGCACTCTCTCAGGTCTCTCTCTCTCTCTCTCTCTCTCTCTCTCTCTCTCTCTCTCTCTCAGCACTCTCGCTCTCTCAGGTCTCTCTCTCTCTCTCAGCTCTCTCAGCACTCTCGCTCTCTCAGGTCTCTCTCAGCGCTGTCTCTCAGCTCTCTCAGCACTCTCTCTCTCTCTCTCTCTCTCTCTCTCTCTCAGCTCTCTCTCTCAGCACTCTCGCTCTCTCAGGTCTCTCTCTCTCAGGTCTCTCTCTCTCAGTGCTCTCTCTCTCTCAGCTCTCTCTCTCTCTCAGCGCTCTCTCTCTCAGCTCTCTCTCTCAGCGCTCTCTCTGTCTCTCTCAGATCTCTCTCTCTCAGCGCTTTCTCTCTCTCACTCTCTCTTTCTCTCTGCCTGTCTCTCTCTCAGCTCTTTCTCTCTCTCTCGCTCGCTCACTTTCTCTGTTTCTCTTGCTCTCTCTCTCACGCTCTCTCGCTTTCTTTCTCTCTTTCGCTCTCTCTCTCTCTGTCTCTGTGTGTGTGTATTTTTCTCATTTTTTTCAGTGTGAGATGAAGCTGCCAAAAGCTAGATTTTTTTCTAACCATTTTTACTAACCTTTGTGTGTGTGTGTGGGGGGGGGCAATAATTATGGACGGCTCTGTATATAATCTCATTGCACAGCCCTACCAGGCAAAGTAATATGCATACACATGTTTTTCAGACATTCCTCCTTACTTCAGTAGATAATTGCACCAGGATACTGTACCTAAGAACTGCTGCTGTAACCATAAAGACTGTCCTGTGCTTTTATTCCCAAAGATTCGTACTGAACATCCTTTCAGCGCACTCACTACTCCTTATAGTCTACTGACTTTACAGTATATAGCTGGAGAAAACTCATGATTTTTATCATATGCCACGAGCTACTTCCAGTAAAATCGTGCGCTCTGATTGGTTCTTTGGCAGGCAGTATTTTCCCGTAATGCCCGGAGCGATTACTGACTTTCTTTCCAAGGCTTTCAATGTTGCAAAAAGCAAACAGAAACAAAACAACAAAAAAAGATTAATTGGAAATCAAAGCGGAATCAAAAACTGCCGAAACGCAAAAGACAAACAAGATTCACTGAGTTATTCAAGAAATGAGCATGCAGAAACCGCTAACAGAAATTCAGTTTTGAAACCGCTAGCCGTTTATTCTGCATATGTGATTCAACTACGTTACAAATACGACATGACTGAAAGCAGCGTCACGCCTCATTATAATGGCCGTCTATTTTAATCTTAGAAATAAAAAAGCCATTTAATAAACTCCTTATTAACCTCGCTTGCTCTGGCTTTACGGGAAAATATCAGACCTCTGTCCTTTTGTACAGACCGAGCCGTACTGTCAAGACCTCGGTCTGATATTTTCCCGTCAAGACCTCGTGCTCCGTTAATAAGTAGTTAATAATCCCAATATCTGGTGTAACCGAGAAGAGGATGAGTTCCATTTTGAGAAGGTTTTGTTCTCGTATCTTCTTGGGGTGTTTTTCCTCACCGCTCTGCTTTGCTTGTTTGGGACCTAAATCTTCATCATCATGTCTATTGTTAAAAGTGCTCTACCAATAAAACGGACTTGAATTAAATGGAACTGAGTCTGACAGGTTGTTGACGCAGCACCTACAGTAGATTATCCAAATAAAGCCAAAAAAATCAACGTTATGGCATCAGTCACTTGTTCAAATGATTAGCAGTGGTGTTGTAAAGGCACAGTCTACCTTTAAAGCTAGACTGCCTTTCAGATTGGTCAAGTTTAGGTCATAAAAAGAAGAATTTTCCCTGACACCCAATTATTTTTGTTTCGTGGACCGAAAGCGACTGAATTCGAATCACAAACTTCCAATTTTATTAGTTTAAAAAAAAAAAGAACAATTAATGAACTTAGGGCCATGTGGCACTAAATTCTCCACTGTTTTTTCCTGCTTCACCATGACGCAATACAAGATACTACGTCATGCATCACATGGTGGGCTTTCCCCGTTCACGCAAGGCATTGTGGGATACAAATTTGAAACAGGAGAGAAAAATGGAGGAATGAAGGATGAAAGACCGACTACAGTAATGGAAAGCGAGAAGAAATATGTTTTTTACCAGGTGGGAGGTCCGTATCATGAAATACAGTGACCGAGGTCTTGAAAGTACTGACGTCAGTATTCAAGGCCGAGGTCACGGTATTTCACCATACGGACTGACCTTAAGCTGGTAAATAATATATTTATTTTTTTCTTTACCAAATTCTAACAGAAAACGAGAGTGCCCAAAAGGGAAAACTGAGGCGAGGCGAGCCGCTATTTTGAATCCTCATTCACGGCTGTAATGCAAATTGCTTTCTCCTCAGTATACAAGTGCACTTCCATGGCAGGGGAAAAAAACTACATTTTGCCGCCTATGTAGTCCCCTATTTATACAAAATTGAGTCATTCAGGATTCAGCCATGTTTTTGCTTGGCGTTAGCAAGTTAGAGGTTTTTAGCTTTCTCCTGAAATGTTTTCTTTTATTTCTTCTTCCTCAGGGTAGTAAAACTCACTTTCGCTGTGAACACTGTCGTTATCGCTATCCATGATGTAAAATTAATGCTATTCTCTTGAAATGCTGGCAAAAATTTACAAGATTTTTGATAATCTTATAAATAAATCTTACAAAAAAAAAGATAAATGTTGACAAAAAATTCAACTATGTTTGTTGTTGTTGTGAACGAGCGAGTCGCCAGAGGTCCATAACCGGGCTCTGTATCGTAGGATACGGACCCGCTCGCCAGCCAATCAGAGCGCAGGATTTGATGGAAACCGCACTGCGAAAAAAACAAAAGGCGTATGCGAAGGAAAGGAAACGCAGGCCCAAACTAATAAATATCGGCGGCCAGCGAGCACCTCGGTGTGATCGGCTGTCCGTTTAGTGACAGAATGATGTAACTCAGTGCACGGTCAAGGTAAACCTGTGCATGCGAACACAGACTTCCTCTGTCTGCTTGACTGCGCGAAGCACATGATTTCATGCACATTGTTTGCTTTAATCCCCTCAAATTAAATAACTTCCCAGCCACAGAATGACCTGTTTTTGGGTTGTTGGTTTTTTTAGATATTACAGAAATAAACCTATATCACAATGAGCAAATTTCAGAGGGAACTAAATTTCACTGATTTTATGAACTCGAAAGAGCGTCTAGCTTTACTGATTAGAAAAGGCATCATAATGTGAATATATCGCAATATTGTCATCAGTCGTATCGCACCGACCTGCTGTTTACACAATACATCACATGAAAGGAGCATTTTGTTTTATTCAGCCCACTTTTTAGTCTCGTGTGTGTGTGTGTGTGTGTGTGTGTGTGTGTGTGTGTGTGTGGGCAGAGCCCTTGTATGGCCGCTGGCAATGCAGTTAGATGTTCAGGAGATCTGCCTAATGTTTCTGAGCGTACAGATCCACCCTCCACCCACACACACGGTCTGGAGTGGGTTAAAGAGGGCGTGAGAGTAACTGTAACTGCCTCCTTAATTTCATCAGGTTCTTGGGTAATCAGTGGAATCAAAGCTCAGCAGTTGTTTACTGTTCCAAGCGTGTGTGTACATGTGAAGAACACCACTACCTGCTCTTTCTCCTCTTTCCTCCTTCACCTCACACTTGTTGGCCCATGGGCCACGCCTCTCCTTCTGTGCTTGTCTTTCTCTACCTCTGTTACCCTTCTCTCGTGTTTCTTCTTTTCCTCCCTCATCCTGTCTGCTTTTTCTTTACATCCATAAATCCAGGGTGACCTCGTCCCCGAGTATGAGCTGTGTGGAAGAAAGATGGCTCTGACTGGAGTAAGCAGACGTGAGTAATCAAATCAAATCATCTCGCTGTCCTGTGCTCTTGAGCCGTGTCTTCCTTTTAGTCACACATGGGCTGTGTGCTGTCTGATCAGTGGGAATGAGGGAAAGAGAGAGACAGAATAATGGACGTGTGAGGTTTACAGAGTTAAGGGGGGAGAGAGAGAGAGAGAGCTGACAGGGACACAGTTTCTCCTTGTCGTCTCATGTCTAGTGTCTCATGTCCGTTGCAATGTCACCCCCATCTTTCTTTTTCTCCCTCTTTTTTTATTACTTTGATGTCTGGTATCAGTCATTGTCCTGAATCATAATGAGTTGAAAGAGCATTTATACAAAATGCACGCACACACACACGCACACACACACACACACACACACACACACACACACACACACACACACACACACACGGTTTAGTCTCATTCATTTGTTCATTCTGTGTCTGATTCACATCCAGGTGTATTTTGTAGGTGAGTGAGTTCTCTCTCTCTCTCTCTTTTCTTTTCTTTGATTTCTTTTGCAGTTTTCTTTTGTAGCTTTCTTTCTTTCACACCTTTTTTTTCTTTTCACAGCTTTCTTTCGCAGCTTTCTTTCTTTTCACAATTTTCTTTCGCGGCTTTCTTTCTTTCGCAGCTTTCTTTCTTTTCACAGTTTTCTTTCACAGCTTTTTTCCTTCTTTCTTTCTTTCTTTCTTTCTCTTGCAGCTTTCTTTCACAGCTTTCTTTCTTTCGCAGCTTTCTTTTCGCAGTTTTCTTTCACAGCTTATTTCCTTCCGTCTTTCTTTCTCAACTTTTTTTCGCAGCTTTCTTTCTTTCGCAGCTTTCTTTCTTTTCAGTTTTCTTTCACAGCTTCTTTCTTTCTTAGCTTTCTTTCTTTCATTCTTTCTTTCTCTTGCAGCTTTCTTTCGCAGCTTTCTTTCTTTTTGCAGTTTTCTTTCACAGCTTTTTTTCCTTCTTTCTTTTTCTTTCACAGATTTCTTTCTTTCACAGCTTTCCTTCTTTCGTTCTTTCTTTCTCTTGCAGCTTTCTTTCACAGTTTTCTTTCTTTATTTCACAGCTTTTTTTTGCAGCTTTCTTTCATTCTTTCTTTCTTTCACAGCTTTCTTTTGCAGCTTTCTTTCTTTCTTTTCGTAGCTTTCTTTTGCAGCTTTCTTTCTTTTTGCAGTTTTCTTTCACAGCTTTTTTCCTTCGTTCTTTCTTTCACTGATTTCTTTCTTTCACAACTTTCTTTCTTTCATTCTTTCTCTTGCAGCTTTCTTTCACAGCTTTCTTTTGCAGCTTTCTTTCTTTCACAGCTTTACAAAATGGAGATAAAAATGAAGGTCCTAATTAGCCAATAAACTAATTTGGCAGCATGGGCCAAAGTTCAGAAAGTAGAATGTCAGAGGTCGTTGTGTATGCTTTTTTTTATGATTTTTAAAATTATTTATTTATTTATTTATTTATTTATTTTATTTGTGTATGAGTGATGAGTCTTTACTTTGTAACATCATTTAAATATCTATCAGAGCTTACATGCTCATTTCAGCACTGGATTTAATTTGACTTAATGCACTATACAGTTGATATTATCCTGTCTCAGACAAAGCATGTTGAGCAATTTCATCAGAGTTGTTTTTGTTTTATTTATTTTTTATTTTTTTACCCACCTTCAGAATTTGGACATCAGCTATCAGACAAAACATATTCATTCATTCATTCATTCATTCATTCATTTGTTCGTTTGTGTTCAGTAGCTGCTTTATCGTGCTCAGGGACCCAGTGGATCTGGAGCCTTTCCTGGGAACACAGGACTTGAGGCAGGAATACACCCTGTATTACAAGGCACCGTGTACACACATTCACACACTCACGCCCCCTTCACCCAACATGAGCTTAGGAGGTGGGGGCGGGGGGTGGTGATGGTGGGGGGATGCGAGAACATGCAGAACTCCACACAGACAGGAACCTGCGCTCAGGATGGTCGACTCTTATCTGTAGTGTCCTGTTGATGAGCACGAACGACAACTTCCTGATGCTGGGAAAAGAACCGAATGTTGTTGGGACACACACGAGGGCCATCAGCAACTGTGTAACACCTTTTCTTTTTTTAATTAGTAAGTTTTGTGTAAACAGGTTTTCTGTTTGCTGAACAAGGAAATTGCAACATATTTCTGATATTTGTACGCCCAAAACCAATCCACGAGATAGACATTAGGATTGAGACAAGTCTGGACTATTCCTTTTGTCTTTCTTTTTTTTTTCCATTCCTGCCCCCTTCATTTTTCTTGTCTGGTTTTGTTCTGTATGTTTTGTCTTGCTCTGCTTTCCTCTTTGTTTCGGATGCAGGTGTGATGCAGGCTGTGTTGTAAAACCCACTAACGGTGTGATATGTTCAGCAGCAGCGCTGTCAGGTGTGAGTTTGTGTTTACGTTAGGCTGTGCACGCATGACAGACCCATGTCCCGGAGGACGAGGGAAGCGTCTGGTTGCTTCCCCCCACCTCTGGACCCTGAGGGCTTCAGAGCCGATCTGACAAATTGGGACGTGTCTTCTCACCTCAGGATCCTGACTGCACAGATCCCTTCAATTCCACGTCTTCTCAGGAGCACCTGATTAGACCATTAACTTCAGCCTGGTGATGGAAAAAGCAGTGCAATTTTATCAAATGCAAATGGCTAAACATAGTGGCTTTGATATATTAAATCAGATAAGTTGAGCACGAGGAGATAACGTAAATAGGATGAGGGAGATAGATGACCTGCCTTGTGTATTGGAGTGGGGGTTGGATGGAGAACGAGGCAGTTAGATAAAGGTGCAAGAGCCTTTACTCGGACAGCATAATGGTGTAGACACTTTCAGACAGCTTTGGGGGAAAAAAATGGAGCCCATGTAGATGTTGATATTTGTGTTAGTGGGTCAATAACCCTAAGTGGTAATTGAGTCAGTGTAAATATGAGGTGTGTGATAGTGCTTATATCAGCTTATATCTCATACCAGCTGTCTGGTGTTTGTGTCGCACAGTTGCGGGACAGAAAAAGAGCGAGTTAAAGGGGCCGGATCACCCTTCCCAGAAGCCTCTGTGCAGTAGTAAATTGCCATTTTTGAGATTTAACAGTTATTCCACGAAATCAAGTCGTACATGAGCTAATAGAGTGGTCTATAAGCCATGTACGATCAGATTGAGTGGAATAACTGTTTTATTTTATCCACATTCACTGGATTTTGAGAAACGGAGCATTTTGATTTTGATTTTTTGCAAATTCGATAACTAAAAACTTTTATTCAAAACGTCCGACTAAATCATTTCCGCTTAGGCAGACTTCTTAAAAACCTATCTATGGCTGCACTAATTGACTTTAGTGTTGTTTTTTTTGTTTTTGTTTTTTGTAGAAAGTGCCGTCTTGCTGTCGTGCCGAGGTATAGAACAGCTTTAGACATTTATTTAATTCTTCCTTGGACATTTCAGTTTTGTAATTTTCAAACTTCTTGGAGCTTTTGAACCAGTCTAAAAAAAAATTCAACAAATTTTAATGCTGAAAGATGAAGAATGTAAACAAACCGGCGAAATGACAGGAGCAATTTGTGAAAAAAAGCTATAATAATAATAATAATAATTCTTTAAAAATTAAAAAAAAAAAAAATATATATATATATATATATATATATATATATATACATTCTTACCAGGGCGGCACGGTGGTGTAGTGGTTAGCGCTGTCGCCTCACAGCAAGAAGGTCCTGGGTTCGAGCCCCGTGGCCAACGGGGGCCTTTCTGTGTGGAGTTTGCATGTTCTCCCCGTGTCCGCGTGGGTTTCCTCCGGGTGCTCCGGTTTCCCCCACAGTCCAAAGACATGCAGGTTAGGTTAACTGGTGACTCTAAATTGAGCGTAGGTGTGAATGTGAGTGTGAATGGTTGTCTGTGTCTATGTGTCAGCCCTGTGATGACCTGGCGACTTGTCCAGGGTGTACCCCGCCTTTCGCCCGTAGTCAACTGGGATAGGCTCCAGCTTGCTCGCGACCCTGTGGAACAGGATAAAGCGGCTACAGATAATGAGATGAGATGAGACATTCTTACCATGAAATACTTTTATTCCATATTTTGTTGATTTTTTGTTGTTTGTATTTTTTTGGGTTTTGTTTTTGAGTATAGTTTTTATTTCGTCCTCGGTTGGTTAATATGCACCACCATTTTGTTTTTCTCTACTCATGGTATATGAGCTGACTGGCTACTCTACTACTAGGCTATCAGAATGCACGATTGCTCATATCCAGTGAATGTGGATAGAATAACATTGGTTATTCCACAACAATGTGCAAACAATCTGCAGTAATATGGCGACATCCTCGGCCATCGATTATAAATTATAACATGAAATTGAAGCTATTTTGTCAAAGTAGTTATATTTAAAAATGTTTTGACCGATCTGTTCTTTGTTTATATGGTTGTTCTGTTGTAATGCACCAGAACTGGCTCCGGATATCTCACAGGCGGCCAAAAGGAAACAAAATATCAGGCATATTGTCTTGAAAACGTCAACATATGACACTTGGATGAAGAAAAGGTTTGAGATGGGTTTCAAAGGAATCACTGAGTGCAGCGAGCACACGGTGGCCTGTATGTAAATAAAAACACCAAATTGGATTCTGGGACGGGTGAGGTGGTCCCTTTAAGGTGCCATGACAGAGAGACATGTTGGGTAATGAAAGCTGTGTGATAAAGTTCAGCAGTTTTGGTGAATAATGCTCTGTGTATGAATGTGCTTGTCTGTGTGTGCCATGGATTTCTTTAGGGATCTTAAAATTGTGCAATAAAAAATGCCCAAAGTATCTTGTGCATTGTGCAGAATGTGAGAGAAGAGTTTACATTGTGTGTGTGTGTGTGTGTGTGTGTGTGCGTGTGTGTGTTTGGGGGTGGGAGAGGGTTCCAGATTGTCTCATTTGTCCTCTGTAGGAAGGGTGATGGGAGTCGGCAGACAGGCTATTGTATTTTAAATGAGGAGCGAAGCCCTCTCCACCTCCACCCACCCGACACTACTCCTCATTTCTCCTTATAAACATCATCTCATCGTTTGATGGAACCCAGCCGTTAGAAAAGCCATTTGTCATTTCTTCAGTCGTATCTCCTGTATCCTTAAAATAGGTTAGTCCAGGGTTTACCTCTCCCTTGGGCACACACAGGGGAGACCATTACAGCCCAGATGGTGGGGAATCCCTGTGGTCTTAATCAGCCAAGTGGAGGTGGTGTTTGGTTCATGAGCTTCAGAGTGTTTGTCCTGAAGGATTTCCTTTCAACCGGAACTGCCAGATTTAGATGATTTACGTTTTACCATTTACAAAGCTCTTGTGCTGCATGTGTGGGGGTTTATTCTCTCTCTCTCTCTCTCTCTCTCTCTCTCAGCGCTGTCTCTCTCTCTCAGCGCTCTCTCTCTCTCTCAGCGCTCTCTCTCTCTCTCAGCGCTCTCTCTCTCTGTCTCAGCGCTCTCTCTCAGCACTTTCTCAGCGCTTGCTCTTTCTCTCTCAGCACTCTCTCTCTCAGCGCTCTCTCTCTCTGTCTCAGCGCTCTCTCTCAGCACTTTCTCAGCGCTTGCTCTTTCTCTCTCAGCACTCTCTCTCTCAGCGCTTGCTCTTTCTCTCTCAGCGCTCCCCCTCTCTCTCAGCTCTCTCTCGCTCAGCGCTCTCTCTCTCTCTCTCTCTCTCTCTCAGCGCTCTCTCTCTGTCTCAGCGCTCTCTCTCAGCACTCTCTCTCAGCGCTTGCTCTTTCTCTCTCAGCGCTCCCTCTCTCAGCTCTCTCTCTCAGCGCTCTCTCTCTCTCCTTCTCAGCGCTCGCTCTCTCTCTCTCAGCGCTCTCTCTCTCTCTCTTTCTCAGCACTCTTTCTATGTCAGCGCTTGCTGTCTCTCTCTTTCTCAGCGCTCTCTCTCTCAGTGCTCTCTCTTTCTCTCTCTCAGTGCTCACTTTCTCTCTCACTATCTCTCTTACTCTCTGTGCTCGCTTTCTCTCTCACTCTCTCAGCGCTCTCTCTCTCTCAGTGCGCTCTCTCTCTCAGCGCTCTCTCTCTCTCAGTGCTCTCTCTCAGTGCTCGCTTTCTCTCTGACTATCTCTCTCACTCTCTCTGTGCTCGCTTTCTCTCTCACTCTCTCTCTCAGCGCTCTCTCTCTCTCTCTCTCTCTCTCAGTGCGCTCTCTCTCTGTGCTTGCTTTCTCTCTCGCTCTCTCTCTCTCTCTCTCATGCTCTCTCTCAGCACTCTTACGCTCTCTCTCAACGCTCTCTCTGTGCTTGCTTTCTCTCACTCTCTCTCTCTCTGTCTCACGTGCTCTCTCTCTCTCAGCACTCTCTCTCTGTGCTCGCTTTCTCTCTCTCACACTCTCTCTCTTTCACGCTCTCTCAGTGCTCTCTGTCTCAGTGCTTGCTTTCTCTCTCTCACTCACTCTCTCAGCGCTCTCTCCCTCTCTCTCAGCACTCTCTCTCTGTGCTCACTTTCTCTGTCTCTCTCTCAGCACTCTCTCACTCTCTCTCAGTGCTCACTCTCTCACTCTCTCTCAGCACTCTCTCAGCGCTCTCACTCTCTCTCCCTGTCAGCGCTCTCTCTCTCACTCTCAGCGCTCTCTCTCAGCGCTCTCTCTCTCAGTGCTCTCTCTCACTCTCTCAGCGCTCTCTCTCACTCTCTCAGCACTCTCTCTCAGTGCTCTTACTCTCTCAGCACTCTCTCAGCGCTCTCTCTCTCACTCTCTCTCAGCACTCTCTCAGTGCTCTCACTCTCAGCGCTCTCTCAGCGCTCGCTCTCTCTCACTCTTTCTCAGCACTCTCTCAGTGCTCTCTCTCTCAGCACTCTCTCAGCACTTGTTCTCTCTCTGCTTTCTCTCATCTCTCTCTCTCTTTTTCTCTCACTCTCAGCGCTTTCTCAGCACTCGTTCTCTCTCTCAGCTCTCTCTCTCTCTCTCTCACTCTCTCAGTGCTCTCTCTCAGCGCTCGCTTTCTCTCTCACTCTCTCTCAGTGCTCTCGCTCTCTCTTCACTCTCTCTCTCTCAGCGCTCGCTTTCTCTCTCTTTCAGCGCTCGCTCTCTCTTCACTCTGTCTCTCAGCTCTGTCTCTTTCTCTCTCTTTCAGCGCTCGCTTTCTCTCTCTCTCTCTCTCTCTCTCTCTCTCTCTCTCTCTCTCTCAGCGCTCGCTTTCTCTCTCTCTCTCTCGGCAACTCTCTGGACATTGGTCTCGAATAAAATGCAGTCTCTCTCTCATCCTGAGAGGATTCATTATTCACTCATGTCTTTTCTCCCCTTTGAGTTCCTGTAAGTGCAACCTTGTGTATGTGTGACGTTGATGTCGGCTGCTGTCCTTCTGTCCTTTGACCCCTGACCTCGAAGTAACCGTATTGAGATGAGTGGTTTGCTGTATCCAAAATGTCAGTGGCTGATGGATGACGCTGTTATAGAGGGAGTGTGAGATTTCATTTAGGAGTGTGAGTAAATTTGGACTGCTGTGTGTTTGAGAGAGACAAACCTTTAATTTACAACGATTCTCTCCATAATTTTGCAGGAATGTCCTTCATTAACAGAAAGTTGAACGGATCTCGAAATC